>NC_090445.1:534798632-535429172 GCF_031143425.1 Pleurodeles waltl | reverse complement strand
GAGGCGTGTTGGGCAGGGGGTCTGGCGCTGGGTGCGGTCTTGGCACGGACGAGCGCAGACGGGCTTGCCTTTGGTGCACCTTTGGCGTGCCAGTGGTGCGTCCGCGCTGCAGCCGGCATAAGAGGAGAGGTGGGAGGGAGTGGCAGCTGGGAGGAGGGAGGGAAACCTCCAATGGGAGTGCGGGGGGGCGGGGGCAGCAGGAGTCAGGAGTGGAAAGGAGCTCCGAGGAGGACAGAGGGGAGAGGCCGCGGGGATGCAGCGGCGCAAACCTTCCAGAAGAGGAGAAGCCAAGAAGCCCAAACAAGCGCAAACAAGCCCAGAGAATCCCAAACAAGCCCAAAACAATGGCAGCACTTACCGGAGCAGTGGTGAGGAGGAAGAGACCTTCCTGCAAGGATGCAGGGTCAGAGGTCGCTTCTAACCTTGTGCTGCGGTTGGCATAAGAGGGGAGCTGGAAAGGGAGTGGCAGCTGGGAGGAGGGAGGGAAACCTCCAATGGGAGTGAGGGAGGGTGGAGGGTGGGTGCAGCAGGAGTCAGGAGCGGGAAGAGCTCTGAGCAGGAGGGAGGGGGTGGGACAGTGGGGAAGCAGCAGCGCAAACCTTCTGGGAGAGGAGAATCCAAGAAGACCAAACAAGCCCAAACAAGCCCAGACAAGCCTAAACAAGCCCAAAACAATGGCAGCACTTACCGGAGCAGTGGTGAGGAGGAAGCGACCTGCCTGCAAGGATGCAGGGTCAGAGGTTGCTTCTAACCTCGCGCTGCAGCAGGCATAAGAGGGGAGGTGGGAGGGAAACCTCCAATGGGAGTGCGGGGGCGGGGGCAGCAGGAGTCAGGAGCGGGAAGAGCTCTGAGGAGGAGGGAAGGGGGTGGGGCCGCGTGGAAGCAGTGGCGCAAACCTTGCAGGAGAGGAGAAGCCAAGAAGCCCAAACAAGCCCAAACAAACCAAGACAAGCCCAAACAAGCCCAAAACAATGGCAGCACTTACCGGAGCAGTGGTGAGGGGGAAGCGACCTGCCTGCAAGGATGCAGGGTCAGAGGTCACCATGTCAACATAGGGAAGCTCATGTCTTCAATAGGAAACCGAAACTACATGTCCCAGTATGCTAAGAGTTCTTAGCAGTTAAAGACAAGATTGTGTGGTTTTGCACTTGATGCAAAGCACTTGGGAGCTATGTGGTTATACTTCTCAGTGATGTGATTCTGTGATTGCACAGACAGATCAAGTTTTACTGCTGGTTCCATAGAATTTGCAACACATCCAGGTATCTGTTTATGCTGCCTCTTCAAAATACCGGAGTGTAGTAGTCCTTCATTCAAGAAAGGACGCAGGCAGGAGAATATATGAATATGTATATTTAATAAGTAAAGGAGTACAAAGGAACAGGTCTGTCGAGGAGAGAAGCGCCGGCTAAACTGACACAAGGAGACTACACGTAATAGATTGTGAAATCTCCTTAGGTCATCAGCTGAGAGTATTCTAATAAGGAATGGAACACAGGAACAAGAACACACTACATATCCCCCCTCTTTACCCCCTTAACCATATATAAAAAATTACAATTGAAGTTCAATAGAAATAATTATGAACAGGAATCTACCCATGTACACTTGAAGATATAGCTATGTGTCCTAATACAAAATCTTTTAACCAACCAGGAGGTGTCACTTTCCTTTTCCCATCCTGAAACCCAACCTCCGAATATTCCTGCCCCTGAACCGATTCACACGAACTATGACTTCCGCTTCCTGAGCCACTCACCACATTCTCTCCTTCACTCAAAGTATGATCATCCAGCATCTCCAAAGGTGCATCCTTACCTGAAGAATTGTGAGTCTTAACTTCATCCTCTAACCATTCAGTCCTTCCCTTCACAAACATCTTGTTGTTCATACGATCTTAACTACAATCCTCACTACAACTAGACTGCTGTCCATCCTTAAGCAATACTATTCGCTTAAAATTCCAAACTCTACCATCACTTAGTTTGACAGCATTATGCAAAACCTCCATAACACGTTCAGGTTCAGAGTACTGGCTCACACCCTTTCTCACCTTATAAGGTTTCTTAACCCTTACCCAATATCCTACGTTAATCTCCACTGACTTGACGTGATGAAGTTTGTCATAATAAGACTTCGACTTCTCTAGTGACTTTTTCAAATTGTCCCTTACCATTTCCATAGACCAGTGCTGGATACCAGTCTTTACCAACCAAGCTGGGTTGTATTTGCTTCTTGGACTTCTTCCCCTCATAATAACAAAAGGGCTAAGTCCTGTTGTTGCGTTCTCAGTAATCCTATATGCCCACAATGCCTTAAAAATAGCAATATGCCAATCCTCACCACCATCCGTAGCAAATTGAATAACACCCTTAACAACTCTGTTGAACCTTTCTACTGCGCCATTGCCACTAGGATTGTACAAGGAAGTAGTCTCGTGCTCGACTCCCACTCTCTCAAAATACTTCTTAGCTGCTTCCGACATAAATTGTACACCATTATCACTCAGTAGCTTAGAAGGGGTGCCCTCAGATAGAAATACCCTATCCAAAAACTCTAACACACTGGTGGTATCCGCTCTCTCCAATATACCAATTTCAGGCCACTTGGAAAAAAAATCAATAAGAACTACCACAGGACCTAAAAGATCCACTGCAACATATTCCCATGGTTGCTTGGGTATGAATGTTTGCTGCATAGGTGGTCTTAGGGTATATAAACTCTTGTCAGCGGAAGAGCACACACAACAAGTTCTAACAAATCTTTCCACTGATTTGTCTACTCCTGGCCACCAAAACAACTCCTTCACCACCGATTTAGTTCTAACAATGCCAAAATGGCCTTGTGACACAATTCTAAAATTGCCTCTCTTATCGCGGATGGGGGAATAATTCTATCACCCCTCCAAATAACAACCCTCACAACGAAAGCTCGTTCCTAACCTCCCAAAAGCTTTTGATCCCTCTTAGGCCACCCTTCGAAAACATATTTCAAAATGGACTGTAAAATGGTATCCTCCTCCATTTCCTTACTCCAACAATCCTTACTAAGTGCAGGGCTACCCGAATCTTGTACGAGAGCAACACTCCACTCATACCATGGATCATCAACACACCTTTCTAGCAGATTAGGTCATCTGGATAGACAATCCGCCATTACATTGTTTTTACCAGGTACATACATAATGCGATATTTGTAATCCTTTAAGCGCATGGATAGCCTTGATATTCTTGCAGACGCTAGTACACTGCCTTCACTTGTAAGTAATTTAATTAAAGGTTTGTGGTTGCACCGAATAGTAATGTCCTTACCCCACACAAACGCTCGGAAGTGCTCTAGAACCCAAGCACAGGCTAAGGCTTCCTTCTCGATAACTGAGTATTTCTCCTCAGATGGGGACAGTGACCTGGAAGCGAATAGTATAATCCTTTCCTTTCCATTCCTGTCCTTCTGAGACAAAATAGCCCCTAGCCCTTTGTTAATTGCATCCGTGGTAACAAAAGTGTCTAACCTGGGGTCAAAACTTTCTAAACTTGCTACCTTGCTCAAATCTCTTTTGACGTTCTCAAACTCCTGATCACATGCTTCACTCCATGTAAATTGAGATTTTTTTTTAAGTAATGACCTGAAGTTATAAACCTTCGGAATAAATTTGGCACAAAACTCCGCCATGCCCAAAAATGATCTACCTCATCCTTAGTCATAGGAGGTGACGCACCCACAATAGCATTCACCAATGATGCCTTCGGTTAAACACCATCATCACTTATCTCATGTCCCAAATACTCCACACTTCTTTCTGCAAATTTACACTTACTTAACTCCACTGTTAACCCTTTGCTCCCCAACACTTCCAACACATGTTTCAACCGCTCACCATGCACACTCTTTTCTTTCCCAAAAATTGATATATCGTCCTGGAAGCACATAACTCCCTTGGGTTTTCCAAACAGTTTGTGCATAAGCCGCTGAAAAACTGCTGCAGCAGATGCAAGCACAAAGGGCATCCTCTTGTATTGAAAACACCCGAAAGGTGTGATGAAGGCAGTTAGTTTTAATGACTCCTCAGATAAAGGAACCTGATGATAAGCAGACGAAAGGTCAATGGTGGAAAACCAGCATGCTCCCTCAAAGCTAGAAACCATTTCCGTAATCTTCGGTAAGGGAAAATGATCAATTAGGATATTGTTATTCAAGTATCTTAAGTCCACACATAAACAGATTTTTCCATTGCTGCGCAGAGCAATTACTACAGGCGAAATCCACTCTGAACTTTCAATTGGTTCTATTACATCCATTACCACCAATTTATCCAGTTCCTTTGAAACTTCATCCCTTATCATGATCGGCACCACTCTAACTTTATAAATTTTGGGTACAGCCTCCTTCTTTAGTATAATTTTATGCTCAAACCCAGTCAGTTTTCCCAAACGTTTATCAAAGACTTTTGGAAAATTTGTTTCTGTTTTGGAAGCCAATGATTGTTTATCATTTACAACCAATACTTTTTCTTTGCCATTTGGGTCCAAGATAATTTGTAAATGTCCCTGATCCTTCCAATCCAGAACAGATGGTTCTTTTTTAGCCACATATAGTTTTCCTCTAGCACTCCTGTTTTTGAATGTAAATACGAGCCATCTAAATCTTAAAAGACCAATCTTTTCCCCAGTGTAACTTTCCGGCTGAATGTCCGGTAGGGCTAGTTGTTTGCCTATTTTTCCCACAAAAGATTTGTTCCAAACATCCTCATTAACAATTGTGAAAGGTGAGCCTGAGTCTGCACACATCGTAATGGATATCCCTCCAATTTCCATGTCACATATAGGTTTCCCTTTGGTATTCATCTCCTTTATGTTAAGAATTAAATTCTTATGCTCTGCAATTCCTCTGGGCTCGATTGTTTTTTCCTCAATATCACCTTTAACGAAATTTTCACCATCTCCCTCATAGATGCATTTGACCACTTTCTTTTTGTTTTTGCAAACTTTTGCAAAATGTCCCACAACTCCACATTTGCTGCATCTCAGTTTTAAAGCCGGGCTAAATTTGGAATATGCCAGGTGATCCATGTTATCACACCTGTAGCATCTTTTTTTGTTTTCTCCACTCTGTAAACTCTTCCCCACTTTGCGATTTGTCACTTTATAAATGCCATCCTCATTTTTCTCAGTAGATTTCAATTCGGAAAAACACCTTTCAGAAATCTCAACTTTCCTTACTATGGCCAAAATTTCATCCAATGGAGAATCAACATTTATCCATAGCCTTTCCTGAATAGATTGATTATTGCAATGCATGACCACTTGATCTCTAATAAGTTCATCATGAATTGCCCCAAATTTACAGTCAAGAGCCAATTTCTTTAAATCTGCAATGTAGTCGTCCACCAGTTCACCTTTCTCCTGTTTCCTTTGGAAAAATGTATATCGAACAAACCCAACACAGACTTTTGGTGCAAAATTCTTGTCAAGGACTAGCATTGCAGCATTAAAGGCACATATATCACCGCTTACAGGGTTTTTAGACATCTTTTTATAAGTTTTTAAACCCATAGGGCCCAACGAATGCAGTAAAATCCTTTTTTTCTGTTGAGCCGACATTTTATTATCCACATCAATAGCGCCTAGATAATTTAAGAAATAATCCTTCCATTCCAACCACTTGATGGGTGGTGTGTTATCCATGGCCCAAAATACTTGTGGAGGGACAATGATAAAATTTGCTTGCGCCATATCCGAAGTAAAACACAATATATAAGTAACTTGAAGTACTCCTTTATGTTACTACTTAAACTTGAAGGCTTGTTCCAATACTCCCCCTTCCCGGACCTGTTCTCAATTAAATGCCTTTATATATTAAGAAAGAGAGAGAAAAAGAAAAAAAATATGATTTACCGTGTTCTTTTCTCTTTTTTATTTTTCTTCTAATTGTGTTTAGTTATGACCAAAACAAAACCGTACAGATGCCTCTCAACGTCAACGTCACATGTTTTCTGTGGTTACTACCACTGAATTTGCATCTCTGTTACCAAGGTGACGCGTGTTTACACTGTCCACATCCGGTGCAGGGACTGCAGCACAATTCTAAAGAGACTATGGCCCTCATTCTGACCCTGGCGGTCGGCGGAGAGACGGCGGTCGGACCGCGAACAGACCGGCGGTATTAAAAATGGCATTCTGACCGCGGCGGTCCCCGCCGCGACCGACCGCCACTTCTCCACTCCGACCGCCACGGCGGTCATGACCGCCGGGCTGGAGTTTGCGCACTCCGGCCCGGCGGTCGTCCCAAGACCGCCAAGGGTATTATGACCCTGCCTACCGCCGCGGTTTCTTGCGGGCGGGAACCGCCGTGTGAACCATGGCGGTAAGCACTATCGGGGCCAGGGAATTCCTTCCCTGGCACTGATAGGGGTCTCCCCCACCCCCCACTACCCACCCGAGTCCTCCCCCCACCCCCTCCACCCCTCTGCCACCCCCCAGAGGTGGTACGAACCCCCTCCCCACCCCCAGCCCGACATGCACATACATGCACCCCGACATGCACACACCCCCAACATGCACATATACACACCTCCTACACACACATACACAACGGGGACACATACCCGCACACATACATGCAGACATGCGCACCTGCCGAACAGCACACATTACCCATAGACACAGCAGCACCCCCCGCCCGCATACACGCACTCACACACCCCCTCTACACACTCACACGCACACCCCCATGCACGCCCACATCACACAACACCCCCCCACCCCCTCCCCTCACGGACGATCAACTTACCTTGTGCGTTGGTCCTCCGGGAGGCAACGGGAGCCATGGGGAGGTGACCGCCAACAGAAGACCGCCAACAGAAGACCGCCACACAGAAATGTGGGTCGTAATTCTGTGGGCGGTGTTCTGCTGGCGTGGCGGTGGAGGTTGACCAGTCTCCACTTTCCCGCCGACCGCCAGTGTGGCTGCTGGCGTTTTTCCGGCGGAACGCTCCCAGCGGTCAGAATGCGCACAGCGGCATACCGCCGCGGTCGGCGGTCTTCACCGCGGCGGTAACTCGGCGGTCTTGCGAAAAGACCGCCAGGGTCAGAATGAGGGCCTATGTAGTTCCTGTCGCAGGTGCAGCAACCGCGTCTCCGTTCCCAAGGAGACGCTTCAACGCGAGCCGGCATCTGGTTTCCAGTAGACGCCCTGTCACTAGTGCCGCAAATGCGTCTCAGTTTCCAGGGAGACACCTTGACGTGAATTAGCGTCGAGTTCCCTAGGAGACGCTCGTGGCACTGCCGACAACTCCTTGAAATACTCGTAAGCGCGCTCTATTCCCTAGGAGACACTTACGGCAGTTCGGCAGTTACAGAGATCGCGTGCACAGCTACGGTTTGTGGCTGTGCTCGTGTTCGAGTCCCACAAAAAACCTAAATCTTCACTGACCACGAAGATGGAAATATCCCTCGATGATCGGTTCAAGATCAGCACTTCAAAGCAGGACGGGTTCAGATCAGCAAGCCGAAATGAGCAATCCGAATAATTTTTGCCAATTATCAGGTAAACCACTCTCGCCGCCAGATTGTAGTAGTCCTTCATTCAAGAAAGGACGCAGGCAGGAGAATAGATGAATATGTATATTTAATAAGTAAAGGAGTACAAAGGAACAGGTCCGTCGAGGAGAGAAGCTCCGGCTAAACTGACACAAGGAGACTACACGTAATAGATCGTGGAATCTCCTTAGGTCATCAGCTAAGAGCATTCTAATAAGGAACAGAACACAGGAACAAGAACACACTACACGGAGCCTCTGTGTAAGAGATATAGGGCCTGATTCTAACTTTGGAGGACGGTGTTAAACCGTCCCAAAAGTGGCGGATATACCACCTACCGTATTACGAGTTCCATAGGATATAATGGACTCGTAATACGGTAGGTGGTATATCCGCCACTTTTGGGACGGTTTAACACCGTCCTCCAAAGTTAGAATCAGGCCCATAGATTGTAAATCATGTAATTTGAGTATAATTTGCGAAGATAGATTCTCAGGTGGTTTAGCTATTAAATACATGGTCCAATCTTAAACAGGTGTTTAAAAAAAAATACAATCTGATAAATGTGGGTTTGGTTACTTCATTTGAACTATTAACATGCAGGATTACAATGGTTTTCCTGATTCCAAATTGATGTTTGCAGGATCTATATTTTGCAAAAAACAAACAGAATAATTTGCAATATTGGAAAGCATGATAGAATAAGGAGAGAGAGGGAGATATATGAAGAGGTAGAGGTAAGCCCATGACCAACTTGCCAAGTTGTCATCTCTTTTATGTTACTGATGATCTTCCAGTCATTACTTTTTAGCTGACATCACTGCGAACTGTTGGCAAAGTGCATGTTATAATATACATTTTATTACATGGCCTTAACTGCCTTGTTCTACACGTTAAAGTGTCACTCAAAGCGTCACACATAAGACTTTAAATATCACACATAAGAGCACTGAAAACATTGAAATGTCACACATAGACAGACTAAAAACTTGGCAGCTATGGTAATAATTGAGTATCAGTACTATTACCATTTTATAGAGGGCAAGCTGGCCTTGTAGTGGAAACATAATTTGAGCTTGATTGCAGAACATCAGCATAACTAAATTTCCATCCAGAACATCTGTGCTGGCATGGTATATATTAATCATAAGTGTTTGGAATGTGGAGGGTTCCAACATTTAGTGATGGGTGTTTACATCTATATTATGCTTGGGACAGATGGAATGTAATGGGAACAAGCACAATATAGCCCAATTACCCGTCAAGCCTGAAGCTGTTCTGAGGGCTCCCAGGATATGTGCTACTGCATTTACACCCTTGTGGATATTTTTGATGCACAATAAAACATTACCCCCACAAAAGGGAGAAAGTGTGTATGTCATCATTGATCAGGATTCCCCACACTCTCCCCCATTGATGAAGGCGATGTGCCAAAGGCTCAGTCGCCTGCTTAAATAACAATGGTGAAAGTGTACACCCCTGGCTTGTGAGTAGACTGATGGGGAATGGGTCAAAATAAGTGTTCCAATTTTAACCCTGGCTGATGGTTCGGAGTAGAGTGATCTAATTAATCTCAGCATCTTGTCTACCACACAGAGCATGACAAACATGTTGTTCCAATCTAGTATGTTGAAGGCCTTTTCTAAATCTTGCACTACGCAAATAGAGCAAGGTGACTGAAGAGGTGTTTCCTCTAGCATCATGTGTAGTCTGTGTATATTGAGGGATGTGGATCTAAAAGATATAAAACCATCTGGTCAGGGTGAACAACATCAGGAATAATTTCCAGTAGTCATATTGCTGGGATCTTACTTAGGCTCTTGTAATTACTGCGGAACATTGCCAGAGGACTCTCTGAAGTGAACTCAAGTGGGTCACACCCCAGCTTGGGCATAGAAACCAAGAGAGACACGCACATATGTTGTGGCAGTACTCTGGCAGTGAGGGCTGAGTATACAATTCCGTCAAACTTTGAAGCAAGAAGGTCCGCATAGGTCTTACAAAATTCAATTTGCAGGTCTTGCATTCCAATGGTTCTACAAGGTGGAGAGTCACATATTGCTGAACGTATCTCCAGTTCTATAATCGGACACTCTAGCCATTCTTAATGCCTAGCAGGTACCTCTGGTAATGTGATCGCACAGAGATATTCAGGTCTAATGGACTGCAATGGAGAGCTCACAGGGTGGTACAGTGCCAGTATTTGGCACAGAGAGCTACATGTATAGCTTCCTGAGAATGAATTATAGTAACTGGGTAAAGCCTTATATTCGATGCAGCACAAGGACTCAACTAGTTGTAGGCGGCTCTCTTTTAAAGCCATTAATTCTTCCTCTGCAGATTTATCCACCACTACAGCCTTCTCCAGACCCCATAAGGGGCCTTTAGGTTGACTTACCTTGTGGATGACTGTGCCGCACACACCATTGATTGTGTGTATATAATGCCCCTGTATCACTGTTTTAAGTGCATTCCCATTTCATGAGGTGGATGGAAACAGTGTTATTACTTTCAGCCATGTAATGAGTTATGGTTTGTCAGATGGTCTCATTGAAGGCCTGATCTTCCAAGGTTGTAGGTTGTAGTCTTCAGGTTGGGATCCGTGAGAGAACCCCACCAAGTGAGTTGTAGGAGCAGAGAGTTGTGCTCGAATTCGGTCTTGCCTGTGTATTCCGCTTTGGACACTAATAACAGTGCCGTAGAATTGTATAAGAAACGGTCCAGTAATATGTGAAGTTCATGTGGAGGAAATAAAAGGAGTACTCCGGGGCAATGGGGGAAGGATCATCCAGTTAACAACTAGCAACCAGTGCGATAACCACTGCATTAGGTAGGTAGCAGTGCGTTACGAGGATGTGCAAGGTAAGGGAGGATGTGACCTGTCAAAAATAGCATCCAAAATGCAGTTGAAATCCCCAATCATCCAGGGAATATGGGACCAGTGGCCTAATCTTACAGGCAATTCCGCTAGGAACTGTGGCTGTCCTGTATTTGGTAAATGTAGACTACCCAGCAAAACTGTGGTGACTCCAAGACTCCATCCACACGCACGTAGCTTCCCCCTGTCTCTGTCTCTATGTAATACATTTGAAAAGGATCATTGAACTGATCTAAATACACACACATCTGGCATTGCCAGAGTGGCCTTTTTAGTAGCACTGGCACTGTCTCTGTAGCATTTCTGGAATCTGGGACCCCCCATTTAGCTAGGTGAGTCTCCTGTAGGAAAGCGATGTGAGTACCTCTGCGCTTGAAGTATGTGTATATAGTGTGGAGCTTTTTTGTGAAGCCCATGCCTCGGATGCTCCATGATATCAGTGTTAGCTTAACCTTGTTATGGGGTACTTGATGGCTAGGGTGAGATAGTTTCAGACATGTGCTATGATATAACCCAGTGACACTTAAAATAATGAATTCAAGATCAGGCTATAAGAGTTACCCAACTCCACAACCCAGGGAGTAACATCTGGCTACTCAAACAATAAAACCTTAGAAAATCTGTATTTAGTGATTCTGTAGGCTGTAGTGCACCTGCAGAGTGCAAAACCAGCAGTGTTAGAGCAGACAGTGACCAGAATGGTTATCCAATAGGGCCCTTCATAAAGAAAGATTTGTTGTGAGTGAGAGCATGCAAGGCAGTGTTTAACCATCAACGGTTAATATTGCCCAATACAACAAGGTGCATGGGACAACAAGATACACTATGATTGCCCTTGACCGAAAGTGTCACTAGCCAACAGCTTCGGATTTCAAGGTCAGGCAATCAATGCAGGTTATGAGTGGACTGCTCAGAATAACAAAAACCTATACATGCGGTCCTGCTGAGAGTGAGATGTAGGTTGCACATTCAATTCTATTATGTCTTCAGCTGTTTTGGGCATTAGCAGGGGAGGTTACAGATGCAGTACTCATTTGAGAGACCCCAAAATTCTTTGTCTCGGAAGAAGCATTGTCTGAAACGTCAGTGGAGTGGGACAAGACTGAGGTGGTCATTAAAACCCTGGCGGTCGGTGTTAAAGCAGCGGTAAAACCGCCAACAGGCCAGTGGAAAAAAAATGGAATTACGACTGTGGCGGAAACCGCCAACATAGACAGCCACTTTAACACTCCGACCGCCAAGGTGGTACAAACAAATACTGCGGCGGTAACCGCCAACAGACAGGCGGAGGACAAGGTACTGCCCACATTATTACAAGCCACCAATCTACCACCTTTTCCGGGTGAGGGCGGATTCACCGCGAACAAAAACACGGCGGAAACAGGACTTGGAAGGGAAAACGCTCACCTCTACACATCCCACGATGAACCAGGACTCCATGGAACCGGAACTTCAGATTCTTCCAGCCCTTATCTTCCTGCTCCTCTACCAGGAGCACGAACGCCGGCGGCAAAGACCACAGTGAGTACTGCACCTATGACACAGGGGAGGGAAAAAACAGTGACAAACACACGTAACACGCAAAACCCCCACCCCCACCCTCACCCATGACAACACACACACCAATACATCATGATACATCACAGATACACCCCCGACCCCCCCCCCGGAAGAATGCAAGGACAAAACTAAATGAGTCGAATGATTGTAATATATACGAAGACAGTAATCAAAAATATATACATATATTAAGATATTCACACTATAAACAAATATATACACCAAGAATACAAGTCAAAGGTATTCCACTATCATAGTCCG
The DNA here is from genome assembly GCF_031143425.1 of Pleurodeles waltl. Lineage (NCBI taxonomy): Eukaryota > Metazoa > Chordata > Amphibia > Caudata > Salamandridae > Pleurodeles > Pleurodeles waltl. The sequence goes on along the minus strand of NC_090445.1, from coordinate 535,416,935 downwards.
TGGACCACTGGGCCCAAAAGGCATGGGCGAGGCCCACACTCAATACCCGAACTAGACGGAGAGAACACTGCTGGGGCATCAGATAGAAATAAAACAGGCACCCCAGGGGGAAGGGAAGGGGGGGCACCTCAGCCGGATGAGTGCACGACACCAGATCCACGAGTGGGCTCCATGCCCATTGATGTATCTTGGGGTGTGCAAAGCCACAGTCTCCCAAGTCTCTACAGTGGGTGGTTTGCATACTGTTCAATCCTGGGGAGTGCCAAGCCACAGTCTCTCAAGTCTCTACAGTGGGTGGTTTGCCCACTGCTATATCCTGGGGAGTGCAAAGCCACAGTCTCTCAAGTCTCTACAGTGGGTGGTTTGCCCACTGCTATATCCTGGGGAGTGCAAAGCCACCGTGTCTCAAGTCTCTCCAGTGGGTGGTTTGCCCACTGCTATATCCTGGGGAGTGCAAAGCCACAGTCTCTTAAGTGGCTAACATTCTCCACTGGTTTCTGGAGGGGGTTTTGTGCCCAGAGTGCTTCATCCTACCAAGGACTGAGGTAGTGGATGTGATACTCCACTGGTTCTGGAGGGGGCTTTGTGCCCAGAGTGCTTCATCCTGCCAAGGACAGAGGTAGTGGATACCTTTCTCCCCTGGTTCTGGAGGGGGCTTTGTGCCAAGAGTGCTTCATCCTGCCAAGGACAGGGGTAGTGGATGCCTTTCTCCACTGGTTCTGGAGGGGGTTTGTGCCCAGAGTACTTCATCCTGCCAAGGACTGAGGAAGTGGATGTGATACTCCAGTGGTTCTGGAGGGGGCTTTGTGCCCAGAGTGCTTCATCCTGCCAAGGACAGAGGTAGTGGATGCCTTTCTCCACTGGTTCTGGAGGAGGCTTAGAGTCCAGAGTGCTTCATCCTGCCCGTGGTGGCCTCAGTAGCATCGGAATCATTGGCGCTCACTGGCCTGCGGTGCTGCTGGCGGTGGTGTCTTAGGCAGCGGTGCTGCTGGCGGCGGTGTTTTGGGCAGCAGTGCTGCTGGCGGCGGTGTCTTGGGCAGCAGTGTCCTGGACAGCGGTGCTGCTGGCGGCGGTGTCCTGGGCAGTGGGGATGGTGGCAGCGGTGTCCTGGGCAGCGGTGCTGCTGGCGGCGGTGTCTTGGGCAGCAGTGCTGCTGGCGGCGGTGTCTTGGGCAGCGGTGTCCTGGGCAGCGGTGCTGCTGGCGGCGGTGTCCTGGGCAGCGGGGATGGTGGCAGCGGTGTCCTGGGCAGCGGTGCTGCTGGCTGCGGTGTCTTGGGCAGCAGTGCTGCTGGCGGCGGTGTCTTGGGCAGCGGTGTCCTGGGCAGCAGGGATGGTGGCGGCGGTGTCCTGGGCACCGGGGATGGTGGCGGTCTTGTCCGCCGTGCAGATCTTCACAGACTTGCCGGTTTCACTGTGCCCCTTCCCCACCTTGGATGGTGGCACAGCTGTCTCCACACCCCCAACTGTACCCCTGGGAGCGGCTTTTGTGGCTGATTTCTTTCCCCTCTCCCGCCGGGCACTGGCCAACATTTTATGCTTTACAGGTGGGGGACTGTCTGTGCTCTGGCTCCTTGCCACACTGGCTGCCCTGCTACCTGGCACACTCCAGAAGCCGGTTACTACTGGCACCACTGGTCCCGCAGATGTTGTGGCTGAGGTGCTGGGTTGGGACCTGGAGAGTCGGGCCCTAGGAGACTGAAGGGGTGGGGGAGGTGAAGGAAAGAGGTCAAGGTTGGACATGAAAAGTTTCTTAGGAACACTGGGACAGGTAGATGGAGGGGGTTTGGGAGTGGAGGAAGAGGTAGTGGTTGTAGGATGTGTACGTTTGGTGACTTTGGGTGAAGGTGCATGGGCTGGAGGCTGGAGGCTGTTGTGAGGTGGATGGCTGTTGGGTGGGAGTGTGGCTGCGGGGCTGCGTTTGTGTACCTTGGGAGGTGGCCTCACAGACACACTGGGAGAGGACACAGGGGACGTGTGAATGGTAGTGGGGGTAGTGACTGCACGTGAGCGTGGTGTGGTGGTGGGTGTGCTGGTGATGGACATAGTGGCCGAGGATGTAGTGCATGCAGGTGTGAGTGGAGACGAGACAGGGAGGGAGGAGGGAGACGAGGAGGAGGGGGACACAGTGGAGGCAGTGGATGTTGGTGTGTCTGCATGTGTGTGATGCTTGCGTGAGTGCCTGTGGGATGTGTGGTGCTTATGTTTGCCAGAGCTTCCCTTATGTGTTGAGGTGTGTGCATGCTGGTCTGATGGTGTGCTTGGGATAGGCTGAGGTACAGGGGTTTGGGTCTGGGTGAAGGAAGTTAGAGGGGGGAGGCTAGAGACAGGGACAATGGCTGCCATCAGTGCAGAGGCCAGAGTCTGAAAAGCTCGCTGATGGGCTGCCTGACCAGAGTGAATGACCTCCAGGTATACATTGGTTTGTTGCAACTGCCTCTCTACACCCTGGATGGCATTCAAAATGGTAGACTGCCCAACAGTGAGGGACCTGAGGAGGTCAATGGCATCCTCACTGAGGGCAGCAGGGCTGACAGGGGCAGGGGCTGAGGTGCCTGGGGCAAAGGAGATGCCCACCCTTTTGGATGAGCGGGCACGGGGCAAACGCTGATGAGCTGCTGGGAGGGCGGTACTGGTAGAGGCGGTGGTGGCTGTACCTGTAGATGCGGGGGGCACAGATGGGCCCACCACCGCAAGGGAGCTCCCATCACAGGAAGAGTCCGTATCGCTGGTGTCTGCTCCTGTCCCCGCTGTGGAGCTCCCCTCGCCCTCCGTCCCACTGGTAAATTCAGACTCCGTAGTGTCGCCCTTCAGGGCCATGTGGGATGCAGCTCCCTCCTGCTCCGGTGCCACTGCTCCTCCGTCTGATGATGCTAATGCACTGTCAAAGCCCAGCTCACCTGAGTTCTTGTTCAGTTCTGATGGAGGTTGAAGACAATCCGACCCCACCCTGAAACTGCTTGTTCCAGCACACTAGTTTTTAACACAGTGCACTAAGAACAGAAGCTCAAGGGTAGGGGTGAAGTGGATAAAATAAAAAAGAGAGACAACACCGTTCTTGCGTTTCCACTGTTGAAGTGCTGCACAAATCTGCGGCCCTTTCTGACTTCTGTAGAAACTGGTGCCTAATGAAACATAAACAAAGAACAGATAAGTGCAACCTATTCCTAAATGGGTTCCTGACTATCCCTTTATTTATTAGAAATTCTCTTCTAAAAGTACCTCTTGGATCCTGGTCTCGAGTTTCCAGGTTTGGAATGTGTTACTGCTCTGGGATGTGCTTTCTATTACTGTAAAGCTTCTAAAACATTAAACAAATACCGTTATCAGAATTACCAATATCAAACATTCATCTTAATATAACTAAAGCCTAAATTCCCAATAGCAGACTCACTTTTCCCATATCTCCAGAATCTTTTGGAAAACAAATACTGTACTTTTACATCAAAATACAGCATGTAATTTGTGCAAGTCCTTGATTTACTGTTTGCCTTGCTGTTAATGGTTTCCACTGTTCGATTCTTAAAAGTTCCATAAAAAAAAAACAATGTTTGTTTCACAAAGCTCCGCAAGGTATTCTTGCAACAAAGAGCCTGAATCACAATGTTCATGGAAGGTATCTTGCTTCAAACCGTCCACACACGAATCCAGAAATTGTTGTCAAAGTTCCTTCAGGTAATAAAAAGTTTTGCACTTACTTGTTGCTGACAAGAGATACTGATCAGTCTAACCTTGTCTTCTTTCTCTTTTGCAGGTTGTTTGTAGGAGAGAGGCTGAGGCAAGGAGGAACCGGAAACCAGAAGAAGGAAGAGCCAGCAGCTGCGCCCATTGAAGCCAATGAAAGTCTGTAGAGAGCAGGAGTGCCAGCGCCGAGGGATCTGTTCTCAGGTAAGCGGGAGGTAGACGAGCACAAGCACTGGGTGAGGCTCGGGGGCTGCCTTTTATAGACAGGGCTGGGTGTGGTTCGAAGAGCTGGGTGTGGTTTGAAGGGCTGGGTGTGGTCCTCACATGCTGCACATGTTCTTGAAAGGTGAGCAGAGCTGGGTGTGGTTTGAAGGGCTGGGTGTGGTCCTCACATGCTGCACATGTTCTTGAAAGGTGTGCAGAGTTTCAGTTATTATGCAAATTAGTTGAATTAACACATGGCCTAGGGAGGAGTGTTTTAAAGAAGCCTTGGTAAAAGTAAGGCCCAATGTGTAAACAAAACAGCACATTAAACAACATACACAGAAGCCTAAGGGGGGGGGAAGGTGAGATAACAAGAAAGGGTTTGAATAGTAAGTTTAAAAGGGAGCTATTACAGAACCCACTAGTGCAGTGAGAGGGGACATGCTCTTTGCTGTGCACAAACCCTAACATGCACACAAGAACAGGGGGACCACAAAAAGGGGGGGGAGACAGAAGAAAGACATGTTGAGTGCATGCAATACCGCTACAGTTGGTGAACAATACAGACACAGAAGCCCCCTGCACTACGCCGCGCACTTGGAGTTCCCTATTCAATCCCAGGGACATGGGTTACAAGGCCATTCCAGATTGCTGCACACATGGATGTCACAGGAGCCTGACTAGGTGTAGTTGGCACTGTACACAGGTGGGGTGCGGTGCCACAGGGCCTGCCTTAAGAAGGGTCCTTGCCTACTAAACTCAACCTGGCCTAGGGGAACCCACAGCCCACCTCCCCCACCCAGACACCTACAATGCGCGCTGAATCAGCAGAATGAGAGTGTACTCACCCCCTTGTGGCTGCTGTGATGCCCTCAAGCGCCCATTCAACTCTGGATACGCCACCGCTAGGATCCTGAACATCAGGGGGGTCATGGTGCGATGGGCACCCCTCCCCGTTGGGAGGCCATCTCCAGCTGGGCCTTCGCCGTCTTCTTGCTCCAGCGGAGAATGTCCTCCCATCTTTTCCGACAGTGGGTGCTCCATCTGTGGTAGACCCCCAGGTTCTGGACTTCCTTGGCGATGGCACGCCAAATGTCCTTCTTCTGGTGGGCGCTGACCTACAGGAATAGTACAGGGGAAAAAGATACGTTTTTACCATCTGCACCGTCACAGTCATTGGCCCGCATCCCTACCCTGGGACGCACATGCACTCACCGTCGTTTCATGCACTCCTCATTCTACCCCCCCCTATCTTTCATCCACACCACTCCACACAGGCATTACCCATACAGCATGCTCACAGTGTACTTACCTGTTTGTCTGGAGAACCGTAGAGTAATGTGTACTGGGGGAGGACCCCATCCACAAGTTTCTCCAACTCCTCTGTGCTGAAGGCAGGGCCCCTTTCCCCAGACACACGAGCCATTGTCTCTTCCAGACTGAGGTCACAGCAGCACTTGCAGTGTAGGTCCTCTCCTGTCGAAGATCAGGTATCAAGTGATTGAACAGAGAGAAAATGGCGGTCACTTCCGCGGCGGTGCATACCGTCACCGCCGGCGTACATCGTCATTGGCTCCTGGGACCCATAGGGTCCAATGTTAACCAATGCAGGATTGCGCTGCGGTCTTCGACCGCCTACCGTGACGGTGTACAACACCAGCACAGTTACCGCATATCCCATTGTCCCACTTTACAGGTCAGGCAGCCACCATTTCATGGGCCCACATGGCATTATTTTGGACTGCTTCACACATATGTAGGCCTTGCCTAAACACTCATACAGGCATATGTCGATTTGCTAATATTTCTGAGTATGCTGTGTGTTAGAAATGGGGTTTTTGGTTGGCATCAGGTTGCCCTCTGTCCAAGCAAGAACCCTCACTCTAGTCAGGGTAAGTCAAACACAATCCAAAATCAGCCTGTGCTCACCCTCCGGTAGCTTGGCACGAGCAGTCAGGCTTAACTTAGAAGGCAATGTGTAAAGCATTTGTGCAATAAATCATACAACACCATAGCATAACACCCCAAAAATACACCACACAGTATTTAGAAAAATATATAATATTTATCTGGGTATCTTCAGGTCAAAATGATCAAAGTTGCAATACGAATTTGTAAAGATATCACTGAAAAGTGATATAAAGTGTCTTAAGTCTTTAGAATATTAACAAAGTCTCTTTCAAGCACAAGTACCTGGTTTAGCGTGGAAAAATCTCCTCAGAGGGCCACAAGAGAAGAGGTGCGCGGAAAAAGGGTGTGTGCGTCGATTTCTCCCCAGCACACACGGACTTGCGTCGTTATTTTCCACGCGGGGAGGCCGGCGTCGTTTTCCGGCGCGCGGACTGTCTCTTTCTGTGGATCGCAGGGATTACCAGATGTCCCGGGTCTGTGCGTGGATTTTCCTGCTTGTTCTCCGGCTGCGCATCGGTCTGCGGTGCTGCGCGTCGAAATTACGATCTCACGGCAGGCGTCGCGTCGATTTCTCCTCTGGATGTCGATCTGCGGGGCTGCGCGTTGAAATTACGATCTCACGGCAGGCGTCGCGTCGATTTCTCCTCCGGATGTCGATCTGCGGGGCTGCGCGTTGAAATTACGATCTCACGGCAGGCGTCGCGTCGATTTCTCCTCTAGAGGTCGGGCGGCGTTGTCCTTGCGAGGCCGTGCGTCGGATTTTCGATCGTCCCAAGAGCGTCGCGTCGATCAGCGTCGGTGTGCGGCGTTTTTCTCGCCGCCGAACAAGCTGTGCGTCGAAATTTTCGGCGCACGGAGCGTCCAAGTAAAAGAGAGAAGTCTTTTTGGCCCTGAGACTTCAAGGAACAGGAGGCAAGCTCTATCCAAGCCCTTGGAGAGCACTTTCACAGCCAGACAAGAGTTCAGCCAGGCAGCAGGGCAACAGCAAGGCAGCAGTCCTTTGTAGAAAGCAGACAGGTGAGTCCTTTGAGCAGCCAGGCAGTTCTTCTTGGCAGGATGTAGTTTCTGGTTCAGGTTTCTTCTCCAGCAAGTGTCTGATGAGGTAGGGCAGAGGCCCTGTTTTATACTAAGTTGTGCCTTTGAAGTGGGGGTGACTTCAAAGAGTCTCTAAGAAATGCACCAAGTTCCCTTTCAGCTCAATCCTGTCTGCCAGAGTCCCAGTAGGGGGTGTGGCAGTCCTTTGTGTGAGGGCAGGCCCTCCACCCTCCCAGCCCAGGAAGACCCATTCAAAATGCAGATGTATGCAAGTGAGGCTGAGTACCCTGTGTTTGGGGTGTGTCTGAGTGAATGCACAAGGAGCTGTCAACTAAACCTAGCCAGACGTGGATTGAAGGGCACAACAAGATTTTAGTGCAAAGAAATGCTCACTTTCTAAAAGTGGCATTTCTAGAATAGTAATATTAAATCCGACTTCACCAGTCAGCAGGATTTTGTATTACCATTCTGGCCATACTAAATATGACCTTCCTGCTCCTTTCAGATCAGCAGCTGCCACTTCAACAGTGTATGAGGGCAGCCCCAATGTTAGCCTATGAAAGGAGCAGGCCTCACAGTAGTGAAAAAACGAATTTAGGAGTTTCACACTACCAGGACATATAACTACACAGGTACATGTCCTGCCTTTTACCTACACAGCACACTGCTCTAGGGGTTACCTAGGGCACACATTAGGGATGACTTATGTGTAGTAAAAGGGGAGTTCTAGGCTTGGCAAGTACTTTTAAATGCCAAGTCGAAGTGGCAGTGAAACTGCACACACAGGCCTTGCAATGGCAGGACTGAGACAGGGTTAAGGGGCTACTGAGGTGGGTGGCACAACCAGTGCTGCAGGCCCACTAGTAGCATTTAATCTACCTGCCCTAGGCACATGTAGTGCACTCTACCAGGGACTTACAAGTAAATTAAATAGTCAATCATGGATAAACCAATCAGTAGTACAATTTACCCAGAGAGCATATGCACTTTAGCACTGGTTAGCAGTGGTAAAGTGCCCAGAGGTCAAAAGCCAACAACAACAGGTCAGAAAAAATAGGAGGAAGGAGGCAAAAAGTTTGGGGATGTCCCTGTCAAAAAGCCAGGTCCAACACTGTGTTTACGTACCTCAGAGTTGGTTGACTCTCTGCTCGCTGTTCTCCTCCATAGGCACCATCCGCTGGGGCATGTGAGGAAATGGCACCATCCTCCGGTGTACAGTCCGCTGGTGGACCTGTCGACAATGGAGGAGCGACATGTGATCATCATCTACAGACTTGATTGTGCCACAATCCAGGAACTGTGTGCCCAGTTGGAGCCAGACCTGATGTCAGATATCCGCCATCTCACAGGAATCCCCCAAGTGCAGGTGCTGTCAGTACTCCATTTCCTAGCAAGTGTGTCATTTCAAACAACAGTGGCCATAGCATCAGGGATGTCCCAGCCTATGTTTTCCAACGTGTTGTCCAGAGTGTTGTCTGCCCTGCTGAAACACATGCGGAGCTACATCGTTTTCCCTCAAGTGGAGGATTTGCCTACAGTGAAAGGTGATTTCTATGCCCTGGGACATATCCCCAACATCATAGGTGCCATTGATGGTAAACATGTGGCCTTGGTCCTCCCCTGCAGGAGTGAACAGGTTTACAGAAACCTGAAGAGTTACCATTTAATGAATGTGCATATGGTGTGTTTGGCCGACCAGTACATCTCCCATGTGAACGCCAAGTTTCCTGGCTCAGTGCATGACGCTTACATTCTGCGGAATAGCAGCATCCCTTATGTGATGGGGCAACTCCAGAGGCACCGTGTGTGGCTATTAGGTGAGGACATGGTCCCTATACAGTGTCGATAGTTGTCCGGGTCTGGGGTTGTCCCTAAGGGTTAGTGTGTGTCTAACAGTTGTCCCTCGACATTTACAGGTGACTCTGGCTACCCCAACCTGTCATGGCTACTGACCCCTGTGAGGAATCCCAGGACAAGGGCAGAGGAACGCTACAATGAGGCCCAGGGGCAAACTAGGAGGGTTATAGAGAGGACCTTCGGCCTCCTGAAGGCCAGGTTCCGGTGCCTCCATATGACAGGTGGTTCCCTATTCTACTCACCAAAGATGTTATGCCAGATCATCGTGGGCTGCTGTATGCTTCACAACTTGGCATTGCGACGACAGGTGCCTTTTCTGCAGGAGGATGGTCCAGATGGAGGTGTTGTGACAGCTGTGGAGCCTGTGGACAGTAAAGACGAGGAAGCTGAAGAAGGGGAGATAGACAACAGGAATACGGTGATCCTGCAATACTTCCAGTGAGACACAGGTAAGAAGGCAACACAGCCTGCTACATCTGATTTAATTCTACTACCTCTCATCTGTTTGTCTTTTTCACCCAGTGTATGGTCACTGAGTTGTCACTTTCCCTTACGATTTCACAGATGTAGGTCCCACTGTGTGACATCTGCTTTGTTTACACATGGACTAGTGCTGTGTGACATGTTTAGTTAGTTTAGTTTTAGTTTTATGGATTTATAGAGCGCATAGCTACCCTAGGGCATCCCAGCGCTAAAGGTACACAACAACTCTCGGAAAGACCAAGAAAGGCAGATTAGCTACTAAAGAGGATAGTTTTCAACTTTTTCCTAAAAAGAAGTTCTGATGGTTTGTGGCGAAGTTCAAAAGGCAGGGCATTCCAGAGAAGAGCAGTATTGATGGTAAAAGAGTTACCTCCCCATGTTCTCTTGACACAGGGTATATAAATCTGCCAAGTGGATAATGATCTCAGGTATCTAGGGGGGACATAAAGATCCGCCTTCTGAAGAAGAGAGGGCCCCTATTATGTAAAGCTCTGTAGGTGATGCACATAGATTTAAAGTGGATATGCTGTTTGATCGGAAGCCACTGAAGTGCTACAAGAGCCGGTTTGGCAGAGAGGTGCCTGGGAGAGTTAGTAAGAAGTCTAGCTGCCACGTTCTGCACAATCTGCAGCCACCTTATTACATACTCTGGGGAACTAAGATAGAGAGAGTTCCGATAATCCAGGCGGGAAAGAACCAACGCTTGAATAAGAGTTCTTCTGGCTCTAAGTGGAAGAAGATTGAGAATCTTCCTAAGAGCTCTAATAAGACCGAAGCAGACAGAGGAAATTCTTTTTACTTGCAGTTCCATCGTCAAGCGGGGGTCAAGCAAAATGACATAGGTATGTTGACATTACATTTGATATAGCATTCTGCCACTGTAATTGCAAATACAAATTTTCGAAAGCACAGACTGACTCCAGATTGTTTTTTGATTTAAGCGTGTTTATTTAAGTGCTCAATAGTGGAGGGAGTTGTAAAATGGTCAGGGCTGATGGTAGAGGAATGTCCATGGCAGAGTCCAGTCTATTAGTCTCACAGGTGCATTGTCCAGAGGGGCATAGGAAGTGGAGCTGGGGCAGTTTAAGTATGGACAGGGTGACAAAGTGGGACAGAAGGATGACAATCAGGGTGGTCTCATTTCTTGGCGGGGTCTTGGCATTGTTCTCTGTCTTTGTCCTGGATCTCAGGGACCGTTTGCGGGGGTGGCTCTTCATTTGCAGGGGGTGAGGTGCTGGTGTGGTGGTCCTGTGGCGGTGCCTCCTGTCCACTAGCGCCGGTGGAGGTGGTGGGCAGTTCATCGTCCAAGCTAGTGTCAGGGGCCCCTTGTTGTGCCACAGTGTCCCTCCTGGTGTTCACGGGTTCCTTCAGCACCCCTACAATGGTGCCCAGGGTGGAATTGATGGATTTGAGTTCCTCCCTGAAGCCCAAATACTGTTCCTCCTGCAGCCGCTGGGTCTCCTGAAACTTGGCCAGTACCATTGCCATCGTCTCCTGGGAATGGTGGTAGGCTCCCATGATGCTGGAGAGGGCCTCGTGGAGAGTGGGTTCCCTGGACCTGTCCTCCCCCGGTCGCACAGCAGCCCTCCCAGTTCCCCTGTGTTCCTGTGGCTCTGTCCCCTGAACCGTGTGCCCACTACCACTGCCCCCAGGTCCCTGGTATTGTTGGGGTGGTGGGTTAGCCTGGATTCCCTGTAGTAGTGGACACACTGCTGATTGACGTGTCCTGGGGACAGAGGTATGGGCCCGCTGGGTGGGTGCTGCGCTGGTGTTTCCAGAGGGGGGAAGCTCTGTAGTGGCCTGTTCCAGTGTGAGGGGAACCGACTGTCCAGGGGTCCCAGATGGGCTGGTCATCTTGATCCAGTTGGACAGAGCTGCTGTCATCACTGTGGGCCTCTTCTGTGGGTGGAGTGGTCATATCTGGACCCTCCTGTCCGGTGACATTGGGTAGGGGCCCTGCAGGGGTGTAAAGGCATGATTATTGCATCTGTGTGTGTCATGATGTGCAATGGGTGGATCACCGTGTACCCCAGTGCTTGCATTCCTCAGTAGGACCTTGTGTGATAATGCTTTAGGGGGGTGTATGGGTATATGTAGTGGCCATGCATTGGTGATGGGTGTCCATGCTTTGGTGTTACATGCAGGGCTTGAGTTTGGGATGTGTGGTTTGTGATATTGGGACATACGTGAGGAGTTGGAGTGATGAGGGTGCGGGCGAGGGTGGGGGTATGTGATAGCATGCAGGTGGGTGGGGGATGTAATAGTTAAGATTTGCCTTACCAGAGTCCATTCCTCCAGCTACTCCTGCGATGCCCTCAGGGTGCAGTATAGCCAAGACCTGCTCCTCCCATGTTGTTAGTTGTGGCGGAGGAGGTGGGGGTCCGCCTCCAGTCCTCTGAACCGGGATGTGGTGTCTTGAGACCATGGAACACACCTTCCCCCGTAGGTCGTTCCACCTCTTCCTGATGTCATCCCTAGTTATTGGGTGCTGTATCACTGCGTTGACCCTGTCCACGATTCTTCGCCACAGCTCCATCTTCCTAGCTATGGTGGTGTGCTGCACCTGTGATCCGAATAGCTGTGGCTCTACCCGGATGATTTCCTCCACCATGACCCTGAGCTCCTCCTCAGAGAATGAAGAATTATATAAAGGAGGGACCGGGAGATTAATGGTCCAGTGTACAACCTCCCATTAGAACCATTAAGACAAAACAGTACACTGTTCCAAAAAAGAGAAAAATCTAGAAGAATATCAGGAGCGATCCAAATTCTTCAGGAGCAAGAACCCTCATGCATCACACTGGATGACTAGCTTCATCATTGGGAAAGCTCCTCGTCAGGCTGGTGCTGCAATGCCTGACGGGCTCCCCAAAGGGGTGCTCTTAACCAAAATGCTCAGAAGGTAGCAAAATGAAAAATAAATGATTTTCAAATAAGTACCCAATCCTTAGTACCCAAGCAATAATGGAGAGAGAAAAACGTTAAAATTGGTTCACCATCAACAAATATAAATCATACTTTTAATCAGCAATTGATATGATGGGGACCAAGATTAAAAACACACAAAAGAGGAGTAGCCGGTGAAAGATAATGTTCACCTACTCTCACTAACAAGGGAGGATAAAACCAACTATGGTACCTCACTCTAACAGGTCTACATGTTTCGCGTCTAAGTAGTCCAGCCGGATCCAATGACGCTTTCAAATCCAGATCACAAAAAAGTGGCAGTGGTAGCCTAGGACTAAAGCTCTGGTGCTTCAGTTGCAATCAACCTCTCCAGCAACCCCAGCGAGGATGTGCTCTCAGAGAAGAGTGAACAAATGTGGTGCAGCATGAGGGTAGGGGAGCAACACTCTGGTTCCAGAAAAGTAGTAGAGGTGCTTCCAGGCCACCTGAGAAGAGTCGGCCTCACGCCGCTGCCCTGGGTCCTGCGCTCATGGCTTCCACACAGCATTGACTCTTGCCACGCCATCTCCAAGTGGGCCTCCTCCAATACTAAAGTTTCTGCGGAGGCACCAGCAATTAGACAAGGGTGATGGTGCCTGCAGGACCTCCCAACATAGCCATCGTGGAGTTGACAGAGAGGGCGAGGCCATACCTCAACACCAGTGCCCCCAGCAACCCCCGCCTCGTGACTGTTGGACATGCCAGGGCTGGCTGCAACGAACACGAGCCTCAGCACATTCCAATCGAGCAGACCCTTCACTTCTTATTTGCTCAAGCAGGTGGTCTGCATGACTCACTGCTTCACTGGGGAGGTGGAAGAGCGGATTTCACGATCTATCTATGGGGCCAAGCCCCCCAGACTTGCTTTGCATAGCCCTCAGGAAATGTCCTGTTAGCTGTAGCATCTGGGCATCCGCGCCTAACCTTAGTGGGTCTGTTGGCATCTCCTCAGACTGTTCCACCAGCCCCCACGGCTGCAGTGACCAACAGCCATCACAAGGGCATGTTGCCAGTAGAATGCTCTTGATGCTGCCTGAAAGATGAATGATTTTTTAAATCACGGCCAGAGGCACCACTAAAGTGCAACCACCATTTTGTGATGTGAAGCCACAACCTCAGAGGAAAACATTTGGTCTGCAGTAAGGGACCGCATTGCAGCCATTGCCTGTGCCTTGCTTAGAGTCCACCATTTAAATCCCCTCAAAGTCCAGAGCCACACCAATACATGGATTCACTGCCTAGTTCGGCACTACCACATAATTGAAAGGTTCCCAAGTCGAGTCCGGAGCTGCATGCGACCCCCTGCATCATCAGTGACATTCCCCAACCCCTCCCAGCACACCTCCACCCCACATTATGCACTGCCCCTGTTACTCTACTGAGCACCTCTTAACTGACCATCATTTTGAGGGGTTGCAGACAGCCAGGATTTTCTAGCCACAGGAGCTCCTATTTCCGGAAAATTGTCATTGGAGGCAGGCCGGGGCTATGCATTTTGCAACTGGAGAATTTCGTGAAGTCGGAGATACTCTGACTATCTTCCTCATGGCTATCGTTTTTCGACTTTGCTCGACAAAATGGCTGTGCAGGCAGGATATGCTTCGCCTACCCATATTATTTCTAAGGCATCTGTGATATATTTTTGCATTAATTTAGTTTTTGACTGAATTAAAATGTTTTACAAAGGAAAGAGCAATTATTTTCTCTACTGTTAATACTAGCTTTGCGACGTGCAACAATTGTTCAATTGCCTCATAATAAATAGTGACTTACGAAATAATAATAGAATTTCAGCCTGGCTAGAAATACAGAGCTATTCTAGACGTGAGATCATCACTTTATAATTTATGTTTATTTTTAAGACTGTCCCTTTAATGAGCCTAAAATCAATGAACACATTTTCTTGCTTCGTTTTCTTCTTCGGACTTGGCACAGAAAAACCCAACCCTGTTAATGTATTGTAATTGCTGTTCCCTGCTCACTAACCACAACCAATTAGGCCGGAAGACTGGGCATTTGGTCAGAGCAGAACAGAGAAAACAAAGGATGACTCAGCATAATGAGCTGCATAGCAACAGAACTCAGATACTGGGCTCATTAACAGGCAAATGCTTTCACAGACAATTTCCATGCTTAACCCTAACTTTGCTTCTTGAAAAGACAACAATCAAGTAAATTGGCTGATTACCAAAACAGTGAATCTGAATAATGAGAGCCCGAAAAACAAACCTCACGCAACACTTGCTTGCTGGAGAACGTGTGCAGGAATGCCCCAGAGAAGGTACATGTTGCAGGTACTATTAGACATAGAGCTAGGCTTGCTGCTTTAGAGGAAAAGGAACGCCGGAAAAAGATAAGTGAGCATGAAATCAGGAAGTGAGAACGTAAGGAAGTTAGATGAGGGAGAGAGAGGTAGCGAGCGAGACAGTGGTTCGTGCCAGCAATATTAGCTAGAAGACAGGTAGGTGTAGTAGAGGCCTTTCAGGAAATAAAATGACCGTAATGCACTGAGACAATATGTGAGTCGAATTATTTATTTACGGATATAAAGGAGAAGAGGGCTTAAATTACAAAAGGCATTGATGCTTAAACTATCAGGAGAATGGTCCAAACCTAAGTAAGGATGGGCGAGTGATTTATCATGACTGGGACGAGGACGAGTAGGACTAGGACTAATGAAGGTAGCCAGTACAATTTTGGGTCATTGCCTCTAGGTCACCCGCCCTGGTCATTACTATTCAGGAATACCAAGACCCAATATGGACTTCCTCAACAATAGGAAGCATAATACAAATGCAAGACTTCAATGCACATTTTATCATTTATTGAAATCCACGTAAGTTATGACATAAAGAAGCTTAAAACACCAGCTCCAAAATGTATGACCACACTTTGAAATGCATGAAGTCTATAATGATAGATAAATTTATGACGTGTTGACCAGGTAGCAGCTCTGCAAATTTCAAAAAAGAGAACTCCTTTAAATCCTGTCCATGAAGCTGCTAAGCTCCAGATGGACCTAACCTGGATGCCTATAGTAGGAGCCATTCCTGCGAATTGAGATATGCCAAATTGTAGATGTGATTCAGCAACATATAGTAAAAAATAAAGCATTCTTCCCTTGATCTGATTTGCCAAAGTCATAAACAAGTTGTCACAATCCCAGAAACTTTGATTTATTTTCCAAGTATATGGTCAGAACCCTACACACATCAACAAAATGAAGACATTCTTCTTAAGGCGAAGAAGGAGGGCCAGAAAACCTTGGCAAAATTACTTGTTTGGATCTGTGAAAAGACAATTACAAGGCCTGACTAAAAGAGCTTCTCACTCCCCAGACCTCCTAACAGACGTAAACGCCACCAAAAAGGCTGTCTTGATAGTTAGGAGCTTCACATCCCCTGAATTCAAAGGTTAGAAGGGTAAGACTGTAAAGCATTAAGAACTAATGGAGGACTCCGAAGAAGAATCATGGTTCTTACAGCAGGTATAGACAAAGCAAAACTTGTGTGCAGTCTAGAAACCAATAAATCCCCTTCCTGCAAAGCACCCCATGGCTCGCTAAATGTTTTAATGGCTGCCTGCTGAGATTTAACCATCACAATTAGATTAAACGTGCTGAACTTCAAAATCATAGAAATTCACCATTGAAGAGGAACTCACTGTAATCAAAAAGACCTCAAATGTCTAGAATTAAGTGTAGAAGGTTTCCTTGAATTCTGTAGGACCTCGGCTAGGTGAAAACGTTCTGCTGCAACAATCTCCTTTCATCCTCCAGACTGACAAAGCTAACCTGTCCAGACCTGAAAATCCAAGGGGAAGAGAAGCAACTGGAAAGGAAGACCTTCTCCATGGTTCCTATGTTGTCAGGGACTTCAACAGTGGAAACCACTGTTGTCATATTGCCTAATTTTATCAAAACCTTGAGGGCTTCGAATCTGTCATACACTTTCTTCAGGTGGAGTAATGCCAGCTTTTTCACAGAAGACCCACAACTTTGAATCAGTCTGTTCTCCAAAGCTGCACCCTATCCCAGAAGACTGGCATCTATTGTTATGATTTTCAGCAGATCTGGCTGATGAGGCAATATTCTATAAAAGTTCTCCTGATTCATCTCCTCCCTCAATGATTCCCTGATTGGCTCAAATTCAGCAATAATGAACTTGTATTTCTGGCTGCTGGGTTTCCTCAAGTGATTCATGCGAGGGTAAATACGAAGGCGAGCCCAATAAACTGTGAAAATGAATGAGGCCATGAGAAGCTTGTAATAAAACTGGAATATGGCTTGGGGTGGGCAACTACCTACCTCATAGAATAATCATAACTCTTTTCATGGTGGACTCAATTAACCTGAGCTCAACTCCTGGTAGTTCTTGCTCAAATCAAAGGGATTTAGGGCAATGTATATAGTATCTATGCAGTACCAAAACAATATGTCGCAATGGAAAACATTAAAAATTCCAAACAGAATTAGAAAAATAGAGCAAAATGCAATAAACAAAATGACACCACAATGACAAAAAAAAGGAATTGAATTTATGAATGTTTAAAGTTTTAAATAGGAGCAGCGGCTTGAAGGACAAAATGACATTGATAGTCAACTGTCACGGTAGACTGGAATCTAGGTATAACTTTGACACTGACCACGATGAAGCACAGGACGGATCCACTAACCAGGTTCATCCTGGTCAAAGATATTACCTTCTGATTGTATTCTTTAAAGTCCCAATCCACCAGAAGTGTACACTTCTAAACCCTCTTACGACCTCAGAAAAAGCAATTAGCGGCTCACTGGGTATCAGTCAGAGGTCAAACACCCAAGTCCAGTCCAGATCCACTTGCCACTGTTCAGCTGGGCATTTGTCGAAAATGGCCACTTGAAGCTTGTTGTGGCTCTGAAGCCTTTAGAAGAGTCAGCCTTATGACCCTTGGTGTCCACTTCTTTGTCCTGGGTACAAGAGAGAGCAGGTCCAGCCCTTCAGGGCTTTTCACAGGTCACAGACAGCAGGTTAAGCTCTCTTCTGATCTTCCTCAGGTCCAGCAGTGTTCTGACGTGCGTCCCTGGAGATGCCACATTTATGCTAAGCACGCCCTAACCAATGTGGTATAAGTTCCCCTTGCCAATCCTACACACTTTGGGCATTTTCAAGCTGGCAAAAGTGTTCAGCCACTCCAAACTTGTGCTCTGATGACTGGAAAGGTCTGAATGTACTATTGTAATCCTAGTGTCTCCACATCTAACAATAAAATCCAGTTTGGTCCAGCCACTATACCTACTGTAAATGTAGAGATTGTTTGAACAAAAGTAGGGTTTTTCCAGCAACCAGGTAGTAGATACACAAGAATTGTTTTTGCATCCTGTTTCCCTTCCTTTCAAGTGTACTCCAAAGTGATATATGTAAACTCAGCATAACTTTCAATCAGGATTTGACATTCAAACAGGTTTTGACAGTGTATTGCCAAAAAGGAGGAGTCATCTCTGTCCATTCAGGTCAGTCTATTGTATTGTTTGTTCATGGGAGATACTTCATATCTTTTTCACACCTATTTATATGCTAATTACTGGCTGACAGTAGTGGGAGAGCAAATGTAAATTAAGCCTTAAGGAACTTTAGGAAAAGAAAAGGTAATTCTTTAAAAGTTACTTTTCCTTAATATTTATTTAAAATATTATAAATATTAAAATAATAATCACTAATAAAATATTAAATATTTAAATAGTTGATTAAGTATTTTTCAATCTAGTCTAATTCCTGAGATACAGTATTAAGATTTTTAATCTGTTTCTGGTTTTCTACATGGGATAGCTGGTCTGCCACAGTGACAAATTCCTTTTGAGTGCTAGCCACTGTTATTACATGTTAACGTTACATTTTTACATGTCCTACTTTTAAATATCATACTCCCTGTCTTGTAGGCAACAATGCCTACCTAGGGGTGACATTATCATTTTACAGCTGTTTTTGACATGTCAAAAAGTGTTTCTTACAGGTTAAATTGCAGGGTTTAAACTGCCACAGTCAAGCTACAGTGGTAGGCCTGAAAGCATGTTTTACACTGTGACTGCAGTGGATGCACAATATGTGCTGCATTCCACTAGTGACATGTATGTTACAGGCCCTGGGTACATCTTGTACCATATACTAGAGACTCGTAGGTAAGTTAAATATATCAATTAGAAACATGCCAATACAAGCATGTTTAAAGGGGGAGCCTAGGCACTTAAATACTGCTTAGCAGTGATAAAGTGCATGTAGTTTTAAACCAGCATATTAATAGGGTCCAGCAAGAGGTGAAAAATATGGGGGGACCACGAAGAAAAGACAATTTCTCCTATACCTCTGTACGTTAAACCAGAAACATGCTTCCTCTTGCCTGATCCCAGAAAAAGTTGTCAGCAATTAATGGATCTTCAAAATCCTTGGCTCTGGTAACAGGACCAAGTTTACGTCTGTCCCAAACGCTGCACCTATAAAAATTCTGGCCTGGGAAAGAGTGACCTGACATTTTTGGAACCATCAGGAAGAATCAATGATTTGCCAGCAAGTTGCAAACAACTATGAGTCCTTCACCTATTTTATATTTTGTCTGAGCATGCAGGAGCCAGTTGTCCAAATATGGAAAAAGTGACCAACCTTGTAGGTTTACTGGAGCCAACAGAGGTGCTACCACCTTTGTGAATATCTTGGGGGCTGACCTCAGGCCGAAAGGAAGGACCTGATATTGATATTGTTATCCTAGACATATAATCTCAGGTACGGTTTATGCATTTCCATTATTGTGCCATAGAAGTAGGCATCACTCAAACACTGGTCTACTTATGTCTGGCCCTAGTGAATACATGTTAATGTCATGTTTTACACAATTTTACTGTAAATGTTTAACTTATCCTGTAAACAAGTCAACAGTGTTTCACACCTGGCATGTACGGTGCTCTAAAGAAAACCACAAATATAGAAAACTAAATCTGTCTAAATTTGGTTTGCCTACCTGGACTACCAGCTATGATATAGTAGAGAAACAATGAAATGTGCAGTTTCATTCCCAGAGCACTCTGATGTTTGAATGATATGTAATAGTGAAAAATGAAGGATGTAAATGTTTAGACAACACTATGATATTGCATTAGGACTGAGATTTTATCCTATTCACTGCAGCACCTGTTTTGAATTGTATCTCTTGAATGTCTCCTTTTCGAAGAGAATTACTTTTGCATTATGATCCACATGTTTTGGTGATTAGAAGAATCATTAAGTAACTGTGTTCCCCTGATCCTGAAAGAGGACAGGACTCAGTGTCTTCTTTTCCAGCAGATCTTGGATTGCTTTTGCAAAAGCTGTCATTTTCTCTGGATCTGTTGGTCATGGCATTTCCCTGACTACTGATCCTGGAGGAAGAGATACAACTTCTGTATGATATCCTCTTTTTATTGTCCGGATAGCTCACAAGTCTAAAGTGTATTCTTCTCAAGGTTTTTGAAGAACGGTATGTTCCCTCTAACTAGCCAGATGGGGCCACCTCTGGCATACCTCTGGCATACTCAGTTTTTTCTGCTTTTCACTTCCTTGTTTCTGAGGAAACTTGTTCTGGAACTGCTTCCCATTGGAATTTAATGTCTTGTGTCTTTAATGCATTTTGTTTGATGTCTTACAGGTTGTTACAAGGATTTACATCCATCAACTACCAAAGGGGTTTTCTGCTTGCCAGAGAAAAAGGAAGAGGAACATTTCTGCCCTTTAAGATATTTCTACATTTTCTCTTCCATCTCTCTCCAAATTAACATTTTCTTTCATGTATAAAGCGTATGATCTCTGCAAGTGGTTCTGTGCCAGTACTTTAGGAACACATTACATCTGGAGCACTACCAGTTAAAGCTGAAGCACTTACAATGTCAAATGAAAATGACATCTCAATATGCCTCTCCATACCCTCCAAAGGAGTTGACCATTACATACCCTTCTCAAATGCCCTAAATACATTCTTGATATTCAAAGATAAGACATTGAGATGTATAGGCTCCATAAATGCTTTAACTCTAAATGAGAGCCAGAGAAAATGTTCTTCTTGGAAGATTCTATTTTTATCTGCAGAATCCTTAACGATAGGCTGCTCTGTCATCTAAGACCTATTCACTAAGCCTCTCACCATTGAGTTCATGGGTCAGGGGGAACAGTTTTGGTTTGCTACAGATGCTGCATGAATTTTGGAAGGATCATTTTATCTGAGCCCTTCCAATCTGCTAGAGGCAAATCCATAACATGTGAACAGATCAGAAGAATAGCCTCAGGAGGGTATACAAAATGCCTTAAATCTGTTCCTGCTGAAGTACTGGGTTCTACAGGAGAAAGGGAACCCTGTATTCTGTCTGAGCAGCAAAAGGATAGGCGTCCCACTATATTTGCCCTTCTGGTCATCCAGGGTAAATTGAGCTTCACAGTTTTAGTTGCATAATCTTTAGAGTTAGACACCAAAGAAGCCCACTTACTTTGTGTAGGAAGTTGGCTCTGTATGCACTATTTCAAAGTAAGGAATAGTATGCACAGAGTCCAAGGGTTCCCCTTAGAGGTAAGATAGTGGCAAAAAGAGATAATACTAATGCTCTATTTTGTGGTAGTGTGGTCGAGCAGTAGGCTTATCAAAGGAGTAGTGTTAAGCATTTGTTGTACATACACACAGGCAATAAATGAGGAACACACACTGAGACAATTCCAGGCCAATAGGTTTTTGTATAGAAAAATATATTTTCTTAGTTTATTTTACTAACCACAGGTTCAAATTCTACATGTAATATCTCATTTGAAAGGTATTGCAGGTAAGTACTTTAGGAACTTTGAATAATCACAATAGCATATATACTTTTTGCATAAAACACATATAGCTATTTTAAAAGTGGACACTGCAATTTTCAACAGTTCCTGGGGGAGGTAAGTTATTGTTAGTTCTTGCAGGTAAGTAAACAACCTACAGGGTTCAAATTGGGGTCCAAGGTAGCCCACCGTTGGGGGTTCAGAGCAACCCCAAAGTCACCACACCAGCAGCTCAGGGCTGGTCAGGTGCAGAGTTCCAAATGGTGCCCAAAACACATAGGCTTCAATGGAGAAGGGGGTGCCCCGGTTCCAGTCTGCCAGCAGGTAAGTACCCGTGTCTTCGGAGGGCAGACCAGGGGGGTTTTGTAGGGCACCGGGGGGGGACACAAGTCCACACAGAAAGTACACCCTCACCAGCACGGGGGCAGCCGGGTGCAGTGTGCAAACAAGCGTCGGGTTTGTAATAGGAATCAATGGGAGACCAAGGGGTCTCTTCAGCGGTGCAGGCAGGCAAGGGGGGGGCTCCTCGGGGTAGCCACCACCTGGGCAAGGGAGAGGGCCTCCTGGGGGTCACTCCTGCACTGGAGTTCCGATTCTTCATGTCCTGGGGCTGCGGGTGCAGGGTCTTTTCCAGGCTTCGGGATCTGAGAGTCAGGCAGTCGCAGTCAGGGGGAGCCTCGGGATTCCCTATGCAGGCGTCGCTGTGGGGGCTCAGGGGGGACAACTTTGGTTACTCACAGTCTTGGAGTCGCCGGGGAGTCCTCCCTGTAGCGTTGTTTCTTCACCAGTCGAGTCGGGGTCGGCGGGTGCAGTGTTGCAAGTCTCACGCTTCTGGCGGGAATTGCAGTTGTTTTAAAGTTGCGCCTTTGGAACCAAAGTTGCAGTCTTGGGTGAACAGAGCCTCTGTTCTCGGGAGTTTCTTGGTCCTTTTAGAGCAGGGCAGTCCTCTAAGGTTTCAGAGGTCGCTGGTCCTGGGGAAAGCGTCTCTGGAGCAGTTTTCTTCCGAAGGGGGGAGACAGGCCGGTAGAGCTTGGGCCAAAGCAGTTGGTGTCTCCGTCTTCTCTGCAGGGTTTTTCAGCTTAGCAGTCCTCTTCTTCTTAGGTTGCAGGAATCAGTCTTGCTTGGTTCTGGGAGCCCCTAAATACTCGATTTAGGGGTGTGTTTAGGTCTGGGAGGGCAGTAACCAATGGCTACTGTCCTTGAGGGTGGGTACACCCTCTTTGTGCCTCCTCCCTGAGGGGAGGGGGGCACATCCCTATTTCTATTGGGGGAATCCTCCTTCTACAAGATGGAGGATTTCTAAAAGTCATGGTCACCTCAGCTCAGGACACCTTAGGGGCTGTCCTGACTGGCCAGTGACTCCTCCTTGTTTTTCTCATTATCTCTCCTGAACTTGTCGCCAAAAGTGGGGGCTGGGTCCAGGGGGCGGGCATCTCCACTAGCTGGAGTGCCCTGGGGCATTGTAACACGAAGCTTGAGCCTTTGAAGCTCACTGCTAGGTGTTACAGTTCCTGCAGGGGGGAGGTGTGAAGCACCTCCACCCAGAGCAGGCTTTGTTTCTGTCCTCAGAGAGCACAAAGGCTCTCACCGCATGGGGTCAGAAACTCATCTCTTAGCAGCAGGCTGGCAGAGACCAGTCAGTCCTGCACTGAACAATTGGGTAAAATACAGGGGGCATCTCTAAGATGCCCTCTGTGTGCATTTTGTAATAAATCCAACACTGGCATCAGTGTGGGTTTATTATTCTGAGAAGTTTGATACCAAACTTCCCAGTATTCAGTGTAGCCATTATGGAGCTGTGGAGTTCGTTTTTGACAGACTCCCAGACCATACACTCTTATGGCTACCCTGCACTTGCAATGTCTAAGGTTTTGCTTAGACACTGTAGGGGCATAGTGCTCATGCACCTATGCCCTCACCTGTGGTATAGTGCACCCTGCCTTAGGGCTGTAAGGCCTGCTAGAGGGGTGATTTACCTATGCCACAGGCAATGTGAGGTTGGCATGGCACCCTGAGGAGACTGCCATGTCGACTTAGTCATTTTCACCCCACCAGCACACACAAGCTGGCAAGTAGTGTGTCTGTGCTGAGTGAGGGGTCCCTATGGTGGCATAAGACATGCTGCAGCCCTTAGAGACCTTCCCTGGCATCAGGGCCCTTGGTACCAGGGGTACCAGTTACAAGGGACTTACCTGGGTGCCAGGGTTGTGCCAATTGTGGAGACAATGGTACATTTTAGGTGAAAGAACACTGGTGCTGGGGCCTGGTTAGCAGGGTCCCAGCACACTTCTCAGTCAAGTCAGGATCAGTATCAGGCAAAAAGTGGGGGGTAACTGCAACAGGGAGCCATTTATTTACACTTTGGTTTCACACTATGATTATTTTCCTCTCCTTTGCAGCTGCAATGTGGCATCATCACCTTCCTTGGATGCAGGCTGATCTAGACCTCTTTGTAGGAGGGGAAGGAGAGACTAGTTCTCGAAGCTTGTGAGGAGGAAGAGGCACGCCCCCTTTTCCTACTGTGGGTGCCCATATTTATTAACAAACTGCTTGCAATCCAATCAGAATCAAGGTTTAAAGGAAGTATCAATCCAGTACTGCTTCTTGAAATCAAAAATGAAGCTTACAATTGTGCTGACTCCTGTCCTTCCACCACACATGCACACTATTGAGAACAGTGTTGAATCATAGAGTTGTATCTTAGCGAATAACCCAGAAGATAGCCAAACCCTAAACAGTATGGCTGCCATTTTATTTTGTAAGGACTTTCTTTAACCAATCATATTGTGCTTTGTCTTTTTAGGAAGTACTATGCACTGCGGTAAACTGCAGTATACACTGGCCAAATATATCACTAAGGCCCTCATTATGACATTGGTGGTAATTACCGCTTACCACCATGCTGACTGCCGCCAACATACCACCACTGCAGCGGATTACCGCCAACCATATAATGACCAACACATATTAATCCGTCACTATACAGCCACACACACAAGTCCACCAGCCCAAAGGTCAGTGATAAACTGGCGGTAGCAAAACCCACACCGTTACACCAACAGAACTACGCCCACAGCATTATGACCCACAAATCAACACAGCAGACATTCAATGGCACTAAACCATTGGCTGTACATACCGCCGCTCTCAAAATACACACAACCTAACAAAACAACACCACATTGGACAATTCAAACTACACACACCTGACACACATACACACACCACACCCACACACCCACACCACTATAAAACACACACCCACAGTACCCACAACCCTTTATGATTAAAAACAATTGCCACAAGTGACATAGCAAGACCACAGACAAGACCACAGCCACAGACCACCATCACCTATACTCCATCCACGTACCTTACATCCTACACCCCAACACATCACCCCACACACCCTCAACCACACCACTCACACTACACCCATGGCACCACAACGACACCCCAGGTTCTCAGAGGAGGAGCTAAGGGTCATGGTGGAGGAAATTATTCGGATAGAGCCACAGCAATTCGGATCACAGGTGCAGCAGAAATCCATTGCAAGGAAGATGGAGCAATGGCGGAGAATAGTGCACAGGGTCAATGCAGTGGGACAGCACCCCAGAACAAGGGATGACATCACAAAGAGGTGGAACGACCTACGGGGGAAGGTGGGTTCCACAGCAGCAAGACACCAACTAGCTGTACAGAGGGCTGGTGGTGGATGCCCTCCCCCACAACTAACAGCATGGGAGGAGCAAGTCTTGGCAATCGTGCATCCTGAGGGCCTGGCAGGAGTAGCAGGAGGACTGGACTCTGGTAAGTCAAATCTCTATTACTATCACCCCCCCTACCTGCATGCCATCACAAAACACCACCCTGATTCTCATTCCCTTCACTCCACCACCTCAGACACACCTCACCATCACAACCCACCGCTCCCAATACCAAGCCCTGCATGTAACACCAATGCAGGGACACCCATCACTAAATTATGCACAATAGAGAGAATCACCTAGCCCACAAAATAACTACTTACACAAAGCAAAGCTGACAGGGCAATAACAACCATAGAGGGCAACACACCCATGCACACAATGACACACACAGAAACAATAACACTGCATTTACATCCCCACAGGTCCCCCACCTAATGTCACCGGAGAGGAGGTGCCCGAAATATCCAGTCCCCCCCAGAAGAGGCCCACAGTGATGACAGCAGCTCTGGACACCTGGATCTGGATGACCAACCTGGCCCATCAGGGATATCTGGACAGTCGGTAACCCAGGCACAGTCCCATACCTCCCCCCTCAGGAAACACCAGCACAGAACCTACCCAGCGAGCCCATACCTCTGTCCCCAGGACACGTCAATCAGCGGTGTGTCCAACACTACAGGGACCCCAGGCCACCCCACAAACACAGGATGATCAGGGTCCTGGGGTCAGTGGCAGTGGGCACACAGTTCAGGGAACAGAGGCACAGGACAACAGGGAAGCTGGGAGGACTGCTGTGTGACAGGGGGAGGACAGGCCCAAGGAGCAGACTCTCCAGGAGGCACTCACCAACATCCTGGGAGCATACCACCATTCCCAGGAGATGGGCCAGATACTGGACAAGTTGCAGGAGACCCAGCGACTCAGGAGGGACAGTACCTGGGGATCAGGGAGGACTTGAAGGAGATCCACACCCCCCTGGTCACCATTGCAGGGGTGCTGGCCGACATGGCCAACACCATGAGGGTGGCAGTGGCACACCAGCGGGCCCCTGACACTAGCCAAACCGACTCTCCACGAGGCACTCACCAACATCCTGGGAGCATACCACCATTCCCAGGAGATGGGCCAGATACTGGACTAGTTGCAGGAGACCCAGCGGCTGTAGGAAGGACAGTACCTGGGGATCATGGAGGACTTGAAGGACATCCACACCACCCTGGTCACCATTGCAGGGGTGCTGGCAGATGTGGCCAACACCATGAGGGAGGCAGTGGCCCACCAGCGTGCCCCTGACACTAGCCAAACCGATGAACAGCCTTCCACCTCCGCTGCAGCTAGTGGACAGGAGGCCCAGCCACAGGAACAACAGGCCACCAGCAACCCACCCCCTGGAGAAGGAAAACCACCTCACAAAGAGTCCCTGCAATCCAGGCAGAAGCCAGAGACTATTGCCAAGACCCCCGTTGGGAAACAAGACTTTCCCGATTGTCACCCTTGTATCCCACTCTGTCACCCTGTCCACCTTGAACTGCCATTGCTCCACTTCCTATGCCCCCATGGACAATGCACCTGTGATACAAATAGACTGGACTCTAACCTGGACTTTCCTCCACTATCACCCCAACCCATTGCACATCCCCATCTACCTATTAGCACTTAATTAAACACCATTTGAATAAATACAAGTATGGAGTCTGTCAAATGATTGAACTATGTATTTGTTTAACACGCTTTAAACACTGCAATACAACTGTACAGTAATGTATACATAGGAATGACCTGTAGTTGGTTGCAGTCAACACACCAGGAGCGATAGTGGGGCACAAATATCTGAAAATGGAGATGTCAAAGGGTACAGTAAGTGGCCATAGAGGTGGGAAAATCAGACTGCCAGTGACAATGTCAAACAAAAAACTGTCAATGTAAAGTGAAATTACAGTGTCTTACCTGTTTGTCATTGGAAGTATTGTTGTATTATAGAACTTCTGTTCTCATCCTCATTCTCTGCCTCCTCATCTTCACTGTCCACATGGTCCACTGCGGCTACACGCCCATCTCCAGCCTCATCCTCCTGCAGAAAAGGTACCTGGAGACGTAAGGCAAGGTTGTGCAACATCCAGCATGCCACGATGAACTGGCACACCTTCTTGGGTGAGTAGTACAGTGCTCCACCTGTTAGATGGAGTCAACGAAACCTAGCCTTCAGGAGGCCGAATCTCCTTTCTATTACTCTTCTTGTTCGCCCATGTGCCTCATTGTAACGTTCCTCTGCCTGGTCCTGGGATTCCTCACAGGGGTCAGTAGCCATGTGAGGTTCGGGTAACCAGAGTCACCTGAAAATATCAAGGGACAACTGTTAGACACACACTAACCCTTAGGGTCCACACAATACCCATACACCAACACCTACTGGGTGGGAACCAGGGCTCACCTATTAGCCACACCCGGTGCCTCTGGAGTTGAGCCATCACATATGGGATGCTGCTATTCCTCAGGATAAAGGCATCATGCACAGACCCAGGATACTTTGCATTGACATGGGAAATGTACTGGTCCGCCAGGCACACTATCTGCACATTCATGGAGTGAAAGCTCTTTCGATTTCTGAACACCTGTTCATTTCTCCAGGAGATGGGGACAAATGCAATATGTGTACCATCTATTGCCTCAACAATGTTGGGGATATGTCCCATTGCATAGAAATCAGCTTTCATTGTGGCCAAATCCTCCACCTGGGGGAAAACTATGTAGCTGTGCATGTGTTTAATCAGGGCAGACAACACTCTGGTCAGCACTATTGAGAACATTGGCTGAGACATTCCTGCTGCCAAGCCCACTGTCACTTGGAAGGAGTCAGGAAATGGAGGACTGATAGCACTTGCACAGGATCACTGGTGCCTGGATCACTGGTGCCTGACGGATAGCAGACATCAGGTCAGGTTCCAATTGGGCACACAGCTCTGTGATTGTGGCCATGTCCAGTCTATAGGTTAGGATAATGTGCCTGTCCTCCATTGTTGTCAAGTCCACCAGGGGCCTGTACACTGGGGGATGTCTCCATCTCCTATTCATCTGCAGCGGTTGCAATCTAGGGGGCAAACAGTGAGCAGATGGTCCGTATTCCATTTTTCCAAACACTACACTGCATGGCATGTTGTGACTGTAACAGAATACTGTAAGATAGGCCCAAATGGTGCCTATGTGTACTGTGACGCAGTTAAGTGCCATGGCCTGCCCCCCCCCGAAATGGCATCCACCTGTCCTGTATGGAGGGACAGGTGGAAATGAGGTAATTCCGCTGACGTTGTGCGCCGTTATGGGAGGCAGTCGAGAACCGCTGTGCAACTCCTCTTTGGATACCATTGGGCCCTATGGGTTACAGTGGCCAAGGGTGATGTACGCCGGCGGTGGCGGTATGCACCACTGTGGACGTGACCACCATTTTCTATTTGTTCACTCACTTGCTACCTGACCTTCAACAGGAGAGGACCTACACTGCAAGTGCTGCTGTGACCTGTGTCTGGAACCGACCATGGCTCGTGTCACTGGGGAAAGGGCCCCTGCCTTCACTGCTGCGGAGTTGTAGAGACTGGTGGATGGGGTCCTACCCCACTACCAAATGCTGTATGGGCCTCCAGACCAACAGGTGAGTACACTGGGAGCACGATGCATGGGGCATGAATGCATGGAGTGCTGTGTGTGAGGGCCTTATGTGGGGGGGGTTGGTGGAAGGGCCATAGGCACCGTGGGAATGTCTGTGCGTAAGGGGATGTGAGGGCTATGGTGGATCATGAGTGTGACAGACAGGATGGTCTGACTGATACCTTTTCCTATGTATATTTCTCTGTAGGTCAGCGCCCATCAAAAAAAGGGCATATGGCGTGCCATTGCCAAGGAAGTGTGGACCCTAGGGGTCTACGGCAGGCGGAGCACACACTGTCAGAAACAGTGGGGGGGACCTGAGATGCTGGGCATGGAAAATGGCAGAGGCCCAGCTGTGGATGGCCTCCCAACTGGGAAGCGGTGCCTGTCGAACCCTGACCCCCCTGATGGCCCGCATACTGGGAGTGGCCTGTCCAGAGCTGGATGGTCACTTTGGGGCATCACAGCAGCTACAAGCGGGTGAGTACAGTACCCTAATATACTACTTGCGCCTGGTTGGATGGCATCCGGTTGGGGGATGTGGGCCTGTGGGTGCCCCTAGGCCAGGCCGGACATTGCAGGGTAGGTCCCATGTTGGGCAGGGTCTGTTGTAAGCCTCCTCCAACCAAGGTAGTAGGCATCCATTAGTGAGCAGGGGTTTGTGGGTCTCAGGTATGCTGCAATTGGCATTAGGTATCCCTGTCCATGGGCTGGTGATTAGCATTGTGACTGTTAGTGCATTGCCTGGTGCGTAGGGCTGATCCCTTTCTGTGTGTGTCGTGTCCGCCAACGGTGGTGTTGTTGCTGCCATTGACCAAGGGTATCCTTTGTCTATCCCCCCTTTTTGTTTTGTCACCCTGTCATTATGTGCATTAGCATCATCTGGTGGAGGAGCAGAGGCACGGGTGACGGGGAGAGCTGCATCCCACAGGGCCCAGGAGGCCGAATCCTCAGATGGTGAGGGCACCACTGGGATGGAGAGCGAGGGGAGCTCCACAGCGGAGACTGGAGAGGGCAGTTCTGACAGTGATACCTCCTCCGATGGAGGTTCCCTGGTGGTGGCGGACACCTCGGTGCCCACTCCAACTGCAGGTACAGCCGCCAACCCTGTACCAGCACCGCCTTCCATCAGCCCCTCAGCGTGTTTCCCGTGCCCGCTAACCCAGGAGGGTGGGCATCTCCTTCGCCCCAGGCACCTCAGGTCCGGCCCCAGGGAGCCCTGCTGCCCTGAGTGAGGAAGCTATTGACCTCCTGCGATCCATCTCTGTTGGGCAGTCAACCATTGTGAATGACATCTAGGGGAAGGCAGCCTATTGGCAAAAAAAACAAATACATTCCTGGAGGGCATTCACTCTGGAATGGTGGCCCAACAGGGATCAATCCGGGCTCTGACCTCCTCCCTGATGGCAAACATTGTCCCTGTTTCTAGCCTCCCCCTCCAACTCACACTTGCATGCACTACATCTTCATTCACTACCACCATCACGCCTTTTACTACACGCCCCTCACTGGCAGTCACCACTCCCACATCCATGCACACGGCCCCAGTGTCCTCTCACACTGTGTCTGTGCCCCCTCCTCCCAAAGTACACAAATGCAAGCACTCAGACATCCAACAACCATCAAACCTCAGAACAGCATCCAGCCCATGCACCTGCATCTAAACACAGCAGACAGACACCTCCTACAACCACTTCCTCTTCCTCCATTCTCAAACCTTCACCCTCTTCCCACCCTAATGTCCCTAAGAAGCTTTTTCTCTCCACCCTTGACCTCTTATCTACCACTTCCTCCCCCGTCCTTCTCGTCGGGCCAGGGTTGTCAGAACCCAGGCGAGCATCTCAGCCACCCAGTCCACGGCCACAGTAGTGTCGACAGCTACTGCAGGTGGGAGAGTATCCCGGGCACCAGGCAGCAACACTGACAGGGTGCCTGCACCAGGTGCATCAAAGAAAGGCAAGGAGGCACCACCAGCTGAGACAGGGAACGGCAAGGTGGCACCACCAGCAGCATCTAGGAAGGGCAATGAGCCACCACAAGCTGCGACAGGGAAGGGAAACGGGCAATCCCCGGCTGCTGACAGGAAGGGCAAGGGGCCTGCACAAGCAGGCAGGAAGGACATGAGGCCTGGTGCTGGGACTTCATCTGAGCCCCCACCACCAACCATGGTGGTTCAGCCATACGAGGCTGCAGGGGAAGGGCTGAAGCCTTCCCCCCACAACTGCCAGCACCACCATGAGCACTGCCACCAGCACCACTGCCAGCAGCAGCAGCCCCAGTGGGCAGCAGTCCGAGGCTGCAGGGGATGGGCTGGAGCCTCCCCTGCCCACTGGCAGCACAGCCACCAGCACTACTGCCAGTAGCAGCAGCCCCAGTGGGCAGCTGTCCAAGGCTGCAGGGGATGGGCTGGAGCCTCCCCCCACCACTGGCAGCACCACCACCAGTACCGCCACTGCCACCACTGAGCAGCCATCACCGCCGGTGGACAGTGTGTAGTCCTGCCTCCATGGCCTGTTGTGCATGCTTGGCCCAGCAAATCCTGAGGGTCTGACACCCAGGTGAGAGACTGTGACCTTGCACTCCCAAAGATCTGCATCACAGGGCACAAGGCCTCCTCCAGAACCAGTGGAAGAAGCCATCCACTCACCCCATCCTTCCCAGGATGAAGCACACTGGGCACAAGGCCCCCTCCAGAACCAGTGGAAGAAGCCATCCACTCACCCCATCCTTCCCAGGAGGAAGCACACTGGGCACAATGCCCCCTCGAGAACCAGTGGAGAAGCCATCCACCAGAGAGACTGTGGCCTTGCACGCCCCAGAACCAAGCAGTGGGCAAACCACCCACTTGAGAGCCTGTGGCCTTGCACTCCCCAAGACCAAGCAGTGGGTAAACCACTCACTTGAGCGACCGTGGCCTTGCATTCCCCAGGACCAAGCAGTGAGCAAACCACCCACTTGAGAGACTGTGGCCTTGCACTCCTCAGGACCAAGCCGTGGGCAAACCACCCACTTGAGAGACTGTGGCCTTGCACTCCCCAGGACATTGCACAGGGCATGTAGCCCCCTCCAGGACCAGTGGTGTTGTACCATCTTCCGGCTGAGTTCCCTCCATTCCCCGTCCCCCTGAGATGCCTGTGTATTGTCAACCTGATGCCCCTGCAGTGTTCTCTCCGTGTTGTTGCAGGAGTGAGGTGGGGCCTTGGCCTATGTGATGTGGCCCTGTGGCCCACAGACATTGAGGACTGGGCAGTGTCCCTCCATTTGTAAATATGTACGTTTGTATTTTGATGCACTTATTCATGTTATTTAATCGAATTACACTCACTTTCTTCCAATCATTTTGTCCTAGCATTATTCCTGAGGGGTACGGGATGGGTATGTAATATTTGTGCATCTGGTTGTGTGTATGGTCTTGGGGGTGGGGAAGTGACGTGTTGCGTATGTGTGTCACTCTCTTTTTCCTCCCCCCTCCCTTGTGTGCTAGGCAGAAGTACTCACTGTGGTCATCTTCGCTGGCGTTGCTGCTCATGAGGTAGACGAGCCTGGGAAATATGTGCGGCTCGGGCTCCATGGCATCGTGGTTGTTCCCTGAGTCTCCAGAGGTGAGTCCTTTAACTTCTGTGTTCTGTTTCCGCCTTGCTTTCGATGTCTTGGTACCGCCCCGGAAAAGGTGGCGGGATAGGCCTGTCATAATAGAGTGGGCGGTACATTGTCTTCCGCCTAGCTGTTGGCAGTTACCGCCGTGGTGCTTGTTGATACCGCCTTGGCGGTCAGTGTGTTAAAGTGGCTGTCTGTCTGAGCGGTTTCTGCCGTGGTCATAATTCCATTTTGTTACCGGCGGCCTGTTGATGGTATTACTGCTGATTTATCACTGACCACCAGGGTTGTATTGAGGGCCTAAGTTTTTGTCTCATATGACTAAAAATCTACTGGACCATTTTCTTTCAGCCATTTTGCCACTATTTTTGTCTTACAAGGCTATGAAAAATGCCTTTGGGGAAAAAGATGTTTTGTGCTCCCTCTTTATTTTTTTTGCGCCCCCCCTAACCACCACAAAAGTTTGCATCATTAGCCAATGCAGAAAAAGCAATAGGTCTGCACTGCAAAGTTTTTTTGAGATTTGTGCAAATGCTTATCTTTCATCAAAAAGGGATGTGTGGAAAAAACATTTGTGATTAAGGAATCTGTGGTAAAGGCATTGCATTGTAAATGATGCATGGTAAAGGCATCTCATTGTAAAGATAGCGCTGTAAAGGCTATCTCTGAATCAGAATTCTGCAACTGACTAACAGTTATATTAACTTCTAAGTCCAGCGAAATGCTTGTCTTTTGAAAACGATGTACTTTTTAATTTTCCAGCATTACCGAATACTACATAATTCAATCCAGTATACAATGTAATGAGCCTATTCATGACTCTTGTGAGTTATGCCTATTATCTCTCTCCATGCTTTCTCCCACCCGGGTGACACGGATCCAACTGTCACCCAGCAGTTTAGGTAGAAGATTTTAGTTCAGCACAAGTCAAATACGCAGTCAGCACACTTGTTTACTCAATTTACCCCTGGTGGTGTAATGGGTAGGAATTTTGTCTATTAATCCTTTATACTCAACTAGACCAAACTCAGTCGCTTGATCCCACCACAGGTGGAGGGCCATGGTGATTGGAGTCACAAGGAGGCCCCTGAGGATGCCAGGTGTGGCCCATGTCTGTCCTTTTGTAACTGCCCAGATTAGTCAAGTGTCAATCAGCTGTCCTGGAACCACCATAAAGGAGCTGATTCAACAGCTGCAACCCCATGGCAGCTCGTCATGTTTTTCAAGGCTAATGCAGCCCTTGACCTGGCATATGCCAACACCACTGTAGTTACAGCCCGATCAGGTCAATGCCAACACCAAAGCAGTTGCAGCCCTGACTCTGCCACTGAGGACACTAAGGCAGTGGCACACCGACTGGGCTTTTGTGAGGAAGCACATAGACTTTTTCTCAGTTCTCGCCAGGACTAGGAGAGAGACCAGGAAGCTCTCTGCAGTGTGAGTTGCTCTTAACTTCACTCATGCAGGTAAGTTTCTCAGGGTATCCTCAAATCAGGAACAAGTTAGGCTTGTGCTCTGGAAATCTCTCCTCTTGGAGGGCCGAGCAAACTACTTCATCCTCTCAGCAGGGCAGCAAACGCCTAGGCTCTAAGTAGATCCTCAGATCCTCCAGCTGAAAGTGCAGACTTCATGTGATGTTCCCTCACCTTTGCGAAACTAGCTGGCTGGCAGACACCAGCCTTAGTCACACAGCAGCCGTTTGAGTAGCTGGGGAGTACTCCCTTCCCTGGTCATGAAGAATTTGAAACTGGTAGAAAGCCAGGTCGTTTGTGGTCTACTTTGAAACATATTTTCTTGGCACAGGATGTGGATCTACTGTGTCAAGCTTCAGAACTGGTTTGGGATGGTTCTCTTTTAAGTGTCATTCTAAGGGTTCTCTCCAGACACAGGCAAGTGCCCTTCTCAGACTTCTGTTCAGACATAGACTTTGTGAGAAGTGATGATTGTCACAGCAGATAGCACTGGAGCTGGGGCTGTCTTCAAACAGGAATACCCACACAGGTAAAATGAAGTGAGAAGTCTTTGTACCTGCCTGTCATAAGCCTCTCTAAAGCAGTAAAAAGGGGCAGGCAAAAGGCAGGCCTTAACCAGAAACATCATTTTGAACAACAGAAGCTACCGTCCCTCTTCTCCCTTACCATCTACTAAATGCTCAAAAAAACTAAGCTGCAGCCACAAAGTCTTCATGGAAGTAAAGGAGCCCTGTCTCCATTCTCCCCACTTTAGGATCTGGATCACTGCACTCCAGCCACAGGAATGCAAGTCTGGGGGAGACTGTCTGCTCCTCCATCTTGTGCTATGCTAGACCAGCGGCATCCAAAATAAAATCCCACTGACTTCAGTATTTAGACTGGTAAACATGCAGGATCCTAATATTATACTCATGCCACATGCTCATTATGTGTAATTTATACATAGGATATCAGTGCAAGGTTCTGGGTCTTCGCATAAGAGTGGAACGTTACACAACAGAGCCAGCAGGCTACTCTCCCACTGACTGAATGCTTCTCTTGAAGCACTGTATGCTACCACATCTGCTTTATGTTTTACTCCCAGGGCAGGTTCAATAATTCTCTATGTATTGTGAGAGCACGCTTGGCACCTTCCTCCAGGTCACAGGAAAGTATTGGACCCCACATTGTTGGGGACAGACATAGGCCTTTGAGCATATTTGATATAAGTATGATAACATGACCAAAATAAAAGGAAGGATATCAGAAACATATCTGGTGCAGGCAGGAACTTGTGAAACAATACTAAGCTGAGACACTGCTCGAGTGTATCGCTCCTCTTAAAAGGGGAACATGTTGAACCACGCTGTGCCTGCAGTGGCCCGTACTCGTTGTTCATCCTAATATACAGGAACAAAAATCTTTCGCCCAGCGCTCACCTCATCCGAGGGGCTCATATCACAAGGCTTTGTGTGTGAATTAGAAAGAAAAAATAAGCAGCTTAGAGAGCCTTCGCCGCTGCGGCGGGTACTCAGCAGTAATACTTCCACAGTCCAAATGAGCCACTTAAACAGCGAATAAGCTGGATAAATGCGCGCTGCGACTTGAGAGAGGGCAGAATGCAGATGGAGGTCCTGGAAATGGAATTACATAAATCCAAGCTCAGATACGTATGAACGAGAAGGGATTGTAATTTTATACGATTACCTTTCCCCTACTTCCAGTCTGTTGCTGTGGTAGACTGGTGCGCTGACGGTACATTAGGATTTGACGTCTCTCTTTATCTGCAGGTACCTTGGCTTTCGGGTGGCAGAAAGAGGTTGGAGAGGGCTGCAATCGAGTCATGATCAGGAGCCATGGCTTAAGCTACCTGTTCCTGCCTCCACCTTACATCTCTATAAAATGTTATGTGCGACGTTGGCAGTAACAGCGAGGTCTCGGTTTTTTATTTTCTCTTTAATAGTTTTTGGCGACTGTGTGTTTTTTGAAAGCCTAAAGAGAGATCAACCACTGGTGCTGATTTTACATACAATTCAATAAAAAGGGCTCTATTAAAATGCGTATAGAAATCGTGGCTCTGGCTTTAGTAGACGTTTATTCTTGTACTGCAATTGTCCTGGCTGTGAAACTTAGAATAAAATCGAGGTGTACTTCGTAGTGGTGACGTGTGCAGGTCAGGTGTCTGGGGCTCGTGCTACGGACAAGCTGTTCCATCTCCGTGCACTGGCCATCCGCAACGCGCTACATCCTGGGTAACTGTTAAAGGTATCTCGTAAAAAGGATCCACACAACTGCCAGGGTAAGTAGAATATGGATATTTATTCGGCATTTATGCCATACAGTGGAACCCATCCTTCAGCGTGCTTCCTGCTCATAACTGTCAATCGCAATCGGAGGCCACATCACAGAATATAGAAGGACGCTCGGAAGATGCACCCGTTCAACAGCACCAAGGAGCAGATGACACAGTAGTGAATATAGACTATAGAATACTACACATCTCCCCCTTTATAACAAATAATACAATATTGCAAGGTAAAAATAAAGATAATAAACAAATTCCATCTTTCCTGTTAGCGGCATCGTCATTACAGTCATTACTTAGAATGCTGGAATTGACAACGTTAGTGCTCTACATAGAATCAGCATTGTCAAAATCATCACTATCTGTGGTATCAGTACTTGTAGTACTTGTAGTGACAGGCTGTAAATGTGAAGAATAATCATAATCATTTTTCAACAACTTACTTATAGGAGCTGATAACATAGTTTCTGTTTGTGCAACTTGTCCTTAATCACCAGGCATTGAAAATCAATCAAAAGAATCAAATTCCTTTTAGCCCACCAAGGTCCATCTTCTAACTTTACAGATGAACGTGCCACTCTGGAAATATTAAATGGGCCATTAAAACCATTAAAACGAAAATACCCAGGATCCTACGCAAACATCACTTGCTCTACATGCTCTGCAGTTTCATATGTTTTATTTTTCCTGAGCCTATTTGACCTCAGATTCCATATTCTTCTACCTACTATTTCTTCTGTTATCAGAAGCTTTATCCTTCAACCAACTAGGGCACAACTCTGTGCATGATTGCCTTCCTCTCAACAGAGTAAAAGGGGGTAAACCTGAGACGCTATGAGGTGTATTATGATAAACTCACACTTGCTTCAAATGAAATTCTCAACATCCACCCCACAAGTCAAAGCTGTTAAATACCCTCTTTAAGTAGACAGCTAATCCTCTCACAGCGCCGTTTGCATGAGGTGTGTATAGAGGTCTATTTAAAATTTTATATTCGTATTATTAAAAAATTATTCCATAGTTTTTGACACCAACTGCACTCCGGTATCGGTGACCAACTCATCAGGATACCCTTCCAAGGTGAAAATATTGTCTAAAAATTGAATAACCACTTGAGTAGAGATTTCAACTACTAATTCATAGTTAATCCACTTAGAATAATAGTCTGTAATTACTATAAAATATTTTAACTTGTCAGATGATGCTGAAATGAGTGCAGCAAAATCTAGGGGTAACTTCCTCCACTGGTCTTAAGGCATAGGTGTAGTGACCAAAGGAGTATCATTCAACTTTCACTGTTTGTTAGACATTATGCAGTCCTGACATGTGTTCATAAATGTGTCCACCTCCTTATCCCTATAAGGCCACCACAAATAACACCTTAAAGTCTTCTTTGTGGCTGTGGCTCCAAAGTGCCCCCCTATGTACTAATTCAAATTTCCCAGCTTGCAATAACATGTCTGTTTCAATAGTAAGTTGATCAGCTAGTTGACAGTAATAATACAATTCACCT
This sequence comes from Pleurodeles waltl, assembly GCF_031143425.1. Taxonomy (NCBI): domain Eukaryota; kingdom Metazoa; phylum Chordata; class Amphibia; order Caudata; family Salamandridae; genus Pleurodeles; species Pleurodeles waltl. The sequence continues at coordinate 535,379,793 of NC_090445.1, read as the reverse complement.
TTAAAATGTCTCACCGAAGGCTATCCTTGTTTCACAAATTGCTTGACTTTACCTACAATTTCATCTTCATCACATGCAGTATTCCATTCACGTTCAGACACAGTACCTTGACTTCTGTTTACAACATCCGTAGTAGCTACAACACACTCAATTCCAAATAAATCCCAATCATGCATCCCCTTCTGTTCCACAGTAGGAAGCCTGGATAAACAATCTGCTCTAACATTATTACTACCAGGTATGTACCTCACATCAAAATTGCATTCTTGAAGTTTAGAAAAAAAGCTAATTAGTAGATGTAGGAAGTTGGCTCTGTATGTGCTATTTCAAAGTAAGGAATAGCATGCACAGAGTCCAAGGGTTCCCCTTAGAGGTAAGATAGTGGCAAAAAGAGATAATACTAATGCTCTATTTTGTGGTAGTGTGGTCGAGCAGTAGGCTTATCAAAGGAGTAGTGTTAAGCATTTGTTGTACATACACACAGGCAATAAATGAGGAACACACACTCAGAGACAAATCCAGCCAATAGGTTTTGTTATAGAAAAATATATTTTCTTAGTTTATTTTAAGAACCACAGGTTCAAATTCTGCATGTAATACCTCATTTGAAAGGTATTGCAGGGAAGTACTTTAGGAACTTTGAATCATTACATTAGCATGTATACTTTTTACATAAAACACAATAAGCTGTTTTAAAAGTGGACACAGTGCAATTTTCACAGTTCCTGGGGGAGGTAAAGTATTGTTAGGTTTCACAGGTAAGTAAGTCACTTACAGGTTTCAGTTCTTGGTCCAAGGTAGCCCACTGTTGGGGGTTCAGAGCAACCCCAAAGTCACCACACTAGCAGCTCAGGGCCGGTCAGGTGCAGAGGTCAAAGAGGTGCCCAAAACACATAGGCTTCAATGGAGAGAAGGGGGTGCCCCGGTTCCAGTCTGCCAGCAGGTAAGTACCCGCGTCTTCGGAGGGCAGACCAGGGGGGTTTTGTAGGGCACCGGGAGGGACACAAGTCGGCACAAAAAGTACACCCTCAGCAGCGCGGGGGCGGCCGGGTGCAGTGTGCAAACACGCGTCGGGTTTTCAATGGTTTCCTATGAGAAATCAAGGGATCTCTTCAGCGTTGCAGGCAGGCAAGGAGGGGGCTCCTCGGGGTAGCCACCACCTGGGCAAGGGAGAGGGCCTCCTGGGGGTCACTCCTGCACAGGAGTTCTGTTCCTTTAGGTGCTGGGGGCTGCGGGTGCAGGGTCTTTTCCAGCCGTCGGGAAATGGAGTTCAGGCAGTCGTGGTCGGGGGGAGCCTCGGGATTCCCTCTGCAGGCGTCGCTGTGGAGGCTCAGGGAGGACAACTTTGGTTACTCACAGTCTTGGAGTCGCCGGAGGGTCCTCCCTGAGGTGTTGGTTCTCCACCAGTCGAGTCGGGGTCGCCGGGTGCAGTGTTGCAAGTCTCACGCTTCTTGCAGGGAGTTGCAGGGGTCTTTAAATCTGCTCCTTGAAACAAAGTTGCAGTTCTTTTGGAGCAGTGCCGCTGTCCTCTGGAGTTTCTTGTCTTTCTTGAAGCAGGGCAGTCCTCAGAGGGTTCAGAGGTCGCTGGTCCCTTGGAAAGCGTCACTGGAGCAGGTTTCTTTGGAAGGCAGGAGACAGGCCGGTAAGTCTGGGGCCAAAGCAGTTGGTGTCTTCTGTTCTTCCTCTGCAGGGGTTTTTCAGCTCAGCAGTCCTCTTCTTCTTGTTAGTTGCAGGAATCTAAATTCTTAGGTTCAGGGAAGCCCTTAAATACTAAATTTAAGGGCGTGTTTAGATCTGGGGGGTTAGTAGCCAATGGCTACTAGCCCTGAGGGTGGGTACACCCTCTTTGTGCCTCCTCCCAAGGGGAGGGGGGCACATTCCTATTCCTATTGGGGGAATCCTCCATCTGCAAGATGGAGGATTTCTAAAAGTTAGAGTCACCTCAGCTCAGGACACCTTAGGGGCTGTCCTGACTGGCCAGTGACTCCTCCTTGTTGTTTTCTTTGTTTCCTCCGGCCTTGCCGCCAAAAGTGGGGGCCGTGGCCGGAGGGAGCGGGCAACTCCACTAGCTGGAGTGTCCTGCGGTGCTGTGACAAAGGGGTGAGCCTTTGAGGCTCACCGCCAGGTGTTACAGCTCCTGCCTGGGGGAGGTGTTAGCATCTCCACCCAGTGCAGGCTTTGTTACTGGCCTCAGAGTGACAAAGGCACTCTCCCCATGGGGCCAGCAACATGTCTCTAGTGTGGCAGGCTGCTGGAACCAGTCAGCCTACACAGGTAGTCGGTTAAGGTTTCAGGGGGCACCTCTAAGGTGCCCTCTGGGGTGTAGTTTACAATAAAATGTACACTGGCATCAGTGTGCATTTATTGTGCTGAGAAGTTTGATACCAAACTTCCCAGTTTTCAGTGTAGCCATTATGGCGCTGTGGAGTTCGTGTAAAACAGACTCCCAGACCATATACTCTTATGGCTACCCTGCACTTACAATGTCTAAGGTATTGCTTAGACACTGTAGGGGCACAGTGCTCATGCACTGGTGCCCTCACCTATGGTATAGTGCACCCTGCCTTAGGGCTGTAAGGCCTACTAGAGGGGTGACTTATCTATACCTGCATAGGCAGTGAGAGGCTGGCATGGCACCCTGAGGGGAGTGCCATGTCGACTTACTCGTTTTGTTCTCACCAGCACACACAAGCTGGCAAGCAGTGTGTCTGTGCTGAGTGAGGGGTCTCCAGGGTGGCATAAGACATGCTGCAGCCCTTAGAGACCTTCCTTGGCATCAGGGCCCTTGGTACCAGGGGTACCACTTACAAGGGACTTATCTGGATGCCAGGGTGTGCCAATTGTGGAATCAAAAGTACAGGTTAGGGAAAGAACACTGGTGCTGGGGCCTGGTTAGCAGGCCTCAGCAAACTTTCAATTCAAAACATAGCATCAGCAAAGGCAAAAAGTCAGGGGGTAACCATGCCAAGGAGGCATTTCCTTACACAACCCCCCCCCAAACGAAAGAGGATGAGACTAACCTTTCCGAAGAGAGTCTTCATTTTCTAAGTGGAAGAACCTGGAAAGGCCATCTGCATTGGCATGGGCAGTCCCAGGTCTGTGTTCCACTATAAAGTCCATTCCCTGTAGGGAGATGGACCACCTCAACAGTTTTGGATTTTCACCTTTCATTTGCATCAGCCATCTGAGAGGTCTGTGGTCAGTTTAAACTAGGAAGTGAGTACCAAAGAGGTATGGTCTCAACTTCTTCAGGGACCAAACCACAGCAAAGGCCTCCCTCTCAATGGCACTCCAACACTGCTCCCTGGGGAGTAACCTCCTGCTAATGAAAGCAACAGGCTGGTCAAGGCCATCATCATTTGTTTGGGACAAAACTGCCCCTATCCCATGTTCAGAGGCATCTGTTTGCACAATGAATTGCTTGGAGTAATCTGGAGCTTTTAAACTGGTGCTGTGCACATAGCTTGTTTCAGGGTGTCAAAGGCCTGTTGGCATTCTACAGTCCAGTTTACTTTCTTGGGCATTTTCTTGGAGGTGAGTTCTGTGAGGGCTGTCACTATGGATCCATATCCCTTCACAAACCTCCTATAGTACCCAGTCAAGCCAAGGAATGCCCTGACTTGAGTCTGGGTTTTTGGAGCTGCCCAGTCCAGAATAGTCTGGATCTTAGGCTGGAGTGGCTGAACTTGGCCTCCACCTACAAGGTGTCCCAAGTAAACCACAGTTCCCTGCCCTATCTGGCATTTGGATGCCTTGATAGAGAGGCCTGCAGATTGCAGAGCCTTCAAAACCCTCTTCAGGTGGACCAGGTGATCCTGCCAGGTGGAGCTGAAGACAGCAATATCATCAAGATAAGCTGCACTAAAGGATTCCAATCCAGCAAGGACTTGATTCACCAACCTTTGGAAGGTGGCAGGGGCATTCTTTAAACCAAAGGGCATAACAGTGAACTGATAATGCCCATCAGGTGTGGAGAATGCTGTCTTTTCTTTTGCTCCAGGGGCCATTTTGATTTGCCAGTACCCGGCTGTTAAGTCAAAGGTACTTAAGAATTTGGCAGCCCCTAATTTGTCTATCAGCTCATCAGCTCTAGGAATGGGATGGGCATCTGTCTTGGTGACAGAATTAAGACCTCTGTAGTCCACACAAAACCTCATCTCTCTCTTTCCTTCTTTGGTGTGAGGTTTGGGGACTAAGACCACTGGGCTAGCCCAGGGGCTGTCAGAGTACTCAATTACTCCCAATTCCAGGATCTTGTGGACTTCCACCTTGATGCTTTCCTTAACTTGGTCAGACTGTCTGAATATTTTGTTTTTGACAGGCATACTGTCTCCTGTGTCCACATCATGGGTACACAGGTGTGTCTGACCAGGGGTTAGGGAAAAGAGTTCAGCAAACTGCTGCAGGACCTTCCTACAGTCAGACTGCTGTTGGCTAGAGAGGGTGTCTGAATAGATCACTCCATCCACTGAGCCATCTTTAGGGTCTGATGAGAGGAGATCAGGGAGAGGCTCACTCTCAGCTTCCTGGTCCTCATCTGTCACCATCAACAGATTTACTTCAGCCCTGTCATGGGAGAGCTTAAGGCGGTTCACATGGATCACCCTCTTGGGGCTCCTGCTTGTGCCCAGGTCCACCAGGTAGGTGACCTGACTCTTCCACTCTAGTACTGGGTAAGGGCCACTCCATTTGTCCTGAAGTGCCCTGGGAGCCACAGGCTCCAGAACCCAGACTTTCTGCCCTGGTTGAAATTCAACCAGTGCAGCCTTTTGGTCATACCACAACTTCTGGAGTTGTTGGCTGGCCTCAAGGTTTTTACTTGCCTTTTCCATGTACTCTGCCATCCTTGAGCGAAGGCCAAGTACATAGTCCACTATGTCTTGTTTAGGCTCATGAAGAGGTCTCTCCCAGCCTTCTTTAACAAGAGCAAGTGGTCCCCTTACAGGGTGGCCAAACAGAAGTTCAAAGGGTGAGAACCCTACTCCCTTCTGAGGCACCTCTCTGTAAGCGAAAAGCAGACATGGCAGGAGGACATCCCATCTCCTTTTGAGTTTTTCTGGGAGCCCCATGATCATGCCTTTTAATGTCTCGTTCAATCTCTCAACAAGGCCATTAGTTTGTGGATGATATGGTGTAGTGAACTTATAAGTCACTCCACACTCATTCCACATGTGTTTTAGGTATGCTGACATGAAGTTGGTACCTCTGTCAGACACCACCTCCTTAGGGAAGCCCACTCTGGTAAAGATACCAATGAGGGCCTTGGCTACTGCAGGGGCAGTAGTCGACCTAAGGGGAATAGCTTCAGGATACCTAGTAGCATGATCCACTACTACTAGGATGTACATATTTCCTGAGGCTGTGGGAGATTCCAGTGGACCAACTATGTCCACACCCACTCTTTCAAAGGGGACCCCCACCATTGGAAGTGGAATAAGGGGGGCCTTTGGATGCCCACCTGTCTTACCACTGGCTTGACAGGTGGGGCAGGAGAGGCAAAACTCCTTAACCTTCTGGGACATATTGGGCCAGTAGAAGTGGTTGACTAACCTCTCCCACGTCTTGGTTTGTCCCAAATGCCCAGCAAGGGGAATATCATGGGCTAAGGTCAGAATAAACTCTCTGAAACCCTGAGGCACTACCACTCTCCTAGTGGCACCAGGTTTGGGATCTCTTGCCTCAGTGTACAGGAGTCCATCTTCCCAATAGACCCTATGTGTTCCATTTTTCTTGCCTTTGGACTCTTCAGCAGCTTGATGCCTAAGGCCTTCAAGAGAGGGACAGGTTTCTTGTCCCTTACACAACTCTTCCCTTGAGGGTCCCCCTGGGCCCAAGAGCTCAACCTGATAAGGTTCCAGCTCCATGGGCTCAGTTCCCTCAGAGGGCAGAACTTCTTCCTGAGAAGAGAGGTTCTCTTTTTCTTGCTGTGTTGCAGTTGGTTTCCCAGCTGACTTTCCTTTTCTCTTGGTAGACTGGGCCTTTCTTCCAGACTCCAGCTCTACTTTTTCACCCTGAGCCTTGCACTGTGCCCTTGTCTTGACACACACCAGTTCAGGGATAACCAGAATGGCTGCATGGGTTTTCAGTTCTACCACACCCCATGCTGAGGACTCCAGGTCATTTCCAAGCAAACAGTCTACTGGGATATTTGAGGAGACCACCACCTGTTTCAGGCCATTGACCCCTCCCCACTCTAAAGTTACCATAGCCATGGGATGTACTTTAGTCTGATTGTCAGAGTTGGTGACTGGATAAGTTTGTCCAGTCAGGTATTGGCCAGGGGAAACCAGTTTCTCTGTCACCATAGTGACACTGGCACCTGTATCCCTCAGGCCTTCTACACTTGTCCCATTAATTAAGAGCTGCTGCCTGTATTTTTGCATGTTAGGGGGCCAGGCAGCCAGTGTGGCTAAATCCACCCCACCCTCAGAGACTAATGTAGCTTCAGTGTGACACCTGATTTGCTCTGGGCACACTGTTGATCCCACTTGGAGACTAGCCATTCCAGTGTTAGCTGGAGTGGAGTTTGAAGTGGTATGTTTCTTGGGACAGGCCTTGTCTCCAGTTTGGTGTCCAGACTGACTACAGCTACGACACCAGGCCTTTTTGGGATCAAAGTTTTTACCCTTGTACCCAGAATTGTTTTGTGAAGAGGCTCTGGGCCCACCCTCCTGTGCAGGTTTTTGGGGGCCTGTAGAAGACTCTTTACTATTTTTGTTTTTGGCTGTCTCACCACCCTTCCCCTGGGGAGGTTTTGTGACCCCTTTCTTTTGGTCACCCCCTGTGGAAGTTTTGGACACCCTAGTCTTCTATTCTTGGGGAGAAATTGGTCCTAGGTCCACCAGATGCTGATGCAGTTAATCATTGAAACAATTACTTAACAGGTGTTCTTTCACAAATAAATTGTACAGCCCATCATAATTACTTACACCACTGCCTTGAATCCAACCATCTAGTGTTTTTACTGAGTAGTCTACAAAGTCAACCCAGGTCTGGCTCGAGGATTTTTGAGCCCCCCTGAATCTAATCCTATACTCCTCAGTGGAGAATCCAAAGCCCTCAATCAGGGTACCCTTCATGAGGTCATAAGATTCTGCATCTTTTCCAGAGAGTGTGAGGAGTCTATCCCTACACTTTCCTGTGAACATTTCCCAAAGGAGAGCACCCCAGTGAGATTTGTTCACTTTTCTGGTTACACAAGCCCTCTCAAAAGCTGTGAACCATTTGGTGATGTCATCACCATCTTCATATTTAGTTACAATCCCTTTAGGGATTTTCAACATGTCAGGAGAATCTCTGACCCTATTTATGTTGCTGCCACCATTGATGGGTCCTAGGCCCATCTCTTGTCTTTCCCTTTCTATGGCTAGGATCTGTCTTTCCAAAGCCAATCTTTTGGCCATCCTGGCTAACTGGATGTCCTCTTCACTGGAGTTATCCTCAGTGATTTCAGAGAGGTTGGTCCCTCCTGTGAGGGGACCAGCATCTCTGACTATTGTTTGTGGAGTCAGGGCTTGAGAGGCCCTGTCCTCCCTAGATAGGACTGGTAGGGGGGAATCTTCCTCCAAGTCACTATCCTCATCCTCTGTGTTGCCATCCACAGAGGGGTTGGCTCTTTCAAACTCTGCCAACAGCTCCTGGAGCTGTAGTTTGGAAGGTTTGGAGCCCATTGTTATTTTCTTTAGCTTACAGAGTGACCTTAGCTCTCTCATCTGTAGATGGAGGTAAGGTGTGGTGTCGAGCTCCACCACATTCATATCTGTGCTAGACATTATGCTTCTAAAAGTTGGAATACTTTTTAAGAAACTAAAACTGGTTCTAGAATCTAATTCAAACTTTTCACAAACTTTTAAACTCTAAAAGAAATGCTAACAGGGACTAACACAAGGCCCTAGCAGGACTTTAAAGAATTAAAAAAAAATTCAAATTGCAAAAATCTATTTCTAATGACAATTTTTGGAATTTGTCGTGTGATCAGGTATTGGCTGAGTAGTCCAGCAAATGCAAAGTCTTGTACCCCACCGCTGATCCACCAATGTAGGAAGTTGGCTCTGTATGTGCTATTTCAAAGTAAGGAATAGCATGCACAGAGTCCAAGGGTTCCCCTTAGAGGTAAGATAGTGGCAAAAAGAGATAATACTAATGCTCTATTTTGTGGTAGTGTGGTCGAGCAGTAGGCTTATCAAAGGAGTAGTGTTAAGCATTTGTTGTACATACACACAGGCAATAAATGAGGAACACACACTCAGAGACAAATCCAGCCAATAGGTTTTGTTATAGAAAAATATATTTTCTTAGTTTATTTTAAGAACCACAGGTTCAAATTCTACATGTAATATCTCATTTGAAAGGTATTGCAGGGAAGTACTTTAGGAACTTTGAATCATTACATTAGCATGTATACTTTTTACATTAAACACAATAAGCTGTTTTAAAAGTGGACACTTAGTGCAATTTTCACAGTTCCTGGGGGAGGTAAAGTATTGTTAGGTTTCACAGGTAAGTAAGTCACTTACAGGTTTCAGTTCTTGGTCCAAGGTAGCCCACCGTTGGGGGTTCAGAGCAACCCCAAAGTCACCACACCAGCAGCTCAGGGCCGGTCTGCTCCTTGAAACAAAGTTGCAGTTCTTTTGGAGCAGTGCTGCTGTCCTCTGGAGTTTCTTGTCTTTGTTGAAGCAGGGCAGTTCTCAGAGGGTTCAGAGGTCGCTGGTCCCTTGGAAAGCGTCGCTGGAGCAGGTTTCTTTGGAAGGCAGGAGACAGGTTGGTAAGTCTGGGGCCAAATCAGTTGGTGTCTTCTGTTCTTCCTCTGCAGGGGTTTTTCAGCTCAGCAGTCCTCTTCTTCTTGTTAGTTGCAGGAATCTAAATTCTTAGGTTCAGGGAAGCCCTTAAATACTAAATTTAAGGGCGTGTTTAGGTCTGGGGGGTTAGTAGCCAATGGCTACTAGCCCTGAGGGTGGGTACACCCTCTTTGTGCCTCCTCCCAAGGGGAGGGGGGCACATTCCTATTCCTATTGGGGGAATCCTCCATCTGCAAGATGGAGGATTTCTAAAAGTTAGAGTCACCTCAGCTCAGGACACCTTAGGGGCTGTCCTGACTGGCCAGTGACTCCTCCTTGTTGTTTTCTTTGTTTCCTCCGGCCTTGCCGCCAAAAGTGGGGGCCGTGGCCGGAGGGGGCGGGCAACTCCACTAGCTGGAGTGTCCTGCGGTGCTGTGACAAAGGGGTGAGCCTTTGAGGCTCACCGCCAGGTGTTACAGCTCCTGCCTGGGGGAGGTGTTAGCATCTCCACCCAGTGCAGACTTTGTTACTGGCCTCAGAGTGACAAAGGCACTCTCCCCATGGGGCCAGCAACATGTCTCTAGTGTGGCAGGCTGCTGGAACCAGTCAGCCTACACAGGTAGTCGGTTAAGGTTTCAGGGGGCACCTCTAAGGTGCCCTCTGGGGTGTAGTTTACAATAAAATGTACACTGGCATCAGTGTGCATTTATTGTGCTGAGAAGTTTGATACCAAACTTCCCAGTTTTCAGTGTAGCCATTATGGTGCTGTGGAGTTCGTGTAAAACAGACTCCCAGACCATATACTCTTATGGCTACCCTGCACTTACAATGTCTAAGGTATTGCTTAGACACTGTAGGGGCACAGTGCTCATGCACTGGTGCCCTCACCTATGGTATAGTGCACCCTGCCTTAGGGCTGTAAGGCCTACTAGAGGGGTGACTTATCTATACCTGCATAGGCAGTGAGAGGCTGGCATGGCACCCTGAGGGGAGTGCCATGTCGACTTACTCGTTTTGTTCTCACCAGCACACACAAGCTGGCAAGCAGTGTGTCTGTGCTGAGTGAGGGGTCTCCAGGGTGGCATAAGACATGCTGCAGCCCTTAGAGACCTTCCTTGGCATCAGGGCCCTTGGTACCAGGGGTACCACTTACAAGGGACTTATCTGGATGCCAGGGTGTGCCAATTGTGGAATCAAAAGTACAGGTTAGGGAAAGAACACTGGTGCTGGGGCCTGGTTAGCAGGCCTCAGCACACTTTCAATTCAAAACATAGCATCAGCAAAGGCAAAAAGTAAGGGGGTAACCATGCCAAGGAGGCATTTCCTTACAGTAGAGAGAAGCAGATACAATACCTTTGTCTCCCAAAACATATATTAAGGGTTTATGGTCAGTGGATAAAGTGAATTGTGTACCCCAAACATATGATCTAATTTTTTTAATTGTCCAAGCACAAAGCAGAGATTATCTTTCAGTGATACTGTGTCTTCTTTCAGTTTCGGACAGCACCCTGGATGAAAAAGCCAGAGTGCACTCAGTGTTGTCAATGCATTGACATAAGATAGTACTGAGGCCCACTGCACTTGCATGCACTGTGATAATGCATTTGTGACTATTGAAGTAAGTTTTTAGAACATGAACTTTAGTTAAAATATCTTTGTTATCCAAAAATACTTTCTGCTCTTCAGGATCCCAAGAAAAATTCTCCTTTTTCCTCAACATTTTCTTAAGGGGCTCCATAAGATTGGCGTACCCTATCACAATCCTGGAGCAGTAATCACTCAACCCTAAGAATAATTTTAATTCCTTCTTATTGGAAGGAGAAGGCACATCCCCTAGTGCTTTTATAAGGTACCCCTTAGGGTTGATCCATTCAGATGTAATACAATCGACAAAGTATTCTACATTATTGATTAAAAACCTAAATTTGTCCTTAGACACAGTCATTCCATGCTTACTTAGTATGTTCAATACTTTGTCAAGAATACTATTGTGCTCTTCTACAGTTTTGAAAAATATAAGGATGTCATCCTTAAATAATGTAAGCCTCAATATTTGAAATACACTTGCCGCCGATGCTAGACTAAACAGCAATCACAGCTACTTTTGAATCGCAAACTTGGTGGTGAATGTTGTGAGGGATTGTGATTCTCTTAAGTGGTACTTGATGGTAAGCTGCTTTTAGGTCTATAGGACTAAAAACGTATGCTGCTTCAAGGGTAGACAAAAGTTAATTTATTTTTGGTAGTGGATGACAGTCCACGATGATACTTTTATTTAGTGAATGCAAGTCCGCACACACGCTGATCAGTTCATTTGTTTTCGCTATCATTACTGCACTGACCCATTCTGAAGCAATAACAGGTTCAATAATGCTGTCTCAACATAACTGATCCAAAATTTTCCTTAAATCATCTCTTACAGGTAAGGGAACTTCTCGCACATTATTTTTAACTGGTCCCGCATCTTTCTGTAAACGTATTTCATGTTAAAATCCCTTGACAGTGCCTATTTCCTCAGAGAATACTTTAGGATATTTTGTCAAAATCTGTTCATTACCTTAATTTTTGTTATCCCCTAAGATCTGTGGACACATTTTTCATCCTTAGCCGGAATCAAATGCTCACCAAGGTCGACTGACCTTTTGGACCCAGAAAGAGGTGTGGTGAACTATCAACAATATTTCAACAATGCCCAAATAATTTAGACACGATGACCAATGTGGCCATAAAAGGAAAATTCCAATCAGGAATAAAGCTAAAGATTTTATTACAAACACAGCTCAAAGTCATTAAGGCTATCCACAAAACCTAGTTAAAAAGATATATAATCACCAAAGGTTGCCCAAAGTGTTGAAATAAATTTAGGTGAACATTAATTGAACTAGGCATTAAAGAAGAACAATACATAACGTCAATAAGAATATCTGAGACACTGAGATTATTTGCTGCTCAGAATTTACAATCATTAGTCAATTGAAATCTAGCATAGGCAACAATCTTTGGCTGGGCACAGGTCAACTCTACAGTTAACCTAATCTGGGAAATACATGTGTGGGGAGGAACACATGGGCAAAATACAACAAGCATTTGCAATGCAATGGGTCTTGCTTTTGCTCGAGTTGGAGCTGTTTACATTGTAAATTCCTAATTGGACGTTTCTTGCCACTTTAATTGAAAATGAAGAGAAAAACATTTGACATAAGTGAGACGATTCAAAGCGCCAAAGCCGCCATGAGCATGAGCGCGAAGGAGAGACACAAAAGGAAAAAGAAGTTCACTCGCAGTCAAACGTATCGGCAACCGTGCAATTATCCATGTAACAGGGTTGATGCCCAAGGCAGTAACCAAACCGCCCAAGGAGGGACAAACGTAAAGCATTCACTAATAACAAAGGATTTGTGAAAGGCCAGCCCGCGAACAAGTGATAGTAATGGGCATGCAGTGGGCGTGGTTAAAAGCCAACAGATAGGTAACAACAGGTCAGAACGCTTGCGCGCTCGACCTAAAAATGTTGATTTGCCATTGGCTAGCAAAGAACACAAGTGTATACGGTCGTCCTGAGAGCCACCTGCTACATAACGTGTTTGTTTCTGTAAATAATGATTGCATAACAAATGAGGAATGTACTCAAGCCATATAGGCACAGTACCTCTCACCAAGCTTACACTTCCTCGTTTTGTTTTCAGTTCTCTAATGTACGTGGAATAAATGCATGTTTTGAGCACTCTTCAAGACTTGTTAGTGAAACCAAAGTATTTTACAATAGGATTGTTAGGAGATGGAGTGAGACACTGAATGTAAGACATTTCTTTAATTTAACTGAGCTTGCTTGCAGTAATTATCCCTAGGCATCCTTTGTTCTCTATAACGATGGACAGATTCCTGAGGGGATATTGAGTTCCCCTGTAATTCTAACTGTACTAAGCAGTCCATCATAACAGAGTTAAAAACCATCTCAGCATTTTTCCTCTTTCCCCAGCAGTTAGTTACTCATCAGACATGGTTGCCCTGATAGGTCACCCCAACCCCGTCTATCATTTAGCCAAGAGATGAGCTACCACTAAAGTCCCAGACAGATTAGCTCTTAATATCAACTAACCACAACCCATGCACTCTTACAAAACAACCAGTTAAGATTTTGCCATTGCCACCCACTTGTCAAACAGATGTTCACCAAATTTCCCCACCTCATGTCACAGGATCTTTGATACTAACCAAAGGGTGGAGCTAATCCATCCTCACTGTACCTACATCTGCCTACCCCAGAAAAAAGCTATAAAACCTGCTCCCATCCCTCTGCATCTCTACTTGCTTCCTTCCCTTATTCTTCCTCTCTAGTTTTCTTGTGCTACTGCCATGGTTATTGTATTTTTGTATTTCAGCAAAGTTTTTCATGATTTTTCCACGACTCCCTTTGTAACGGACATAATGTGGGCTTTTCTTGTTAACTTCTTTTTTCTCAGCTTCAAGGTTCCATCTCTCACCTCTCCTCCTTGTACACCCCTTATGGGATGAAAGTGGGTCATTCCATGAGCATTAGAGACAACCTGTGCAATATCAAGGTTTAGAAATATCCTCTGGGGTTCTGTGATTTAGAGACATCCTGTGCTGGGGTTGGCTGGGGATACCATATTTGTATGAGGGCAAGAAGGGTCTCTGAGATATAAGGTTAAGACGGTGCGTGTAGGAAGTGTAGATATCATGCTGTATGAAGATTAACAGATAACCTGTGGTGGCAGGGTGGAGAGACACTCTTCTGCATGGTTATCTGTTCTGTGTATGAAGTGCGAGACTTCATGTGATGTAAGAGGGCTAAAATATATTCTGTGCTTTGGTAGATCGGGTGTTCTGCAATGGTGAATATATTTTTTTTTTTAGTTATGTGCCATGTTGTTCGTGGCGGAGACTTAAGTGGGCTGCTGTTCAATAATTTGAGAAGATTTCATAGGTGGCATGCACCATTCAGCCAGATGGGTTTTAAGAACTGGAACAGGACAACTTGCTCTAAATGATGTTTACTGCTGGATTACATTTAGGGGAGAGGGCAAGTTAATCCACTCTTCTAAAGGGAAGCAATAGCTGTAAAATCTGTGTTTGAGTGTCCTGAGTTGGTAGTGGTTGTTTAAGGACAAATGTGTTTTCTGTAGAGATTTCCGTTTTTTGGTGTAAGGAGGAGGGTGTGATGGGCCTCAGCTGGTGCTGCGGGTATCAGCATATGTTGTGGTAGTGTGTTGTGGAGAGGAAGTGGTGTGTGCATTTTTGTGGGCACCAGCCAGTTATACAGTTGAAGAGGTTGAAGAAAGAGCCTGGGAGCTCTTTCTGCACGTGAGCTGTGTCATGTGGTTGCAATAATAAGGAAGGGAGAGGTGTGTCTTGGCAGAGTTCTGCTATTGTCTGTATATACAAGGATGCCATAGAGTGTTGATGGTATGGGATAGTGAGATGATGCATATAGGATTTGTTTTGTATTTTTGTGAAAACTGTAGGAAGAGACTGCAGGAAAAACCAGTGTAGCTACAAAATCATTTTGCATGCTGGGACGTTAAAACCCATGTTTATTCCTGCATAGTGGGGCTTTTATTTTTGATTTTTACAAACTGCTGATGGCTAAAAAAACTAAAACTGGCTGAGGGTGTTATGATTTCGTCCATTTGCCAGCTATGCTTATGAATACATGTTTAAATGAGTGGATCAGTGGAAGATTAAAAAATTTATAAATATGGATTTTAAGATGTTGTCAATTTAACTTGTTCTATGTTCCTGCTTTTAAGTGATTTAATATGTTTTTCATGTTTAAAAACCGTTACTAATTAAATGTTTGTCTGCTTTTGGTGTCCAGCTTTATCAACAAAACGTTTGTCTTTGGAACCTTACTTTGGTTTGTAATAAGAAGACTTGTGTTTAGATGTTTCACCGGAAAACACGTCCCATGCATAAAGACTAATTACAATGAGCCACAGCAGTGATATTTATTCTGAAAACACAGAGACATTTAAAGTATGTGGCAGGTTATAAAAAAACGAGTTTTAAAAGTGCCACTACTGAAAATATTAGACGCCGCATTATTGCGAGGACAAAGGTAAATTAAATTCATGAAGCTTTCATTCCTCACTCACAACGCCAACAGTTACACAAAGCATGCATGAGCTCCTTATTCTAATATCTCCAAGGGAATGGCGAGTGGCATTCACAGCAACAAACCTAAAAAAAACCAGCCTGAGTCCTCTAAGAGGCACGCCGATCTCTGGGAAACCCCTCAGCACACGGGTTTTGCCAATAACAAACAAACACTATAGTCAGTCCCTGCTTGTACCCCGGGGGCACTGTAAAGTGCACGCTCGATCGGAGCAAAGAAATGTACACAAAAAAAGCATTTGGTACATTTTTTTGCAGCTTTACAGCGTTTAAAGGATGGATCATTATAATGTTTGCATTAGAGCACGGAAAATCATTCAAGGGCAAGCCATCTTGAAAGAATTCAAACTTACACAACTCGCATAAACACATGGGTCATGTTTACCGTGACCTTTAAAAAATATGCACGAAAAATGGAATCATGTTTACACAAAAAAAAGAGCGAGGGGAGAGCAAGCTGGCCTTGGAAAAGCCCCCCTCTGTTTTTATTATGTTTGCAGAGGGAGCTGGTGGGGAGGAAGGACTGGACAAGCACCCACAGTGTAGAGAAACAGGCAAATGCAAAAAAAAGTCCCTGACAGAAAAGATAAACAGGACTAGCGTAATTATTCAGTACTTGGTACTGCTCCCAAAGAGAAAAAGGCAGGACAAAGAGGCAGAACTGACCACTAGCAAGCAAGGATTTTTGGAGGACACTGCAACTAACAAATCAAAAGCTTTTCTTCACAGTATAAGTATACTTAAGTATACTACACGTCGAACGCTAACGCTCAACCTAAAAAAGAACAAAAATAATTTGGAAAAAGATAATCTTGGTTTGCAAAACACTAACAAAGTTTGGCAAAAGGTAAGTAAAAAGAGAAAAAGTGAGCACATCAGAAGCTCAGACACATGGGTTCTGAAGAGGCAAATCTAAATCTAGAAAGGGCATTTGAGGGGTAAGGGGAAATGGCAGAGAGGAAGCTACCTCTCTAACGGTACAGCATTCAGGGAACCTTCATCAGCAAGCATCAGGACAACCTCTGCAAGCAGCAAAGGTCCGCTCATGACTGCTCAGGAAAATGCTGCAGACTTACCAAAGTTCAAATGTCCCTTTATATTTCAATTTACATAAATCAGTTTGATTCGCCAAAGGTGTCAGTACATGTTTCGTTGAATAAACAGCAACCAATCAGGATCATTCAGAAGACTCCAAATTGAAAGAAGCACATCTCTTCCCAGACAAGTCATGAGAACATCTCCTTTCTGTGTGACTCTAAGCATGTTTGAAACAAATGTGGTATATATCTCAGTCCATGTTCCTGCAGTGTAACGTTTCCACGGACAAATGGGTACATCTCCCCATGTTTAAACAATGAAATTATTTAAAAAAGCACCTTGCTTCTCATGGAAATGAAATCTGAAAGAAGACTTCACGGTATGAAAAAATTATGTAATACTTTTACATGACTGCAAAATGCAAGCTCTACAGGCCTTTCATATGCTAACACAAGGAAAAAAATATAAAATGCATTTAATTAATACGTTTCAGCAAAACACATATAATATGCAAACTTATAAATTCATTGTTGATAATATTTCACCATTATGAGTAATACATGTTGTTTCAAATAAAAAAGGTTTGTTACTGCGTTCCATTGAGTATAACTGAGAAATGCATTGCTCTCATTGTGCATGCATTTTCAGACTTATTAATCTTTCATTACTCACAATAAATTCAATATTGTTTCTATATGCACTATTAGTCTGGAGTCGGAATTACATTTTAACATATGTTTTATCTTTCCAACGTGATTTAATTCAAAAGGCACCTATGTTGAACTTTGAAATACAAGCTATTGTACATTTAAAATGGGTGTCAGTACAGCTTTCTATGTTAGTTTTTCCACTCTTTTACTTTCAAGAACTCAAACTTGTCACATTCTGATGACTTTTGGGACACAAGGGACAGCACTAATTTTAAGCTCTATTCCATTACAGGAACAGTGGTGCCTGGTCTTAGCGAAATGCCTATCCTTCCTTGATCCACTCAACCCATGATGTCCTGGCCAGTTACTGCAACATATATTTTAGTGAACAATTTTCTCTCTGAAAATTGTAGAACTTGCTAAAAAAACCTGATAGTTTCTATTTCTACCTCTTCATAAGCTATAGCTCTTATATCAGGTTTTTAAAGTAAAGCAGCACACCAATACAGATTAATAAAAGAATCTTCTTCCTACAGCACCTGAGTCCACCATTATTCTTATATCAATCTCCCTGATTTGAACCTTTCAATAAAAGGTAAAACTTTTTTAGCAATTGAACCTAAATCTTGGTCCTTTACTTGCACACTGACTTCGGGCTGGTTAGCTTCTACTGTTAAAATAGTCATATTATTTATAATTTGCTCAATATCCGCATAAACCTATTCAATATCAGGAACACAACTAATCTTGACCTTAACCCCATTCTTGCAAACCCTCATAAAATTACCAACTTTCTTGCACTTGTTACATTTTTTTCTTATGCTGGACAATTTGGACTATAATAGGTATTTGTGTTACTAACTCTGTTACCCTTATATTTCTCTTGTGTTTTCCTACAGTATTCATATTCACATTCCTATCGTCTTAATTGCAAGATGCACCAGCGGCTGTGGAAGCTTCTGCTAACACTTTTACCGATTGCGCTGAATCTTCTATATCTTTTGTGATTTTTATAGTCTCATTTCAAGTAGGATTGGTGCAACATTAAAGGTGTT
The DNA here is from genome assembly GCF_031143425.1 of Pleurodeles waltl. NCBI lineage: Eukaryota > Metazoa > Chordata > Amphibia > Caudata > Salamandridae > Pleurodeles > Pleurodeles waltl. The sequence continues at coordinate 535,362,138 of NC_090445.1, read as the reverse complement.
CCTGAACTTTCTTAGACTAACAATTCATTACAATTTGAGTGCTTAAATATTATTCCTTAGCATTTTCAAAGTTACATGTACTCCCTATTATTCTTAGATCTGCTATGTATTGGTCTATATTTCCATCAGAAGTTTGTTTCCCTGAATAAAAATTAAACCTTTCTGAAACTATACTCATTTAATCAGAAAAATGCTGTGCCATTCTTTTCTCTGCCTCCATATATGCATTCCATTTAGCAGCATCCTCGCTTCCCCCCAGAGGGTGGAATTTCAGGCAGGTTATCGAAAATCTTTTGCCGTTTGATACCCAGGCAATTGTACAGAGTAGCTAATTTCCTGGTTGCACTGTAACCAACACTATCGATGGCAACTAAATATTCTTTACAGTTGTGCTTTGTTAGGTCTAAGACGCATCCAATGCTTCCATTCCAACCTTGGTCTTCCAGGGTTGTGCAGAAAATGTGGAGATTATTGATTACTTCCCCTCCAGATGTAGTAAAAGTTATAAATTAAACAGTTAAAATGTATAAAGGTTGCCAAAATTACAAGAACATTGTCAAACCAATTAAATTGTTTGATTGTGTTATTGCTTGACCAATTTCTTTGAATAATGAAGCAATTGTGGTTTACCTTTATTATGATGAAGTAACTCTTAACTGCTTCAGGTGTAATCAGTGCTTGCCGATACCCAACAATGGTGGTGTGCCGAGCATGTCCCTGTATAATAATACACTTGCGTACTAGCAGATAAACAAAGATGGCAGCACTCCAATCATTTACGTTTGTAGTTGCATGCTCATGTACACACTCCAGGCGGATGGGTCCATGCTATGACAGGCGCACCATGACCTTTGCTTGTCAAGATGTTGCTCCATGATATGCCCAACTGCCACTTGCTCCGCTGTGATTCATGGTTTCTCCCAAACGAACAGAAAGGCACTTCCTGTGCCTTCTTAAATATAGTCTATGTCTGCTAACACAAAATTGTCTCTCATCATCTGTAGACACGTAGTTACCGCTGTTGATGGGCTCCCACATGCTCACAATAAGTCTTCACAATCTCGTCCCCAATATATTGTAGGCATCAATCTTGTAGAAAGGGTCTACACGACTCCTTACAATAAGCAGAATATGAATATTTATTCAGCATTTATGCCATAGAGTGGAACCCATCCTCCAGCTGTGTCCAGCTCACAACTGGCAAACTGGCAATCGTAATTTTAGGCCAGAACACAGAATATAGAACGATGCTGGGAATATGCACTCATACAAGAACAACAACAAGGAACACATGTCACGCAGAGAACATAGTAGAATACAGAATATTGAATACAGCAGTAACCTAACCTAACTGTGATGATTTGGGTGTACTATATGGCATGGCTGGGGAGTCTTACCATGCAGTACATTCACAGATACCATCTTGGGTCCAGTCAAGTATGTTTACTTAATCTTAAGCTCAACTCTGGTTAGCTGTGGCTTTGAACAGTAAGGCTTAGCAAAGGCACAATGGGTAAAGAATTTAACAGCACGAAAGTACAGAATAAGAAAGTCACATGACATGAAAAAAACAAGACACCGATTTAAAATAATAATAGAGCAGACACATTTTTGGAGAACTTGAGCATCAAAATCCACTGTAGGGTTCCAAGGATAGAGATTTTAGAAATAACAAATAACTTTTACATCAACCACTAACAAGCACTGGCCAACAAAATGTTTAGAAACTATTGAAAAGTTTGTAAAAGTTAGTTCAACTACTCCGTCCCGAGTTGGGCAGTCAAGTCCAGAAGGACACAGGTTTAGGGGTCCATAAAGGATACTTTGGACGGTTACCTGGCCAACAGAGCATTTTTAGAGCAAGATCCAAACTTTACAGGATGACCTCCATAGACAAAAATGCTGATGCTGAGGGATGCAGGCTCAACAATGCTCAATGATGCTCCTGATGCTGTGCTGTTGATGGGGTGAAGTTAGTAGGGGTGACTCTGGCCATGGATTCGAGGTTCCACAAAGTCGTATTTGCAGGGTTCCAAGGGCTGCTGATGAAGTTTTGGTGGAGGCTGGTGTCCTTCCTGAGCAACAAATCCAGTCACAACTACCATCCAGAGGTCCAGCAGACATGGGTGCACATTTTGGTTATCTCCATATTGTTGTTTGGAGTGCCTGGCATCCAGTAGCTGCAAAACATCTGCGGTGGCTAGCAGAGGTGCATCTTGGGCTCTTTCACCTTTGATAACCCCAGTGCTGTTCTGGGGGGCCAGCCAACTTACCATTGGAGTTTCTGCTTTGGACTGGAACCGAGAACCTATTCCCTGAGACAAGTATGCAGAACAGGGTCCAAACTCCGCTAACTCAAAGTGAGCAGGTGCAGTCATTCCGGCATTGCAGCCTCTGTGCGCTTACAACAGATGCAAAGTGGTCTTCTTCTCGTCCTCCTTCCAAGTCCAGCGAGTACTGAAGGTCAATGTGCCACGGGTGCCATATTTATTCCAGGAAAGTGCCATGAGGGGACCACGCAGTCACTAGCCAGTGGGTTACTGAGTCTCCTACCTAGTGATGAAGTTCCTGTGATGAGTGACATCTGGCTTCCTAGAATGCCACATTCTTGTCCCCTTCAAGATGGCACAACCTTTTCTCAGTCGTGAGAAGCAATGTAGTCCACCCTAGAGCTGTGGCTACCTGAGGACAACATGCCCATGAGGAAAAAACAGTTTAGGGGCGAATTTCCCCACTTTGACCTTGTCTTCAAGCTGTCTACAGGGACAAAAGGTATCCTGTTCAGGGGTTTGAGTCAGGAGGTCCATCAAAGATGGCTTCCCATTTGAAGCATGCTTTTGGACTGCCACCTCAATAGCCATCCTGGTTGCGGAGGTTACACCTCATTGCTGTGGCACTGCCTTTGTTTCTGAAACTGAGTTTCATTCACGTCTCCCCAGGCGGTCAGGAAGCTGTCTGTGTGTGCATGCCTTTGTGAGGTCACTGGACCAGAGCAGAGCACAGAGTGGCAACCTATTTAAAAGGTGCCTACCCTTAATAGTGACATTAATTTCAACCTGGGCATCAGGTTGCATTTGTTGCCATGTTTAATTAGATTCCTTACTTGACCCAGTTTGGTAGTCCCCAGTCAAAAAGTTAGCCAGATTGAGATGCCACCTGGTAACTCTGTATTAGTCAGTGGGGTTACCAACTTTACCCACAACAAAATTATAATTAAGAAGTGTTGCTGCTAAGACATATAAGACGTTAGAGGCCTTCCTTAGGGGAGACTTACATATAATGTTGAAAAATAGGGTGGTCTTGCCATTGTTTTAAATGAAAAAGTTGAACTGGCAGCGAAACCACTGTCCTTCCAGTCTACAATGGCTGACTGGAAGCCATTTTGTACTTTGTCACACGAAGGGTGGCATAAACAGAGCTGCAGCCCTGAGAGGATACTTTGTCTTACATTCTTGGTACCCTGGTTACCATATACTAGGGCCTTATAAGTAAGCCAGGCCTTGCAAACTGGGTATATCCAGTTCAACATGAAATTTGTATGGGATTAAAACACTCGTACTGAGGTCTGGTTAGCAGGTCCCAGTGCACTCTCAGAGTAGAAAATACAGCAGCATCAGTCCAAAAATGTGGGGGTGAGCATGAAAAAAGAGGCATTTCTATACAGCAACACACTGTTCTACATTCTAGGAACACTAGAATTGGGCTTTGCACTGTATCCTAGGGACTTCAGTCACCTGCACAGCAAACTATGGGATCTAGGTCCTCATAGTGTACCGCATGTAATGGCCTCTGATTCATCACGCTGAACTGCTTCCTGGTGACACTAACTCACTGCTCTCGACCCTAAGTGCCCTAAGTCATCAGATTACATTGCATCCCAGGAACACTAATTTACCACAGTGTTCTACATCCTAGGGACACTAACATAGGGCTTGCACTGTATTCTAGAGACTTCATCTCCTGCACTGCATCTTATGCCCTCTTCATGGCCTCTATTTCACCCCATTGAACTGCTTGCTGAGAACACTGACTCAATGCAATGGATTTTAGGAGCACCAGTTCATCAAAATGCACTGAATTCCATGGATACTAATTCAACACATGGTTTTACTGGTAACTACCAGGGAAACAAATCTACCGCACTGCACTGCATTATATGTAGATTATCTTGCTATACTACACCACTAGAAGGCTTACACGGCGATCTGCACTGCACTTTAGGAACACTACACTACTACAATGTACAACAGCCCAAGGACAGTACCCAACTACAAAATACTCCAAACTAAGACTAGCCATAGAATGCTTATAATCTGCACTACACTGTTAGAACACTAACCCACATCACTGCCCACCTTCCTAAGGACACTCACTTTCTGCACTCTATTCTAAGGACACCAAATTATCCTGTACTCTAAGGGCATTAATACATTACACCTAAAGGACATACTAACATATCTTGCTGCATGTCAGAGCAATTTGGGATGTGTAACAAAGTGCTTTACTGCGATTGTACCTCCATAATTCATTATTAGAGACACTTACCACATCCATGTCCTCCACCCCAGGCTCACTAAAATACTATATTGCTGCTCGGTTCAGAGGTGCTAGTCTATTCCACAGCACTCCATTCGGGGAACGCTAGTTAAGTACTCTATACTGCATCACCCTCTGCGCACAGTTACACAGTACTGCACCCTAACATCATCAGCTTCCCACCCTGCACTGGATACCATGTAAACAAGTTCATGACCTTAACTACTAGTTGTTGTGGTAGAAGAATTATAAACATTGCCTGTGAGCCTGGCCTATGGGAACCAAAATATGTGTAGTCCACAGGTCAAATATTGCCCTCTCATCTCCAGCTTGAGAGTTCTCTCAAGTGAATTGTTAGAAATGGGTTCTTTGGTTGGCAGTCAGGTTACTCCCTGTCAAAGCATGGACCCTCACTCTAATCAGGGTAAGAGTAATCACCCTCAGCTAACCCCTGCTCACCCCCTTTTTAGCTTGGCATGAACAGTAGGCTTAACTTCAGAGCGCTAGTTGTAAAGTATTTGTACCAACACACACAGTAACTGAATGAAAACACTACAAAATGACACAACACAGGTTTAGAAAAATAGAAAATATTTATCTAAACAAAACAAGACCAAAACGCCAAAAGTGTACAATACACAAGTCAAGTTATCAATTAAAAAGCAAAAATAGTCTTTATGTAGTTTAAAACACACACTAATATTGTAAGCGTGAAAATGTACCTTGGGTGCATCAAAAATAACCCCGCACGGGTGAGTGTGCGTCAAAAAGGGCTTGCGATGCATCGATTTCACTCACAAGCGAGACCTTGCATCGTTTCTCTTTTCGTCGGGTCGGGCGCGTTGTTTCTTCTCTCCGCAGGAGAGCGATGCGTCGATCTGGTCAGCACTCTCGGGTCCTGGAAGGCCTTGCGTTGTTTTTACACACTCAGCGATGTTTGCGTTGGAAATCTAGCCGCACGATGATCCGAAAACCACGCAGCGTGGGTTGCGATCTCATCAGCCTCCGTCAGCGATGCTGTGCATCATTTCTCCAGCTCCATGCGTCGATTCGTCGGTCGCGTTACAGACCAGCATCGATTTTCAGATGCGAAGCCGGCAGCGTCTCGATTTTTCAGCCACAGATCGAAGTTGCGTCGATCCTTTCCCTGTATGGCACTCTGTGCGTGGATTTCTTCCTCTTATGCTGCTAGCTTCTCCTTTCAGGGTTCCAGGAACTGGATGGGCACCACAGGGCAGAGTAGGAGTCTCTCCAGAGACTCCAGGTGCTGGCAGAGAGAATTCTTTGCTGTCCCTGAGACTTCAAACAAATCAAATCAAATCAAATCAAATCATTAACATTTATAAAGCGCGCTACTCACCCGTGCGGGTCTCAAGGCGCTAGGGGGGAAAGGGGGGGTTATCGCTGCTCGAACAGCCAAGTCTTTAGGAGTCTCCGGAAAGCGGAGTGGTCCTGGGTGGTCCTGAGGCTGGTGGGGAGGGAGTTCCAGGTCTTGGCCGCCAGGAAGGAGAAAGATCTCCCACCCGCCGTGGAGCGGCGGGTGCGAGGGACGGCAGCAAGTGCGAGGCCAGCGGAGCGGAGGGGGCGGGTGGGGACGTAGAAGCTGAGGCGTCTGTTGAGGTATTCCGGTCCCTTGTTGTGGAGGGCTTTGTGTGCGTGGGTGAGAAGACGGAAGGTGATCCTTTTGCTGACTGGGAGCCAATGCAGGTGTCTCAGGTGTGCGGAGATGTGGCTGTTGCGGGGTACGTCGAGGATGAGGCGGGCCGAGGCGTTTTGGATGCGTTGCAGGCGGTTTTGGAGTTTGGCGGTGGTCCCGGCGTAGAGGGTGTTGCCGTAGTCCAGGCGACTCGTGACAAGGGCGTGGGTCACGGTTTTTCTGGTGTCGGCGGGGATCCAGCGGAAGATCTTGCGGAGCATGCGGAGAGTGAGGAAGCAGGCGGAGGACACGGCGTTGACTTGCTTGGTCATGGTGAGAAGAGGGTCCAAGATGAAGCCGAGGTTGCGGGCGTGGTCTGCGGGGGTCGGTGCGGTGCCGAGGGCCGTGGGCCACCAAGAGTCGTCCCAGGCGGACGGGGTGTTGCCGAGGATGAGGACTTCCGTTTTTTCAGAGTTCAGCTTTAGGCGGCTGAGCCTCATCCAATCTGCGACGTCCTTCATACCCTCTTGTAGGTTGGTCTTGGCGCTGGCGGGGTCCTTGGTGAGGGAGAGTACAAGTTGGGTGTCGTCGGCGTAGGAGGTGATGATGATGTCGTGCTTGCGTACGATGTCGGCGAGGGGGCTCATGTAGACATTGAAGAGTGTCGGGCTGAGCGATGAGCCTTGAGGTACGCCGCAGATGATCTTGGTGGGTTCTGAGCGAAACGGAGGGAGGTAAACTCTTTGGGAGCGGTTAGCGAGGAAGGAGGCGATCCAGTCCAGGGCCTGGCCTTGGATCCCGGTGGAGCGTAGGCGGGTGATTAGGGTGCGGTGACAGACGGTGTCAAAGGCAGCCGAGAGGTCGAGGAGAATGAGGGCGACTGTTTCACCGTTGTCCATCAGGGTTCTGATGTCGTCTGTGACTGAGATGAGGGCGGTTTCCGTGCTGTGGTTGGTTCGGAATCCGGTTTGTGAAGGGTCGAGCAGGTTGTTGTCTTCCAGGAAGGTGGTCAGCTGTTTGTTGACGGTCTTTTCTATTACCTTGGCTGGGAAAGGTAGAAGAGAGATGGGGCGGAAGTTTTTCAGGTCGCTTGGGTCAGCCGTAGGTTTCTTTAGTAGGGCGTTGACTTCAGCGTGCTTCCAGCATTCGGGGAAGGTAGCAGAAGAAAAAGAAGAGTTGATGACGGTCTGGAGGTGCGGGGCGATGATGTCGTCGGCTTTGTTAAAGATGAAGTGCGGGCAGGGGTCCGAAGGGGCACCGGAGTGGATAGAGTTCATGATGGATTTGGTTTCTTCCGTGTTGATGTGGGTCCAGTTGTTGAGGGTGATGTCCGGGGAAGCGGGTTCAGTGGTGTATGGTTGGGTCTGGTGTCCGAAGCTGTCGTGGAGGTCGCTGATCTTGCGATGGAAGAAAGTGGCGAGGGATTCGCACAAATCCTGTGAGGGCGTGACGGCGTTGGCGCTGGCGCTGGGGTTGGAGAACTCTTTGACGATGCTGAAGAGTTCTCTGCTGTTGTGGCTGTTTTTGTCTAGTCTGTCGGTGAAAAAGTTCCTTTTGGCAGTGCGGATCAGGTGGTGGTGTTCGCGTGTAGCGTTCTTGAGGGCGGTCATGTTGTCAGCGGTGTGGTCCTTGCGCCAGGCCTTCTCAAGGGCACGACAAGTTTTCTTTGATTCTTTGAGGGTGTCAGAGAACCAGAGAGGTTTTTTGGTGTTGGTCTGTCGATGCGTGCGTTTGAGGGGAGCAAGGTTGTCAGCGCAGTTGGAGATCCAGTTTGTGAGGTTGAGAGCTGCGTCGTTGGGGTCGGTGGTGAGGGTGGGTTGGTTGGCGGCGAGAGCGGAGAAGAGTTGCTCTTCAGGGATCTTGTTCCACTGTCGATGAGGGATGGGTTGAGTGCGGAGGTGGGAGGTCTCGCGTCGGAATGTGAAGTGGACGCAGCTGTGGTCGGTCCAGTGTAGGGCAGAGGTGTGGCTGAAGAAGACGTGTTTGCTGGCGGAGAAGATAGGGTCGAGCGTGTGTCCGGCGATGTGGGTGGCGGTGTTCACCAGTTGTTTGAGGCCGAGGTTGGCGAGGTTGTCGAGCAGGGTGGTGGTGTTGGGGTCGTTGTTTTGTTCCAGATGGAAGTTGAGGTCGCCTAGGAGGATGTAGTCCGGTGAGGCGAGGGCGTGCGGGGAGATGAAGTCGGCGATGGCGTCGCTGAAAGAGGCGCGAGGTCCGGGAGGACGGTAGACGAGGCATCCTCTGAGGGTGGTCCTTGGGTCGGTGCGAATCTGAAAATGCAGGTGTTCAGCGGCGAGGGGGGGGTCTTCGGTGGCGGTGGTGACGCTGATGGAGTCTTTGAAGATGATGGCGACACCTCCTCCTACTTGGTTGGTGCGGTCTTTTCTGGAGATCTTGTAGCCTTCGGGGATGGCGGGTAGCGATGTCTGGAGCAGAGGAGGCGTTCATCCATGTCTCCGTGATGAAGGCGACGTCCGGGGCTGTGGAGTCCAGGAGGTCCCAAAGTTCAACGGCGTGCTTGTGGACGGAACGAGCGTTGATCAGGATGCACTTGAGGTGGTTGATGGCGCGTGGGCTTGTGGTCGTGGTAGTTGCGTGGTGGAAGATGCGTTTGCAGGAGTTGCAGGCGAAGGGTCCATGGGTGCGTTTGGGGTGAGCTAGGAAGCAGGTTTTGGAGCGCTCTGGGTTGAGGGCGTGGAGGGTGGTGGGGTCGTAGCGGATCAGCGGGGCTTGGGGGAGCTGGGGACCAGGGGTCGTGGCGCTGGGCGCGGGCCAGGCGCGGACGGGCGCCATAAGAGGTAGGAGGGGGGGGGAGGGGTCAGCTGGGGGCGAATGGGAGCTGGGGGGCGGGGGCGTGCAGGAGGTCGCGGCGGGAAAGCGCGAGGGAGGGGGGGGGACAGGTAGAGTGAGAGGAGCTGGGGGAGGGGGTTTAGGGTGGAGGAGGGTGAGTGTTAGGAGGTTTGGAGATTAGGGAGAGAGATAGGAGTAGGGTTGTGAAGATAGGGGAGGGGGGGTTGTAGAGGTGGGTGAGGGAGAGAGGTAGAGTGAGAGGATAGGGAGATAGGTAGTAGAGGGGGTGGCGGGAGGGGGGGAGAGATAGAGAAATAGATAGAGAAAATAGATAGAGAAGTCGATAGATAGGGAAATAGATAGATAGACAGATAGGTAGGTAGGAGGAGGTGGAGAGTGGGGGAGTTAGATAGTGAGATAGGGAGCTAGAGAGATAGGAAGATAGGAGGAGTGAGGGAGGTAGATAGCGAACGGGTTAGCTAGGGGTGAGAGAGGGGGAGGCGAGTGAGGGAGGGGGATGAGGAAGGAGCAGGAGGGCAGGCTCGGGGGAAGAAGACGGAGGAGGTAGAAGAGCCGAAGACAGGAGAACAGAAGACAGAAGAACAGAAGACAGAAGAACAGAAGACCGGAAGAGCAGAAGACAGAAGAACAGAAGAACAGAAGACAGAAGAACAGAAGAACAGAAGAACAGAAGATCGGAAGAACAGAGAAGAACAGAGAAGAACAGAGAAGAACACAGAAGAACACAGAAGAACCGAGAAGAAGAACACAGAAGCACCGAGAAGAACAGAGAAGAAGAACACAGAAGACCGGAAGAACACAGAAGAACAGAAGGGAAGAACAGAAGAACAGAAGAACACAGAAGAAGATTGCAGAGGGGGAGCGAGGAGGAAGAGACAGAGAGGAGGAAAAGAAGCAGGAGCAGGAGAGAAGGTGAGTGGCGCGGGGCAGGGCGAGGGGCTGGGAGGAGGGGGGTACTTACAGTTAGGTGGGTCTCAGGAACACAGGAACTCGGGAACTTGGAGGAGCTGCAGCGGCAGGGGGAGCGACCTACCCTTGGATCAAGGGTCGCTACCACTGTCGCGCAGCGGCCGCCATAAGAGGTAGGAGGGGGGGGAGGGGTCAGCTGGGGGCGAATGGGAGCTGGGGGGCGGGGGCGTGCAGGAGGTCGCGGCGGGAAAGCGCGAGGGAGGGGGGGGGACAGGTAGAGTGAGAGGAGCTGGGGGAGGGGGTTTAGGGTGGAGGAGGGTGAGTGTTAGGAGGTTTGGAGATTAGGGAGAGAGATAGGAGTAGGGTTGTGAAGATAGGGGAGGGGGGGTTGTAGAGGTGGGTGAGGGAGAGAGGTAGAGTGAGAGGATAGGGAGATAGGTAGTCGAGGGGGTGGCGGGAGGGGGGGAGAGATAGAGAAATAGATAGAGAAAATAGATAGAGAAGTCGATAGATAGGGAAATAGATAGATAGACAGATAGGTAGGTAGGAGGAGGTGGAGAGTGGGGGAGTTAGATAGTGAGATAGGGAGCTAGAGAGATAGGAAGATAGGAGGAGTGAGGGAGGTAGATAGCGAACGGGTTAGCTAGGAGTGAGAGAGGGGGAGGCGAGTGAGGGAGGGGGATGAGGAAGGAGCAGGAGGGCAGGCTCGGGGGAAGAAGACGGAGGAGGTAGAAGAGCCGAAGACAGGAGAACAGAAGACAGAAGAACAGAAGACAGAAGAACAGAAGACCGGAAGAGCAGAAGACAGAAGAACAGAAGAACAGAAGAACAGAAGAACAGAAGATCGGAAGAACAGAGAAGAACAGAGAAGAACAGAGAAGAACAGAGAAGAACACAGAAGAACACAGAAGAACCGAGAAGAAGAACACAGAAGCACCGAGAAGAACAGAGAAGAAGAACACAGAAGACCGGAAGAACACAGAAGAACAGAAGGGAAGAACAGAAGAACAGAAGAACACAGAAGAAGATTGCAGAGGGGGAGCGAGGAGGAAGAGACAGAGAGGAGGAAAAGAAGCAGGAGCAGGAGAGAAGGTGAGTGGCGCGGGGCAGGGCGAGGGGCTGGGAGGAGGGGGGTACTTACAGTTAGGTGGGTCTCAGGAACACAGGAACTCGGGAACTTGGAGGAGCTGCAGCGGCAGGGGGAACAACAGAAGGCAAGCTCTAAATCAAGCCCTTGGAGATCTTCACAAGATGGAAGGCACACAAAATCCAGTCTTTGCCTTCTTACTCTGGCAGAAGCAGCAACTGCAGGATAGTTCCACAAAGCACAGTCACAGGCAGGCAGATCTTCTTCCTCAGCTCTTCAGCTCTTCTCCAGGCAGAGGTTCCTCTTGTTTTCCAGAAGTGATCTACAATCTGTGCTTTTGGGTGCCCTTCTTATACCCAATTTCCCCTTTGAATTAGGCCTACTTCAAAGTAAAGTCTCTTTTGAATGTGAAATCCTGCCTTACACAGGCCAGGCCCCAGACACTCACATTATGTGGGTCATTCCAATGTTGGCGGGCGGCGGAGGCCGCCCGCCAGAATTCCCCCCTCCGAAATACCGCGCTGCGATCAAAAGACCGCGGCGGGTATTACAAGTTTTCCCCTGGGCTGGCGGGCGGTTGCTGAAAAAACGCCCGCCAGCCCAGGGGAAAACGACCTTCCCACGAGGATGCCGGCTCGTAATCGAGCCGGCGGAGTGGGAAGGTGCGACGGGTGCAGTGGCACCCGTCGCGTATTTCAGTGTCTGCAAGGCAGACACTGAAATACTTTGCGGGGCCCTCTTACGGGGGCCCCTGCCGTGCCCATGCCATTGGCATGGGCACGGCAGGGGCCCCCAGGGGCCCCGCGACCCCCCCTACCGCCATCCTGTTCATGGCGGCTTTCCCGCCATGAACAGGATGGCGGTAGGGGGGGTCGGAATCCTCATGGCTGCGGAGCGCGCTCCGCATCCATGGAGGATTCACACGAGCAGCGGAAAGTCGGCGGGAGACCGTTGCTCGTTGGAGCACCGCCAGCCTGTTGGCGGTGCTCCCATGGTCGGTGGTGGCCGCCAGGGTCAGAATGACCCTCTATATGAGGACAGGCACAGACCATTCAGGTGTAAGTGACCATTCCTCCCTCCTAGCACAGATGGCTCATCAGGAAATGCAGACCACACCCCAGCTCCCTTTGTGTCACTGTCTAGTGTGAGATGCAACCAGCCCAACTGGCAAACTGACCCAGACAGGGAATCCACAAACAGGCAGAGTCACAGAAATGGTATAAGCAAGAAAATGCTCACTTTCTAAAAGAGGCATTTTCAAACACACAATCTTAAAATCAACTTTATTAAAAGATATATTTTTAAATTGTGAGCTCAGAGACCCCAAACTCCACATGTCCATCTGCTCCCAAAGGGAATCTGCACTTTAATCATATTTAAAGGTAGCCCCCATGTTAACCTATGAGAGGGACAGGCTTTACAACAGTGAAAAACAAACTTAGCAATATTTCACTGTAAGGCCATATAAAGCACATTACTATATGTCCTACCTTAACCATACACTGCACCCTGCCCTTGGGGCTACCTAAGGCCTATGTTAGGGGTGTCTGACATGTAAGAAAAGGGAAGGTTTAGGCCTGTCAAGTGGGTACACTTGCCAAGTCAAATTTACAGTTAAAACTGCACACACAGACACTGCAGTGGCAGGTCTGAGACATGATTACAGAGCTACTTATGTGGGTGGCACAACAAGTGCTGCAGGCCCACTAGTAGCATTTGATTTACAGGCTCTGGCACCTCTAGTGCACTTTACAAGGGACTTAGTAGTAAACCAAGTATGCCAATCATGGATAAACCAATTGCATATACATTTTGTAAAGGAGCACTTGCACTTTAGCACTGGTTAGCAGTGGTAAAGTGCCCAGAGTAACAAAAACAGTAAAATGAGAGTCCAGCACACATCAATAACCTGGAAAACAGAGGCAAAACATTAAGGGAGACAATGCCAAGGATGAAAAGTCTAACATGGATAATATCTCCATTTTGAAATGATGGTATAATACAAAGAGGGCAATACATCCTGAAGATGTATTGCTGGTTTATGTTTTCGTTTTGTTTTGTTTTATTTTACCAAGAAAATGTTGCTTAAGTAGCCTTCCAGATGTTGCTCAGAAAGTAATGATGATACTGTGAGTAACTATGAAGACTGTCATATATCTGGGCATCTGTTTTAGAAAACTTTCTCTGAGGAGGTCCTCTGCCTGGCCCAACTTCAGTGCAAACTAAATCCCAAAGTTCATTGTTGATTTTGATTAGGAGATCTTTTTGTCTTTCAGGGGAGATGGCAGCACAAGTATGTTATATAAAACATATTACATGCTGTATCCAGTTGCAGATTGCCATAGAATCAATAGCAAAAGAATACTGCATGGTCTTTTCTTTCGTGATATTGAATATTTTTCTAATGGCGACAATGGAATCCAGTAATTTGTCTTGGCAAGGAGATGATGACCTATGAATACCATGTTTATAGCCTTTGCCATGCTTATAAAAGAATGTTATTGACCTGGGATTCTTTAGAAGGCTGGTAAAGCTATATCAGGGGTAGTTGATCTGGGTTATTCAGCTTTCAAATTGTTATATATGTGCTTCTTTGAAGGAAAGGTGCAGTTTCTATTATATTTAGCCACATGGTCAAGCAAGGTCTAAGCTAGGAAAAGCCGGTGTTCGATTTCTCTCTTTTGCCATCCATCCATTCTTTGTTGCTTTACTTCTCTTCTCTCTGTCTCTGTCTCTGTCAATCTGAGGTCTCTCTTTTCTTTCTGATCCCTCCCCACTCTCTCTCTCTTTCTGGGTCTGTCTCTCCTGAAGCTGCCAATGTTCCTGGTGTAATTAACCACCAGTGCCATAGACTTCAGCAAAAACAGGCCTCCAGTTGCTTCAGATCAAATCGCCCCCCACCCCCAGTGAAATGAAATACCCTGTGGGATAAACAGCCAGCCTGGTTTTGTCTATAAGAAAAATATTGTTTTCCTACAGTTTTTTTAGAATTAGTGTTGTTTGTGAGGGGATATTGCACTGCGTGTGCAGTACTGTGCTGTTTGCATGCACAAGGCTTGTACTGCTGATGTCTGTGCTGGATATTTGACATCCTAGGGGAAGCTTTCATTGCTGATACTTATGCTATATGTTAGAGAAGCTGGAACCTCTAATGCCTGTCCTCCACTCCATCCCTAGTGTGAAGACTACCAGCGATCTACCCTCCGTGACCTTGCGCCTGTTAGGCAAACATAGTATAGCAATAAGATTCACATCTTACTTTCGGTTCCAGGCCCATGTGGATCTTGGGAGCAAGTCAAGCCGTAGAAGGAGCAGCATTCACCGAGAAGGTTTTAGGAGAGAAACCACTCTGACTTAAGTAAATAGACTCTCATGCCAATATGTTCACTTCGCTCTCTGTAGCTATTTTCAGTGCCCTGAAATGAAAGCCTTCATTCTATATTAAACATCTACTAAAGGTACATTCACACTAGACTCAATGAAGGACATTATTTGACTCTTGATCAAAGAAAACAAAGATTTTGTTGAATATAGAAAATGTGGAAAAGTCAGCAAACCACTATGCCTATATTTTGTTCATGCGCTTTCCGCCTTTGTTTCTGTTGACTTTTTTTGTTTTGTTTGTTTGTGTACAAGTTGACATTAGCCAAAATATTTTGTCCCTGATTTAGAGTTTGACAGAGGGAGCAATGTTAATGGAGTACCCTCTCCTCCGGATTAAAGGCCCACCTTCCTCATTTAGAGTCTGGTGGACCTTCAGTTTGGCAAGAAAGGAGACTAGTCCGTCTCCTCCGATGGCCCGAAAGAGTAATGACCATCGGAGATTTTGCCTTTTGTCCAACCACCTTATATCGAGCAGGTGGACAAATGGGAATTTTTCACTGTCCGTCACTGTCAGGTAAAACCTGGTGATAAGCAACAGTGAAAACTGTAAAGTGACCCATTTGCCATGGAAGTTTAGTCCATCGCAAGGGGGGGTCATTATTATTTATTTTTTTATTTTCAAAAGCAGAAACCAACTTGAAGATTTTGTTTTTGAAAAAAAAAAATAACGTTTGACGTATGCAACTTTCAAAGCATTTACAGGAATTGCCATGATGCTCTAAATTTGGGTGGGCAAGTAGTCCCTTAGTGCGATGAAGTACTTTAATCCATCACCCTGACAGAGTAAAGTCCCATCCGCCAAAGTCTAAATCAGGCACTTTGTTTTTAAATAATTCTGTATACAATACCTACTTATTTCAGGGGCTTTCAGTCAGCCCTCTTCATCCACTGGTGTGTTGTAGTGTCATTTTTTGCCCACTGCAGCTTGTGGCACATTGTCAGCCAAATTCAGCCATTGGCTTACTTGATTGAGTGTGTGCGAAAACATTTTGCTGTTGCGCAATGTGCACACCTGCACAATAAGTAGTCCTAATCAGTGCCAGGGACTATTCACACAATGTGTAGTTGTACATAAAAACTATCTACATTTTCCACAATACTTGTTTCCACACAAGGGGAGCCTCCATACAAAAAAAGTCACAAACCTAATGAGCATTAGCAAAGCGAAAAGGTTAGCAGGAAACACCAGACCTATTGACTGCCACTGCTTGTTTTTATGTTTTGTTCTGTGCCTCTGAGAGTTGTTGTTTCTCACCGCCGCCGTTTGCTTTCATGTTGAAACAAAAAGATGATTGCGTTCCTTTACAAACACCAGCTGACTCTTTTGCTGTGCGTATAACACGTAAGCGTCTGTTTGCATACGTTAGAATATGATTTTGTTGTATTTAGGGGCTGCTTGGTAACGAAACCCTTCGTGTTTCGACTGTGACAATGCCTTTCTTTTACCGACCCCTGGCGGTTGAAAAGAAATAGGCACTTGAGACTTTCAAACGTTTGGCCAAATCAGTCTCACAAGCCGAGCGCGATGGAGGCATATAATAAAGCCAACGTCAGTAGAGAGGTCCTGGTGTCGTGCTTTTCTTTGTGATGTTTTTCCCTCAACACTTAGAACACTTCATGAAGATCCGCGAAGGTCGCAAAGTTTTGAACAAAAGCACAGTGGAAGAAAAAATCCTGCAAAAGTCAGTTAAAGAGGACGAGTTATTCACACTGAGGCAAAAACATGAATGCCAATAGTCCCAAATCATGAGGGAGACTCCCTATTTTCTAACCCAGTAATACACAACACCACATTGGATGGTACTGAAAACAACACAGCTAACACACAGTCCCACAAACGATGCACCTGCAAAAAACACTATAAAACACACCCATTCACACAGCACTAACCTTTGCATCTACAATGCAACACACAGCAAGACAGAGCGAAATTACCAAATCAGATAATCCCATCGAATAGGCACCCCTCCATCTTTCACTAACCACATATCCCACACCCTCAACACACTCCTATCACATCCATTTGCAATTCACTATTCCATTTTACTCCCCGTCACCTGTTTATTTCCCAGCACCAATCAATTATTTTTATCACCACCATGTCACCCCAGAAAAATCCCTGTTTCATGGAAGAAGAGTTAAGAGTCATAGTGGGTGAAATCATTAGAGCAGAGCCACATTTATTTGGAACCCAAGTCCAGCAAACTACTATAACAGGGAAAATGGAAACGTGGCAAAGAATAGTCGACAGAGGGAATTCTGTAGGCTCCACCCCGCGCACAAGGGACAATAATAGGAAGAGGTGGAATGACCTCAGGGGGAAGATCCGTTTCATGGAATCCAGGCACCAGCTGCAGGTACAGAAGACTGGGGGGGGGCCCACCTCCTTCCTTACAACTCATATCATGGGAGGAGAAGGTCTTAGCCATCCTGCATCCAGAGGGCTTCACAGAAATACCTGGGGAAGTGGAGTCTGGTAAGTCACTGCACAAATATATCACACCTATATGTATTGTCATGCATGCTTACTGCTCAACTCTGGCCACCTTCACTGGCACCCCAGTCACAAAGCCCTGTCCCACCTGTCCACAGACCACTGTCTGCTAGCTCACATGTGAACTAGACTCACCTGGGGGAACCACATCTTTGTATAGTGGGTGTAGTAAAGGGAATGGCAGCACTACAATTCCCGGCAGGAACTGTTCTACAATTACAAAAACCAGAAGAGTGTATCACACCAAAACTACCTTGTTTTGCAAATCCCTAGGCAAGTGTACAAACCTGACAGGATGACATCAGTAAAGTATGGGTGTAGGGCAGGCACTGACAGGACTGCTAAGGCCAGGAGGCACTACTAGTGTGAGTCCACTCAGCCAACACAGTGTTCCCTGTTACAATGACCCTTCTCCCTCTAATAAGCCTGTGAACTGTACCACCTGAGATTATGACAACTGTATAGTGTGTGTGTGTGTAGTACATGCACAGACTGGACTCCTAAGGCCAGGGGGTACTAGTAGTGCAACCCCACTCAGCCAACACAGTATTGTGTGCTATAATAACCCTTCTCCCTCCACTCATCCATTGAACTGTACCCACCCAAGAGGATGACAACTGACTAGTATGCACATGTAATACAGGCACTGACAGGACTCCCAAGGCCAGGGGGTACTAGTAGTGTAGCCCCACTGAGCCAACACAGTGTTCTCTGCTACAATGACCCTTTTCCCTCCACTCATCAATTGAACTGTTCCCAGCTGAGAGGATGACAACTATAAAGTATGTGAGTGCAGAACAGGCACTGATAGGACTGCTAAGGCCAGGGTGCACTAGTAGTGTAACCCCACTCAACAATTGAACTGTATCCATCTGGAAAGGATCATACCTGTGCAGTGTGTGTGATACAGTGAGTGAAATGGCTACAGCTCCCCAGAGGATCCCTTAGTGTCTTTCCAAGTACCAGTCCAGTGTACACCTGCCAAAATAAATTTCTTTAGGAATTCACACATGAACTACACTCACCTGGGGGAATGGCATATAACAACTGCATGAAATGCAGGGAGTCGCATGACTGCAAAAGCCAGGAGGCTCTGTCTACCCACTTTAAAACCCCACCCTCTGTGCATATGTTCAAATACCTTTGTAGGTTAACTTGCAATGGACGTGTACTCTCCTCAGAGGATGACCTATGTATTCTGTGTGTGGTACTTGGAGAATCATCACTGTAAATGCCAGGAGGGCGGGTCCATATAACTCCACTCACCAGGCTAGTGTCCATATGACAAGATGTCACTGTCCGTGAAATCACACTAGATGTTTACCTACCTGGGAGGGACCAAGATACAGGTCATAGTACACCCTGTGATGTGGGTACTCACCCAGATCCATCTTGAGCTGCTATTCCAAGATGAAAATGATGTGGAAAGGAAGGACAGCTCAAACTGTTAGACTTTTTTTGTGAGACAGATCAAAGGCCTCAAGATGTATCAACTGTATGATATTGGCAGCAGACATATCACAATGCACTGACCACATGATTAGAACAATCAAATTAACTACAAGGTTCTGGGTCTGCCTCCATAACAGTCAACTAGATCTTAAGATGACCTAAACCACATCCTGCCTGGCCACTGATTTGCCAGCATTGCTGGCAGGATACAAGTCTATGACCAGCCCCAGAAGTTCTAATAAACTCAGACATTCTGAAGCTAGTTGATTGAAATGGAATTGGTATGCCAGTTAAATGCCAGGTCAACATAATTGATAGCATGTGAACCTGTCTGTGGGAAAACTGGGCTGATTGCAGAAGCCCTCTAACGTATTGCCCCCATTTTCCCCTTATACTGGTGTCTTTCTGACTCTGATGGTGCCTTGGGCACCGCTAAACAGTCAAAGGGCCTGTGCGCTGACTAAAATGGATCTGCAAATTAGGCTAATTATAGTTGGCTGTGTCAACCTACCGATAAGTTCCTAGTATATGGTAGGGCATGTAGGTTTAGCGAGCCCGCCATAGGTAGTACACCCATAGGTGCACTGCTGTGGTGCCCACTGTCATTCTAAAGGCAGGCCTTCCTTGCTGACTGCTTTTAAGTTAAAGTTAACTCAAAATTTGACTTTGAAATTAAAAGTACTTCCAAAGTCCTAAGTGACCTTATGCTTACATATAAATTACCCCTAAGGGATGCCCTAAGTGCCTCCTTTGTAAATATGAGCAGGGTGTTTATAAAATATGTTTTATAAGCCCTGGTGAGGGAAAAACAGCTAAATTCATTTTCCCTTTGTTAGAAATGGGGTCTCTGGTTGGCAGACAGTTTGCTCTCTGTCCAAGCAGGGACCCTCACTCTAGTCAGGGCAATGGAGAAACACACTTAGATAACCCCTGCTTACCCCCTCGGAAGCTTGGCACAAGCAGTCAGGTTTATCTCAGAAGCAATGTGTAAATTATTTGTACCAACACACACAGTAATAAAGTGAAAACACTACAAAATGGACATCACACCAGTTTACAAAAATAGGTAATATTTATCTAAATCAAACAAGACCAGAAAACCAAAAACCCAACATACACTAGTCAAAACATGAATTTTCAAAAGAATAAGAGTCTTACTCCATAGAAAACAATGGAAACTTTTTTACACAAAGTACCTGGTTTGTGTCAAACATAACGCTGCATGGGAGAGCGTGCTTCGGAAATATCAGTGAAGCGTCGATTTCCTACTCACAAGTGAGGTCGTGCGCCGTTTCTTCTCCGATAGGGTCAGCGATGCATTGTTTTTCTCCCTTGCAAGAATGCGATGTGTCGATATCCAGACAGGGCACCTCGGATCCGTGCAGGTTCACAATAACTTTGACGTCCAGGGACGATGTGTGAGAAATCCCGTCGTACTGTGTTAGAAAACCATGCTGCATGGGGTTTGCGTCGTTATCAGCAGTTGCAAGTGGGTGTTGCTTTGTTTGTCCAGCCACGATGTGCCGATCAACCAGCCGCAATGCAGTCGGAGCGTCAATTGTAGCTGCAAAGTGGATGGGGCATTGTTTATCTGCCATGTTGCAGATGGTGTGTCAAAACTTTCCCCGCACAGCGTTGTGTGTGTGGATTTCAGTCCTCGTTCTGCCAACTTCACCTTTCAAGGGCCCAGGGACTGGATAGGGCACCACTTGGCAGGGCAGGAGTCTCAGCAGACAGTCCAGGCGTTGGCAGAGGAAGTCTTTGATGGACCTGAGACTTCAAAACAGGAGGTAAGCCAGTTCAAGCCCTTTGAGATTCTTCTTCAAGCAGGAATGCACAACACAGTCCAGTCTTTGTCCTCTTTCACAGACAGAAGCAGCAACTTCAGCATAGCCCAACAAAGCACAGTCACAGACAGGGGCAGCACTTCTCCTCATCTCTTCAGCCCTTCTCCTTAACAGCGGTTCTTCTTGGTTCCAGAAGTGATTAAAAAAAAAATCTAAAGTATGGGGTTCTGGGTCCACTACTTATACCCCTTTCTGCCTCTGAAGTAGGCAAACTTCAAAGGAAAGTCTCTGTTGTTCACAAGATCCTGCCTTGGCCAGGCCCAGACCCAGACACACAACCACGGGGTTGGAGACTGCATTGTGTGAGGGCAGGGACAGCCCATTCAGATATAAGTGACCACTCCTCCCTCCACTCTATCTCATATGGCACATCAGGAGATACAGGCTGGACCCCAGCTCCCTTTGTGACACTGTCTAGAGGGAAATCACAATAGTCCAGCTGTCAATCTGACCCTGATGCGGAATACACAAGCAGGCAGAGTAATAGAATGGTTTAAGCAGGAAAATGCCCACTTTCGAAAAGTAGCATTTTCAAACTAACAATCCAAAAACCACTGTCACTAAAATATATATTTTTAAATTGTGATTTCAGAGACACCAAACTCCAAATTTCAATCTGCTCTCAAAGGGAGACTGCACTTTAAGATTAGTTAAAGGTAGACCCAATGTTAACCTATGACAGAGATAGGCCTTGCAACAGTGTAAAACAAATTTGGCAGTATTTCACTGTTAAAACATGTAAAACACATCAGTAAATGTACCACCTTTAACATACACTGCACCCTGCCCATGGGGCTACATAGGGCCTACCTTATGGGTGCCTTATATGTACAAAAAGGGATGGTTTGGGCCTTGCAAGTGGGTACACTTGCCAGGTGGAATTGGCAGGTTACAAACTGCACACACAGACACTGTAGTGGCAGGTCTGAGCCATTGTTTACAGGGCTACTCATGTGGGTGACATAATCAGTGTTGCATACCCAGTAGTGGCATTTGGTTTACAGGCCCTCAGCACCTCTAGTTCACTTTATTAGGGACTTACTAGTAAATCAAATATGCCAATCATTGATAAGCCCATCAACAATGCAATTTACATAGACAGCATATGTACTTTAGCACTGGTTAGCAGTGGTAATGTGCCCAGAGTCCTAAAGCCAACACAAACTGGTCAGAAAAATTAGGAGGAAGAAGGAAAACAGTTTGGGGATGACCCTGCAAAAACAGCCAGGTCAAACACCCCCATTTTAGTTGATGGGCTCTATAGGCTAATATGGAGAGACTTTATTTTAAAATAATAAAGTTTTATTTTCCTTAAGAAGGAGCTAAATATGGCATGTTTAGTATCACATTAAATGTTATAAGAAATCCAACTTGCCAATGTTGAATTTAATATAACTTGTACCTAGAAAGAGTTTTAGAACTCTTGCTAAACGTGAGCAACTTCCGCCCTGTAGTGCCCTTCCCTGATTGGTCAGCCTCTGGCAGTCTGAGCCTGGCTGCCTTGCTGAGGTGTAAAGTGGCCTTGGCTGAAACAAAGGAAGCATCTGGTTGGAGGAGATATGCCTCAACAGATGGTGGAACAGGATGGGGGAGAACAGCCAAACTGGACTTCAAAAGATGGCAAAATAGCTGTCTAGAGTCCCCTGCATCAAGTCCTGAAGAAATTGACCAGGTGGGCAGTGGTCATTTTTGGATTTGAACGAGATGCAATCTGGGAGTTGGAGTCCTAGCCCCCCCCCAAAGAGCAACTCAGAGCTTCTGCAACCTTGGGGTGAGTTGTGGACACCTAAAGAACCTTAAAAGAACTTCTATAAAAAGAAGATTCAGAAGTTTGGAGAAGTTTGGAGAAACTTAGGGAAAAAGCTCCATAAGTGGACTGACTCGATGTCGTGAGTCAAGCCAGCCAACATCAACCGCAACCTGGCCTGACTTGCAGGTTTGTCCTGCTGAAAAGCTCCGGTGCCCCAAACTTCTAGGATTTTACTAGGGGCTTGTAGAAAGGCAATCCAATGCTGCCGCATCGAAAATCGACTTGCTGTGGATGGTCGTCCAACATCGGACAGAAAAAGCACCAAAAAAGTTTTAAAGTCTTAATGTAAAAAGTTGACTTCGGCTTCCCACGCATTGGATCCAAGGAGGACTCCAGGGAGGTTGGCTTTGATTTCAACTTAGTCTCAGACGAAGATTTCCGTCCTGAGAAATCATCTAAGCCCCAACGTAGAATGCTTTACCTAAACCTCTTGTGACGCGTATCCGACAAAGGCTCCTGGAGGTCGGCTTCAATTTGTGACTTCGCCCCAGTCCAGAAAATCTTCAATAAAAAGACTAAGGGGCAAATTTTGAAATGTGGCACTGCACACATAACTGCGCCACTTTTGTTGCACCCCTTATCACCCCTTAACACCACCATCTGTGCGCCGTATTTAAAATATGGCACACCATGGCGGTAGTTAGGGGACTAGCATCAAAAGTTTTTACACTAGTCTGGCGTTTTTCAGGATTAGCATCAAAAATATTGGGGCTAATCTTGCAAAGCAACCAGAGGCCCATTGAAACCAATGGAAGCCTGTTCTGAGCAAATGTTAAAAGCGCTGAAAAAATAGCCATTTTCTCGGCCCCCCTCTTATGGGGAAACACCCCCATTGCATACATTATGCCAGACACAGACATAATATAGTGCAAAGTGTTACAAAGTGGCGTGATGCATGACATTGTGACACTTTGTAAATATGGTGCAGAGTTTTTGGCCTTCTGACAACACATTAGTGTAAAAAACTGACACTTAGATGGCGTTGAAATGGCGCTAGGGGCTCTTACAAATGCCCCTAAGTCTGAAGGTAAAACTTTAACCGAGGTCTCCCACTCACTGCAGCCAAGCAGGACTCCATTGTGGTTGACCTAAAATTTTGACTTTGCCCCGGTCGACTGTGACCAGATGTCTCAAGTGGCGCTTTTGTTTTCTAAGTGCTAGAAAACATTTAGGCCCTCATTATGACATTTGTGGTAAATCCCGCTTACTGCCACACTGATGGCCGCTAATTTACTGCGGCACCATATTATGACACACACACTAATCCGACAGAATACAGCCACAGACACAAATCCGCCAGACCAAAGGTCAGCGATAAAGTGGCGGTATCAAAACCCAAACCGCTATGTCAACAGAACAACGCCCACCAATTTGTGACCCAGAAATCACCACGGCGGACACTCATTAGCGGTAAACTATTGGCGGTATATACCACCACGCTCACAATGGACACCCCCAGACAAAACACCACCACAATCCAATTCAAACAACACATACCTGACACCCATACACACATCACAACCACACACCACTATAAAATACCCACCCACATTACCCACAACCCTTTACGAATACAAACCACTGGCACGAGACTGACACCAAGGCCACTGCCACAACTACATACACACACCACATACACCCATACATCACTCACACACCCCACTTCACACACCCAAACTCATTACCAAACACACCCTCACCAACACACATAACTCCCATGGCACAGCAAAGGCACCCCTGTTTCACTGAGGAAGAGTTAAGGTTCATGGTGGAGGAAATTGTCAGGGTAGAGCCACAGCTATTAGGAACACAGGTGAAGCAAATATCAATAGCCAGGAAGATGGAGCTATGGCGGAGAATCGTGGACAGGGTCAACACCATGGGACAGCACCCCAGAACAAGGGATGACATCAGGAAGAGGTGGAATGACCTACGAGGGAAGGTACGTTCCATAGCAGCAAGACACCAGCTCGCTATCCAGAGGACTGGCGGTGGAGCCCACCTCCTCCCCCACAACTCACAGCATGGGGGGAGCAAGTCTTGCCAATACTGCATCCTGAGGGCCTGGCCGGAGTTGGAGGAGGACTGGACTCTGCTAAGTCAACTTTCAACAATTATCACCCCCTTACCTGCATGCCATCACATACCCTCACCCTCACTCCCATCACTCCACTACATCCCACACACTCCACCACCACTTTTCACTAATCCCAATGCCAAGCCATGCATGCTGTACCAATGCATGGACACCTCTCACAGCCCTGCATGGACACTCATCACTAAAGCATGCACAGCATATGGAAACTAACAATCCCACCATACACCAACATATACAAGTAAAAGCTGTCAGGGCAACACCAACTATAGAGGGGAGGCCAGGGATGTACAATATGTCATACACATGAATCATAATACATAATTTACATCCCCACAGGTATCCCAGCCAATGGGTGAAGCAGGGCCTGCCAGGGAGGAGCTGAGTGTGGCACAGCATACCTGTCCCACACTAGAGGGTCTAAGGCAGCAAGCTGTCAAACAAGCAAATGGGGATGTCAGTGACTCTCACAGAGTTTACTGGGAGGACAACCTCTTGTACACTGAAGCAAGGGATCCAAAACCTGGAGCTGCCAGGAGATTGGTGATTCCTCAGGAGTACAGAAAGTTCCTCCTAACTCTAGCCCACGACATTCCCTTAGCTGGACATTTGGGGCAAATGAAAACTTGGGACAGGCTTGTTCCCTTGTTTCATTGGCCTAGAATGTCAGAGGACACAAAAGAATTTTGTAAGTCCTGTGAAACCTGTCAAGCCAGTGGCAAAACAGGTGGCACTCCAAAAGCACCCCTTATCCCACTGCCTGTGGTTGGGGTTCCCTTTGAAAGGGTAGGGGTTGACATAGTTGGCCCCTTTGACCCTCCTACTGCTTCAGGCAATAGGTTTATCTTGGTGGTAGTGGACCATGCCACCAGATATCCTGAAGCAATTCCTCTAAGGACCACTACAGCTCCTGCAGTGGCAAAGGCCCTCCTGGGAATATTTTCCAGGGTGGGCTTCCCAAAAGAGGTGGTATCAGACAGGGGAAGCAATTTCATGTCTGCTTACTTAAAGACCATGTGGAAGGAGTGTAGTGTTACATACAAGTTCAACACACCCTACCATCCACAAACAAATGGACTGGTGGAGAGATTTAACAAAACTCTCAAAGGCATGATTATGGGACTCCCTGAAAAACTCCGCAGGAGATGGGATATCCTGTTACCTTGCCTCCTTTTTGCTTACAGGGAGGTACCCCAAAAAGGAGTGGGCTTCAGCCCCTCTGAACTCCTATTTGGACACCCTGTGAGAGGTCCTCTAACACTTGTTAAGGAGGGTTGGGAACAACCTTTAAAAGCTCCAAAGCAAGACATAGGCCCTCATTCTGACCCTGGCGGTCGGTGATAATGCGGCGGCCAAGCCGCCAACAGGCCGGCGGTCCAAAATATGCAATTCTGACCCTGGCGGGAACCGCCAACACAGCCCGCCGCATTAACACTCCGCCCGCCACGGCGGAACAAACAAACAGCGCGGCGGTCCCCGCCAACAGCCAGACGGCAGACAATGTACCGCCCACCCTATCACGACCCACCAATCCGCCACCTTTTCCGGGGCGGGGGCACCGCCGATAAAAACACGGCGGAAACAGACTACGAACGGGAAAACGCTCACCTCTACGCACTCCACGCGAGATTCCGGCAGTATGGAACCCGAGTTGCAGGTCATCCCCGCACTCCTATACCTGCTCCTGTACCAGGAGCACGCCCGGCGGCGCAGAAGACATCGGTGAGTACTGCACCTACGACACAGGGGAGGGCAAAGATTACCGGCACACACCCACCCACCCATACCCACTACAACACACACATCAATGCATTCCCACAGATCACTGTCACAACCCACAAACCCCCCCCTCCGAAATAATGCAAAGACCAAAAGAAGAGATCATAAACGGGCAGATATATTGAAATATGGACACCAGTAATCCCAATAAATAAATAAACTATGTACAAAATATATACAGCTACTAAATGTAGTCCAACCACTGTCCGTGGACCACAGGGGTCCTGTGCAAAGGGGCAAGGCCCAGTCCCACGACAAGAACTCCACGGAGAGAACACTGCAGGGGCATCAGAAAGAAAATAGGACAGGCACCTCAGGGGGAAGGGAAGGGGGGGCACCTCAGCCACTTGAGTACACGACGCCAGATCCACGAGGGGACTCCATGACCACTGGGCCATCCTGGGGAGTGCAAACCCACAGTCCATACAGTCCATACAGTGGGTGGCCTGCCCACTGGGCCATCCTGGGGAGTGCAAAGCCACAGTCCATACAGTCCATACAGTGGGTGGCCTGCCCACTGGGCCATCCTCGGGAGTGCAAAGCCACAGTCCATACAGTCCATACAGTGGGTGGCCTGCCCACTGGGCCATCCTGGGGAGTGCAAAGCCACAGTCCATACAGTCCATACAGTGGGTGGCCTGCCCACTGGGCCATCCTGGGGAGTGCAAAGCCACAGTCCATACAGTCCATACAGTGGGTGGCCTGCCCACTGGGCCATCCTGGGGAGAGCAAAGCCACAGTCCAAACAGTCCATAACAGACTCCACTGCCACTGGAGGAGGCATGTTGGCCAGAGGACATCCTGCAGCCCTGCCCGAGACAGATCCTGCCCTGCCACGTCTGCCAAAGGGCCAGCGGTTCTTGCCTGGAAGGGCCCAGTTCAGCGCTTCTTGCCTTGAAGGGCCCAGTTCAGCGCTTCTTGCCTTGAAGGGCCCAGTTCAGCGGGTCTTGCCTTGAAGGGCCCAGTTCAGCGGTTCTTGAGACGGCGGGGCCCAGTTCAGCGGTGCTGGAGACGGCGGGGCCCAGTTCAGCGGTTCTTGAGATGGCGGGGCCCAGTTCAGCGGTTCTTGAGACGGCGGGGCCCAGTTCAGCGGTGCTTGAGACGGCGGTCCCCAGCGGAGCGGTGCTGGAGACGGCGGGGCCCAGTTCAGCGGTGCTTGAGACGGCGGGGCCCAGTTCAGCGGTTCTTGAGACGGCGGGGCCCAGTTCAGCGGTGCTTGAGATGGCGGTCCCCAGCGGAGCGGTGCTGGAGACGGCGGGGCCCAGTTCAGCGGTGCTTGAGACGGCGGTCCCCAGCGGAGCGGTGCTGGAGACGGCGGGGCCCAGTTCAGCGGTTCTTGAGACGGCGGTCCCCAGCGGAGCGGTGCTGGAGACGGCGGGGCCCAGTTCAGCGGTGCTTGAGACGGCGGGGCCCAGTTCAGCGGTTCTTGAGACGGCGGTCCCCAGCGGAGCGGTGCTGGAGACGGCGGGGCCCAGTTCAGCGGTGCTTGAGACGGCGGGGCCCAGTTCAGCGGTTCTTGAGACGGCGGGGCCCAGTTCAGCGGTGCTTGAGACGGCGGTCCCCAGCGGAGCGGTGCTGGAGACGGCGGGGCCCAGTTCAGCGGTGCTTGAGACGGCGGGGCCCAGTTCAGCGGTGCTTGAGACGGCGGTCCCCAGCGGAGCGGTGCTGGAGACGGCGGGGCCCAGTTCAGCGGTGCTTGAGACGGCGGTCCCCAGCGGAGCGGTGCTGGAGACGGCGGGGCCCAGTTCAGCGGTTCTTGAGACGGTGGGGCCCAGTTCAGCGGTGCTTGAGACGGCGGTCCCCAGCGGAGCGGTGCTGGAGACGGCGGGGCCCAGTTCAGCGGTGCTTGAGACGGCGGTCCCCAGCGGAGCGGTGCTGGAGACGGCGGGGCCCAGTTCAGCGGTTCTTGAGACGGCGGTCCCCAGCGGAGCGGTGCTGGAGACGGCGGGGCCCAGTTCAGCGGTGCTTGAGACGGCGGGGCCCAGTTCAGCGGTTCTTGAGACGGCGGTCCCCAGCGGAGCGGTGCTGGAGACGGCGGGGCCCAGTTCAGCGGTGCTTGAGACGGCGGGGCCCAGTTCAGCGGTTCTTGAGACGGCAGGGCCCAGTTCAGCGGTGCTTGAGACAGCGGTCCCCAGCGGAGCGGTGCTGGAGACGGCGGGGCCCAGTTCAGCGGTGCTTGAGACGGCGGGGCCCAGTTCAGCGGTTCTTGAGACGGCGGGGCTCAGTTCAGCGGTGCTTGAGACGGCGGTCCCCAGCGGAGCGGTGCTGGAGACGGCGGGGCCCAGTTCAGCGGTGCTGGAGACGGCGGGGCCCGGTTCAGCGGTGCTTGAGACGGCGGCCGGTCTATGGCCAACTGCTCATTGCCTGGTGGTGCCCTCCTGGGCAGCGGGGATGGTGCTCCTTCAATGCCCACCTGGGCTGTGGGTGGTGGGGCCCTCCTGGCCAGCTGGGCTGGGTCCTCCCTGGGCAGCGGCTATGGGGGTGGTGGGCTCCTCCTGGGCAGCAGGCCTGAAGCCTGACCTCTCCGACTTGCTGCCCTTGCCCTCCTTAGTCGGGAGTCTGTGGCCCTTTCCTCCCTTTGGAGCTGTGGCTGGTGACTGTGTCTGGGTGGTGTCCGGGGGGGATGTAGAAGCCGGGCTCCTGCGGCGCCCCTTCCGCCTTCTGCTCCTCTTCCCAGGGGGTGGGCTGGCTGTCCCCTTGCTGCTGGGCGAAGATCCAGACATGCGGGCTGGTGGACTCCAATACCCCTGCACCCTTGTCAAGGGGGCTGCAGGGCTGGTGGTGGCTGAGGTGCTCTTCTTACCCCGACGAGAAGGAGGGGGGGGCTCAGGGTCAGGAAAGAAGTTAGCAGTGGCGAGGAAGAGTTTCTTGGGACAATGGAGAGTGGTAGGTACAGTGGGAATGGGAGTGGAGGGAGAGGATGTGGTTGTAGGTGAGTCACGTTTGCTGTCTTTGGGTGCAGGTGCAGGAGGGATAGGCTGTCGTGAGGTGGATGGCTGTTGGGTGGGTGGGTGGCTGCGTTTGTGTGGTGTGGAAGAGGGGGTGACAGACACAGTGGGAGAGGACACAGGGGACGTGTAAATGGCAGTGGGGGTGGTGACTGCACGTGTGCGGACTGGAGTGGAGGGTGTGCTGGTGATGGAAACACTGGCTGATGGTGAGGTGAATGGAGGTGTGAGTGTAGACGTCACAGGGAGGGAGGAGGGAGACGAGGAGGTGGGGGTCACAGAGGTGGTAGTGACTGTTGGCATGTCTGCATCGGAATGTTGCTTGTGTGAATGTCTGCGTGATCTGTGGTGCTTATGTTTGGATGAGCTTTTCTTGGGTGTTGAGGTGTGTGCAGGCTGGTCTGATGGTGTGGGTGGGACAGGCAGAGGAACAGGAGACTGGGAGGAGGGAGTTAGTAGAGGGAGGCAGGAGACAGGGACAATGGCTGCCGTCAGTGCTGAGGCCAGAGCCTGGAACGATCGCTGATGGGCAGCCTGACCCGAATGAATGCCCTCCAGGTACGCATTGCTGCGATGAACCTCCCTCTCCACCCCCTGGATGGCATTCAAAAGGGTAGTCTGCCCAACAATGAGCGTTCGGAGGAGGTCAATGACCTCCTCACTGAGGGCAGCGGGGGTAACAGGGGCAGGGCCTGAGGTGCCTGGGGCGAAGGAGATGCCCGGCTTCCTGGCAGAGCGGGCACGGGGCGAACGCTGAGGGGCTGCTGGGAGGGCGGAGATGGTGCGCTGGGTGGCGGCTGTACCTGTAATGGCGGGGGGCACGGATGGTGCCACCCCCGCAAGGGAGCTCCCTTCCGAGGACGTGTCCGTGTCGCTGCAGGGTCCAGTCGTCCTCGTTGTGGAGCTCCCCTCGCCCTCCGTCTCACTGGTCCAGTCAGACTCTGTGGCATGGCCCTCCTTGGCCATGTGAGATGCAGCTCCCTCCTGCCCCGATGCCACTTCTCCTCCGCCTGATGATGCTGATGCACACAAGCACAGGAAGACAAACAAAAAGGGGGGGGGAGAGAGAAATAAAGGGATATTGAGTACATGGATCTCCGGTACAGTTAGCGGACATGACAGACACAGATGCCCCCTGCACTAAGTTGCGCACTTGGGGTCCGCTACGCATTCCGTGGAACATGCCCTACACGCCTAGAGTTGACAACTGCACCCATGGATGACACGGCCCAGGGATGGCTGTACTAACAAACTACTGAGGGTGGTGGCTGGGGACACAGGGGCTTACGGGGGTGCCCAGCCTACAGATATCGCCCTGGCCTAGGGGGACCCACAGCCCTCCTCCCCCACCCAGACACCTCCACTGCGCGACAACAGAGTAGATAATGCTTGTACTCACCCCCTTGTGTCTGCTGTGCTGCCCTCACGCGCCCATCCAAATCAGGGTAGGCCACCCCCAGGATCCGGAACATCAGGGGGGTCAGTTGACGGCAGGCACCCCGCCTACGTTGGGAGGCCTTCCCCAGCAGAGACTCGGCGGTCTTCTTGGTCCCGCGGCGGATGTCCTCCCACCTCTTGCGGCAGTGGGTGCCCCGTCGATGGTGGACCCCCAGGGTCCGGACTTCCTTGGCGATGGCACGCCAAATCCCGATCTTCTCATGGGCGCGGACCTATGTGACACGTACAGGGAGGGAGAAATACTACGTTCAAGTTTGTCTGCATTTCCGTTGCCAGTGGCCCAACGCCCCCCATCCCCGCCAGGCCCCCCGCCAGGCCCAACATGCCCCCCATCCCCGCCAGGCCCCCCGCCAGCCCCAACATGCCCCCCCATCCCCGCCAGGCCCCCCGCCAGCCCCAACATGCCCCCCCATCCCCGCCAGGCCCCCCGCCAGCCCCAACATGCCCCCCCATCCCCGCCAGGCCCCCCGCCATGCCCCCCGCCAGGCCCAACATGCCCCCCATCCCCGCCAGGCCCCCCGCCAGCCCCAACATGCCCCCCCATCCCCGCCAGGCCCCCCGCCATGCCCCCCGCCAGGCCCAACATGCCCCCCATCCCCGCCAGGCCCCCGCCAGCCCCAACATGCCCCCCCATCCCCGCCAGGCCCCCCGCCATGCCCCAACATGCCCCCCCATCCCCGCCAGGCCCCCCGCCATGCCCCCCGCCAGGCCCAACATGCCCCCCCATCCCCGCCAGGCCCCCGGCCAGCCCCAACATGCCCCCCCATCCCCGCCAGGCCCCCCGCCAGGCCCCCAAGCCAGCCAGTGGCCCCAAATCCAGATTGAATTAAACTCACTTGTTGGTCTGGAGGACCGTAGAGTAGCGCATACTGGGGGAGGACCCCATCCACAAGTTTCTCCAACTCCTCTCCAGTGAAGGCAGGGGCCCTTTCCCCAGGCGCAGCAGCCATTGTCCCTTCCAGACCGAGGTCACAGCAACACTTGCAGTATAGGTCCTCTCCTGTGAAAGTTCAAGTCGCAAGTGGATAAGTAGATAGAAAATGGCGGTCACGTCCGCGGCGGTGCGTACCGCGGCGGTGCGTACCGCGGCGGTGCGTACCGCCACCGCCGGCGCCCTTCGCCATTGGCTCCTGAAACCCATAGGCTTCAATGTTAACCAATGCGGCTTCGCGCCGCGGTCTTCGCCCGCCGCCCGCCGCGGTGTGCCACGCCAGCGCATTGACCTCACATCCCATTGTCACACTTCACAGGTCAGGCAGCCGCCATTTCGAGGGTCCACATGGCTCAATTTCAACTGCGTCACACAGGCCTAGGCCTTGCATAGCCACTCAGACACGCCATTCACTGCATAGAGAATCGTTTACTGTGCTAGCTGTGAGTACGTACCTGTGGGTTGCTTGACTGTGTGCTCCATGTTGTCCTTCCTAGGCACCGTCCGCTGGGTTTGGCGAGGAGACGGATGAATCCTCCCGTGTACCGACCGCTGGTGGACCTGTCGACAATGGAAGAACGCCACATTATCCTGACCTACCGTCTTAACCGTGCCACTATACATGAACTGTGTGCCCAGCTGGAGCCCGACCTGATGTCCCCCATCCGCCAACCTACAGGGATTCCCCCTCTGGTGCAGGTCCTGTCAGTACTCCATTTCTTGGCAAGTGGTTCATTTCAGACAACAGTGGGAATTGCTTCTGGGATGTCTCAGCCCATGTTTTCGAAGGTGTTATCCAGAGTGTTGTCTGCCCTGATGAAATACGTGAGGAGCTACATCATTTTCCCTGAGGTGGGCGAATTGGCTGCAGTGAAAGGTGATTTCTATGCCCTTGGACATATTCCCAACGTCATTGGTGCCATTGATGGGACCCATGTGGCTTTGGTTCCCCCAAGAGACAGGGAGCAGGTGTACAGGAACAGAAAAAGTTACCATTCAATGAACATCCAGGTGGTGTGTTTGGCTGACCAGTACATCTCGCATGTAAATGCCAAATTCCCAGGGTCAGTGCATGACGCCTACATCCTGAGGAATAGCAGCATCCCTTACGTGATGGAACAGCTAGAGAGACACCGTGTATGGCTATTGGGGGACTCTGGGTACCCCAACCTGTCGTGGCTACTGACCCCAGTAAGGAATCCCCGGACCAGGGCAGAGGAACGGTACAATGAGGCCCATGGGCGTACTAGGAGGGTGATCGAACGCACCTTTGGCCTCCTAAAGGCCAGGTTTCGGTGCCTGCATATGACAGGTGGATCCCTAATGTACTCACCTAAGAAGGTGTGTCACATCATCGTGGCCTGCTGCATGCTTCACAACCTGGCTTTGCGCCGCCAGGTGCCTTTCCTGCAGGAGGATGGTCGAGACGGTGGTGTTGTGGCAGCGGTGGAACCTGAGGAGAGTGACGAGGAGGAAGACGACGGGGCTGAAACAGACAACAGGGACAGAATCATTGAACAGTACTTCCAATAGGACACAGGTAACAATTCAAAGATAATTTAGTAAATGTGAACTACTCTCCTGCATCTCTGCTGCCTGTCTATTTGCCCCAGTGTATGATGACTGAGTTGTGGCTTTTCCCTCCCTATTTCAGATCTGGGGTCCCCACTACGAGTCCTGTGCTTCGTTTCCCCATGGACTACAGCTTTGTGGCAGCTGTTTGTTGACTTCACTATGTACAAGGACATATTTGCACTGTCATGTCAATTACAATATTTTGAAATCACAGCCAGACTCCAGATAGTTTTGTGCAAAATAGGTGTTTATTTAAGTGCTCAAAATGGGATGGGTGGTTTCAAGTGGGTGGGGGCTATGGTGAAGGAATGTCCATGGCAGAGTCCAGAGTAACAGTCACACAGGTGCATTGTCCAGAGGCCTGTGGAGAGATGGAGCATGGGCAGTTCAAGGATGGACAGGGTGACAATGTGGGACAGTGGGATGACATCAGGTGGTATCCTTTGCTGGCGGGGGTCTTGACATCCTACTCTGTCTTCTTGCGAGATCTCAGGGCCCTCTTGCGGGGTGGTTCTTCTCCTGCAGGAGGTGGGGGTCTGGTGGGCTGCTGCTGTGCGGGGGCCTCCTGTCCACTAGCGCCGGCGGAGGTGGTTGGCTGTTCTTGGTCCAGGCTAGTAGCAGGGGCCCTTTGGTGTTGTTGAGTGTCCGTCCTGGTGTTGATGAGGTCCTGCAGCAGCCCTACCATGGTAACCAGGGTGGAGGTGAGGGCTCTGATGTCCTCCCTGTACCCCCGATAGTGTTCCTCCTGCAGTACCTGGATCTCCTGGAACCGGGCCAGTACCGTCGCCATCGTCTCCTGGGAGCGGTTGTATGCTCCCATGATGGTGGTGAGGGCCTCGTGGAGAGTGGGTTCCCTGGGCCCGTCCCCCCCCTGTCGCACAGCTGCCCTCCGAGTTGCCCTGTTTCCCTGGGCCTCTGCCCCCTGGCCGGTGTGCCCACTACCATTGCCCCCAGGTCCCTGTTGTTGTTGGGGTGGTGGGTTATCCTGGGTGCCCTGTAGTGGTAGACACACCGCAGATTGACGCGCCCTGGAGACAGAGGCATGGGCCCGCTGGGTGGGAGCTGTGCTGGTGTTCCCAGAGGGGTTTGGGTCTGTAGTGGCCTGGGCCTGTGTGAGGGGAACCGACTGTCCAGAGGTCCCCGATGGTCCGGGCTGGTCATCGGTGTCCAGGTCGACAGAGCTGCTGTCATCGCTGACGGCCTCTTGGGTGGGGGGTGTGGAGAATTCTGGGCCCTCCGCGGCGGTGTGTTGACGGTCGGGTCCTGCAGGGGTATAGAGGTATGGTTATAGTTTCAATGTGTGGCATATGGGTGTATCTGTGGGTTCCCGTGTCCCCAAGTGCTGGCATTCGTGTGTGGGGGCTTTGGTGAGGGTGGCTTGTGGGGGGGATGTGTATATGCATTGGGCATGCTTTGGTGATGGGTGTCCATGCTTAGTGGACGCATGCAGGCCTAGGTTTTGGGATGTGTGGGTTGTGATGGTGAGACATTGGCAGGGAATAGGTGTGCTGGGGGTGGGGGTGAGGATGGTGGTGGGGGTGAGGATGGTGGTGGGGGTGAGGGTGGGGGTGAGGATGGGGGTGGGGGTGAGGGTGGGGTTCGAGGATGGGGGTGAGGGTTGGGGTATGATTTGGCATGCAGGTGGGGGGGAAGCAGTAGTGAAGCTTCAACTTACCAGTATCCATTCCTCCGCCGACTCCTGCGAGGCCGTCAGGATGCAGGATGTTCAAGACTTCCTCCTCCCATGTTGTAAATTGTGGGGGTTGAGGTGGGGGTCCTCCGCCAGTCTTCTGCACGGCGATGTTGTGCCTGGATACCATGGAACGCACCTTCCCCCGTAGGTCGTTCCATCGCTTCCTGATGTCTTCCCGATTTCTGGGGTGCTGTCCCACAGCGTTGACCCTGTCGACAATCCTCTGCCATAGCTCCGTCCTCCGGGCAATGCTGGTGTATTGGATCTGTGTGCCGAACAGCTGGGGCTCTACCCGAACGATTTCCTCCACCATGACCCTGAGTTCTTCGTCTGAGAAGCGGGGGTGTCTTTGGGGTGCCATGGGGTGGTGTGTATGATGTGTGGGGTGGAGTATGTGTAGTTAAGTGTGTTGAGTGTGGTGGTGTGTGTTGTTTTGTGTGTGGATAGTGTGTGGGTGATGGTGTTGAGTGGCTGTGGCTGCTAGTTTGTGGATGGTGGTGTCTCGCTCTGGCCTTCTTTCAGAATTTTTGGTCGTAGGGGTTTGTGGGTGATGTGGGTGTGTGTTTTATATTGTGTTGTGTGTGTGGGAGTGGTGTGTGTATGTGTATCAGGTGTGTGGAATTCAAATCGGCCAATGTGGCTGAGTTTTGTTCGTTTGTGTGTATTCTGACCGCGGCGGTGTGTCCCGCCAATGGAATACCGCGTTTGAAAGACCGCCGCGTGGATTCGTGGGTCGTAATGGCATGGGCGTATTTCTGTTGGCGTGACGGTGGAGGTTTTGTCACCTCCACTTTTCCGCCGACCGCTGGTCTGGCGGTCTGTTGTGGCTGTCGGATTTTCGGAGGTTTGCCTTCTGCGGGTCAGAATGACCGTGGCGGGTTTCCGCGACCGCGGCGGGATTATGGAGGATTTCTGACCGGCGGTAGGCGCCTTTTACCGCCGAGGTCAGAATGACCACCATAGTATACTATGTACTTGGCCTCAGATCTAGGATGGCTGAGTACATGAAAAAGGCCAGTAAAAACCTTCAGGCCAGCCAAGAGCTCCAAAAGCAATGGCATGACCAGAAGGCTGTTTTGGTTCAGTACCAACCAGGGCAGAAAGTGTGGGTCTTAGAGCCCGTGGCCCCAAGAGCACTCCAAGACAAATGGAGTGGACCCCACATAATTGTTGAGAAAAAGGGTGAAGTCACCTACTTAGTTGACTTAGGCACTGCCAGGAGTCCCCTTAGGGTGCTCCATGTCAATCGCCTGAAACCCTACTATGACAGGGCTGATCTCACCCTGCTCATGGCAACAGATGAAGGACAGGAAGAAGAGAGTGACCCTCTCCCTGATCTCTTTTCCATAGAACAAGATGCTCTAGTGGAAGGTGTAGTTTTTGCAGATTGTCTTACTGCTGAGCAAAAAGACCACTGCATAAATCTCCTGGGTCAGTTTTCTGAACGCTTCTCTACTGTGCCAGGCACCAATTCTTGGTGTGAGCACACTATAGATACTGGAGACAGCTTGCCTGTCAAAAGTAAGATCTATTGGCAGATCAAGTTATCAGAATATGCAAAAGCAAAAACTGCATTTTCAACCATTGGAGGCCATTACCAATTCACAGTAATGCCTTTTGGATTGAAAAATGCACCTGCCACTTTTCAAATGTTGGTGAATACAGTCCTGCAAGGGCTGGAAGCTTTTAGTGCAGCATATCTAGATGATATAGCTGTCTTTAGCTCCAGCTGGGATGATCACCTGGTCCACCTATGGAAAGTTTTGGAGGCCCTGCAAAAGGCAGGCCTCACTATCAAGGCTTCAAAATGCCAGATAGGGCAGGGGAAAGTGGTTTATCTGGGACACCTGGTAGGTGGAGAACAGATTGCACCACTTCAGGGGAAAATCCAAACTATTATAGATTGGATTCCCCCTACAACTCAGACCCAGGTGAGAGCCTTCTTAGGCCTCACTGGGTATTACAGGAGGTTCATAAAGAACTATGGCTCCATTGCAGCCCCTCTTAATGACCTCACCTCTAAGAAAATGCCTAAAAAGGTATTGTGGACAGCTAGCTGTCAGAAAGCTTTTGAGGAGCTGAAGCAGGCCATGTGCTCTGCACCTGTCCTGAAAAGCCCCTGTTACTCCAAAAAATTCATTGTCCAAACTGATGCATCTGAATTAGGGGTAGGGGCAGATTTATCACAACTTAATTCTGAGGGCCAGGATCAACCTGTTGCTTTTATCAGCAGGAGGTTGACCCCTAGAGAAAAGCGTTGGTCTTCCATAGAGAGGGAGGCCTTTGCTGTGGTCTGGGAACTGAAGAAGTTGAGGCCATACCTGTTTGGCACTCACTTCATTGTTCAGACAGACCACAAACCTCTACTTTGGCTAAAACAAATGAAAGGTGAAAACCCTAAATTATTGAGGTGGTCCATATCCCTACAGGGAATGGATTATACAGTGGAACATAGACCTGGGAGTACCCACTCCAATGCAGATGGACTCTCCAGATATTTCCACTTAGACAATGAAGACTCATCAGGTCATGGCTAGTCTTATTGTCTTTCGTTTGGGGGGGGGGTTGTGTAGGAAAGTACCATCTTGCCTGGCATGTTACCCCCATATTTCACTGTACATATGTTGTTTTAGTTGTATGTGTCACTGGGACCCTGCCAGCCAGGGCCAAATGCTCATAAGTGTGCCCTGTATGTGTTACCTGTGTTATGACTAACTGTCTCACTGAGGCTCTGCTAATCAGAACCCCAGTGGTTATGCTCTCTCATTTCTTTCCAAATTGTCACTAACAGGCTAGTGACCAATTTCACCAATTTACATTGGCATACTGGAACACCCTTATAATTCCCTAGTATATGGTACTGAGGTACCCAGGGTATTGGGGTTCCAGGAGATCCCTATGGGCTGCAGCATTTCTTTTGCCACCCATAGGGAGCTCTGACAATTCTTACACAGGCCTGCCACTACAGCCTGAGTGAAATAACGTCCACGTTATTTCACAGCCCTTTTACACTGCACTTAAGTAATTTTTAAGTCACCTATATGTCTAACCTTTACCTGGTAAAGGTTGGGTGCTAAGTTACTTAGTGTGTGGGCACCCTGGCACTAGCCAAGGTGCCCCCACATGGTTCAGGGCCAATTCCCCGGACTTTGTGAGTGCGGGGACACCATTACACGCGTTCACTACACATAGGTCACTACCTATGTGTAGCTTCACAATGGTAACTCCGAATATGGCCATGTAACATGTCTATGATCATGGAATTGCCCCCTCTATGCCATCCTGGCATTGTTGGCACAATCCCATGATCCCACGGGTCTCTAGCACAGACCCGGGTACTGCCAAACTGCCTTTCCCGGGGTTTCACTGCAGCTGCTGCTGCTGCCAACCCCTCAGACAGGTTTCTGCCCTCCTGGGGTCCAGCCAGGCTTGGCCCAGGAAGGCAGAACAAAGGACTTCCTCAGAGAAAGGGTGTTACACCCTCTCCCTTTGGAAAAAGGTGTCAGGGCTGGGGAGGAGTAGCCTTCATGGTGCCCATTTCTGCATAAGCCAGTCTACACCGGTTCAGGGACCCCTCAGCCCTGCTCTGGCGCGAAACTGGACAAAGGAAAGGGGAGTGACCACTCCCCTGACCTGCACCTCCCCTGGGAGGTGCCCAGAGCTCCTCCAGTGTGCTCCAGACCTCTGCCATCTTGGAAACAGAGGTGCTGCTGGCACACTAGACTGCTCTGAGTGGCCAGGGCCAGCAGGTGACGTCAGAGACTCCTTCTGATAGGCTCCTTCAGGTGTTGCTAGCCTATCCTCTCTCCTAAGTAGCTAAACCCTCTTTTCTGGTTATTTAGGGTCTCTGCTTTGGGGAATTCCTTAGATAACGAATGCAAGAGCTCATCAGAGTTCCTCTGCATCTCTCTCTTCACCTTCTGCCAAGGAATTGTCTGCTGACTGCGCTGGAAGCCTGCAAAACTGCAACAAAGTAGCAACGACGACTACTGCGACACAGTAACGCTGACCCAGCCGCCTTCTCAACTGTTTTCCTGGTGGTGCATGCTGTGGGGGTAGTCTGCCTCCTCTCTGCACTAGAAGCTCCGAAGAAATCTCCAGTGGGTCGACGGAATCTTCCCCCTGCAACCGCAGGCACCAAAGAACTGCATCACTGTTCCTCTGGGTCCCCTCTCAGCATGACGAGCGAGGTCCCTTGAACTCAGCAACTCTGTCCAAGTGACTCCCACAGTCCAGTGACTCTTCAGTCCAAGTTTGGTGGAGGTAAGTCCTTGCCTCCCCACGCCAGACTGCATTGCTAGGAACTGCGTGTTTTGCAGCTACTCCGACTCCTGTGCACTCCACGAAGATTTCCTTTGTGCACAGCCAAGCCTGGGTCCACGGCACTCTAATCTGCATTGCACGACCTCCTGAGTTGTCCTCCGGCGGCGTGGGTCTCTCTTGTGCAACTTCAGGTGAGCACCGTTTCACTCCACTTTGTAGTGCCTGTTCCGGCACTTCTGCGGGTGCAGCCTGCTTCTGAGAGGGCTCCTTGTCTTGCTGGGCGCCCCCTCTGTCCCATGACGCAATTGGCAACATCCTGGTCCCTCCTGTGCCACAGCAGCACCCAAAAACCCTAACTGCAAGCTTTGCAGCTAGCAAGGCTTGTTTGCGGTCTTTCTGCAGGAAAATACTTCTGCACAACTCTTCAAGACGTTCGGACATCCATCCTCTAAAGAGGAAGTTTCTAGCCCTTGTTGTTCTTGCAGAATCCTCAGCTTCTACTGTCCAGTAGCAGCTTCTTTGCACCCACAGCTGGCATTTCCTGGGCATCTGCCCACTCTCGACTTGATCGTGACTTTTGGACTTGGTCCCCTTGTTCCACCATTACCCTCGTCTGGAAATCCATCGTTGTTGCATTGCTGGTTTTGGTCTTTCCTGCAAAATTCCCCTACCACGACTTCTGTGCTCTTTGGTGCACTTTGCACTCACTTTTCAGGGTCTTGGGGTGGGCTATTTTTTTAACCCTGACTGTTTTCTTGCAGTCCCAGCGACCCTCTACAAGGTCACATAGGTTTGGGGTCCATTCGTGGTTCGCATTCCACTTTTGGAGTATATGGTTTGTGTTGCCCCTATCCCTATGTGTCCCCATTGCATCCTATTGTAACTATACATTGTTTGCACTGTTTTCTATTACTATACTGCATATTTTTGGTATTGTGTACATATATCTTGTGTATATTTGCTATCCTCATACTGAGGGTACTCACTGAGATACTTTGGCATATTGTCATAAAAATAAAGTACCTTTATTTTTAGTATATCTGTGTATTGTGTTTTCTTATGATATTGTGCATATGA
This sequence comes from Pleurodeles waltl, assembly GCF_031143425.1. Taxonomy (NCBI): domain Eukaryota; kingdom Metazoa; phylum Chordata; class Amphibia; order Caudata; family Salamandridae; genus Pleurodeles; species Pleurodeles waltl. The sequence goes on along the minus strand of NC_090445.1, from coordinate 535,322,356 downwards.
CACTAGTGGTACTGTAGGAGCTTCACTCGTCTCCTAGTTCAGCCTAAGCTGCTCTGCTAAGCTACCTTTTCTATCAGCCTAAGCTGCTAGACACCCCTATACAGTAATAAGGGATACCTGGGCCTGGTGCAAGGTGTAAGTACCCCTTGGTACTCACTACAAGCCAGTCCAGCCTCCTACACAGACCACCACAGAGCCTCCCCATCAGGAAACAACACCACAGCACCCACCCAGCGTACCCAAACCTCTGTTCCCAGGACACATCAATCAGCAGTGTGCCCACCTGAACAGGGACCCCAGGCCACCACTTGCACACAAGACAATCAGGGACCTGGGGTCAGTGGCAGTGGGCACACGGTTCAGGGGACAGAGGCACAGGCCAACAGGGAAACTGGGAGGAGTGCTGTGCACCAGGGGGAGGATAGGACCAGTGAGCCGACTCTCCAGGAGGCGCTCTCTGAGATCCTGGGAGCCTATCAACATTCCCAGGACACGATGGTCCAGATCCTAGACAACGTGCAGGAGAACAGGTGGCTCCAGGAGGGACAGTATCAGGGGATCAGGGAGGACTTGCAGGCCATAAACAAGACCCTGATCTCAATAGCAGGAGTGCTGGCAGACACGGGCAACATTATGAGGGAGGCAGTGTCACACCAGCGGGCCCCTGCCACTAGCCAGTCATATGAACAGCCTTCCATTTCCGCTGCCACTAGTGGCCAGGAGGCCCCGCCACAGGACTCACAGGCCACCAGCACCCCTCCCCTGCAGAAGGTGAACCACCCAGCAAACGTTCCCTGCGATCCTGACAGAAGCCAGAGACACTTTCCAAGACCCCGGCCAGGAAATGAGACTCTCCTGATTGTCCCCCTTGTGTCCCACTCAGTCACCCTGTCCTCCTTGGACTGCTATTGCTCCCTTTCCTATGTCCCCTTGGACAATGCACCTGTGCTACGAACAGACTGTAACAATACCCTGGACTTTCCTCCATCATCACCCTATCCCATTGCACTTCCCCCTCTATATATTAGCACAACAATAAACACCCTTTGATATAAATCAATTTCGAGTATGTCATGTATTTCAAATATGTATTGATTGAAACAGGTACAAGCAGTGCAAATGGACTGTACATAGAATGAGCATAAAACCATTGACCTGTAGCTGGCTGTTGTGATCACTCCAGGAGTATTTGTCTAATCACCAACATCTGCAAAGTGAATAGCGAGAGGTAACAGTAAGTGGGCATAGAACTGGGAAATACCAGCATGCAAATGCCACACAGAATACAACCAAAGTCATTGAAATGTAAAGTTGCACTGTCTCACCTGTGTGTCATTGGAAGTACTGACGGATTACAGATGTTCTGTTGTCCATATCCTCATCCTCTCCCTCCTCATCCTCACTGTCCACAGGGTCCACTTCTGCCACAGGGGCATCTCCAGTCTCCTCCTCCTGCAGAAAAGGTATATGGCGTCTGAGGGCCAGGCTGTGCAACATGCAGCATGCCACCACTATCTGTCAGACCTTCTTGGGTGAGTAGCACAGGGATCCACCTGTCAGATGGAGGCACCGGAACCTGGCCTTCAGGAGGCCAAAGGTCTTTTCAATGATCCTTCTGGTTCGCCCATGGGCCTCATAATAACGTTCTTCTGCCCTTGTCCTGGCATTCCTCACAGGGGTCAGCAACCATGATAGGTTTGGGTAACCAGAGTCACCAGCAAACATTGAGGGACAACATTTAGCCACACACTCCTATATGGCCAACAGCATAGGCATAGACCAAGATATACTGGTTGGGAACCAGGGCTCACCTATTAGCCACACCCTGTGCCTCTGTAGTTGGCCCATCACATTTGGGATGCTGCTATTCCTCAGGACAAAGGCATCATGCACTAACCCAGGATACTTAGCATTGACGTGGGAGATGTACTGGTCCGCCAAGCACACCATCTGCACATTCATTGAGTGGGCATCACAGCAGCCACAAGGCGGTGAGTACAGTGGCCATCATTGAAGGAAACAGCTGGAGGGGTGGTATCCAGGTGGTGGTTGTTTGTCAGTGGGTGCTCCTAGGCCAGGCCAGACATAGCAGCGTAGGTCCTCTGGTGGTTAAGGGTCTGAAGGGGAAATACTGCCTACCTAGCTTGTTAGCATCCGCTATTGGTCAGGGCTGCGTGGGTCCCAGGTGTGCTGCAGTTGGCGGTGTGTGCTCCTCCTCATGCCTTGGTGGCTAGGAATATCACTGGTAGTACAATGCATAGTGTGTAGATGTATTCCCTGTGTGTGAGGGTGCTGTGTACTCCAACAGTGGTGTTGGTGCAGTCATTGACCCTGTGTATCCTTTGTCGCTCTCCCCCCTTTTCTTGTTTTGTCATCCTGTCCTTATGTGCATGAGCATCATCTGGCAAAGGAGCAGAGGCACCGGTGACAGAGGGAGCTGCATCCCACAGGACCCAGGAGGCAGAGTCCACCGATGCTGAGGGAACCAGTGGGACTGAGGGTGAGGGGAGCACCATGGTGGAGACTGGAGGGGACAATGCAGACTGAGATACCTCCTCCGATGGGAGCTCCGTGGTGGTGGCAGACACTTCTGTGACCACCCCAGCTACAGGTACAGCCACCAACCCTGAACCAGCACCACCCTCCCAGCAGCTCCTCAGCGAGTTGCCCATGCCCACTCACCCATGAGGGTGGGCATCTTCTTCGCCCCAGGCCCCTCAGGCCCTGCCCCAGTGAGCCCTGCTGCCCTTAGTGAAGAGGCTATTGACCTCCTGAAAGCCTTCTCTGTAGGGCAATCAACCATTGTGAATGCCATCCAGGGGCTGGCAGCCCAGATGCAGCAATCTAATGCATTCCTGGAGGGCATTCACAGTGGATTGGCGGCCCAACAGAGATCGATCCTCGCTCTGGCCTCCTCTCTGGTGGGAGCCATGTCCCTGTTTCTACCGTCCCCCCTCCAACTTCCACTTACCAGTCCCATTCTCCTCAACCCCAACCCATCCCAAGCACACAGCCAGATGAGCCTGCACACACAACAATACTCAAGAGTGTCACAGGCAAACACAAGCACCACATTTCATCCCACAGGCACTCACACAATCACTATTCAGTTGCAGACACAACACCATCCACTATTTGCACTATCTCTCCCGCCTCCTCCTCCCCTTCCCACCCAGTTACATCCACACTCACACCTGCATGCAGTACATCATAATCCACTACCTGCATCATCACCACACCAAGCAGAACATACACCTTACTGGCAGACACTTCCACAACATCCATGCACATGTCCCCTGTGTCCTCTCCCACCGTGTCTGTCCCCCCTCCTAAAGTACACAGACGAAGCACTCAACAGCCATCCACCTCACAACAACATACAACCCATGCACCTGCACTCAAATCCAGCAGACAAACACCTCCAACAACCACTCCTTCATCCTCCACTCCCATTACTTCTCCCTCTTCCTGCCCCAATGTCCCTATAAAGCTTTTCCTTTCCCAGATTGACCTCTTTCCAACCCCTCCCCCCATCCTGCAAGTATGGCCAGGTTTACAAAGTCCCGGCCAAGCACCTCAGCCAAACAGTCCAAGGGCCCAGTTTCAGCAGCATCTACTCGTAGTGGAAAGGATTCCAGGCCACAGATACTGAAGGGGAATGAGCCTGCACCAGCCAACAAGAAAGGGAAGGAGCCTGCTCCAGCCAGCAAGAAGGGGAAGGAGCCTGCAGCAGCCAGCAAGAACAGGAAGGAGCCTGCACCAGGCAGCAAGAAGGGGAAGGAGCCTGCACCAGCAGCTGTCACAGAGACCACATCGCCAGCCGTGGTTGTGCAGCCGTCAGAGAATGCAGGGACTGAGCAGGACCACAGTGTAGCCACTGGAGGGTGAAGGGGCTGAGCAGGAGCCTCCCACGACCACCGCCAAAGTGCAGCCATCAAAGGGTGCAGGGGCTGAGCAGGAGCCTCCCATGACCACCACCACAATGCAGCCATCGGAAGGTGCAGGGGATGAGCATGAGCCTCCCACGACCACTACCACAGAGCAGCCATCGGAGGGTGCAGGGGCTGAGCAGGAGCCTCCCGCCACCACCACAGTGCAGCCATTGGAGCATGCAGGGGCTGAGCAGGAGCCTCCCACAACCACCACCACAGTGCAGCCATCACCGCCGGCGGATGCCATATGATCCAGCCTCCATGGGCTGCTGTGCGGCCTGCCCCCACCAGAACCTGTGGAGTATATACCCACCTGAGAGACTGTGGCCTTGCTCTCTCCAGGACAAAGCACAGGGCATGTTGCCCCCTCCAGAACTAGTGGGCAATACACCCACTCGAGAGACTGTGGCCTTGCACTCCCCAGGACAAAGCAATGTGCATGTTGCCCCCTCCAGAACCAGTGGGGAAGACACCCACTCGAGAGACTGTGGCCTTGCGCTCCCCAGGACAAAGCACAGGGCATGTTGGCCCCTCCAGAACCAGTGGGTAGGTCTGGATGAGGGCCCCCCCTGAGGTGCCTGCCTATTTGCCAACTGATGCCCCTGCAGTGTTCTCTTCATATTGGTGCAGGGATCGAGTGGGGCCTTGGACTTTGCCCTGTGGCCATGTGGCACTGTGAACTGCGGACTGGGCAGTGTCCCTTTTTTGTTCATTTGTACATATCTGTTGCATTCCCACATCAACTTCTTATTTTTGATGTTGATCTTATTACAATCACTTTCATCAATTCCTGTTGTCCTTGCATTATTCAGCCAATTATCAGGGACAAATTGTTTTCTTGTGCAGCTGGTTGTGTGTATGGAGTGTGTGTATGGAGTGTGTGTTGTGCATGTGTGTGTGTCACTGTCATTCCCCCCCCCCTTGTATCCTAGGCGGCTGTACTCACCGTCGTTGTCTTCGCTGGCGTTGGTGTTCGTGGTGGAGCATGACGTAGAAGATCATTGGAAAGACTTTCTTTTCTTGTTCCATGGCGGCGTGGTTCTTCCCTGTGTCTCCAATGGTGAGTCATTTTAGTTTTGTGCTCTGTTTCTGCCAGGCTTTTGATGGTGTTGGTACTGCCCCAGAAAAGTTAGCGGTTTGCTATGTCATAATATGGGGGGCAGAACTTTGTCCTTCGCCTGGCTGTAGGCGGGTACCGCCGTGGTGGCTGTTGTTTCCGCCCTGGCAGTCGGTGTGGTACATTGGATGTTTTTCGGAGACCACCGCCATGGTCATAATCTGGCGGTACTTACCGCCAGCCTCTTGGCGGTATTACTACCACTTTATCACCAACCACCAGGGTCGTAATGAGGGCCTAAATCTTAATTAATTAATATCTCCGGTTCTCTTTATTAGATTTTAGTCATTTTAGTATCATTTTAAAGATAAAAATATGATCTATTGATATACACTGGATTTTTATTGTGTTTTGTGTTTTACGTACTTACTGTTTTGTGATTATGAAGTGCTTTATACACCTGTCACCTCAGTTAAGCCTAAATGCTTGTTGCCAAGCTACCAAGGGTTTGAGCTAGGATTCATTTATTCAGACCCTAACTGGATCTAGTGGGGGTTTGTGACCTATTGCTAAGTGTAGGTACTTACCTGCCCTTACCAATGATCCATTTTCCAACACTGTCAAATAAGGAAAATATGCTTTTACACTGTGTACATGGCCCTAGCCAAATGTCACTGTCAACTATTGGAGGTAGATGCCACAAGACAACCTGTAACATTGTATCTCTTCCATCAACAGGTCTAGCTGCCACTGAAAATACCAATACCACTAAAGAGACTGCCACTACCCCCATGGATGAAGCCCTCAGTGAGGACACCACTCCTAGATGTGTGGACATTGCGGACAGTTCTGGTGCATCCGGGCACCTGGTCAGACAACACCAGTGAGCCTCACCCTGACCACATTGACTGCTCCCAGGCCTGTGGCTTCAACATCTCAGGCAGCTAGTCACCCCCAAACCTGTGTCCAGAGTGAAGTTTCAAACATCTTGTGCCCCCCAGTCCAGGTACCTGAGTCACAGCAATCTATCTCTGACAGTGATGGTCCTTGAACCAGTGGAAAGTGGCGAGCTGCACCAAGGGCCCAAGCACGTGGGGGGAGGGTGTGTGGGAGGGATGGTCCGGCCCAGGGGCAAAAGGCTGCTGGTGATAATCCTGTCCAGGGCACCATCAGCCAGGTCTTGGGAGCCTACCAACAATCCCAACGTGCGATGGGCCAAGTACTTACTGAACTTAGGGAGATGAAGCAGCTGCAGAGAGACTTCCATTGGGAAGCCATGGAAAAGTGGGAGGCCTCCAACAGCATCTTGGCCTAACTGGGGTGTTCAAGGAGATCTTCAGTACCCTGATCAGTGACCGTGAACAACAACACACCCCTTCCTTTGGCCCGTCAACTCCAGCTCCTTCAACATCTGTGGCAGCCACTGGAAGGGAGGCCATGCCAGAGGAAGCAGCCATCTCAAACACCCCTGCCTCAGCAGCAGCTGAACCGCCCTGGAAGTGGGGATGTCCACCCAAAAATCCAGGAGGTGTGGATGGCAAGACACCAATCACTGCCAGTAAATTACCTCTTCCTGATTTCAGTACTTTGTGTGTCACAGAGTCACTCTGTTGACTGTATTTTAACAACCTTCCATTTGTCCATGGTAGTAGGACACTGGACTTTGGACTTCAAATGTTGTGGCACCTACTCAAATGATTACATCCACCATTACTGATCCCTTCACTTTACTTTTTTTAGTATCCCAGTTATTTCCTGTATAAATGTAAATAAACACACCTATCACCAGAACACTGCCTACCTCCTCTTTTTTCCACATTTTGAGATGTGGAATGGTAAATATATGTGATGCACAATAGGTAGAGATATGATGGTAATTGAAGGAGTAAATATGTCTCAGTTAGTGCCATGCTGAGGATGACTATCAATGCAGTGACACAGGTGTCTAGCCACACCACACATTGCACTGTAATGCACATAGGCTGTTAAAATGTCTGGACTGTCATAGACAAGAATGGCTGAACCATATTGAGTCAGGCTAGATATCCAAGAGGTACCGTCCCTCAGACCACAGAGTAAAGGGCTTGCCCAGTAGGATACGATAACAGAGTAGTCGATGTTGTCACCAGCTTGAGCCTTATCACGCACCAAAGCCATGTCTGCCAACTTAACATACGCCATGGCACAGACAGAGGGCAGTACAACATTCCCTGATCCTAGTCTATCCTATTATAATGACAAAACATCTGGTGGTATGATACAAACCTGCGTCAGTGTTGTGGCACAGGCACTGTGGCCTACAAAGAGGTTACACACCTACACCCACATACAGGTCATACAGGATCATTGTCAACACAAAATACAAGGAGAATGCATGGATTGCACTGGATGACATGTTTCAAGGCCACATGATCACACACGAGACAAATAGATCAACATACCACATCAAATAAGTGTATGGTGTGCTTCAGATTTCCACCCACCCACTGTCCAAGCTGCTTTGGCACAGGACTCATACACCCCACATCTGTGAACAACATTACCTGCATCATTCTTCATATGTCAGAACAGCAACCAGCCAATGTCACAACTCTGAAATGTCCACATGAGGATGGCATGGTAAAGGTACCTGGATGCAAAAATAAAATACAAGTGGTTGAGGCAGGAAACATCAAACATAGGACCCAAACCACATTTCAAACTTCAGCAGATCCACTCACATTGCAATGAGACTGCCCCAAACAAAGCAGATCATCAAGGTAGTTACATGTTCAAGTCTGACTTAGTAAACAAAGCTTGGCTGTATACTGCATAGCATGAGATGCCCTGTCTTTTGGAAAAAATTACCCTACTCAACACAACCTGATCCCTACAGTCACAGTAATCACATAACATTTCACACTTACACTCACGTCAATCAGTGATTGATAAGATCTGCCACAAGTTTCGCCTTCCTCTTCATCACTGTCATCCTCACTTGGCATTTCAGGATTCTTACCCAGTGGCACTGCTTGCTCCCCCTCATCTGGAATATATGGATATTTATCCTCAGGGCAATGTTGTGGAGCATGCAGCAGGCCATAATGATCTTACAAACTTTTTCAAGTGAGTAGCAGAGGGTTCCACCTATCTTGTCCAGACACTGAAATATGGCTTTCAGGAGCCCAACTGCCCACTCCACGACATGCCCTGTTCTTCCATGGGCATTGTTTAAGCAGATGTCCCCTGGTGTAGTTGGGATCTTCAATGATGACAACAACCATGGACGTTTTGGGTATGCCGAATCCCCTCTAAGGGAATGGGACATATGTGAAACTATGAGTCCCTCTCATTCTCTCTTTTGCAGCAGAGATTGCATAAACACAAACATGGAATATGTGACTTACCAACCAGCCAGGTCCCCTCTGGGTACATTTGTGACAACAGCTGTCGGATTGCACTGTTCCGCATGATGAAGGCATCAAGGACTGGACCCGGACAACGGGCACAGACTTGTGAAATGTAGAGGTCTGCCAAACATACACCATGGGCATTGATGCAATAGAACCTCTTCCTGTTCCAATAGACTTGTTCATTGCCATGCAGTGGGATCAAGGCCATATGTGTACCATCAGTGGCTCCCACCACATGTGGAATGTCGGCCTAACCATAGAAGCCAGCCTTCACAGGGGCGTAATCCTCACGTTGAGGAAACCGGATGTAGCTGTCCAGGTGTTTTAACATTGCTCAGAGTACATCCATCAAAACAAGACTGAACATAGGCTGAGTCATTACAGCAGATAGGGCCACTGATCTTGGAAAGACCCTGTGGCCAGGAAGTGTAACACTGCTATGACTTGTGTAATGGGTTGTATGCTATTTGGATGACTAAAGGCAGGCATCAGATTTGTCTCCAACTGACAACAGAGATCCACAATTGTTTGCCTATTCAGGTGGTAGATCTGGATGATGTATCTGCCATCCGTGGCCTGAAGGTCTGGCAGTGGACTGTATACAGGAAGATGTCTGTTCCTTCTCCTCCCTGGGATGTTTGTTCCTTCCCCTGCCTGGGTGGAAAAGTACACTGCACCAGTGTGATGATTGAGGATCGTGCCATGACTGTTGGTATGCATCATGGAGTAACTTGCAGTGATATTGACATCACATGTGTTTGGCTTCAGGCATCTATCTACAGACAGAGACCAGGCTTGGCATGTCTGAGATGTGGATAGTGATGTTGCTTCTTCTTGGATAACAGGTTGGGGTCCTTCTATTAGCCACTGTAAGTTCTGTGTCACTCCCATATGCAAGGAATAGAAGTTTACAACAAACACACTCAGATGATGTCATTGTAAAGGGTGTCAGTCATTAGTGGTGGTTATCCTGGGGTTTGCTGATTCATTGTTGTGTGTGTACTGGAGACATCTCTCTCTGACATATTGAACCTGACGTCAATGTTGTTTCTTTCAATGACACATAAGAGGCCTATCTCAGTGACATTGATACTGCCTTCTTTACTCAGTTGGGACAGATGTCACTTGAGCTGTACATTGTTGAAATGTATCCATTGTCCATGTATTTCCATGTCACCTACTCCAGGATATTGCACATTTGTATCAGAGTTAGCTGGGTTTAATTGGCATCATCTCAAATTGTTGGTACATCATGTAAGTGAAAATTAGATGTGTGCATAAACTTGTGTATAAAATATGGAAGGGTACTTTACAATCGGATACTATTGTTGGCTACAAGTTTACTGGTGTCTGCTGCATGTGGCACAGTTTTGAGGATGGGGAAGTCACATAGTTGTTTACTGGTTATTGTGGAAACAAGGCTAAAGTGCTGCAGGAGGAGGCTTATCATGGCCATACTATATAGATTTACTCTATAAAAGACAACCGGGAATCTGCTTCTGAAACTACAGCAATTATTTGCTATGGACCCACAATTCTCATCCTCCAAATGCAAACGGGAACCTACTTGATTATCCCATTGCTTGAACATTTTCTTCTGAACAACATGTCCTTAGCCTTGAGAAAGTCAATGTGATGAAACACACCAAGACAAATAAATGCTCTCACTTACCCATCCAGCAGATACCCACCACACACAGGAATACCTCTCACAAGCACGCACCCATGACATCCATACCTACACATCAGACATCAGACAACCACTCCCTCAACCTCCAAATCCCAACCCCTTCTGATTACGTCCCCATGTGGCCAAGAAGTTATTCCTGTGTGACCTTGACTTTTCCCCTGTCCTACCCTCACATAATACCCAGAAGGAGCACAGCCAGTTCCAAGGCCATCCCTTCCACCTACAAGACCTCCCCTACCTCCCTGCAAGCACCCATACCCCTCCCCCAAAGAAGAAGCCCGCCCCCTCCTAAGAAGAAGTCCCCTCTCACAAGCCCGAGCACAAACCCACCCCCCTTCCAAATCTGATCCCCCACTTCCCCTAGATAATCCCTGAGGTGCCTGCCTGCCCCCTTGATGTCCCTTCCTGTGGAGGTTACATGGCAGTTAGGAGTCAGGTTTGGACACAAAACTGTGCCATTGTGGTCCTTATTCAAGGACTGCCCAATGGCCTTGAACGTTATTATTATTTATTCAAATAAACCCAAACAGTTGTGTTTTTAGGTACACCTTTGTACTGCAATTCCTTTTCTAGCTTTAAGTTGTTCCTGAGTAAATTTGGTTGTTTCCCTGCAGTTGTGTGTGTTTGAGCCTGCTTGCTGCTTCTTGTGGTGCTGTCTGCAGTATGTGAGTTTGTGTGCAGTACTGGTGACCCCCAAAAGAAGGATATATGTTGTGTGTATAGGTATGTGTGTGTAAATGCAATGTTGGTGTCATGACATTGTGTAGTGTTTGTTATGGTACGTATTTCTTTTTCTGTTGTGCAATGTGGGCATGCATGGCTCTTGACTGGTCCACCTGCTCTGGCTGATGTATAGATGTGATGTCTGTCATCTTGATTTTTGTATGTGCAGAAATGGAGTGTGTTAAACTGTGCTAGATGAGTTTGCTGTTGCCTGTGCATGAGTGCTTTTAGGTGTGGGTCCCTTGCAGCTGGTTCCTGTAGAGGTATGTAACATGCATTAGGAGTTGTATGTGCTTTGTTGACTTGCCCTTCCCCATTGTTTAGATGTGCATGAAAATGGTTTTGGTATTGTTAGTCCCTGAGAACCATGTAGGGCCATTTCCTGTGGAGTTGTTGTTTGAGGGTCCAGCGCAGTCTCCTTCCCTGGTTGTCCCAGATGGCCCCATCCCAATTATGTAGGTATAGTTGTGATGTTGTTTTGGAGTATTTATCTCTCTGTGTTTTGTGCATGCCTTTGCCATTGTTTACTGGTGGTGTTGTTTGTGTTCCATGCCACATAGATAGATATGTTTGTTGTATGAGAGGACAGTTCCTGAACACTAGTGGATGTGAGTGTGGGACTTTTACTTGTATATATGCTGTAGGTACATATACTATAGGTGTGTAGTTGTTGCTGTGTGTGACAATGTTGTGTAGCCTTCATTGTCCCTGAGCTGTGTGGATGTGTGTATCTGTATAGTGTTGCAGTGCAGTGCAGTGTGGATATGCTGGCCAAAGTGTGCATATTGTAAGTGTGCGGTGTCTGTGTTGCTGTATATCAGTGAGTGCGTGTTGTATGAAACGTGTGGCTGCTGCCCGTGGCACACCCCCCATGATGTGTTTCCCTTTACTGGAAGCTGTTTTTAAAGGTTAGTGATGCTGGTAGGTATGTGTACTTACGGTTGATGTCACCCACGTCGATGTTGATTTCGTTGTCTTTGGATGATCAGCAGCAGCGCATGACGTTTTCAAAAGGATCCATGGCGGCACCGGACTGCAGATGAGCGTGTCCTTTTTTACTGTCCGTTTCTGCCTTCTGATGCATGGTGGTTGGACAGCCACGGTCACATTGACGGTGTGAAGCCTCATAATGGCTCTGGCAGAAACCCTGTCTCTACCGGACTGTTTGTTCTTCCTGGTGGCCGTGGCAGTCTGTGCTGCCTGACTGGGCTGGCAGACTGCTGCTGCTCTTCGGTAGGTACAGCTGCCATACTTGAAATGCGACAGTCCGCTCCGCAAGACTGTTGGCAGTCAGACCGCTAACATGGCAGTCACAGAACCGCCAAACTTGTAATGAGGCCCTAAGTGATTTCAGTGAAATTTCTCCAAATATTTAGTGTTCTTAGGCACCACTATTTTTGTCCTTTTTCGTTTTTTTAATAAAATGTCTGTTTTTTGCTGATAGCTGTGAATTTTGTTTAGGGACGGTGCAGGCAGGACCATGTGAACTTAAAGGCTAATGGACATTGTTGAATGGTAGAAGACTAGGGTTAATAATAGTTCTTAATTTTCCTTTGTCTGTTTTGGTTCTTGTCCATATTTGTCTTCATACTGTGGTAGGCTTTCATTTTTTAGACCTGATCTGCTGTAGGCCTTGAATATAGTTATTAATGCATTCTTCACATTCTCACTACTTCTCTGCAAGAGCTTTTTAAAATTATTTTAGGGTCTTGAAGGTGTCCTTATATTACTATTCATGCCATATTTAGTTTTTTTTGTCTGCATGTGTCTGTTGGTGGCAAGGTCAGGGTGGCTCTCGAAGTACAGACCCATATGTAGGAAGGTGGCTCTGTATATACTATCTCAAAGTAAGAGATAGTGTGCACAGAGTCCAAGGGTTCCCCTTAGAGGTAAGATAGTGGCAAAATTAAATAATTCTAATGCTCTATTTTGTGATAGTGTGGTCGAGCAGTAGGCTTATCAGAGGGTAGTGTTAAGTATTTGTTGTACACACACAGGCAATAAATGAGGAACACACACTCAAAGACTTAACAGGCCAATAGTTCTTTATATAGAAAAATATATTTTCTTACTTTATTTTAGAACCACAAGATTCAAGATTTGAAGTAAATACATAAAATGCAAGGTACTCCACACAGGTAAGTTCGAAACTTTGAATTAGAGCAGTAACATACACAGTTTTAGTTAAAATGGCAATAAGCTATTTTAAAAGAGGACACAGTGCAAAAATCAACAGTTCCTGGGAAAGGTAAGTGATGGTTAGTTTGTCAGGTAAGTAAGGCACTTAGAAGTTCAAGTTCCTGGGCATAGGCAGCCCACTGTTGGGGGTTCGAGGCAACCCCAAAGTTACCACACCATCAACACAGGGCCGGTCAGGTGCAGAGGTCAAAGGAGGGCCCAAAACACATAGGCGCCTAGGAAGAACAGGGGTGCTCCGGTTCCATTCTGCCAACAGCTAAGTACCTGCTTCTTCGGAGGGCAGACCAGGGGTTTTTTGTAAAGCACTGCGGGGACACAAGTAGGCACACAAAACACACCCTCAATGGCACAGGGGCGGCCGGGTGCAGAGTGCAAAGCAGGCGTCGGGTTTTGTATAGGAATCAATGGAGGGACCCAGGGGTCACTCTAGCGGTGCAGGCAGGGCACAGGGGGGGCTCCTCGGGCCAGCCACCAACTGGGGTAGGCAGAGGATCACCTGGTGGTCACTCCTACACTGAGGTTCGGTTCCTTCTGGTCCTGGGGGCTGCGGGTGCAGTGCTTGGTCCAGGCATTGGGTTCTTTGTTACAGGCATTCGCGGTCAGGGGGAGCCTCTGGATTCTCTCTGCATGCGACTCTGTGAGGGTCCAGGGGGTCATTTTGGGTTACTCATGAGGTCGCAGTTGGTTCTCTGGAGCTTGAGCCGGGGGCGTCGGGTGCAGAGGGTGAAGTCTCACGCTCCCCGCGGGAAGAGTGAGTTCTAAGTTGCTACTTTGTTGCAAAGAAGTTGCTGTGGGTGAACAGTGCCGCTGTTCTCAGAGTTTCTTGGTCCTTTGGGTTTCAGGGCAGTCCTCTGAGGCTTCAGAGGTCGCTGGTCCCTGTTGGATGTGTTGCTGTGCAGTTTTCTTTGAGTCAGGAGACAGACCGGTAGGGCTGGGGCCAAAGCAGTTGTCGTCTCCGTCGTCTCTGCAGAGCTTTCAGGTCAGCAGTCCTTCTTCTCATTTCAGGTTGCAGAAATCAGACTTCCTGGGTTCTGGGGTGCCCCTAAATACTGAATTTAAGGGTGTGTTTAGGGCAGCAGGGCAGTAGCCAAAGGCTACTGTCCTGAGGGGAGGGGGGCACATCCCTAATCCTATTGGGAGAATCCTCCAATCTCAAGATGGAGGATTTCTAAAGGCAGGGGTCAGCTCACCTCAGGGCACCTTAGGGGCTGTCCTGACTGGTGGGTGACTCCTCCTTGTTTTTTTCTTTATCTATGGTTAGCAGGGTCCCAGCACACTTTCAATCATAAATGGCATCAACAAAAGGCAAAAGGTCAGGGGTAAACATGCCAAGGAGGCATTTCCTTACACCATATCACCAGACATTTTGCTTTGTTCTTCCCCATGTTCTTGCCCACCATTTGTTTGTATGTTTGTATTTGTGTTTGATCATTGATTACTTGTTATCAACATTTAAAAGTGTTCTTCGGGTATAATTGCTCCTCTTGCTGTTTGTGTTTGTGGCCTTTTTAAAGTTTATTTTAATCTTTTCTCACTGTCTCCATTTTGTTGCGCATTTGAATTTTCCTAAACATTGTTGCTGCGGATTTACTTGTGGTACACTAGGGCCACAGATAGGCCCAGTCACATTTTGGTTGTATACTTTCCCTTCAATCCTGCTCATGTCATTTTTGTTCTTTTTCTAATATATTTTCCTTTTATATTTATTTGTGCTTGTTTCTGATTGTAGTAGTCTGAGGTATACAGTTGTTTTTAGTTCAATTATTATATTTTTGCCTGCCTTCCATGTGCTCTGGAGGGATAACAGGTATCATTAATTAATTTATTCAGTATTGTCCTGCCACCCAAAGGGACATCAGGGGCACTGGAGGGATACTAGATATTTGTATATTTATTAATTACATTTTTATACTATTGTTACAGTGATGATGTTGATTAAGAAATGTATTGTACTGACAAGATTTGCCAAGCCTCACTTTCTTCCTGCTGCACAAGAGGATACTGACAGAGACAGTGACAAGTCTGAATTAGCTGACACCAGAGTCCAGAGACCTTTCTGCAAAGTGTTTCTGCTTGTGTTGCCGACTCATCCAAGAAGTAAAGAAGATGGCCCCAAAGAGAGCAATTCCTACTAAGAAAGTGGCCAGTGAGAAATCTGTTGCCACTACTGGTATCAAGCCTTCATCATTTTTCAGCAATGTGTTATATTGACAGCATTCTCATCTAGCAGTAAACGTCTGGAAGGAGGCTCATTCTTGGAAAGGCAACTGCACAACCAACACTGCCAAAACTGAAGCAGGTGTATCTCTGTGCTGCAGTAACTGCAGTAAGCCTGAAATCGTTTTGTCCCAGCAGCAAACTAAATCTTCTTCACAGGAAACTCAACAGCAACCATAATCTGTTACACCTGATCTTATGGAGGTGGGAGCTGAGCAGGAAGTTAAGCTTGCTAGCGAGGAAGATATTGCTGTGACTGATCATCCATTGGACACATTGTTTTCATGATCTCCTGCAAGGAATAGAAAGCTCATTGGCCCATTTTTTCCAAGCCCACTTTGACATGGCTTGGACCCTGACTGAGACATGCCACAAGAGAGAAGCAAAAATGAATGTTCCTGGAAGCTTTAGAATTTAGAAAGATGATGAGACAGTGATTATTTTTATGGAGAGAGCCGCAGAGGAAATGCAGATCACTGCTATTCAAACTTTTCTGAGTCATGTGGTACCACCAACACTACCAGCTTTGAGCCTTTCAAGAAGACAAAAACCATCACCAATTTTACATCCACAGTCCACCATAGAGAAAGGCAAACATAACCACCTAGCCCAACCTCAAGAAGTTCTTCAGGCATTGGCTGCATAAGAAAGCTCTCCTCCCCAATTTGGGACTTCCTAAAACTAGGACCATATGTGGAGCAGATCGAAGAATGCTTACTTTGCTCCAAAGCAATGCATTGTGGTAAGTCAAGTGGACATTATGGGACCTGGGCCCAGCTGGAACAACTTTAATCTCAATATACATTCATGTGCGTAAACCACCTCATCAAGATAGCTGCTAGGTAAGAAGAAGGTTAATTGATAGAAGTGGGTGCTGGTGAGGAGGAAAAAGGTTTGCACAAACCTCTTCATGGCACCAGGAAAAAAAGATACAGACCCCGTAAAGTGTCCAAACAGCTTACCTGTTCCCTGTAGGTTACATGTGGAAGGATCTTCCCAAAGAAAACAGTCACAACAGCTTACTGTCAAGTTTATGTTTAGCAGGTACTCATAATACTGAACTTGTGAAAATGGGAATTTACACAATGGGAAATTGGTCAAAACGTTAGTGTTTAACCTCCTTCCTTTTTTCTTTGGTGGAAGGACAGAGATTTCTGGAATTTGTGGTGACTCTCTGTACAAATTGAAAGGGTCTACTCCAGACCTATTTTTTCCAATGTTGCTGTGCATATTCTGAACCATTAAGTGCTGCAGTTGGTTGGCAAAGCAAAAGAGGGAGAGCTTTGCTTATTCCATCCATTTCAAGACAGCCATGTGGACTAGTTATCAAGCAACAAACTACACTTGCATCTCTGCACACTGGGTCTACTTTAAGAGGCTTAAGCAAAGCTAATAACTTTTCTCACCACTGAAGTGGCTTTTCAATTTATCCAGTCTCATGCAAATGTTCTCCATGGAGAAATCACATAATGAGCCAACAACTTGAAAGAATTTAATGCCAAAGCATACTAATACATTCAGCCAGAGGTCTCATCATTAAATTTGCTGCCACTGACAATGGTAGTAATATTGTCAAATGCAAATAGAAAGAGTATGCATTTCATAAGATATAAGTAGAAGCAGGAAGAGGTCAGAGATAACCCAAGAAACCAGATCAAAGGATCTGATCTCTCAGGAGTCAGGGTCCTCACACACCCAAATGGGTGTCATGCTTCATCATCGGGTACCTCCTCGTTGGGCCAGTGCTGCAATGCCCAATGGGCCCCACCGGGGTGGCTCTTTGCCAGAGTTCTTTTATATCTTGCTGATTTGAATAGAGAGGTGCCATTTTATATGTGGTGATGTGAGTAGACTGGTGTGAAATGAGGATAAAAATAACTAAGTGATATCCTAATCTTATTTAATATACAGGTACCCTTGTTATATATAAAAAATGATATAACATAGGCCAGCAACGGATGCAATGGTCCCAACTGGCTCAGAAAGTAATATGTACAGAGAGGGTCAACATGTTTCTTGCCTATTTAATATCAGAAAGCATCTGGCAAATTCATCAGAACTGAAATCCTAATCTACTCATAATTTTCAGCCACCAGAGCGAGCAGTGAGAATTATAATCATACCCAAAAGGCATCCATGCTAGTGTATAGTATACCTTCAAGGTCGAAAACCGACCATATTAGGCAGAATGTAATACCCCAACATGAGTGTCAAAGAAAACGCTTACTGACATTCAGAAAAGTAGAGAACAGAACAAATTTCACCCTGTCCTACCCCGTCCTATGGCAACACGGAGGCCCTTGTTCCTGAAAGATCAACCCCTTTGATCTGGTTTCCAGGTTATCTCCGACTTCTTTCTTCTTCTTTTTATATCTTAGAAACTGCTTACTCTTTCAATTTTCATAAGCCTTATTGAAGGCATGTATGCTGGACCAAGATTCACCCCCTGTCCCTTTCTTTTGTGTTTAGGAGTAATAATGTTAAACCCGTGGCAGATGGAGGACACTATGCTTAGTGGATTGCATGAACCTATAGTATACTGGTCACTTGTTGCAGGATCTGCAGTGGTTTCAATCACTCTTTCAAATCCTGGAAGCAGTTGAGGATCACTCAGCATGCTAATAGAGTCCCTGTAAAATGCCTTGTACAAAAGTGCCAACCATTTGGACATCATGCCACAATGTCTGTTTGAGCAGTACAGGTCTATCAATTATTATGTCCTGCAAAAGAGAGGGAGTGCAACTGCCAAAGACATGACAATGAAGGTTGGAGAATGGATACTATTGGAGGGTCTGATACAAATGACTGGGAATTTTGAGATTTCGAGAGAGGAAGTCAGAAAGGACAATACAAGGAGCCAAGAAATTTCAGAAGATGAACTGTGGAAAGAACTCAGGAGGTTGGTAAAAAAGTATCTGGCATGTCCAGTAGCCAGTGTATCTTCTAAACACTTGTTCAGTGCAGCTGTGAAAATAGTCATGGTCAGAAGGACCAGTCTTTCTCCTCAATACCTTTCTTGCATAGGCGATCCTTCAGGGTACTTGTAGCTAGTTGTCTGGAATCGGTGGTTCTAGTTTGGCCCTTAGTTAATTGTATGCAACACTCTGTGACTCCTCACACATCTTGTATACTTGACTCTCAAATATTGTAATTTTCTTTTCTCTTTCTATAGACATACTCTCCTGCAAAGGAGTGGAAACTTCATGGTGCTCCTGCTCTGCGGTTCACTTCTGCTCCAAAGTTAGACAGTGGCAGAAGAATTAAGTTGTGTCATGTGTAAATAGGCTCATTTTTCTATCTTTTATTCTGAATATTTTTACCTGTGATTATTATTGCTATTTTGGACTTTAGCTTGAATAACTCAGACTAACTTTGGAGTCTGTGTGCTGCTAAAGACTGAGTAAATTAACTCAACTGTTATTATCCTTCCATTACAGATGTGCAGTGATAATGGGCTTGTTGAATGTTGTGCTAGCCTCTCCAAAGTTTTACCTATTACCGCCTGCCCATACAAACAATGATACCCTAACGGTCTTCGTATTGTGAGATCTATTGTGAGGTTATTATATTGTACCATCAACATATCTCACACTTGGTGGGGAAGATGTGGAGCAAGCAAAGTTATTAAACTGTTATGGGAGAGGTTACAAAAAGTTGCTAATTTGTACACACCATCCCGCTTACCAAGGCCAAAAAGTGACATCACAGTGCAGAGCAAAAAATGTAACAATGAATAGCCAATGATAGGTAATGTGCAGTTGTTTTTATAGTCAATGCCCATGGTGAATCTGTCTACCTGATGATTCTCCCAAAGCTAACCTCCTTCTGAGAACTGAATGTTCATTATGATTAATTTAGTAAATTACTCCTTCATTTAAGTTTGTTGACTTATGCTGGTATTTCTCTTGGACTTTTCACTCACTCTGTTTTTTTCTTTGTGTTTAATGATTTAGAATGTGAATTCTTCATTGTTGGGCCACGTGCTCCATTCTGAGTAAGAAGAACCTTTTTTTTTTGTTTGGGATGTCTTCCCTGTTTGAGCCTATTAGGGCTACTAGCAGTTAGTCCCTTTGTAAATATCCCTGCATCAACTGCATGACATAAGGGAGATTGAACACAAAATATTTCCGCTCAGGTAGAGAGAGTGGTTGGGTGCAGTTTCGGCTAGGACTTCACAGCATGCATATTATAAATACATCCACAGTATTCCATTGGTTGTGACAAGAGGTATTTCTACATAGTGGTGACTAGGTGTGGAGGGTAGGGCAGAACACAAATTTTACGACTACTGACTGATATGAGGGGAGCACTCTTCGGTGATATCAAGTCAAGTCATGAAGGGGAGAAGCAAAGGTAATTCATCATCTGTTTTCCAACACATGTTGCATGAGTGTGGACTGGAGGCCTGCATTGGGTTAGCCTAATGGTAAGGGAGCTCAAGTCAAGTAGAGGGTAGACTAGCGAGAGGACGATGAGGGATGGCAATTGGTCAATTTCATTGAAATGTGTCAGGTGTCGGGAGCAACATCTATCCCAATGGTAGATAGGTGGAACATCATTTTTTATTGATGTTACAGTAAAACATACAACTACTAATAACCATAATATAACCATAATAACACACTTAAAACACAAACAGAGAAAAAAATCAAGTGTTCTTTTCTACACAAAATAAATCCAACCACTCCAGAACCAATGATGATTTACTTATTGGACTGTCTTAGAAAAGACAGCAGGAAAAAAGGGCATAATGGAATTAAGATTTGTAATAACTTACAGTACTGACATTTACAAATCAGGGTAATACTACACAAATATTATAAAGTAAATCAATCAATAGTATTTATAAAGCGCACTACTCACCCGTGAGGGTCTCAAGGCGCTAGGGGAGGGGGTTACTGCTGCTCGAAGAGCCAGGTCTTGAGCTGCCTCCGGAATGCAAGGTGGTCCTGGGTCGTCCTGAGGTTGGCGGAGAAGGAGTTCCAAGTCTTGGCCGCCAGGTAGGAGAAGGATTTCCCACCTGCCATTGTGCGGCGGATGCGAGGGACGGTGGTGAGTGCGAGGTTAGCGGAGCAAAGTTGACGTGTGGGCGTGTAGAAACTGAGGCGACGGTTGAGGTATTCGGGTCCCTTGTTGTGGAGGGCTTTGTGTGCGTGGGAGAGGAGCTTGAAGGCGATCCTTTTGTTGACGGGTAGCCAGTGCAGGTGTTTCAGGTGGGCAGAGATGTGGCTGTTGCGGGGTATGTCGAGGATGAGGCGAGCGGAGGCGTTTTGTATTCACTGAAGACGTTTCTGGAGTTTTGTGGTGGTTCCTGCATATAGGGTGTTTCTGTAGTCCAGGCAGCTTGTGACGAGGGCGTGGGTCACAGTTTTTCTGGTGTCGGCGGGGATCCAGCGGAAGATCTTTCGGAGCATGCGGAGAGTGAGGAAGCAGGAAGACGATACGTCGTTGACTTGTTTGGTCATGGTGAGAAGTAGGTCCAGGATGAATCCGAGGTTGCGTGCGTGGTCTGAGGGGGTAGGTGTGGTGCCCAGGGCCGTGGGCCACCAAGAGTTGTCCCAGACGGATGGGGTGTTTCCGAGGATGAGGACTTCCGTTTTGTCTGAGTTCAGTTTCAGGCGGCTGAGTTTCATCCATTATGCGACGTCTTTCATTCCATCCTGCAGGTTGGTTTTGGCAATGGTAGGGTCCTTGGTGAGGGAAAGTATCAGCTGGGTGTCGTCAGCGTAGGAGATGATGTTGTGTTTGCGTGCGATGTCGGCGAGGGGGCTCATGTAGACATTGAAGAGAGTCGGGCTGAGCGAGGATCCCTATGGGACTCCGCAGATGATCTCGGTGGGGTCCGAGCGGAACGGCGTGAGGTAGACTCTTTGGGAGCGGTTAGAGAGGAAAGAGGTGATCCAGTCCAGGGCCTGTCCTTGGATACCGGTGGAGCGGAGGCGGGATATTAGGGCTCGGTGGCAGACAGTGTTGAAGGCGGCCGAGAGGTCGAGGAGGATAAGGGCGGCTGTTTCTCCGTTGTCCATCAGAGTTCTGAGGTCATCGGTGACTGCGATGAGGGCGGTTTCAGTGCTGTGGTTGGCTCGGAATCCGGACTTGGAGGGTTCCAGTAGGTTGTTGTCTTCGAGGAATTCGGTCAGTTGCTTGTTGACGGTCTTCTCAATGACTTTGGCCGGGAAAGGGAGGAGAGAGATGGGGCGGAAGTTCTTCAGGTCGTTGGGGTACGCCATAGGTTTCTTCAGGAGAGTGTTGACTTCCGCGTGTTTCCAGCTCTCGGGGAAGGTGGTAGATGCAAATGAGCTGTCGATGATGGTCTGGAGGTGGGGGGCGATGATGTCATCAGCTTTGTTGAAGATGAAGTGGGGGCAGGAGTCCAAGGGGGCACCGGAGTGGATGGTGTTCATGGTAGCTTTGGTCTCTTCCGTGCTGATGTGGGTCCAGGCGTTGAGGGTGACATCAGAGACTGTGGGTTCTGTGGTGGTAGGCTGGGTCTGAGGGCCGAAGCTGTCTTGAAGGTCGGTGATCTTTCGATGGAAGAAGGTAGCGAGGGAGTTGCAGAGATCTTGTGAGGGCATGATGGAGTTGGAGTTGGCGTTGGGGTTGGAGAGCTCTTTGACGATGTTAAAGAGTTCTTTGCTGTTGTGAGTGTTCTTGTCTAGTCTGTCTTTGAAGGATGTTCTCTTGGTGGCGCGGATCAGTTGATGGTGTTCGCGGGTGGCATTTTTGAGGGCGGATATGTTTTCTGCGGTGTGCTCTTTGCGCCAGGCTTTCTCGAGGGTACGGCAGGTCTTTTTGGATTCCTTGAGGGTGTCTGTGAACCATTGAGGTTTCCTGGCGATGGTCTGTCTTGGGAGGCGTCTGAGGGGTGCAAGGTTGTCGGCGCAGTTGGTGATCCATTGAGTGAGGCTGAGGGCTGTGTTGTTGGCGTCGGTGGAGATGGTAGGTTGGTTGTGGCTGAGAGTGGAGAGTAGGTGTTCCGTGGAGATTTCGTTCCAATGTTTGCGTGGGATGGGATGTGTGCGGAGGTGGCGAGTCTTGCGTCTGAAGGTGAAGTGGACACATCTGTGGTCGGTCCAGTGTATTACGGAGGAGTGGCTGAAGGATACGTGGTTGCTGGCGGAGAAGATGGGGTTGAGCGTGTGTCCGGCGATGTGGGTGAGGGTGTTCACCAGTTGCTTGAGACCGAGGTTGGCGAGGTTGTCGAGCAGGGTGATGGTGTTGGTGTCGTCGTTCTGCTCCAAGTGGAAGTTGAGGTCTCCGAGGAGGATGTAGTCCGGCGAGGCTAGGGCGTGCGGGGAAATGAAGTCCGCGATGGATTCACGGAAGAGGGCGCGTGGTCCAGGGGGTCTGTAGATGAGAGTTCCTCTGAGGGTGGTCCTGGGGTCGGTGTGGATCTGGAAGTGCATGTGTTCGGCGGCGAGGGGGGTGTCTTCGGTGGAAGGGGTGACGCTGATGGAGTCCTTGAATATGATGGCGATTCCTCCTCCGACTTGGTTGGTGCGGTCTCTCCTGGCGATCTTGTAGCTGTCGGGGATGGCTATGGCGATGTCGGGGGCAGAGGAGGCGTTCATCCGGGTCTCAGTGATGAAGGCGACGTCTGGTACGGTGGAGTCCAGGAGGTCCCATAGTTTAATGGCGTGCTTGTGGACGGAGCGTGCATTGATGAGGATGCATTTGAGGTGGTTATTGGCGCTTGGGCTGGCGGGCGGGGTGCAGTCGCGGTGGAAGGTGTGCTTGCAGGTAAGGCATGCGAAGGGTCCATGGGTGCGTTTTGGGTTGGCTTGGAAGCAGGTTCTAGAGCGTCCCGGGTTGAGTGCATGGAGGGAGGTGGGGTCGTAGTGGTGATGCGGGGTTTGGAAGTGCTGGGGACCAGGGGTCGTGGCGCTGGGCACGGTCCAGGCGCGGACGGGAGTAGACGGGCGCAGACGGGCTTGCCTTTGGCGCGCCAGTGGCGCGCCCGCACAGCGGCCGCCATAAGAGGGAGGAGGGGGGAGGAGGGGTCAGATGGGGGTGGGAGGCAGGAGGGGGGGCGATGAATGGGAGCAGGGGGGAACGTGGCAGAACGGGGTGGTGGCGGGAAAGCAGAGGGCGGGGGTGGGGAGGTCTGATAAAGGGGAAGGGAAAGAAGATAGGGAAGAGATGGATTACAGAAGAAGAGAGGAGTCAGAAGAAAAGTAGAGAGGAGTCAGAAGAAAAGAAGAGAGGAGTCAGAAGAAGAGAAGAGAGGAGTCAGAAGAAAAGAAGAGAGGATTCAGAAGAAGAGAAGAGAGGAGTCAGAAGAAAAGAAGAGAGGAGTCAGAAGAAGAGAAGAGAAGAGTCAGAAGAAAAGAAGAGAGGAGTCAGAAGAAGAGAGGAGAAGAACACAGAAGAAGAGAGGGACAAGGAAGAAATGGACTACAGAAGAAGAGAAGAGTATAGAAGAAGAGAAGAACACAGAAGAACACAGAAGAAGAGAAGAACACGAAGGAAATGGAGTGCAGGAGCAGAAGAACACGAAGGAAATGGAGTGCAGAAGCAGAAGAACACGGAAGAAGAAAAGAACACAAAGGAAATGGAGTGCAGGAGCAGAAGAACACAAAGGAAATGGAGTGCAGGAGCAGAAGAACACGAAGGAAATGGAGTGCAGGAGCAGAAGAACACAGAAGAAGAGAAGAACACAAAGGAAATGGAGTACAGAAGGAGAAAAACACGAAGAAAATGGGGTGAGGACGAGGTACAGAACACGAAGAAAATGGATGCCAGAGGAAGGGCAGAAGACGAAGAAAAATGGACAGAGAGAGGACAGCGGAGGTATGAAGAAAGAGTTGGAAGAGAGAGAGTTCAGGAGACAGAGGTGAGTAACGAGGGGCTGGACGGGGGGAGCGCAGGGAGTACTTACGGTTTTCCTGGGAGGTGGCAGGAGCCTGGGCAGGTGGAGCTGCAGCGGCGGGGGAAGCGACCTACCCTAGGGTCAAAGGTCGCTGTCTCTGCCGCGCAGTGGCCGCCATAGATGGAGGAGGGGTCAGCTGGGGACAGGAGGCGGGAGGGGGGCGATGAATTGGAGCAGGGGGGGGGCGGGGCCGAACGGGGGTGGTGGCGGGAAAGCAGAGGGCAAGGGGCAGGGG
Source organism: Pleurodeles waltl (assembly GCF_031143425.1). Lineage (NCBI taxonomy): Eukaryota > Metazoa > Chordata > Amphibia > Caudata > Salamandridae > Pleurodeles > Pleurodeles waltl. Next base: position 535,298,042 of record NC_090445.1, on the reverse strand, counting down.
GGTCAGATAGAGGGGAAGGGAAAGAAGATAGGGAAGAGATGGATTACTGAAGAAGAGAGGAGTCAGAAGAAAAGAAGAGAGGAGTCAGAAAAAAAGAAGAGAGGAGTCAGAAGAAGAGAAGAGAGGAGTCAGAAGAAAAGAAGAGAGGAGTCAGAAGAAGAGAAGAGAGGAGTCAGAAGAAAAGAAGAGAGGAGTCAGAAGAAGAGAAGAGAGGAGTCAGAAGAAAAGAAGAGAGGAGTCAGAAGAAGAGAGGAGAAGAACACAGAAGAAGAGAGGGACACTGAAAAAATGGACTACAGAAGAAGAGAAGAGTATAGAAGAAGAGTAGAACACAGAAGAACACAGAAGAAGAGAAGAACAAGAAGGAAATGGAGTGCAGGAGCAGAAGAACACGAAGGAAATGGAGTGCAGGAGCAGAAGAACACGAATGAAATGGAGTGCAGGAGCAGAAGAACACAGAAGAAGAAAAGAACATGAAGGAAATGGAGTGCAGGAGCAGAGGAACACAGAAGAAGAAAAGAACACGAAGGAAATGGAGTGCAGGAGCAGAAGAACACAAAGGAAATGGAGTGCAGGAGCAGAAGAACACAGAAGAATAGAAGAACACAAAGGAAATGGAGTACAGAAGGAGAAGAACACAAAGAAAATGGGGTGAGGACGAGGTGCAGAACACGAAGAAAATGGATGCCAGAGGAAGGGCAGAAGACGAAGAAAAATGGACAGAGAGAGAAAAGCGGAGGTATGAAGAAAGAGTTGGAAGAGAGAGAGTTCAGGAGACAGAGGTGAGTAACGAGGGGCTGGACGGGGGGAGCGCAGGGAGTACTTACGGTTTTGCTGGGAGGTGGCAGGAGCCTGGGCAGGTGGAGCTGCAGCGGCGGGGGAAGCGACCTACCCTAGGGTCAAGGGTCGCTGTCTCTGCCGCACAGCGGCTGCCATAAGAGGGAGGAGGGGGCAGGAGGGGTCAGCTGGGTGCGGGAGGCGGGAGGGGGGGCAACGAATGGGAGCGGGGGCGGGCCGTACGGGGGTGGTGGCGGGAAAGCAGAGGGCAGGGGGTGGGGGGGTCAGATAGAGGGGAAGGGAAAGAAGATAGGGAAGAGATGGATTACAGAAGAAGAGAGGAGTCAGAAGAAAAGAAGAGAGGAGTCAGAAGAAAAGAAGAGAGGAGTCAGAAGAAGAGAAGAGAGGAGTCAGAAGAAAAGAAGAGAGGAGTCAGAAGAAGAGAAGAGAGGAGTCAGAAGAAAAGAAGAGAGGAGTCAGAAGAAAAGAAGAGAGGAGTCAGAAGAAGAGAGGAGAAGAACACAGAAGAAGAGAGGGACACGGAAGAAATGGACTACAGAAGAAGAGAAGAGTATAGAAGAAGAGAAGAACACAGAAGAAGAGAAGGACACGAAGGAAATGTAGTGCAGGAGCAGAAGAACGCAAATGAAATGGAGTGCAGGAGCAGAAGAACACGAAGGAAATGGAGTGCAGGAGCAGAAGAACACAGAAGAAGAAAAGAACACAAAGGAAATGGAGTGCAGGAGCAGAAGAACACGAAGGAAATGGAGTGCAGGAGCAGAAGAACAAGAAGGAAATGGAGTGCAGGAGCAGAAGAACACAGAAGAAGAGAAGAACACAAAGGAAATGGAGTACAGAAGAAGAATAACACAAAGAAAATGGGGTGAGGACGAGGTGCAGAACATGAAGAAAATGGATGCCAGAGGAAGGGCAGAAGAGGAAGAAAAATGGACAGAGAGAGGACAGCGGAGGTATGAAGAAAGAGTTGGAAGAGAGAGAGTTCAGGAGACAGAGGTGAGTAACGAGGGGCTGGACGGGGGAGCGCAGGGAGTACTTACGGTTTTGCTGGGAGGTGGCAGGAATCTGGGCAGGTGGAGCTGCAGCGGCGGGGGAAGCGACCTACCCTAGGGTCAAGGGTCGCTGTCTCTGCCGCGCAGCGGCCGCCATAAGAGGGAGGAGGGGTCAGCTGGGGGCGGGAGGCGGGAGGGGGCGATGAATGGGAGCAGGGGGGGCAGGGCCGAACGGGGTGGTGGCGGGAAAGCAGAGGGTGGGGGCAGGGGGGTCAGATAGAGGGGAAGGGAAAGAAGATAGGGAAGAGATGGATTACAGAAGAAGAGAGGAGTCAGAAGAAAAGAAGAGAGGAGTCAGAAGAAGAGAAGAGAGGAGTCAGAAGAAAAGAAGAGAGGAGTCAGAAGAAGAGAAGAGAGGAGTCAGAAGAAAAGAAGAGAGGACTCAGAAGAAGAAAGGAGAAGAACACAGAAGAAAAGAGGGACACGGAAGAAATGGACTACAGAAGAAGAGAAGAGTATAGAAGAAGAGAAGAAAACAGAAGAACACAGAAAAAGAGAAGAACACGAAGGAAATGGAGTGCAGAAGCAGAAGAACACGAAGGAAATGGAGTGCAGGAGCAGAAGAACACAAAGGAAATGGAGTGCAGGAGCAGAAGAACACAGAAGTAGAAAAGAACACGAAGGAAATGGAGTGCAGGAGCAGAAGAACACAGAAGAAGAAAAGAACACGAAGGAAATGGAGAGCAGGAGCAGAAGAACACGAAGGAAATGGAGTGCAGGAGCAGAAGAACACGAAGGAAATGGAGTGCAGGAGCAGAAGAACACAGAAGAAGAGAAGAACACAAAGGAAATGGAGTACAGAAGGAGAAGAACACAAAGAAAATGGGGTGAGGACGAGGTGCAGAACACAAAGAAAATGGATGCCAGAGGAAGGGCAGAAGACGAAGAAAAATGGACAGAGAGAGGACAGTGGAGGTATGAAGAAAGAGTTGGAAGAGAGAGAGTTCAGGAGACAGAGGTGAGTAACGAGGGGCTGGACGGGGGGAGCGCAGGGAGTACTTACGGTTTTGCTGGGAGGTGGCAGGAGCCTGGGCAGGTGGAGCTGCAGCGGCGGGGGAAGCGACCTACCCTAGGGTCAAGGGTCGCTGTCTCTGCCGCGCAGCGGCAGCCATAAGAGGGAGGAGGGGGGAGGTGGGGTCAGCTGGGGGCGGGAGGCGGGTGGGGGGGTGACGAATGGGAGCAGGGGGGGCGGGGCCAAACGGTCATAAGTCATACTCTGTGATAAGAAAAGTTTACCCAGAGGAGCTTTGATGACCTTTAGATAGGTAAAATCGCTACTAGGATATGCTAGTAAGAAGCTAATTTACATCAAAATAAAGAATCATCTCCTTTTTCATAAAAAAAAGAGGAGGAGGAAATGATTTTAAAAGTCTCACCAAGTGCAAAGCATGTAAGTATAGTTGGAGTTGTAAATCGTTCAGGGATCCATTCATGGGAGACAAGATATGCATTAGAAAATTCCAAACATTCATTAGTTGTTGTATAGTATATGGCCTCTAATACCTCTGTAAAAAACATTATTTAGATAGCACTGTATTACCAGTGCATTGAAGAATTGCACTGCATCATTTGAGATATGACTTATTCAGTACAGCAACATTTTATTGAGATATGTAATGGAAAATTAGAAGGATTGTATTATTTTCCGATTGACATGGTGCCTTACAGTGAATGTGCAGACAACAGGTGTCTAGAGAATCTAGATATAATGTAGAATTGAACACAGTGGAGCCTCGGGATTAAACAAGGAACAGAATTTCATGTATTTTGGGGATTTTGAGCAGCAGCACATTATTTGAAGTGTTTGTTTTCAGGTGGGTGGAAAGTGTTTTCATGGAGAAAACAGCTTTTTATGAGTTTCCTTTCATGTCTCATTTTCATCTTTTTCATTTTATCTTTTTTTTTGGGACCCGAAGCAATCAAGAAGGACACTGATATTTTTTCAATAAATTGTGATATCGATTATTGCCTTTTGCATATTTCTGTATGAAGAAAGACACTATGAGTTCAAATTTATTTCTGATATTGCCCACAAAGGCTAGACGTTTTGATGCTATACAGATGTGGAAATCTAGGAGTCTGGGCCCTAAATGTTGAACTTTTGACATATGAGTATAAATAGTATGAAACGTAAAAATGCTGACTGTTGTTGATTGCAATAATATTGCTCCATAGGAGCAATTACATATTCTTTAGTGTATTCATTATACATGTACATTATCTGCATGCCCACTTGAGTGATACCTTATTAATTATTGTTTGTTGCAAAATGAAATTATCTTGTTGTACTGTCATATCTTGAAGATTACTAGTAAGTGATAACTAAGGACAAAATAGCAGAAGGTGAGTGAGTGTGAGTGCACGTACCACCTATCGGCAGCCTCAAGCGCTTTTGGGGTCAGAAACTGTGGGATTCTTTGAGGTGGTCCAACAAATGCTGACCGGGTTAACAAGTTGGCTATGGTACCTGGAGCTAATTCCAGCTTCTGCTGGCATGAGCCAGCTTTGTGTTACCTTAGGGTATGAGTTATAGTTACTTGAGATAACTCTAACTTAACAGGTGAATTTCTGTGGTTTTCTATGTTTAAAATGTGAGTTTAACTATAACGTCCCTGTAACCTTTGGTTTTTAAAGTGAATTCCTATTTTTTTTTTATTTTATCTCCTACCTATAACATCCCTGGAACCTTTGTTTTTTCAGTGAATTTCTATTGTTTTGTTAAAATAAAGTAATTTTCATTACTATAAGTTTACCAACCACCACCACACATGGCCGAAGCAACCAATTTCTATGGTCATCCCCCTAACCACCCAGTCCCACACTGCGCACAGCCATTGGCCATGTGCACCGGGAGTTGGCTGCAGGTGATCATGGCCCCCCTCTCCAGTCCCATCTCGGCACTGGGGATCCCATCCCCTGAGACCTGACCTTCAATACATGGTGGAGGGTGGCCACATGGCCCCCATCCTCTGGTAGCTTTTGGCCCCAGGGACCCCATCCCCGGGGCCCAGCGTTCTAAAATATTTTTTGTTTAGGGGAGGGAGGGCCTTGCGGCCCCCTCCTCCAGCTAATTCTGGCCTTGGGGATGCCATCCCCTGAGGCCTGACCTTCTAAAGTATTTATTTTGGGGAGGGGGCTGCACGGCCCCACCTCCCCAGGCCGATTTAGGACCTGGGGTCCCCATCCCCCAGAGCCTGGCATTAATGAATATTTTTTTTCTGGGGAGTTGGGCCACGTGGCCCCCTCACCTGGCTGATCACAGCGCCGGGGACCCCATCCCCCAGAACCCAGCCTTCTACATTTTTGGGGAGTGAGAGGAGCATGTGGCCCCTCTTCCCCAGCTGATTTCGGCTCAAGGAGCACGATTCCATTGGGCAAGACCTGCATTTTAGTTTTTGGGGATGTGGACAGCTATGTAGCCTCCCTCCCCAGGCTGATCTCAGTCCCGGGGATACCATCCCCCGGTGCCCGGCCGTGTCACCTGGGTGCCACCCAGGGCACCCAGTCACTACTGTTGGGGACCGCGGGGAGCCTGAATGCCCACTATTGTCCCAGCTGGCTTCCCACCTTCTATGGCAATGAAAATTGCTGTCACATAGAGGGCGCTGCTAAACATGCAGCTCCCTTCATGTGAGATAAATTGTTTCCTCTCTTTTCCTGCTGGCATGTGTGCAGGCAGGGAAACAGAAGAAACCTCAGCTTCCAGCAAGTCAGGGCTGTTTGACAGCTCTCACTTGCTGGAAATGGAATGTTTGCTCTGACTTGACAGATCCCACCAAGTCAGAGCATACAGCTATGTCAAGGGGTGGGTACCCCCAGACATAGCAGTAGCCGGCGCTGGGGGTTGGTGGTCCCAGGGCCATTATTGGCTCCATGAGGGGAATTGCGTGTCTCCCCTCCAACTTAAATAGACCTCAGGAGGTGGTGTTCCCCAGGCTCGGGGTCTGTAATTGACCACCTTCATTATTTAAATTGAGCTCCGGGTAGGTGCCGGTTCCCGGGAAGGAGGTGGCACCTGTGGCTGCAGGGTACCAGGAGCCCTGCATGTCATTTATAATTGTGCCCCAGGGAGGTGGTGGTCCCAGGGCCATGAGGGGGCCAGGCAGCCATCCACTCACAGCCTAAGGTTACTATAACTCACCCCCCCCATGCAGAATTTTTTTTCTTGAATAATTTGACGGCTAATGTTTCATTTACATTTTTAGTGACGTCGTAGACGTTGCCATGAGTGTTTTAATATCTGGGGTAATAGCAGTGCACGTTGAGGGTGTGAGTTATAGTTACCTTAGGGCGCGAGTTATAGTTACTTGAGAAATCTAACTATAACTGCTGAATTTCTATGTTTGTTTGCAAGTAAATTCAGAACGTTGTTATTATGTCTCTGTAACCTTTGATGTTTAGAGTGAATTTCTGTGTTTTTTTTAATTCTATTTCCTAATAATAATGTCCCAGTAACCTTTGTTTTTTTCAGTGAATTTCTATGACTTTTTTTTTACATAAAGGGCCTCATTACGACCCTGGCGGCTGGCGGTACACCAGCGGTAACACCGCAAACAGGCTGGCGGTGTACCGTCAGTGGATCATGATCTTTGTGCATTAGCCACCGCCATACCGCCGGCACCTGATCTTAATCCCCAACTGCCAGCCTGTCCATGATGGTAAACACCGCCATGGAAAGGCTGGCAGTAAGGGGGACTTGCGGTGCCCCTGGGGGCCCCTGCACTGCCCATGCACAGCCCATGCACTTGGCATGTGCAGTGCAGGGGCCCCCAGGCACAGCCCAATCGCGCATTTCACTGCTGCAACCGCTGCACATCAACATTGCCGCCGGCTCTATTATGAGCCGGCTGCAATGTTGATGTGACTTTTCCGCTGGGCCAGCGGAAAAGTCATAATAGGGAGCCACATATACCACCAGCACTGGCAGTATAGTGGCGTCCGCGGCTTCGGCGGTCTTCTAGTAAGACCGCCGAAGTCGTTCAGAGGGCCAAGGTAATTTCAATTACTATACGTTAATTCAACCACTGCTGCCCATGGTGGGAGTAAGCTGCAGGGCCTGCGGCCAACCCAGTTTAACCAACCAACCCCCATGACGGGGGTTGGCCACAGGGCATGGCCTGCAGCTAGGCCTTGCAGGGAGCCCCCTTTAACCACCCAAGGAGTTTTTCTAGACTTTGATGAATAATATACATAGAATGAGATATGTTAGGACAAATTGAAAAATTGTATTTGTCAAGTAAAAAGAGTGCAACTACATTTTGATAAGTACCTTAAGTATTTGAATTTGAAAAGTAATTAAAGTAGGACTGTGATTACTGACACATTTAGACTGGAACCCTCAACCTTCAGGGTGAGGGCCTGAGACCTTAATCTCTAAACCACAGGTGATTCTTTGCTATGCAGTTTCTCAGACCTATAGATAACATTCAACCCAAAGATTTTGAAGGCAAAAAGACATAAATGTTCCATCACTAGGAATATTTAACAGTCAAAAAACTAGTAGATAAACAGGCACACTCCATGAGATATCAGGATTTGAACCTTCAACCTACTGAGTGACATTCAATAGCTTTACCAGTAGACCAGAAGAAGCATCAAAACGTAACTATAACATTCAAACCAAACATCTTGTTCGTGTGATACTTTGAAGTAATTGTTTAGAGAGAACATTGGTGGTCATTACAACCCTGGCGGTCGGGGTTAAAGCGGTGGTAAAACCGCCAACAGGCCGGCGGTAAAAAAAATGGAATTACGACCGTGGCGGAAACCACCAACATAGACAGCCACTTTAACACTCCGACTGACACCGGCGGTACAAACAAACACCGCGGTGGTAACCGCCAACAGACGGGCAAAACACAATGTACCGCCCATAGTATCATGAGAGGCCGATCCGCCACCTTTTCTGGGGCGGATTCACCGTGAACAAAAACACGGCAGAAACTAGACTTCGAAGGGAAAACGCTCACCTCTTCACACCCCACGAGGAACCAGGACGCCATGGAGCCGGAACTTCAGATACTCCCAGCCTTTATCTTCCTGCTCCTCTACCAGGAGCACGAACGCCTGCGGCGAAGACCACGGTGAGTACTGCACCTATGACACAGGGGAGGGAGGAGGGAAAAACAGTGACACACACACGCAATACGCAACACCCCCACCCGCACCCCCACCCTCACCCTCACCCACGACAACACACACACCAATACATATTGATACATCACAGTTACACCTCCCAACCCCCTGGAAGAATGCAAGGACCAAAGGAAATGAGTCGAATGATTGTAATATATTGAAATACAGTAATCAAAAATATTTACATATATACACATTTACACTATGAACAATTATATACACCAAGAACACAAGTCCAAGGGATTCCACCATCATAGTCCGTGGACCACTGGGCCCAAAAGGCATGGGCGAGGCACACACTCAGTACCCGAACAAGACGGAGAGAACACTGCAGGGGCATCAGATAGAAATAAAACAGGCACCTCAGGGGGAAGGGAAGGGGGGGCACCTCAGCCGGATGAGTGCACGACGCCAGATCCACGAGAGGGCTCCATGCCCATTGATGTATCCTGGGAGTGCAAAGCCACAGTCTCTCAAGTCTCTACAGTGGATGGGTTTCCCACTGCTCAATCCTGGGAAGTGCAAAGCACAGTCTCTCAAGTCGATAACAGTGGGTGGGTTGCCCACTGTTCAATCCTGGGGAGTGCAAAGCCACAGTCTCTCAAGTCGATAACAGTGGGTGGGTTGCCCACTGTTCAATCCTGGGGAGTGCTGAGCCACAGTCTCTCAAGTCTCTACAGTGGGTGGTTTGCCCACTGTTCAATCCTGGGGAGTGCAAAGCCACAGTCTCTCAAGTCGATAACAGTGGGTGGGTTGCCCACTGTTCAATCCTGGGGAGTGCAAAGCCACAGTCTCTCAAGTCTCTACAGTGGGTGGGTTGCCCACTGTTCAATCCTGGAGAGTGCAAAGCCACAGTCTCTCAAGTCGATAACAGTCTCCACTGGTTCTGGAGGGAGCTTTGTGCCCAGAGTGCTTCATCCTGCCAAGGACTAAGATAGTGGATGTGAATCTCCACTGGTTCTGGAGGGGGCTTTGTGCCCAGAGTGCTTCATCCTGCCAAGGACTGAGGTAGTGGATGCTTTTCTCCACTGGTACTGGAGGGGGCTTTGTGCCCAGAGTGCTTCATCCTGCCAAGGACTGAGGTAGTGGATGTGAATCTCCACTCATCCTGGTGGGGACTTGGTGCCCAGAGTACTTCATCCTGCCTGTGGCGGCCTCAGTAGTGTAGTAATCATTGGCACTCACTGTCCTGCGGTGGTGCTGGCGGTCTTGTCCTGGGCAGCGGGGCGGCTGGTGGTGGTCCTGTCTTGGGCAGCGGGGCTGCTGCTGGCGTCCTCTCTTGGGCAGTGGGGCTGCTGCTGGCGGTCCTCTCTTGGGCAGCGGGGCTGCTGCTGGCGGTCCTGTCTTGGGCAGCGGGGCTGCTGCTGGCGGTCCTGTCTTGGGCAGCGGGGCTGCTGGCAGTCTTGTCCTGGGCAGCAGGGCTGCTGGTGGTCTTGTCTGCTGTGCTGATCTTCCCAGACTTGCAGGTTTTAATGTGCCCCTTCCCCAGCTTGGATGGTGTCGCAGCTGTCTCCACACTCCCAACTGTACCCCTGGGAGCGGCTTTGGTGGCTGATTTCTTTCCCCTCTCCCGCCGAGCACTGCCCAACTTTTTATGCTTGACAGGTGGGGATTGTTCGTACTCTGGCTCCTTGCCACACTGGCTGCCCTGCTGCCTGGTGCACTCCATAATCCGGTGACTACTGGCACCACTGGTCCCGCCGATGTTGTGGCTAAGGTGCTAGGTTGGGACCTGGAGAGTCAGGCCCTAGGAGACTGAAGGGGTGGGGGAGGTGAGGGAAAGAGGTCAAGGTTGGCCAGGAAAAGTTTCTTCGGAACACTGGGATGGGTAGCTGGAGGGGGTTTGGGAGTGGAGGAAGAGGTAGTGGTTGTAGGAGGTGTACGTTTGCTGACTTTGGGTGAAGGTGCATGGGCTGGAGGCTGTTGTGAGGTGGATGGCTGTTGGGTGGGTGTGTGGCTGCGTTTGTGTACCTTGGGAGGTGGCCTCACCGACACACTGGGAGAGTCCTGAGGCCAGAGTCTGAAATGCTCGCTGAAGGGCTGCCTGATCAGAGTGAATGCCCTCCAGATATGCATTGGTTTGTTGCAACTGCCCAAATGGTAGACTGCCCAACAGTGAGGGACCTGAGGAGATCAATGGCCTCCTCACTGAGGGCAGCAGGGGTGACTGGGACAGGGCCTGAGGTGCCTGGGGCGAAAGTGATGCCCACCCTCCTGGGTGAGCGGGCAAGGGGCAAAAGCTGAGGGGCTGCTGGGAGGGCGGTGCTGGTATGGGGTGTGGCGGCTGTACCTGTAGATGTGGGGAGCACAGATTGGCCCGCCACCGCAAGGAAGCTCCCATCAGAGGAGGAGTCTGTATCGCTGGTGTCAGCTCCTGTCCCCGCAGTGGAGCTTCCCTCGCCCTCCGTCCCACTGGTGAATTCAGACTCCGTAGTTTTGCCCTCCAGGGCCATGTGGGATGCAGCTCCCTCCTGCTCCGGTGCCACTGCTCCTCCGCCTGATGATGCTAATGCACACAAGAACAGGGAGACCACAAAATGGGGGGGAAGACAGAAGAAAGACATGTTGAGTGCATGCAATACCGCTACCGTTGGCGGACACAACAGACACAGAAGCCCCCTGTACTATGCCGCGCACTTGGAGTCCACTATTCAATCCCAGGGACATGGGTTACAAGGCTATGGGAGATTTCTGCACACATGGATGTCACAGGAGCCTGACTAGGTGTAGTTGGCACTGTACACAGGTGGGGTGGGGTGCCACAGGGCCTGCCTTAATTAGGGTCCTTGCCTACTAAACTCACCCTGGCCTAGAGGAACCCACAGCCCACCTCCCCCACCCAGACTCCTCCAATGCGTGCTGAATCAGCAGAATGAGAGTGTACTCACCCCCTTATTGCTGCTGTGATGCCCTCCAGCGCCCATTCAACTCTGGGTACACCACCACCAGGATCCTGAACATCAGGGGGGTCATGGTGCGACGGGCACCCCTCTCACATTGGGAGGCCATCCCCAGCTGGACCTACGCCATCTTCTTGCTCCAGCGGCGAATGTCCTCCCATCTTTTCCGGCAGTGGGTGCTCCATCTGTGGTAGACCCCTAGAGTCCGGACTTCCTTTGCGATGGCACGCCAAATGTCCTTCTTCTGGTGGCCACTGACCTACAGGAATAGTACAGGGGAAAAGGAGAAGATATTACGGTCTGCACCGTCACAGTCATTGGCCCGCATCCCTACCCTTGCCATGACGCACATGCACTCACCGTCTTTTCATGCATGCCTCATTCTCACCCCCCCTATCTTTCATCCACCCCACTCTACACAGGCATTGCCCATACAGCATGTATCAGAGTGTACATACCTGTTTGTCTGGAGGACCGTAGAGTAGCGTGTACTGGGGGAGGACCCCATCCACAAGTTTCTCCAACTCCTCCGTGCTGAAGGCAGGGGCCCTTTCCCCAGACACACAAGCCATTGTCTCTTCCAGACTTAGGTCACAGCAGCACTTGCAGTGTAGGTCCTCTCCTGTCGAAGATCAGGTATCAAGTGATTAAACAGAGAGAAAAGGGTGGTCACGTCCACAGCGGTGCGTACCGTCACCACCGGCATACATCGTCATTGGCTCCTGGTACCCATAGGGTCCAATGTTAACCAATCCAGGATTGCGCCGCGGTCTTCGACCACCTACTGCGACGCTTTACAACGCCAGCGCAGTTACCTCATATCCCCTTGTCCCACTTTACCGGTCTGGCAGCCGCCAGTTCATGGGCCCACATGGCATTATTTTTGACTGCGTCACACATATTTAGGCCTTGCCTAAACACTCATACAGGCTAATTTAGAATTGCTAATATTTACAGAGTAAGCTGTGTCTACGTACCTCAGAGTTGGTTGACTCTCTGCTCGCTGTTCTCCATAGGCACCGTCCGCTGGGGCATGTGAGGAGATGGTGGCATCCTCCGGTGTACAGACCGCTGGTGGACCTGTCAACAATGGAGGAGCGACATGTGATCATCACCTACAGGCTTGATCGTGCCACAATCCAGGAACTGTGTGCCCAGTTGGAGCCAGGCCTAATGTCAGCTATCCGCCATCCCACAGGAATCCCCCCTCAAGTGCAGGTGCTGTCAGTACTCTATTTCCTAGCAAGTGGGTCTTTTCAAACTACAGTGGCCATAGCATCAGGTATGTCCCAGGCTATGTTTTCCAACGTGTTGTCCAGAGTATTGTCTGCCCTGCTGAAACACATGCGGAGCTACATCGTTTTCCCTCAGGTGGAGGATTTGCCTACAGTGAAAGGTGATTTCTATGCCCTGGGACATATCCCCAACATCATAGGTGCCATTGATGGGACACATGTGGCCTTGGTACCCCCCCGCAGGATTGAACAGGTGTACAGAAACCGGAAGAGTTACCATTCCATGAATGTGAAAATGGTGTGTTTGGCCGATCAGTACATCTCCCATGTTAATGCCAAATTCCCTGGCTCAGTGCATGACGCTTACATCCTGCGGAATAGCAGCATCCCTTATGTGATGGGGCAACTTCAGAGGCACCAGGTGTGGCTATTAGGTGAGCACATGGACCCAATACAGTGGGAATAGTTGTCTGGGTCTGTGGCTGTCCCTATGAGTCGTGTGTGTCTAACAGTTGTCCCTCGCCATTTGCAGGTGACTCTGGTTACCCCAACCTGTCATGGCTACTGACCCCAGTGAGGAATCCCAGGACAAGGGCAGAGGAACGCTACAATGAGGCCCATGGGCGGACTAGGAGGATTATAGAGTGGACCTTCGGCCTCCCGAAGGCCAGGTTCCGGTGCCTTCATATGACAGGTGGTTCCCTATTCTACTCACCAAAGAAGGTATGCCAGATCATCGTGGCCTGCTGTATGCTTCACAACTTGGCTTTGCGACGACAGGTGCCTTTTCTGCAGGAGGATGGTCTGGATGGAGGTCTTGTGGCAGCTGTGGACCCTGTGGACATTGAAGACAAGGAAGCAGAAGAAGAGGACATCGACAACAGGAACACGGTGATCCTGCAATACTTCCAGTGAGACACAGGTAAGAAGACAACACTGCCTGCTACATCTGATTTAAATGTACTACCTCTCTACTGTCTATCATTTTCACCCAGTGTATGGTCACTGAGTTATCACTTTCCCTTACGATTTCACAGATGTGGGTCCCACTGTGTGACATCTGCTTTGTTTCCTCATGGACTAGAGCTGTGTGACATAGGTATGTTGACATTACATTTGAATGAGCATTTTGCCACTGTAATTGCAAATACACAATTTTGAAATCACAGACAGACTCCTGATTGTTTTGTGCTTTAAGGGTGTTCAATAATGGAGGGGGTTGTAAAATGGTGAGAGGTGATGGTGGAGGAATGTCCATGGCAGAGTCCAGTCTATTAGTCTCACAGGTGCATTTTCCAAATAGGCATAGGAAGTGGAGCTGGGCCAGTTTAAGAATGGATAGGGTGACAATGTGGGACAAAAGGATGACAATCAGGGTGGTCTCATTTCTTGGCTGGGGTCTTGGCATCGTTCTCTGTCTTTGTCCTGGATCTCAGGGACCATTTGCGGGGTGGTTCCCCCTCTGCAGGGGGTGGGGTGCTGGTGTAGTGGTGCTGTGGCGGTGCCTCCTGTCCACTAGCGCCGGTGGAGGTGGTGGGCAGCTCATCGTCCAGGCTAGTGTCACGGGCCCCTTGTTGTGCCACAGTGTCCCTCCTGGTGTTGATGAGTTCCTTCAGCACCCCTACAATGGTGCCCAAGGTGGAATTGATGGATTTGAGTTCCTCCCTGAAGCCCAAATACTGTTCCTCCTGCAGCCGCTGGGTCTCCTGAAACTTGGCCAGTACCATTGCCATCGTCTCCTGGGAATGGTGGTAGGCTCCCATGATGTTGGAGAGTGCCTTGTGGAGAGTGGGTTCCCTGGGCCTATCCTCCCCCTGTCGCACAGCAGCCCTTCCAGTTCCCCTGTGTTCTTGTGCCTCTGTCCCCTGAACCGTGTGCCCACTGCCACTGCCCCCAGGTCCCTGGTGTTGTTGGGGTGGTTGGTTAGCCTGTGTTCCCTGTAGTGGTGGAGACACTGTTGCTTAACGTGTCCTGGGGACAGAGGTATGGTCCTGCTGGGTGGGTGCTGTGCTAGTGTTTCCAGAGGGGGGAAGGTCTGTAGTGGCTTGTGCCAGTGTGAGGGGAACCGACTGTCCTGATGTCCCAGATGGGCCGGGCTGGTCATCTAGATCCAGTTGGACAGAGCTGCTGTCATCACTGTGGCCCTCTTCTGTGGGTGGAGTGGACATATCTGGACCCTCCTGTCCGGTGACGTTGGGTAGGGGTCCTGAAGGGGTGTAAAAGCATGATTATTGCATCTGTGTGTGCCATGGTGTGCAATGGGTGGATGACCGTGTACCCCAGTGCTTGCATTCCTGTGTAGGACCTTGTGTGATAATGGTTTAGGGGGGCGTATGGGTATGTGCAGTGGCCATGCTTTGGTGATGGGTGTCCATGCTTTGGTGTTGCATTCAGGGCTTGGGTTTGGGATGTGTGGTTTGTGATATTAGGACATGTGTGAGGAGTTGGAGTGATGGGGGTGAGGGTGAGGGTGGGGGTATGTGATGGCATGCAGGTAGGGTGGGGGATAAGGTAGTAAATATTTGTCTTACCATAGTCCATTCCTCCAGCTACTCCTGCGAGGCCCTCAGGATGTAGTATAGCCAAGACCTGCTCCTCCCATTTTGTTAGTTGTGGGGGAGGAGGTGGGGGTCCGCCGCCAGTCCTCTGTACCACGATGTGGTGTCTTGAGACCACAGAACACACCTTCCCCCGTAGGTCGTTCCACCTCTTCCTGATGTCATCCCTAGTTCTTGGGTGCTGTCCCACTGCGTTGACCCTGTCCACGATTCTTCACCATAGCTCCATCTTCCTAGCTATGGAGGTGTGCTACACCTCTGATCTGAATAGCTCTGGCTCTACCCAGATTATTTCCTCCACCATGACCCTGAGCTCCTCCTCAGAGAACCTGGGGTGTCTCTGCAGTGCCATGGGGTGGCGTGGGTGATGTGTGGGGTGGTGTGTGTTGTGATGTGTGGGGTGATATTTAGAGGTGTATTGTGTGAGGTGCGTGGATGTTAGGTGAGTGATGGTGTTGAGTGCCTGTGGATGCTCATTTGTGGATGGTGGTGTCTCTCTCTGTGCTTCTTTCTCAACTGTTGTCGTAAGGGTTTGAGGGCGATGTGGTTGTGTATTTTATATTGTATTGGATGTGGGGATTGGCGTGTATCAGGTGTGTGTATTTCGAATTGTCCAATGTGGCTGTGTTTTGTAAATGTGTGTGTATTTTGAGCGTGTGGATTCATGGGTCGTGATAGTGTGGGCGTATTCCTGTTGGCGTGACGGTGGAGGTTTTGTTATCGCCAGTTTATCACTGACCTTTGGTGTGGCGGACTTGTTTGGGTGTCTAGATTTTGGCGGATTCCGCGCTTTGGGTCATAATGACCGTGGTGGAATTCCGCTGCTGTAGCGGTGTGTTTGCGGTCTTCTGCACGGCGGTAAGCAGCTTTTTACCGCCAATGTTGTAATGACACCCATTGTCTCTTCTATTCCATTATGGGTACTTTTGCTCCCACCAAGCAAACAACAAACTGCTACCTCCAGAGGATGGGTACCTCGGAGGTAGTAGGAGCCAGCCCTGGGGGTGGCAATCCCCAGGGCCATCTATGGCTCCATGAGGGGGGCCATGTGGCCCCCCTCCATGGTTAAATTAAGGCCCAGGGAGGTGGTGGTTCTTGGGGCAGGAGGTCTGCAACAGACCCCTTAATTAATTTATTTGAGACCTGGAGAAGGTGGCGGTTCCCGGGCTGTGGAGTCGTGCAGCCCCACCATAATTTGCATGATTTTCCCCCAGGCGACGGCAGTTCCTGTGTGTCCCCCATATATCAAACCCATTACCCCAGGAAGGTGGTGGCCCCGGGAGCTGCATGCGGGCAATGCAAGCCCCCTCACCATTAATTTAAGATGTTTAGCCTCTAGGCAGCTGGTTGTTTGCGGGGCAGTGGGGGTCATATGGTCCCCCCGCATCTCTGCACAAGATCGGGAGTATTCGTGAAGCCTTCGCGCCTCTAGATATACAAATTTGTTTTTCTTTTAAAAACTACAGAATGGATTTACACCAAATAACAAAAAATCTCTCTTTGCTGACCAAGAGTTCCCTCTCTGCCAAACTGGGTATAATTTTGTCCATCAGTTTGGGCTATAGCCGTGCCTAAAATCCCTATAGTAATAAAATGGGAAATACACTTTTTGACTGCCCCTTTTTCTTGGCCCCCATGTGACAGATCACCCCGAAACTTCCCATGCACAACAAGATTCTCTGGCACACTTTTTTGTACTGCTAATTACCCCACAAATTACAGCACTCATGAAATAGTTGATAACATCATTGATAATATCAATGTAATATTTGCAGTAAAGTTTCTGATGAAAACAGTGTGTGTGGCAGTGGCACGAGTTATATTTACCTTAATACATGAGTTATAGGTTTTTGATGTTGGAAAGTGGATTCTTGATAAGGGCAGGTAGACACATACACCTAGCAATAGGCCACTAACCCCCTACTAGGTCCAGTTAGGTCTCAATAAATTATCCCCAGCTCAACCCCTGGGTAGCTTGGTGACAGACAACAAGGCTTAACTTAGAAGACAAAGGGCCTCATTACGACTTTGGCGGTCTGACGGTAGGACCGCCGTGGTGGCCCGAAACTGCTAGGACAGTGGAGGACAGAAAAAAGGCCACCAGCACAGCCAGCCCGACATAAATCATCTGATCAAATTACGATCCACAAATCATGAGAGCAGTTCTTCCATGGTGGAAAACCATTGGTGGAGTGAACCACGTCGGTTTGAAATCTCATCAGTCAGAAACATTATACCACTTTGGATAGTTTGAGTACCCCACACCTTACACACATGAACAAACCCGACACACCTACACACTGCACTATATAACACACTCCTACACAACCCACAATCCTTTGCAACCAAAATGCCACACACAGCCACAGACAATCAACATTTTAAAGGGATACAAAAAGCAAGAATAGACACCCATACACATTTCACTACGCACACATCCCACACCTGCACAACATACACAACAAAAAATTGACTACCACACAAAATACACCCATCACCCACTCACATCACAGCACCCACACCTCATCAGTAACATTTTTTCATCCTTTTTTTACTACTGCACTGTCTTTACCACACCTATCACGTCCCCACAAAAAACATTTATGTTTCACTGATGATGAGTTGAGAGTCATGGTAGACAAAATTGTCAGGGTAGAGCCATATTTATTCGGATCATAGGTCCAGCAAACATTAATAGCCAGGAAAATGGAGTTGTGGCAAAGGATAGTCGACAGGGGGAATCCTGTAGTAGTGTGTGTACTGTGTATGTGCGGGGGGGTGTGTGGCTGTATGTGGGTGTGCGTGTCAGTGTGAAGTGTCTTGTGGGTGTTACCCTCGCACCCCCTTCCTTATGGTATGTTGTGTGAGTGTACAAATATTGACAATATGCAACAGTTACAGGTAAGTGTTTATTCTTATAGATGCTGTCATCATTGTCGGCAAAGATTCCAAAGTCTTTGGGTGAAGAGGAACAGTGGAAAGATGTCTAATAGTGTTACATGGCAACACCAGATGAGCGCAGCTTCCTGTAAGTGAGTGCCTCCTTTTATGCAGTTTATTTCCACCTGGGTTTCCGTGGTGGTGCGACCGTGGTGGAAAATTTGGAGGTTTGCTGCCTCGTAATCTGTCCCCCGGAAACATGGTCTCCGCCACCCTGCAGGTGCCATCCGCCGTCCGTTGCGGTCTGGCCGCAATAGCAGTGCCAGCAGTGCTTTGGCTGTATTCTGTTGGGAATACCGCCATGGTCATAATTTGGCGGTCTTCTCCTCCATCCTGTTGGCGGTACAACCGCCACCGCCAACCTGGTGTCCTGAGACCTCCCAACTCGTAATGAGACCCCAAGTGTGTCAAGCATTCTAATATTACAAAACAGTAATAAAATGAAACGCAGGAAACAGTTTAAAAATCCCAAACCATTTTTTTTTTAAAATAAGAAATATTTGTAGTTTTAGTTTGACACCAAAACAAATAAAATCAGATAAGGGGAACCGGAGATATGAACTTTTAAAGAATTCATGTTTTTTACTGCATAGAAACTAAAAGTGCCACTCAGGATATCTGGTTGCACTTCGGCATCCAAAAATGACCACTATCGACTATGATGGAGCCGTGTTCGCTGCAGCAAGCATGAGTCCTCGGTAAAAAGTTTACCTTGGGACTTAGGGGGTCATTACGTCTTAGGTGGATAGAAAAGCCCGTCCGCTAAAGTCCAGATGGGTATGCTGCTGCCAGTGCGGCTACCTCCCCACCGGCCCCATTACGAATTTCCTGCTGGGTCAGAGGGAAACAGAGTTTCCGCCCCCTGGCCCAGTGTGAAACGGCCAACAGCATTGTCTCTGGCTCATAATAGAGCCAGCAGCAATCCTGTAGTGCGTAGGGTGCACCAGCACCCATCGCAATGTTCACTGTCTGCGATGGGGCTGGCCAGGGGGGCCCTTGCACTGCCCATGCCAAGTGCATGGGCAGTGCAGGAGCCCCCTTGGGAACCGCATACCCCGTCTCTGCAGCCATTTCATGGCGGTACTACTGTCCTGAAACTACTGGTGGAGAAGGGAGTCGTAATCCCCAGGGTAGCGCTGCTTGAGGTGCTGCCATGCTGGATTGAGACTGCCAGCCCCACCAGACCACCGTGCCGACGGCCGCCAACATACCGTGACCGCAGCGGTATTCCGCTACGGGTATTATGACCCACACTAAGAAATCCGCCACTACATAGACACCCACACAAGTCCGCCACCCCAAAGGTCAGTGATAAACTGGCGATAGCAAAACCCACACTGTTACGCCAACAGGAATATGCCCACAGTATCACGACCCACAAATCACCGCGGTGGTCTTTCAAATGCGGTAAACCATTGGCAGTACACACCGCCGCGCTCAAAATACACACACACTTACAAGACACCACCACATTGGACAATTCAAACTACACACACCTGACACACACCCCCACCACTATAAAACATCCCCCCTACATTACCCACAACCCCTTACAGTGAAAGAAAAGATAGCAAGCAGAGAGAGACAAGCCAGGAGCACCCACTCAATCAGAGGCACAATACATCATCACCCATACACCATCCACGCACCTCACAACACAACACCCCACACATCCTCACACATACCACTCACACCACATCCATGGCACCACAAAGACACCCCAGGTTTTCAGAGGAGGAGCTAAGGGTCACGGTGAAGGAAATCATCCTGGTAGAGCCACAGATATTCGGATCACAGGTGCAGCGGATGTCCATTGTTAGGAAGATGGAGCTATGGCAAAGAATCGTGGACAGGGTCAAAGCCGTGGGACAGCACCCCAGAACAAGGGATTACATCAGGAAGAGGTGGAACGACCTATGGGGAAGGTGCGTTCCGTGGTTGCAAGACACCAGGTAGCAGTACAGAGGACTGGCAGTGGACCCCAACCTCCTCCCCCACAACTAACAACATGGGAGGAGCGAGTCCTGGCAATAATGCATCCTGAGGGCCTCGCAGGAGTAGCAGGAGGACTGGACTGTGGTAAGTCAAATCTTTACTACTACATCACCCACCCTTCCTGCATGTCATCACAAACTCCTACCCCTACCCTCACCCCCATCACTCCACCAACTCACATATACCCCACTATCACAACCCACCCATCCCAAAACCAAGCCCTGCATGCAACACCAATCCATGGACCCCCATCACAGACCTGCATGGACACCCATCACCACAGCATGCCCCTTAGAGAGAATCACCTAGCCCACAAAATCACCCTGCACACAAGGCAAAGCTGACAGGGCAATCACAACCATACAGGGAAACACACCCATGCATAAGATGGCACACACAGATACAATAACACTGCATTTTCATCCCCACAGGACCCCTACTCAACGTCACCGGAGAGGAGGTGCCAGCAACATCCAGTCCCCCCCCCAGCGGAGGCCCACAGTGATGACAGCAGATCTGCATGCCTGGATCACGATGACCAACCTGGCCCATCAGGGACCTCTGGACAGTCGGTTACCCTGCCACAGTGGCTGTCTGTGTTGGCGGTTTCCGTTGTGGTTGTGATCCCATTTTTTTTACCAATGGCCTGTTGGCGGTATTACTGCCGCTTTAACATTAACATTGACCGCCAGGGTTGTAATGATGGCCTAAGTTCTAATCTGGCGGTTCTGGTGGTCTGACCGCTATCGTAATGCTAACTTCTCATAAATCAGGCCCTTAGTCTTTTTCTTGAAGATTTTTGGAACTGGGACGAAGTCGCAGATTGGATCCAACCTCCCTGGCACCCTCTTCGGATACGCATCGCAGAAGACTTCGGTAATGAATTGTACCTATGGACTTAGTTGATTTTTCGGGATGGAAATCTTCGTCTGGGCCAACGTTGAAATTGGATCTGACATTCCTGGAGTCCTCCTCAGATATGCTGCGTGGGAAGTCCCAGTCAACTTTTTACGTTCTGACTTTATCACATTTTTGGCGCTTTTTCTCTCTGACACCGTACGACTCTCCACAGCAAGCCAATTTTGAGTCAGCGTCATCAGATTGCCTTTTCAGGAGCTCCTGGTGAAATACTAGAAGTCTGGGACTCCAAAGCTTTCTTTAGCGGGATGAACCTGCAAGTAAAGCTGGGTTGCGGTTGAGGTAAGCCGGCTTGACTCACGACGTCAGGTTGGTCCCTTTTTGGAGCGTTTTTCCAAAAGTTCTCCAAATTTCTTTATCTTCTTCCATAAGGTCTTAGAATGTATTTTATGAGTCCACATCTCACCCCAAGGTTCCAAAAGCTCTGAGTTGCTCCTTGAGGGTTAGGACGCCAACTCCCAGAACGCACCTGGTTCAAATCCAAAAATAACTACCAGCCACTGGTCAGCTGGTCAGTTTCTCCAGGTTTTGATGCAGGGAACTCTGGTCAGCTGTTTTCTACCTGAGCCAACAGGGAGTCCACTCTTGAACCAGTTGAAGATAGGCAAATACATTTTTGTGGGGAAGCCCAAGTATGCAGGTAGTGCAGACCTTCAGAGTGCAGAGTCCAGATGCAGGTCAGGAGTCCAGCAGGGCAGTCCTTCTTCTTCTGTTATTGTTTCTTATAGGGAACTGAGGGGTAGATGCAGCTCTGCCAAATGTATCCTTGCCCCTGGGGTGGAAAGCAGTTGAAGGCAACTGTCCATTCACAGGCAGGCGACCACCCTCTTGGATGACCACTTCATAGGAAGCGTGGCAGAAACCAATCCCAGGGAGCAACAGTCTTTAAAAATCCAAAATGGCAGAATTTGAATTTTGGAGATTAGGTCTGGCTGAGTCTACCCACTGGTGTGGCTAAAATTCCTTAACACACCCCTTTCCTCTCCTCCCCTAATTTAATCAAGGGGGCAGCTGGTTGTCTGGGTGTGCAGGAAATAGGAGAGGCCCTGAGCTGCTCCAAATGTCCTTCTCTGCTTTGAAGACCGGGTTGGCTGCTCTCCCTCCATCCTATTTCGCTGTTTCACCAGCTGGTGAAGCAGAGCTCCACCCCAGGCACTTCCTTTGTCTTCAGCCAATGCCACTCCCCACCTCATCAAGGCAGCCTGGTGAGGCTGCCAGAAGCTGGACAATCAGAGAAAGGAACTAGAGAGCTGAAGTTGGCAACTTTCAGGTAGAGTTCGAAAACTCTTTCCCTGAACTAGTTATATTAAATTCAACGATGGCAAGTTGGTGGATTTAATATAACAATCAGTTTGATATCAAACATGAAATACCTAGCTCCTTTTGTGATATTATTAATTAAAATAAAGTTTCCCCATATTAACCTTTGGATCCCATTCACTACAGTGAGGGAAATGGCTATCTTCCTTCACTAGGGCTTATGAAACAGGGCTTATAAAATGTCTTTTATAAGGTCCCTGCTTATAGTTACATTATACCCAGTCCTAGGGGTGACTTATATGTAAAAATAAGGTAGCTTAAGAATTTGGAAGTACTTTTAATTCCAAAGTCGAATTTGAAGTTAAATTTAAATTAAAAGCAGCAAGCAAGGCAAGCCTGGCTTTAAAATGACACTGGGCACCTCAGCAGTGCACCTATGGGTACACTACCTATGCTGGGGTCCCTACACCTACATGCTCTACCATATACTAGGTACTTATAGGAAGGTTGATACTGCCAATTATAATTAGCCTAATTTGTATTATCCTTTAATCAGAGAACAGGCCCTGGGACTGTTTACCAGTGTCCAGGGCACCATCAGAGTCAGGAAAACACCATAAAAGTGTTGCAGTGATTCTTGTTGTGCACAGAAAGTTTTGGGGTGATCCGGCAAGTGGGGCCTGAGAAAAAGGAGGGGTTAAAAAAGTTGCATTTCCCATGTTAATTCCCATAGGACCTTTAGACACGACAACAGCCCATACCAGTGGACGGAGTCACACCAAATTTGCCAGAAAGCTAGCTATCGGCATACAGATTGTGCTTTTGCTTATTTGGTGTAAATCCATTCAGTAGTTTTTTAGAAAGTTAGATAAATCCAAATTTGTATATCAATGGCTGCAGCATATTCCATAAAAATTAGCAAATGCACGTATGAAAAGAATGCTGTGATTGGCTGACCACAACCTGACAGGAAAGTTGTGGCCACCATGTTATTTCATGAGACACGGTCCCCAGGGGTGAAAATCCTAATTGAAAGTGGTGTAAGAGGTCAGGGTGAAGGTACCCTGCCCCCAGGGGTGTGATATAGGTGTGTTTTAGGGGCAATTTATGGGCTTAAAATAATTTTGTGTCACCATGTGCGATATTTGTGAAAATTTGTGAATTTTCACACATTATGTGCAAAATGTTTGCAAATGTGAAAAAATGTAAAAGAAAAGCCACAGACTAATTCATTTCATCATACATGCCTTCAGAGGCTCATACGCCCACTCACACAACCTCTCAGGCACTCATGCACCCACTCAGACCTACTCATAGACTCACATACCCACTTTCAGACCCACTCAGACACTCACGCACCCATTCACAGATCCAGTGAGACAGACAGACCCTGTGGCCAACCTGCGCCCAGCCACAGGCCGTGTGTGGCTTGGGGTTGGATGGTTATAGGGGCTTGGCTGCAAGGCTTGGTTGCAGGCTAGGCATTGCGAGCAACCCCGCTGTGCATGGCCTTCGGTTGGAATAACATATAGGCCCTCATTACAACTTCGGCGGTATTACAAAAAGACCGCAGAAGCTGTGGGCGCCACTATACCACCGGGGCTTTCGGTATTTGTGGCTCCCTATTATGACATTTCCACTGGCCCAGCGGAAGAGTCATATCAACATTGCAGCTGGCTCATAATAGAGCCGGCGGCAATGTTGATGTGCAGCGGGTGCAGCAGCTTCACAGTTGGGATTATGACCGCCTGGCGGTCAGTTGCAGGGGCCGGCGGTATGGCCAAGGCTAATGCGCCACGGTCATAATAAACTGCCGGTACACCACCAGCCTGTTGGCGGTGTTACCGCCGGTGTACCGCCGGCCGCCAGGGTCATAATGAGGCCCATAGTAATTTAAATAACTTTATATTAAAAAAACATGGAAATTCACTGAAAAAATCAAAGTTTACAGGGACGTTATAGTTAGGTTCAAATGTACTCATACAAAACCATAGAAATTCAGCAGTTATAGTTAGAGGTCTTTCAAGTAACTAAAACTCATGCCCCAAGTAACCATAACTCCCTCCTTCTCCAAGCACAGCTAATTACTCCACATATTATATCATTGATGAGATTTTGTGTGGAATCTTTGATATTATCACTGCAAAATTTGCAACACACTTATTTATAAGAAAACTATATATATATATATATATATATATATATATATATATATATATATATACAAAACAGAAGAGAGAACTCTGGGTAGTTCCTAAGTTTAGGTGGAGGGCAGCTGCAGTAAGGAGTGCCCTGCAGCACCAGTGAAACTCTAGATGTGTTCAACTCAAATGTATTTTACTATCCAATTTTTTAAGCATAGGATTGGCATAGTGCCATCCACGCTGAGTTAGAAAGGTTTTATATATATATATATATATATATATATATATATATATATATATATATATATACAGATAAAATTCATAATTACTCTGGGCATGCTTGAATAATAATATAAATGGTGGTGGCCTGAATAGACACCAGGACCTTTAGCTTACATGCTGTTGAAGTAGCTGGGTGTGTCGTCTCAATGATATCAAAGGTGACTGCCCCAACAGACGCCGGGAACTATAGCTGACACTTTGTAGGTGTAGCGGGGACATAACACACATACATACAAGCCAGAGTAGTATGAATATGTTTTTGTCAAGATTTCCTGGCACAAGGTGGCTATGGATGTTTTTGTCGAGGATGTATGCTATTAGAACTTGCTAATATAGTACTCATAATAATGCAAAATGGCCGCCACAAATGACTGCCATGATGGAAAGTCTGTTTAGAAATCAATTACTCTGGACTTGCCATTTTAAATGACAACCTAGATGGTGGCCAGAATAGACATCGAGATGTACCGCATAAACACTGTTGATAGAGCACAGATGGAGTGCTTTTCGTTCAGTGGGTATGAATGGGCAGCGCAACGTGGGACAGGATGAGGAGCTTTCATATTAGTTAAATATAAGCTATGGGAGTTTTGGTTACAATATATATATGACTATTTTCTTTACAGATAAACACAAGGATACAGAGATACACATCATAATCAGGAGAGACTTATCATGAGCAGCTTTATGTTTGGAAGGGCTGAGATTTTGGTGAGTCAGGATGGCAGATCTCAATAATAGATTGAACTTTGTAATAATGGTAGTTTTACATGGATCTTGTTATAACATTGTTTTACAGGAGTTTCAAATGTGTACCAAACAGGGGGGCTACTTGCCCTGATTACTGATAAGGGTAGCGAACCTCTTGGCACTGAAGCCTACTGTGAAGTTTATCCCTATCTGGATTTTATAATAACTACATATTGAGTCGTGTGGTGGAGTAGTGGCATGACACGCAGTTTGGTGTTTGGGATAGGTGTTATTATATAAAGATCATTCATTCCAGGATACACACAGCTACAAATGCTTTTCGTTGTTGGTTTTTGAACCACTGGTCTGGGTTTCACTTGAATTCATTGAGACTTTTCAATGTGGTGGAGGGGCAATTGGCAAGTGATGCAAGAGACTATGGATAAGATGTAACATCACTTTGATTGTGGGCTCCCACCTGAGGTTGAGTTTGGATTTTGGCATGATCTTACTCACTTGTTTGACACAATACCTGTAACTGGTTTGTGTAATATGGTTGTTTTTTTTCTTATTCCTAGCCCTGATGGAGTTGTCAGGGCAAGACGCCCAATCGGCGAAATATGTGTTGTAGAAGGGCGAAGAATCTAAATAAAGTTTGGATTTCTGAACTTAATGTACGCTTGATATGTGATTAAAAATTTTATCTTCTTTTGGGTTTTCTACATGGGCTTAAGGCATTGAACTTTGTTCTAACCTTCAGGTGTGTTGAGGATGTGGGGTGGACACCCTCCCTTTGAGCACCATAAGTAATAAATGAGTGTTGAAAAAAAGAAATATAATGTGTAATATATAAGTGAGCGTCTGCTCTCCCAAATCACCCTTTATTTGTTAGAGTTTACAAAGATATATATATATATATATATATATATATATATATATATATATATATATATAGATATATATGTATATATATATATATATGTGTGTATACATATATATATATAAAATATATGTGTACATATATATATATATCTATTTATGTATATATATATATATCTATATCTATCTATCTATCTATCTATATATATATATATATATATATATATATATATATATATATATATATATAAATAACCTACTGACAGTCACAAGTAGGTAGTTTTACACAATTTTTTGTTTTTCCAATAACTCTGGAGTCAAGATTAGTACGCTACACACTTCAGATGCTGTCTTGACAGTTATGTGGGTTTTACAACTGAACCATGATATAATACCCCATAGTATATAATTCTCTTATAATGGATTGGTTTATATATTTATACTTCATTGTTTAGAATTATGCACTTAGACACTTTAATCAATTAATCATTGTGGTCAAAGTTGGTAAACAATTAGAACATGATCCCAGGTTGGTTTATATGCATTGCTACTTGCATAGTGTTATCAGCATTACTGCTCTGTGCTAATATCCTGGAAGTTTTCTAATGTGACAGCAATCATGTATAATATAACACAACTGGCCTAGTAAAGTGCAATACATCTATATCTAGATGTATTTAATCCTTACTCTGACATGGAAATGAAGTAAAGCACTAGGAATCATATTATAGAACATGTCTTTATGTTACCGAATATGTTGCACATTGTGAGTGGGTAAAGTTCAAGATACTGTCATGGCGCATGAATTGGGTCTTTAATATAGTTGAAGTAGTGGTCTAGCTCTCAAAGACCTGAGGCAGTGCAATCAAGGAAGGACTGTTTTTAAATCTCTTTGGTGGTGGTTTGTTACGAGTTGCCCAGTTGAAGGCGTAAACCAAAACACTTTAGCATCTTGTTTTTGTTTGGTGCCTGTACATGAATAAAGAATATTACAACATCCTGTAGTGCCTGGTCTACATGCATGGACATTAATATACTTTGGTGCGGCTGTCTTAGTGACACAGTAATACTGTATCACTGGATGTAATGATATACATATAAAAAAAAACAGAGCTGGCAACTCCTATAAGTAATGCCCAGAGTGCCAAGAGTAATTATTAATTTTATCTGTAATCAAAGAGAACCATTTCATGAGACACATAGCCAGGATGGGGAAGGGCACTCCGATGATTCCCCTTAGATTAGATGTTGAGATTAATAATATTAAAGACGTAGCAGGTTTGAGACCCCTCATATACTGGATCCGCCTCTGGAGGACAGAGGAATTGGAACCCTTTCATGAGGCAGTTAAATATCTATTAAAGAATCAAAGTAGCTGGAAAAAGGACAGTTGGCTGAGGGAAATGAAATAAGTCTGGGATGATTTGGGTTTCCAAAAATTTTGGGAGAGGCCTGATTCGATCCCAGCTAATGCTACTTCATTGGTCAAACTGAGATATTGGGGGAAGGCCAATGAGTAGATCCTTTATAGTAACAGGGTGAGTTGTTTAACATCAGATTTTCTGCTCGTTAAACAGGAGCCATGGCCTAAGCAATTCCTTGACCTGCCACTACCTTTCCATGCTCGTACTTTATTTCTCCAGTTTAGATATGGTACTCTACCAGCCAATACTTTTACTGCCCAGTGGTCTCCGAATAGCCTTGAGGCCAACAAATGCAAAATGTGCAATTTATGTGTGTTGTCATCTAAACACGTGCTTGTTTCTGTCACTTATATAAAACTCCTAGATAAAAATTGATTATTCCTCTGTGCAAGGCCCTGTTTTTAAATGAATGTGCAATGCTTACAGAATCTGCAAATACCACACGTCTACATTAGTAGTAAGTGCAGCCACTAAATACCCGTCAGCAGTTTATTCGCCATAGGACTATCATAGCATTGGGCACAGTGTTTAGCCTGCAATGCGGGTAAAGATCTATTTAACCAAGTAGCTTAAATATGGTCTTGGGACTGACTTTTTAGTCAGCAAATGGGTAACTATTTTTTATTTCTGTTACTTTACTATTATCGTAAACCATAAAGTGTTCTCTCCATGTAGTTGTTTTGTGTGTGTGCTATTTTAATACGAATCTGTCAGTTGCTCTAAGCCATGACATATGCCTCTTGTTATACTGTGTATATGTTTCTAAAGATTGGACCGTGATTAAATTATGTGCTTTTCAAATACAATTCCTGCCTTCCATTTAGTTTGCCTGTATGAACCTGCAGGTAGCAGGTTCCCTTTGTCAAAGCATGTTATTTGAATTATCATTAAATTTTATTAATTTACAATACAATCTCAGTATCTTAGATTTTGGGTCGGATTACCTGTTTTTATTTAGATGATTGTCTTAATTGGGAAAATCTGAGTTTAGATTTATTCTCTTTGTATTGTTGGTTCTTAAATATTTGTATAATTTTAAGTTTGTGATGCCGACTTTTTAGTAGCTTTGGCACACAAATGTAAAATTATGTAACTGGAGTGTCTTTTTTTCTTCTTATTTTAATCTTCGATCGTTGTACCACATTTTTATTATTAACTTTGCTTGACTACCTCATGGACAATGGTGGACTACTGCAGGCTTTGGCCTTTGATTGACCCTTTCACTCCCAGTGACTATGGTTTCAGAGAGTTATCCCCATTTTATGTAAATTTCATTTTAAGTAAGTGTGGTGCTTTGCAAAGCACAATAACAATGAATGCATATTTTTGTTTTATTGTTCTATGTGCAAACTTTTATGACCTTTGGTCGAAATAAAGTATGATTTGATTTGATTGATATATATATCTGTATATATATATATATATATATATATATATATATATATATATATATTAACCAGGTAGTTATAGTTAGGACCTAGTTTCCATAGGAAAAGCATGTTTTGTTTTGTCAATTCCTTTGTCATTGTTTGATGAATATTCATGAAATTTTAAAAAGTGGTATGTCACTCACTTTAGTTAATGTCTGATTTGGGGTGATCCGTCAAGTGGGGGCCAAGAAAAAGGGGGTTCCCAAAAAAACGTCAATGGCCCTGGAGACCAATTGTGATTCTACATTGTTTGCACTACTTTTCTTACTGTTACTTACCTGTTTTGGGTTTGTGTACATATAACTTGTGAATATTACTTACCTCTTAAGTGAGGGTATTTTCTAAGATACTTTTGGCATATTGGTGGTCATTCCAACCCTGGCGGTCCATGACCGCCGGGTTGGAGGACCGCGGGAGCACCGCCGACAGGCCGGCGGTGCTCCAATGGGCATTCCGACCGCGGCGGTAAAGCCGCGGTCGGACCGGCAACACTGGCGGTCACCCGCCAGTGTACCGCCGCCCATTGGAATCCTCCAAGGCGGCGCAGCTAGCTGCGCCGCCGAGGGGATTCCGACCCCCCCTACCGCCATCCAGTTCCCGGCGGTCCGCCCGCCGGGAACCGGATGGCGGTAGGGGGGGTCGCGGGGCCCCTGGGGGCCCCTGCAGTGCCCATGCCACTGGCATGGGCACTGCAGGGGCCCCCGTAAGAGGGCCCCTAAATGTATTTCACTGTCTGCTGCGCAGACAGTGAAATACGCGACGGGTGCAACTGCACCCGTCGCACAGCTTTCACTCCGCCGGCTCGATTCCGAGCCGGCTTCATCATGGAAGCCTCTTTCCCGCTGGGCTGGCGGGCGGCCTGAAGGCGGCCGCCCGCCAGCCCAGCGGGAATGTCAGAATTACCGCCGCGGTCTTTCGACCGCGGAACGGTAACCTGACGGCGGGACTTTGGCGGGCGGCCTCCGCCGCCCGCCAAGGTCAGAATGAGGGCCATTGTCACTAAAATAAAGTACCTTTATTTTTAGTAACTCTGAGTATTGTGTTTTCTTATGATATTGTGCTATATGATATAAGTGGTATAGTAGGAGCTTTGCATGTCTCCTAGTTCAGCCTAAGCTGCTTTGCCATAGCTACCTTCTATCAGCCTAAGCTGCTAGAAACACCTCTATTCTACTAATAAGGGATAACTGGGCCTGGCACAGGGTATAAGTACAACAAGGTACCCACTATAAGCCAGGCCCGCCTCCTACAGAGTGACTACAGGAACCATCAACACACTACAGCAGTTTATAGAGAGCATGCTTGTACGTTGGACACTGGAACTGTATAGGTGAGAACATTTAACGCACTTAGAAAATGGCACCCGCCTGTCCTGTATGCATGGACAGGTGGAAGTGACATAACTTTGTTGGCGTTCACGTCATGGCGGAAGGCGGTCTGCACCGCTGTGCAATTCCTCATTGGCTAATATAGCCCTCTATGGAGTATGGGAAACCAATGATGATCAATGCCAGCGGTGACGGTGTTCACCTCCACGGACGTGACCGTCATTTTCTTTCTACCACTTCACTTGATTCCTGAGTTTTCACAGGACGACATCTCCACTGTGCGTGGTGCTGTGACCTGTGTCTGGAACTTGCCATGGCTCATGCAACAGGGTAAAGGGCCCAAGCCTTCACGTTGGAGGAGTTGGAGAGGCTCGTGGATGGGTTCCTACCCCTGTATGCGCAGTTGTATGGGTCTCCAGACTGACAGATGAGTACATCATGGGGACGTTGCATGCGGCATGGCTGCATGGAAATGTGTGTGTGTGCTGGCAGTGTGCCTTATAGGGGGGATGGCTGGTGGCAGTGCTAATGCAGAGGTATGGGTCTTGTGTGTGCCTGATGAGAGTATAATGCATTTTGTATGCCTTATGTGTGACAGGCTGGATTGTCTGGTTAATATTTTCCCTTTAATTGTGTCACCTCTGCAGGTCAGCACCCATCAGAAGACGTGGTTGTGGTGTGCCATCGCTAAGGACGTGTGGACGTGCGGACTCTGGGGGTCTCAAGCAGGTGGAGCACCCACTGCAGGAAACGGTGGGAGGACCTGAGATGCTGGGCCCGGAGCATCGTGGAGGCCCAGCTGGGGGACAATCTCCCAACGTTGGGGGGGTGCTTGTAAGAACCTGACCCCCCTGATGGCCTACATACTGGCGGTGGCCTACTCAGAGCTGGATGGGCGCTTGAGGGCATCACAGCAGCCACAAAGGTGTAAGTACAGTGTGTTTGACAACCGTCTCTGTTGCCTGGCATGGGATTTGGGTGCAGGGTACTAGTCAGTGGATGCCCTTGCTGTGTGGTCCAGCTTTGGTTAATAGGGTGAAAATGATGTTTTTAGCTAGTTGGTGTCCCATGGCAGACAGGGTTTAGCTTGTCCCAGTTGGTATGTTGCTGGAAGTGTTTGGCTCCTACCTGCTGTGCTACTTAGCCAATGGTATGCCAGTGTGGTCCATACTGGCCATTATCAGTCTTAGTGTGTGACAGTGATGTGTATGCCATTTGTGCTCTTGGTGCTGTGATTGACCCTGTGCTCCCTTTCTTTCTCCCCCTTCTTTTGTCATCCTGTTCATGTGTCCATGTGTGCTTTAGCATCATCTGGCGAAGGAGCAAGAGCACCGGTGAGTGAGGGAGCTGCAGGCAACGGGACCCAGGAGGCAGAGTCCACCGATGCAGAGGGGACCAGTGGGATGGAGGGCGAGGGGAGCACCACAGGGGGGACAGGACGTGATACCATTGACTCTGATTCCTCCTCCAATGGGAGTTCCCTGGTGGTGCCGGACCCCCTTGGGACCACCCCAGCTACAGGTACTGCCACCACCGCCCCTACCAGCACCGCCATCCCAGTAGCCGCCCACCGAGTTGCCTGTGCCCGCTCACCCAGGAGGGTGGGAATCTCCTTTGCCCCAGGCACCTCCGGCCCTGCCCCAGACAGCCCTGCTGCCCTCAGTGAGAAGGCTTTTGACCACATGAGATCCATCTCTGCGGGGCAGTCAACCATAGTGAATGCCATCCAGGGGCTGGCATCCCAGATGCAGCAATGCAATGCCTTCCTGGAGGGCATTCATGGTGGCTTGGCAGCCCTACAAAGATTGTTTCAGGCTCTGGCCTCTTCAATGATGGCAGCCACTGTCCCTGTTTCATCCGTCCCCTCTCCAACTCCCAGACCCAGTCTGAGTCTCCTCACCCCAACCCATCACACACACACATTCTGACAAGAATGTACCCAAAACAACACAGACTCGCACAGACAAACACAGGCAGCACACTTTAGTCCACCAGCACTCACACAGCCAACACACAGATGCACACACAACATCATCCACTGTCTCAATTGTCTCCCCCTCCTCCTCCCTCACAGTCACATCCTCAATCACACCTGCATGCACTGCATCAACAGTCCGTGAACCTGGCACCTGCACTGCCTTGCCCACAGTCACCACAACAGCAGACCCGCAGACAGGCACCCCACACACCACATGCGCAGCCACCACCACCCTCACCACCTCATACAGCACACCCACCTCACTTGTAGACACCACCACAACATCCATCCACATGTCGTTTGTCCCCCCACACCCTGTGTGACCCATCCCTCCACAGACACACAAACGTTTGCACTCAGACCCCCAACAGCCATCCACCTCACACATGCACCCTGCCCATGCACCTGCACTCAAGTCCAGAACACCTCCTCCTCCTACAACCACTCCCTCTACCTCCCATTCCATCCCTCCTCACACATCCCACCCTATTGGCCCTAAGAAGCTTTTCCTTGACCGCCTTGACCTCTTCCCTCCCCCTCCCCGTTCTGCCCATAAGAGGAAGTTCCCAGCCCAGTACCTCGAGCACCTAGTCTGACACTGATCCACCCCCAAAGTCTCCAGCTGCCACTAAGGGCCATATGAGTGTGACGCAGGCCCCCCGCACCAAGGACACTCCTCTCCCCCAAAACGGAGGGCTAAAGTGCCGTCCCCTCCCACACAGACTACCAAGATCATGGAGCCACCACCAAAACCTAGGCCCTGAGAGGCCCCACCCAGATCCAAGGCCACGGAGGCTCCAGCCAAATCCAAAGCCAAGGAGGCCCCGCCCAGATAAAAGGGGAAGGAGGCCCGACCAAGACCCAAGGACAAGGAGGCCCCACCAAGACCCAAGTACAAGGAGGCCCCACCCAAAACAGAGGCCAAGGAGGCCCCACCAAGACCCAAGGACAAGGAGGCCCCACCAAGATCCAAGGATAAGGAGGCCCCAGCCAAATCCAACGCCAAGGAGGCCCCACCCACATCCAAGGCCAAGGAGGCCCCACCAAGACCCAAGGACGAGGAGGCCCCACCAAAGCCCAAGGACAAGGAGGCCCCACCCTGATCTAAGGACAAGGAGGTCCCACCAAGACCCAAGTCAAGGAGGCCCCACCCAGATCCAAGGCCAAGGAAGCCCCACCAAGACCCAAGGACAAGGAGGCCCCAGCCAAGACTGAGCCCAAGGAGGTTTCAGACAAAACTGAGCCCAAGGAGGCCCCAGACAAGACTGAGCCCAAGGAGGCCCCAGACAAAACTGAGCCCTAGGAGCCCCATCCCGAACCAGAGACCTAAGAGCCCCCTCAGTAACCAGTGGGCAGGGAGCCCCCTCTCGAACCAGTGGGGAGGGAGCTCCCTCCAGAAGCAGAGTGCAAGGAGCCCCCTCCAGAACCAGTGGGCAGGGAGCCCCCCCCAGAGCCAGTGGGCAAGGAGCCCCCTCAGTAACCAGTGGGAAGGGAGCCCCCTCCAGAACCAGTGGGCAATGAGCCCCCTCCAGAACCAGGGGATGAGGAGCCCCCTCAAGAACCAGTGGGCAAGGAGCCCCCTCACAATGATATGCCCCCACCCTCCTTCCTCCCCCCTGAGGTGCCTGCCAAATACCAACATGATGCCTCAGAAAGGTGGAGTCCCGATGTTGTCAGGAACCAAGTTGGGGCTTTGACTTTGCCTTGTAGGCATTTGTGACCTTGGACTGGCCTTTAGGCCTGCATGTCTGTAAATATGAAGTTGTGTATGTTTTTGTATTTTGAATATTCATCCAACAAGAATATAGTGGTTAGAACAGAGGTATGTGTCTTAGCTTTCTCTGCTTGTGGGTTCTGTTACTGTTGATTTACTCTGTAGCTGGTTCTGGGTGTGTACGGTATGTGTTGTGCATGTGTGTTTCACTCTCCCCCTCTTGTGTGCTAGGTGGCTGTACTCACCATTGACGTTGGTGCTCCAGGACAGCCATGGCGTGGTATAGCATCGGGAAGACTTTCAGTTCCGGTTCCATGGCGGCCACCAACTCCTGTGTGTCTCGGGAGGAGTGTGTCTCCTTTTATATGATGTGTTTCCGTCAGACTTTTGGTGTCGGTGCTACCACACCAGAAATCCTGAGGTGTGCTATTTAATAAAATTATGGGCGGATCCTTGTCCTCCACCAGCCTGTAGGTGGCTACCCCCATGTTCAGTGGTCCTACTGCGCTGGCGGTAAGTGTGGTACATTGGATGTCCATGGGAGGGTTTTCTGCCATGGTCATTATTTGACGGTCATTACCACCGGCTTGGCGAAGGTACTACCGCCATCACCGGCATGGCGGTTACCAGACCACCAAAGTCATAATGACCACCAAAATGTCTAAAAGCATAAAGTGTCAACTGCAACTATCTGGTTTTGCTGGATCAAGTCAAAGGTTCAAGCTAACTGTAATGGAGCACAGGTCGGATACAGTCCCAGATTAGTCACACTGAAGGTTTATCTTCTCAAGTTTTGTGCCAAAAATCCCATTTGAGTTGGAGAGGGTCTTAAGGAGCAAAAACAATGTCATGGGTGGTGATTGGCATGGCATGAGGAGCAGGCCAGGTGTCACAAATGGGCAGGCTTGTGCTTCATTCATAGTCCCCTACAAGGAAACTCTACTGAATGTTCTCAGCAAACAATTAAAAAATAAATATATTCATCTCAACACCTACATATTCAAGTTAGTAATAGTTATATTTAAACTAAAATGTAACTGTTATTAAACTTAGGAATTTAAATTAACAAATAAATATTAACACATTCTGTAACCTTTCTCTTTCTGCATAGAAAGACTACCCAAAAGAAAAAAAACAACTTCCAAATGTACAAACTGCCACAAAATATCAACTATAACAAACCAGCAAAAAGATAAAATAAATTAAGTGCACTTAAATAATCAATCATAAACTTACCTAAAAAGCAAGCAGAAATTTAACTTACACCCTTAACCTCAACAAACTACTGACATAATATAATTTAAAATTCAACTAACTTAGTTTTCTTTCAGCAGAAAATAAAGTGTCAACAGAAAAGCTACACAAAAGTGCAAAACATCTCTACAAAACATACAAGTAAGTAAATGAAAAGTATTTATATTTTTAACATAATAATAACAAACGTGCAGAACCTAAAATATAATATATATTTATACTATTAAACTACTTACAGATACAATGGCAGAAGCTGTCAAATATATCACTTCACAAAAAGGAAAACACTTATTAAACCACCTGGTCTACACCTACAGTCAAGAACCTACAGTCAAGAAAGTGTATCAACAGAAACTATAACCTGGAAGTGTACTAGATATTATTATAATACATTCTATGAGAGGGCAACTACAAAAGATGATGTTGCAATTCATGTAAAAGAGCACAACCAGCCCCAACATGTGACAGAAATAGAAGTTAGAGAACTCTTGCAAGATATGAGAGGCAAGCACTAGCTCCTTGTAACCCACAAGCAAAATCCTGAAAGACATACTACCTAAAGTCTCCAAACACATAACAGGCAAACCACCACCTATCCCCATTTTAAACATTTAAATGTACAAACTAAAAAAGCAACCAGCGATACCCCACCTGCCCCTAGAAGATACCAAGACATATACATACCTGACCATTTAACAATTAAACATAATGAGGAACCCTTAATTTCAAATGGCAATATAAATAATGTCAAACCTAGTTGATGGATGGGACCTTCACAGTGTGTACTAAACCATTCAGTCAGAGACTATACATGGTGAACATCAACACACCAATATCCCTATGCTTTAATACAACACAAACAAAGCAATATATGCTAAAAACTGTTAAACAATATGAAATAACAAACAGAAAACTTCTACCTCCAAAAGCTAATCAATTGCTTTGAACAAGCCATGATTCCAACCATTCTAAAAAGATACACCCACATAGCCATACAAGGCTATTACTATCACCTCAATCAAAGTATATAGAAAGACCCTTCCAAAAACCTACACAGAGGGGGTAATTACTAGTTTGAAGGTGAGAAAAACCCGACCACCAAACTCCCGATGAGGAGACCACCATGGTGCTGGCAGTCTCCCCACTGGCCCATTGCGAGTTTTCCACTGAGACTGACTGCCGGAAACCAAGGTTTCCACCCATCAGCCCAGTGGTAAACATGCTGTGGCACTGGACTCGCCTCCACATGGAGCTGAGTCCAATGCCATCGCACAGGGGGCCTCCCTAATATCCTCAGAATGTGCACTGTCTGCACAGCAGACACTGTCTGCTAAATGTCTGTAATGGACTTCCACATATAAGCCAAATTTCAAGATAATGTAAGGTAAATGGGATGCACAATAATTAATGTGAGAAACATTCAAAGGTCACAATGTAAAGAATCCCTGCAGAATAGGTATGGTTCTAAAAGGGGGACCCCTGGAGGGCTGATGCCCTGGTCCACATTACACTTTGCACAAGCCTCAAAACCACTATTTGCACATGAACTGTGGCTTGATGTACATCAAGGACAACCAATAGTATAACCAAATGCCATGCATTTGTGAGAAATGTGTAAGTCCAAGTAATGAAAGCAAATACAGCAGTAACGGCATGAGTCACACATTTAAATGGGCACATGCCCATTAAAAATTTGCCTGTATTAGCCAGAGAGAATGCACATTTACGACACAGTGTGATCAGAGTTTTGTTGAAAGGATTCTTGAAAACTCTGATCTGCTGAAAAGCTGGGGCATATCAATTAGTAAACTGGAAAAAAGACAAATATCCCTTTGTTTTATCAGGGGAAAACAATTGTCACACTTAGATAAAGAACCATTCAGGAACACCTGTGATAAGCCCTTGATGATGGAAAAGAATACCATACAACTGTCAAGGGACACAGGTGGCTTACGACGTGCAGATGTGAGAATAGAACACAGTAACCAAGATCCACAGAATTTGGATTGGCTTCCCACTCTTAAAGGAAGGATCTTTAGCCATAAAGGATAAAATGTTAAAACTATCAGAAATATGATTAAGTTAGTAAGATGGAATGCACCAGGCCTGTCTTCCTTCATTGCAAGTCCTACTTTCAGGAAGTCTCTAAATGACACTGACATTCTGTGTTTTCAGGAAACCTGGTCGACTGAGTCTTGCAACATATGTAAAATTAGATCTAGTTGTTAAGGTAGAGATTTGGAACAAATCATCTTGGGATGTTCACGTGGTGAGCATATATGGCCTACAATTTAACAATAAAATAACCCTGGTTTCCATTACAAGTTTGTACATCAACCCTTGCCGGGAGAAGAAACAGGCAAATGTTAAACATATTTTATCCCTGATAAATGAATCACAAATGTGTGGTAGCAGGAGACTTTAATTTTCACAACCTGGGTCAAGGGGCCGGGCTCCCAGGGGATCCTGCAAGAAAGGCCCTAGAATTTTTTTTAAGTAGTTTGGCTTGAGAATGACCAACCATAATGAAATTGTAGTCGGCACACCTATGCCATCCTTTAGAAACATCTCCACACTAGATTACATCTTTGTAAATAGAACCTTGTGAGCTAGATGTCTAAGCCATCAGGTCATTTGCAGAACCGAAAGTGATCATGACCCTGTGAGATTGAGATCAGTCTCAGGGCAACAAGGCATCAGTTGTTTACAACCAGTGGGAAGCCACTATCAACAAATCTAGGTCCACTAATAATACCAATAAAATGGGGTACCGCCTGCTCCTCCAAGTATGTGCAATGGACATGGGATCATAGTTCTCTTAAGTTTGAAAACAGGACAAGTGGGGCACTATGGTTATTATGGTCCATGATCCGTTTACCGGCACCAGTCAGCATCAGCAACTGAGGGTTTAAAGAAGTGGAGTCCACACACTTCCTGCATCCTGGGAGCATCAACGTAGTAAAAAAGTGTGCTGGCAGGCTGAATTACTACACAGGAAAAACAATGCAACTCTCACAGAAGCCAATTATAAAGCAGGTAAGGAAAGAATATAAGAAAGTAACCTGGAAACTAAAGTCAAAGAATACAGATGAATGCTGGAAACACATGTATGCTTTGTTGTCGCCAAGGAAAAGCAGATAATTTTGGGGTTTTGTTAGCACCCTGATTCGTACATCTACCAGTCTCTGCATTTGACTGGGAAAGCCATGTGGTAAAACTATGGCCCTCATTAAGAGTCTGGTGGTCCTTGGACCGCCAAACTCGCGGTGGCGGTCTTACTGTCGCAGGGCATGCAGTAAAGACCGCCATATGACGACTTCGCCAATTTGGCCGAAGCCAAACTACCGAAACACTGTCTGTAGCGCTCGGGCGGTCTGACTGCTGGGCCAGTGGTGAGCACCTCCAGCCCGGTGGTAGCCGCAATACCACCACTGGTGTTACAACTCGGCAGACCGACAAAATTTTCTTGGCGGTCGTGCCACCAAACAAATGCTGGTGGTCAGGCACCCGGTGTCAGGAATCTCCATTCCTGTCAACGGCAGATGCCCTCCCCCCACACGACCACACACCTACATTCATGCACCCACGCTCACCCATGCATTTGCTTACATACACCCCCACATACTCGCACCCAAACACGCACTCAGATACACCCATTAACTCGCACCCAAACACGCACTCAGAAATACACATACACTCACATGCATGCACTCAGATATACACATACACTTGCATGCACGCACTTAGACTTACACATACACACCCAAATAGGCACTCAGATATACACATATACACCCAAACACGCACTCATACACATACACTTGCATGCACGCACTCAGACAGACACCCACTTACCTCCTCTGCATTCACACAAACATAAACGCACTCACACACACACACAGACAACCCCTTCCCCCCTCAGCATATACGCACTTACACACACAGACACCCCCTCTGCATACACACACTTACTCACACACACAGACACCCCACAACCCCCTCGGCATAAACACACTTACGCACACACAGACATCCCCTTCCCCTCTCGGCATACACGCACTTACGCACAGACAGAGGCACCCATCAGCATACACACACTTACACACAGACACCCCCTCCCCCACTCAGCAAATATGCACTTAGTCACACACACAGACACCCCCCGCATTCCTACACAAACACAGACACCACTCACATTCACACAACACCTTTACTCTCCCATCCCCCCTTTCGGACGATCATCTTACCTGCTTCAGCGAGGTGGTCATCCATCATAATACAGCAGGCGGAGTCCTGTTGGCCTGGCAGTGCCGGCAGTGGAAACCGCCTCTATTACGATGTCGGCCAGGCCGGCGGTATCAGATTTCTACCAAAAATCGAGTGTAAATTGGCAGAACATCGTAATAGGGCTGTCTTCAGACCGCCTGGCGCACTGGGCTTCGGCGGTCTTTCAAAAAGACCGCCGAAGTCATAATGAGGGCCTATATGTGGATTCCGACATGCAGATGCTCAAAGTATTTCATTGTTGCAACATGCATTAGATGGCCTTGACAACAGCCCCATAATGGTTGCAGCAGAGTTAGTACAAAACATCCTTAGGAGCATCCGGCATGATGGGGCACCCAGACCAAACAGCCTTCCAGGGAGCATTTTCATGGAAGACCATGATATCTGGTTGCGCCCATGACAACCCTTGTCAACAAATGCCTATACTTGTCTGTGGTTCAGGAGGCTTGGAAGGGGTCAATTCTACATCCAATCCATAAAAAGGGCGATGTTCCTTGAGGTGAAAACTCTAGCGCTACTGGATGTGGATGGCAAGGTTTTTGCAAAACTTCTTTTAAAAGAGCTTGAAAACTGGATGACGAAAAATAACATCATACCCATGTATCAGACCGGGGTCAGATCTAACTCTTCTAATAAAGATAATGTATCTGCTCTTTCATATTTGTGCACCAAGGATTGTGGTGAACGTAACACCCTCTGGAAAATACTGGCAGATTGGGGGATACCCTAAAACCTGCTGGAGGCCATAATTGATTTTTATACAGACACGTAGGTGTGAATTAAGGCAATTTTAAGGGGATGTGTTGGACCTGGCTTTTTGACAGGGACATCCCCAAACTTTTTGCCTCCTTCCTCCTATTTTTTCTGACCTGTTGTTGTTGGCTTTTGACCTCTGGGCACTTTACCACTGCTAACCAGTGCTAAAGTGCATATGCTCTCTGTGTAAATTGTACTACTGATTGGTTTATCCATGATTGACTATTTAATTTACTTGAAAGTCCCTGGTAGAGTGCACTACATGTGCCTAGGGCAGGTAGATTAAATGCTACTAGTGGGCTTGCAGCACTGGTTGTGCCACCCACCTCAGTAGCCCCTTAACCTTGTCTCAGGCCTGCCATTGCAAGGCCTGTGTGTGCAGTTTCACTGCCACTTCGACTTGGCATTTAAAGGTATTTGCCAAGCCTAGAACTCCCCTTTTTCTATACATAAGTCACCCCTAAATGTGTGCCCTAGGTAACCCCTAGAGCAGGGTGCTGTATGGGTAAAAGGCAGGACATGTACTTGTGTGGTTATATGTCCTGGTAGTGTAAAACTCCTAAATTCGTTTTCACACTACTGTGAGGCCTGCTCCCTTCATAGGCTAACATTGGGGCTGCTCTCATACATTGTTGAAGTGGCAGCTGCTGATCTGAAAGGAGCAGGAAGGTCATATTTAGGATGGCCAGAATGGTAATATAAAATCCTGCTGAATGGTGAAGTTGGATTTAATTTTACTATTCTAGAAATGCCACTTTTAGAAAGTGAGCATTTCTTTGCACTAAAATCTTGTTGTGCCCTTCAATCCACGTCTGGCTAGGTTTAGTTGACAGCTCCTTGTGCATTCACTCAGACACACCCCAAACACAGGGTACTCAGCCTCACTTGCATACATCTGCATTTTGAATGGGTCTTCCTGGGCTGGGAGGGTGGAGGGCCTGCCCTCACACAAAGGACTGCCACACCCCCTACTGGGACTCTGGCAGACAGGATTGAGCTGAAAGGGGACTTGGTGCATTTCTTAGAGACTCTTTGAAGTCACCCCCACTTCAAAGGCACAACTTAGTATAAAACAGGGCCTCTGCCCTACCTCATCAGACACTTGCTGGAGAAGAAACCTGAACCAGAAACTACATCCTGCCAAGAAGAACTGCCTGGCTGCCCAAAGGACTCACCTGTCTGCTTTCTACAAAGGACTGCTGCCTTGCTGTTGCCCTGCTGCCTTGCTGAACTCTTGTCTGGCTGTGAAAGTGCTCTCCAAGGGCTTGGATAGAGCTTGCCTCCTGTTCCTTGAAGTCTCAGGACCAAAAAGACTTCTCTCTTTTACTTGGACGCTCCGTGCGCCGAAAATTTCGACGCACAGATTGTTTCGCGGCGAGAAAAACGCTGCACTCCGACGCTGATCGATGCAACGCTCTTGGGACGATCGAAGATTCGACGCACGGCCTCGCAAGGACAACGCCGCCCGACCTCCAGAGGAGAAATCGACGCAACGCCTGCCGTGAGATTGTAATTTCAAAGCGCAGCCCCCCAGATCGAAATCTAGAGGAGAAATCGACGCAACGCCTGCCGTGAGATTGTGATTTTGACGCGCAGCCCCGCAGACCGACGCGCAGCCTTGGAACAAGCAGGAAAATCCACGCACAGACCCGGGACATCTGGTAATCCCCGCGATCCACAGAAAGAGACTGTCCACGCGCCGGAAAACGACGCCGACGTCCCCGCGTGGAAAATAACGACGCAAGTCCGTGTGTGCTGGGGAGAAATCGACGCACACACCCTTTTTCCATGCACCTCTTCTCTTGTGGCCCTCTGAGGAGATTTTTCCACTCCCAACCAG
Organism: Pleurodeles waltl; assembly: GCF_031143425.1. NCBI lineage: Eukaryota > Metazoa > Chordata > Amphibia > Caudata > Salamandridae > Pleurodeles > Pleurodeles waltl. The sequence goes on along the minus strand of NC_090445.1, from coordinate 535,256,248 downwards.
GTACTTGTGCTTGAAAGAGACTTTGTTTATATTCTAAAGACTTAAGACACTTTCTATCACTTTTCAGTGATATCTTTACAAATTCGTATTGCAACTTTGATCGTTTTGACCTGAAGATACCCAGATAAATATTATATATTTTTCTAAATACTGTGTGGTGTATTTTTGTGGTGTTATGCTATGGTGTTGTATGATTTATTGCACAAATGCTTTACACATTGCCTTCTAAGTTAAGCCTGACTGCTCGTGCCAAGCTACCGGAGGGTGAGCACAGGCTGATTTTGGATTGTGTGTGACTTACCCTGACTAGAGTGAGGGTTCTTGCTTGGACAGAGGGCAACCTGACTGCCAACCAAAAACCCCATTTCTAACAGGATGCAACAGAAAAAATCACACCAAATGAGGACTAAAACAAGGCTGCATTATTGCCACCACTCTTTTCAATCTATATACCGCTGAACTGGGGGCAGAGATGCTTAAGGGTCCTGCCATTACCTTTTTCCCATTTTGATTTTCATGGATACTTTGGGATGTATGACTACAGTTGTGTTTGTTTCACCCTGATGTATGATCAATTTGATGCGGTTGGTATGATCTGGCCTTGGAACCAGTGCTGGAGTCACCCAGGTTGAGGGGAAATGTTCAAATAATGCATATGTGGGATGTAATCCAAGCTAAAGATATGTTTCTCCACACATGGAGGGTGTTCAATGCCTTAGTGCACATTTTAATGGACAGTCAGTCAGTCAATAATTTTATTGTGCGATTACTTAAAATCATTGCTAAACCTTCATGCACAATAAAACAGAAATAAAACCAGAGAGTTAATATATATAAAGTGTGCAATAAAAGTGCATACAATCATAACAAATCTTCTACCCATGTGTAAAACAAGATACAGTGCATGCCATCACTGCAAATCATCTACTAGCAATGTCTAAAATAATGATAAAATACACTACTGTTGAGAGCTATCATATTGCATTATACTAACAAGAATTGTTAAAACAAAGTAAAGGAGCAAGATAGAATCATGCAATCCAGACACATAGACTCATTATGAGTCATCTGTAGGAACAATGCATATGTATTTTACCTAGACACCAGATAATTTAAGTGGCAGCTGAGAGAATAAAAGTGGTCATTACAACCCTGGCGGACGGTGTTAAAGCGGTGGTAAAACCGCCAACAGGCCGGCGGTAAAAAAATTTGAATTATGACCGTGGCGGAAACCGCCAACAAAGACAGCCACTTTAACACTCCGACCGCCACAGCGGTACAGACAAACAGCGCGGCTGTCACCGCCAACAGACAGGCAGAACACAATGTACCGCCCACAGTATCGCAACCTACCAACCCGCCACCTTTTCCGGGGTGGATTCCCCATGGATAAAAACACGCGGAAACAGCCATTTCAAAGGGAAAACGCTCACCTCTACACACTCCACGAGGAACGACAACACCATGGAGCCGGAAATCCATATTCTTCCTGCACTAGTCTTCCAGCTCCTATACGAGGATCATCAACGCCGGCGGCCGCGGTGAGTACTGCACCTACGACATAGGGGAGGGGGAGGAAAAAACAGGGACACACACACGCAACACCCCAACCCCCACCCTCACCCACTACAACACACACACCAATGCATATCCAAACATTACAGTAACAACCCCCAACCCCCCCGGAAGAATGCAAAGACAAAAGGAAATGAGTGGAACCATTGTAATATATCAAAATACAGTAACCAAATATATATATATATATATATATATATCTATATATATATATATATATACACATTAAACAAAATATACACCACGATTAGTAGTGCAGGTAATGCACCATTCATTGTCCGTGGACCACTGGGCCCAAAATTCATGGGCAAGGCCCACACTAGATTCCTGATCAAAACGGAGAGAACACTGCAGGGGCATCAGGGGGAAGGGAAGGGGGGCACCTCAGCCGGATGAGAGCACCACGCCAGATCCACGAGGGGGCTCCATGCCCATTGATGTATCCTGGGGAGTGCAAAGCCACAGTCTCTCAAGTCTCTACAGTGGGTGGGTTGCCCACTGTACCATCCTGGGGAGTTGAAAGCCACAGTCTCTCAAGTCTCTACAGTGGGTGGTTTGTCCACTGTACCATCCTGGGGAGTGCAAAGCCACAGTCTCTCAAGTCTCTACAGTGGGTGGTTTTCCCACTGTACCATCCTGGGGAGTGCAAAGCCACAGTCTCTCAAGTGGATAACAGTCTCCACTGGTTCTGGAGGGGGACTGGTGCCCAGAGTGCTTCATCCTGTTAAGGACAGACGGAGTGGATGCATGTCTCCACTGGTTCTGGAGGGGGACTGGTGCCCAGAGTGCTTCATCCTATGCAGGACAGACAGAGTGGATGCATGTCTCCACTGATTCTGGAGGGGGACTGGTGCCCAGAGTGCTTCATCCTGTTAAGGACAGACGGAGTGGATGCCTTTCTCCACTGGTTCTAGAGGGAGACTGGTGCCCAGAGTGCATCACTCACCCCGTGACGGTCTCAGTTGCGTCACTGCCCCTGCCGCTCATGGGCTAGCGGTGCTTGAGTTGGGGGTCTTTGCCCTGTTCAGCGGTGCTTGCCCTGTTCAGTGGTGCTTGCCATGGCGGTCTTTGCCCTGTTCAGCAGTGCTGGAGTTGGCAGTTTCTGACCTGTTCAGCTGTGCTTGCCCTGTTCAGCGGTGCTTGCCATGGCGGTCTTTGCCCTGTTCAGCGGTGCTTGAGTTGGCAGTTTCTGACCTGTTCAGCGGTGCTTGCCCTGTTCAGTGGTGCTTGGCATGGTCTTTGCCCTGTTCACCGGTGCTTGAGTTTGCAGTTTCTTACCTGTTCAGCGGTGCTTGCCCTGTTCAGCGGTGCTTGCCATGGCGGTCTTTGCACTGTTCAGTGGTGCTTGAGTTGGCAGTTTCTGACCTGTTCAGCGGTGCTTGCCCTGTTCAGCGGTGCTTGCCAAGGCGGTCCTTCATTGCCCAGCTGGGCTGGGGCTGGAGGTCCTTCATTGCCTAGCTGGGCTGGGGCTGGCGGTCCTTCATTGGGCAGCTGGGCTGTGGCTGCCGGGGCCCTCCTGGGCAGCTGGGCTGTGGCTGGCAGGGCCCTCCTGGGCAGCTGGGCTTTGGCTGGCGTTGGCCTCCTGGCCAGTGACAATCTTGCTGGCCTCCTGGGCAGTGACTCTGGCAGTGGCCTCCTGGCCAGTGACGATCGGGCTGGCCTCCTGGGCAGTGACTCTGGCGGTGGCCTCCTGGCCAGTGACGAGTGGGCTGGCGGTGGCCTCCTGGGCAGCGGGGATGATTGCGGTCTTCTCTGCCGTGCTGCTCCTCCCAGACTTTGGCAATTTCTTCTGCCCCTTCCCCACCTTGGGAGGAGTCACAGCTGAGTCGACACTCCCCCCGGGACCCTTGTGAGCGGCTTTGCTGGCTGAAGTCTTACCCCTCTCCCGCCGGGCACTGTCCAACTTCTGGTGCTTCACAGGGGGGGGGACTGGCTGTCCTGTGGCTCCGTGCCACACTGGCTGGCCTGGTGCCCGGTGCACTCCACATACCTGTAACAAGCACCACTGGTCACAGAGATTTTTTGGCTGAGGTGCTAGTACGGGACCTATGAGTTGGAGGGGGGGGTTTGGGAAAGAGGTCAAGCTTGGTCAGGAAAAGTTTCTTAGGAACACTGGGACGAGTAGCTGGAGGGGGTTTGGGAGTGGAGGAAGAGGTAGTGGTTGTAGGAGGTGTACGTTTGGTGACTTTGGGTGAAGGTGCATGCGCTGGAGGCTGTCGTGAGGTGGATGGCTGTTGGGTGGGTGTGTGCCTGCGTTTGTGTATCTTGGGAGGGGGCGTCAAAGACACACTGGGAGAGGACACAGGGGACGTGTAAATGGGAGTGGGGGTGGTGACTGCACGTGAGCGGGGTGTGGTGGTGGGTGTGCTGGTGCGGGATGTAGTGGCTGTAGTGGTAGTGCATGCAGGTGAGAGTGTAGACGAGACTGGGAGGGAGGAGGGAGACGACGAGGAGGGGGACACAGTGGAGGCAGTGGATGCTGCTAAGTCTGTATGTGTGTGATGCTTGCGTGAGTGCCTGTGGGATGTGTGGTGCTTATGTTTGCCTGAGCTTCCCTTGTGTGGTGACGGGTGTGCATGCTGGTCTGATGGTGTGCTTGGAATAGGCTGGGGTACAGGGGATTGGGCCTGGGTGGAGGAAGTTGGAGGGGGGAGGCTAGAGACAGGGGCAATGGCTGCCATCAGTGCTGAGGCCAGAGGTTGCAGGGTTCGATGAAGGGCAGCCTGACCAGAATGAATGCCCTCCAGGAATGCATTTGTGTGTTGCAATTCCCTTTCTACACCTTGGATGGCATTCAAAATGGTAGACTGCCCAACAGTGAGTGACCTGAGGAGGTCAATGGCCTCCTCACTGAGGGCAGCAGAGGTGACAGGGGCAGGGGCTGAGGTGCCTGTGGAGAAGGTGATGCCCATCCTCCTGGGTGAGCGGGCACGGGGCGAAGGATGAGGGGCTGCTGGGAGGGCGGTGCTGGTGGGGGGGTGGCAGCTGTACCTGTGGAAGTGGGGGGCACAGATTTTGCCGCCACCACAAGGGAGCTCCCATCGGAGGACGAGTCCGTGTCGCTGGTTGCAGATCCTGTGACCGCCGTGAAGCTCCCCTCGCCCTCCGTCCCATTGGTGTATTCTGAGTCCGTGGTGTGGCCCTCCATGGCCATGTGGGATGTAGCTCCTTCGTGCTCCGGTTCCACTGTACCTCCGCCTGATGATGCTGATGCACACAAGAATGGGGAGACCACAAACCACAAAAAGGGGGACGACGACAGAAGAAAGACAGGTTGAGTGCATGGCTTACCGCTACCGTTGGCGGACAATACAGACACAGCAGCCCCCTGCACTACGCAGCGCTGTTGGGCTCTACAGATACAATTCCTGGGATATGTCTTACATAGCTATGGTCGACATCTGCACACATAGATGACACAGGGGCATGTATACCTGTACTTGGCACTCTACAGAGGTGGGGTGGGGTGCCACATGGCCTGCCTTAAGGAGGGGCCTAGCCTACAGAACTCGCCCTGGCCTAGGGAAACCCACAGCCCTCCTCCCCCACCCAGACACCTTCACTGCGTGCAAAGTCCACTGAATGATGTTGTACTCACCCCCTTGTGTCTGCTGTGATTCCCTCAAGCGCCCATCCAACTCAGGGTAGGCCACCGCCAGGATCCGGAACTTCAGGGGGGTCATGGTTCGACGGGCACCCCTCCCACATTGGGAGGCCATCCCCAGCTGAGCCTCCACCGTCTTCATGCTCCAGCGGCGAATGTCCTCCCATCTTTTACGGCAGTGGGTGATCTGTCTGCGGTGGACCCCCAGGGTCCGGACGTCCTTGGCGATGGAATGCCAAATATCCTTCTTCTGGTGGGCGCTGACCTAAATGAAATGTACAGGGGAAGAAGAGAAGTCATTACCAACTGCACCGTCGAAGTGAGTGGCCCACATCCCTAGCCTTGCCATGTGGCACATGCATTCACAGTCCTTCATGCACGCAGAACTGTGCCCCCTTCCTTCTTACAACCAGCCCTCTTCACACAGGCATAGCCCATACAACGTCCTCCCTGTGTACTTACCTGTTGGTCTGGAGGATCGTAGAGTAGCGTGTACTGGGGGAGGACCCCGTCCACGAGCTTCTCCAACTCCTCTGCAGTGAAGGCAGGGGCCCTTTCCCCAGACGCACGAGCCATTGTCTCTTCCAGACCGAGGTCACAGCAGCACTTGCAGTGTAGGTCCTCTCCTGTTGAAAATCAGGTATCGAGTGATTGAACAGCTAGAAAATGGCGGTCACATCCGCGGCGGTCACGTCCGCGGTGGTGCGTACCATCACCACTGGCGTACATCGACAGTTGGCTCCTGGGACCCATAGGGTCCAATGTTAACCAATGCAGCATTGCGCCGCGGTCTTTGCCCGCCTACCGCAATGGTGTAGAACGCCAGCGCAGTTACCTCACATCCCATTGTCCCCCTTTAGAGGTCAGGCAGCCGCCATTTCAGGGGCCCACATGGCCTGATTCACAACTGCGTCACACAGACCTAGGCCTTGTCGCACAACACAAATACAAGCCAGATTCTGTGTCTGAATGGTGTTCTGTGTAAACTGTGGGTACATACCTCTGAGTTGTTTGACTCTGTGGTCACTGTTGTCCTTCCTAGGCACCGTCCGCTGGGACATGTGAGGAGATGGCAGAATCCTCCGGTGTACCGACCGCTGGTGGACCTGTCGACAATGGAGGAAAGACATTTGACCATCACCTACAGGTTTGACCGTGCCACAATCCAGGAACTGTGTGCCCAGTTGGAGCCAGACCTGATGTCAGCAATCCGCCATCCCACAGGGATCCCCCCTCAAGTGCAGTTGCTATCAGTGCTCCATTTCCTTGCAAGTGGGTCATTTCAAACAACAGTGGCCATGGCATCAGGGATGTCCCAGCCTATGTTTTCCAACGTGTTGTCCAGAGTGTTGTCTGCCCTGCTGAAACAGATGCGGAGCTACATCGTTTTCCCTCAGGTGGAGGATTTGCCTACGGTTAAAGGTGAATTCTATAACCTTGGACATATCCCCAACATCATAGGTGCCATTGATGGGACCAAGGTAGCTCTGGTCCCCCCCCACAGGAGTGAACAGGTGTACAGGAACCGGAAGAGTTATTATTCCATGAATGTACAGATGGTATGTTTGGCAGACCAGTGCATCTCCCAGGTAAATGCTATGTTCCCTGGCTCTGTGCATGACGCCTACACCCTGCGGAATAGCAACATCCCTTATGTGATGGGTCAACTACAGAGGCACCGGGTGTGGCTATTAGGGGACTCTGGTTACCCCAACCTGTCATGGCTACTGACCCCAGTGAGGAATCCCAGGACCAGGGCAGAGGAACGCTACAATGAGGCACATGGGCGGACTAGGAGGGTGATCGAACGCACCTTCGGCCTCCTGAAGGCCAGGTTCAGGTGCCTTCATATGACAGGTGGTTCCTTATTCTACTCACCAAGGAAGGTGTGCCAGATCATCGTGGTCTGCTGTATGCTTCACAACTTGGCTTTGCGACAACAGGTGCCTTTTCTGCAGGAGGATGGTCCAGATGACGGTGTTGTGGCAGCTGTGGAGCCTGTGGACAGTGATGAGGAGGAAGCAGAGGAAGAAGACATTGACAACAGGGACTCAGTTATCCAGCAATATTTCCAGTGACACACAGGTGAGAAAACATTCCTGCCTACTACAAGTACTTTCACACTTCTACCTCTATCCTGTCTGTCAATTTCAACCAGTATATGGTAACTGAGTTGTACATTTCCATTACGGTTTCACAGGTGTGGTTTCCAACGTGTGTCATCTGCTTAGATTCCTCATGGACTTGAGATGTGTTACATAGGTATGTTGACATTACATTTGAGAACGCATTTTGTCACTGTAATTGCTAATACACATTTTCGAAATCACAGACTGACTCCAGATAGTTTTGTGCTTCAAGGGTGTTTATTGCAGTGCTCAATATTGGAGGGGGGTTGTAAAATGGTGAGGGGTGATGGTGGAGGAATGTCCATGGCAGTGTCCAGTCTATTAGTCTCACAGGTGCATTGTCCATATGGGCATAGGAAGTGGAGCTGAGGTAGTTCCAATATGGACAAAAAGTGGGACAGTAGGATGACAATCAGGGTGGTCTCATTTCTTGGGGGGGGTCTTGGCATCGTGCTCTGTCTTGTTCCTGGATCTCAGGGACCGTTTGCGGGGTGGTTCTCCGTCTGCAGGGGGTGCGGTGCTGGTGTCCACTAGCGCCGGCAGAGGTGGTGGGCAGTTCTTCGTCCATGCTAGTGTCAGGGGCCCCTTGGAGTGCCACAGTGTCCCTCCTGGTGTTAAGTATCTCCTTCAGCACCCCTACGATGGTGCCCACGGCGGTGCTGATGGTTCTGAGTTCCTCCCTGAAGCCCAAATACTGTTCCTCCTGCATGCGCTGGGTCTCCTGAAACTTGGCCAGGACCGTTGCCATCGTCTCCTGGGAGTGGTGGTATGCTCCCATGATGGAGGAGAGAGCCTTGTGGAGAGTGGGTTCCCTTGGCTTGTCCGCCCCCTGTCGCACAGCAGCCCTCCCAGTTCCCCTGTGTTCCTGGGCCTCCGTCCCCTGGACTGTGTGCCCACTACCACTGCCCCCAGGTCCCTGTTGTTGTTGGGGTGGTGGGTTATCCTGGGTTCCCTGTAGTGGTGGACACACAGCTGATTGACGTGTCCTGGGTACAGAGGTATGGGCCCGCTGGGTGGGTGCTGTGCTGGTGTTACCAGAGGGTGGAAGCTCTGTGGTGGCCTGTGACTGGGTGTGGGGAACCGACTGTCCCGAGGCCCACGATGGTCCGGGCTGGTCATCGGGATCCAGTTAGACAGAGCTGCTGTCATCACTGTGGGCCTCTTCTGTGGGTGGGGTGGAGATGTCTGGACCCTCCTGTCTGGTGACGTTGGGTAGTGGTCCTGCATGGGTGTAAAAGCCTGATTATTGCATCTGTGTGTGTCTTGGTGTTCAATGGGTGGGTGACCGTGTACCCCAGTGCTAGCACTCCTGTGTGGGGGCTTGTGTGATGATGGTTGAGGGAGGTGTTATGGGTATGTGAACTGGGCATGCTTTAGTGACGGGTGTCCATGCTTTGTTGTGTCATGCAGGGCTTGGTGTTGGGATGTGTGGTTTGTGTTATTAGTACATTTGTGAGGAGTTGGAGTGATAGGGGAGGGGGCGAGGGTGAGGGTCTGTGATAGCATGCAGGTTGGGTGGGGATATGACAGTTAAGATTTGACTTACCAGAGTCCATTCCTCCACCGACTCCTGCGAGGCCCTCAGGATGCAGAATAGTCAAGACCTGCTCCTCCCATGTTGTTAGTTGTGGGGGAGGAGGTGGGGGTCCGCCACCAGTCCGCTGTACCGCGATGTTGAGTCTGGAGACCACGGAACGCACCTTCCCCCGTAGGTCGTGCCACCTCTTCCTGATGTCGTCCCGATTTCTTGGGTGCTGTCCCACTGCGTTGACCCTGTCGACTATTCTTCGCCATAGCTCCATCTTCCTAGCTATGGAGGTGTGCTGCACCTGTGCTCCAAATAGCTGCGGCTCTACCCGGACGATTTCCTCCACCATGACCCTGAGCTCCTCCTCCGAGAACCTGGGGTGTTTTTGATGTGCCATGGGGTGGTGTAGGCGATGTGTTGGGTGGTGTATGTGGTGATAAGTGTGGTGATATGTAGTGGTGTGTGGTGTTTTGTGCATGAAAGTAGTGTGGGTGATGGTGTTGAGTGCCTGTGGCTGCTAGTTTGTGGATGGTGGTGTCTCTCTCTGGCCTTCTTTCAGATTTTTTGGTCGTAGGGGTTTGTGTGTGATGTGGGTGTGTGTTTTATATAGTATTGAGTGTGTGGGAGTGGTGTGTGTATCAGGTGTGTGTATTTCGAATTGTCCAATGTGGTGGTGTTTTGTATATGTGTGTGTATTTTGAGCGCGGCTGTGTGCACCGCCAATGGAATACCGTGGTTAAAAGACCACCGCGTGGATTCGTGGGTCGTGATAGCATGGGCGTATTTCTGTTGGCGTGACAGTGGAGGTTTTGTTATCGCCAGTTCATCACTGACCTTTGGTGTGGCGGACTTGTGTGGGTGTCTGAATTTTGTCGGATTTCGGGATGTGGGTCATAATAGCTGTGGCGGAATTCCGCTGCCGCGGCGGTGTGTTGGTGGTCTTCTGTACGGCAGTAAGCGGCTTTTACCGCCAATGTTCTAATGACCCCCAAAGTGTCATGTGCAAGTCCTCAATAAGTTTAGGCTTAAGGTGGAGTCATTAATATATGATTATTGAACATTTAATTATTGGAAGTCTATTTTCGAGTGACGGCGTGCCCAATCACTAAGCCATGCTGATCCGTGCCTCCCGGAAAGCCCCGTCGGCTTCAGCAACAAATTTAGCAAAACATGCAAGTTCCATAGGGACTACCGCTATAAACATATATTTCAGTGCCTCTTTACATGTGCTCAAACAATGTTTCAGAAATCAAAATTTTAGGAATGAGCATCTCTGTAAACAAAGTCCCGGACAGCAGCATACGAAATGGACATGATAGTTACACAATCTGCATCGTTTCTGAGAGCCGTGTGAAGACTTCCAATGGCATCTATACTCCCATGCAGGAAGAATTAAGAGCCACATCTGCAGAATGCTTCTGAACACACGGGCACCCAGTGCCGCCAGTAGGCATGGTTGGCAGATGATGTCTGGATGTGACTCCACAAGACCAACTGTGCCTCTACTATTCCTGATACAAGCAGTGTCATGTTCCCTTGAGGCCCACCCCCCCATGCTCTTTTTGAATTTTCTTTAGCAGTGCCATTGTTGTAAGGGGATCTTGCTCGTAAGTTGGAACCAGTTCAAAGGATTCCTCTGAGCTCCCTAAATACCTGACCCAGTTGCTTGAATTGTCTGTGAAAATTGATTTCAGAGACCCAAGTAAACTAGCTGTGTTGGCCCTGCAAACTTGGTGATGGAATTTGGTTACATTCTATCTCAATCCTCGCCAAGTCAAATTTAAGATGTATTTCTGTCTGCCTTGAAGGTCTTGGGATCTGAAATATTTTCTTATAGGCTTTTACATAGCAATTCACAATTAGTGTGCTGAGCCTGTCAGGGGATGCAAGATGGCCATAGGTAATTGTTGGTAACAGTTTAGCCTTAATAACTCTCCTGATTGCCTCTGTAGTAGGAAATTTAAGCCTATGGTAGAGTTTGGTCAGGGCATAGGTAATTCTCTCCTCTTTTTCTGCTAGCGATGCTGCCTGATATGAGGTTTTGCGAGTATCTGATATTCAAACTCCAAAGTAGTTATATTTAGTTGCCACCCCTATCTTTAGGGGGCCGAGGTTCCATTCCATCAGATGTTATTTTTGATGATGGCCAAAGATCAGGACCTTAGTCTCAGCCACATTTCCCTGCAAAGTGTTTTTTAGGTTATACCAGTGAAGTATGTCCAAACAGTTTTTCAACACTATCCGAGTTAGGGCGAGCCGGACCAGGTCATCAGCATACTGTTTTAGAGAGACAGTTGTTTGACTCAGTTTGAGAGGATTGTGGATGACGTCTCTTTTGCTTCGGGATGGGGGTGGGGTCAACAGGGGTAAGGAAAAGGACAAACACTAAACTTTCTTTTGGATAATGGGTAGAGTGTCTAGGAGGGATTAGGGGTTGAGAGGTTGAGGAAGTGGAAGTGTCAGGTGTGTGTGTTGTTGGTGCTGCTGTCTGTGTGCCTAAAGTATGATGTTTGTGTTTTGTAGGTGTCTGTTGTGTGGATGAGTGTGGGAGTTTGTGTTTTCTTGCAGTGTGTGATGTGGAAGTGCTGTGTACGCTAGGAGTGGTGGATGTGTCCGTTGGTGTGGGTGTGGTGTCTGGGGGTATGGTGGGAGTGGTAGATGTGTCTGTTGTTGTGGGTGTGGTGTCTACAGGTACGGTAGGGGTAGCGGGTGGATCTGTGGCTGTGATGTTTGAGGGTATGGTGGGGTGGTGCATGAATTCTGTGAGTGTGGTGTGGGGGTACGGTGGGGTGGTGGTGCCTGTGAGTGGGGTGAGTGCCTGGTGAGCAGTTGCATGCTTGTGTGTTTTGTGGTGTTTCTGTTTACATGTGCTGCTTGGGGCTGTTGTGGTTTGTGTTTGCTTATGTGACTGTGCTTGGGGCAGGTATTGGAATAGGGAAATTGGATGGGGAAGAGGCAGGTGGTGGGTGGAAATATGGTATGGGTGGAAGGCTGCCCTGAGGGAGGAGACCACAGCCTGAAAAGATCTCTATAGGGCAGACATAGAACTGTAGATGACTTCCAGGTAGGCCATCATCTGCTGCAGATGGCTGCCCTGCACCTGGATGACATTCAGTAGTGCTGTCTGACACACAGAGATGTTTTTTAGGAGGTCAATAGCCTCCTCACTCGGGGCAGGAGGGGTAACCAGGGCAGGGGATGAGGTATCTGGAGTAAAGAAGATGTCTTCTCTCTTGGGTGAATGCTCCCGGTCAACTGGGTGGGGAGCAACAGGGAGGACGGAGATGGCAGTGGGGGGTGGTGGACAAGGATGGTGTAGGAACTGGGCCTGTTTGTCCCGCCCCCACTAAGGAGTGCCCACTGGATCTGGACACGGATGATGATGTAGAGTATGTGTCCTATGTGGCACTACCCTCACCATACGGGCCACTTGGTCCCTCCTTGTCTGTAATGTCACAACTGGAGGTACCATGGCCAGCTGCTTCCCCATAGATATCTGCCGTGTCGCCTCTGTTTGCCTGGGATGATGCTGAAATGACAAATACAAATAGGGTCATTGTATGTGCCAGAACACTCTTGGTCAACAGCTTAGATCACAGAACAATACTATAATGTACAGAAGACCCCAGCAACAAGGTCCACCAAAGTGGCTCCAACATTTTCAAGGCCACATGCATGCATTCAACATGACCTGTAAACAGTTGCCCACAGTAAAGTCAGAATCACAGACAACTCCATTTGCATTAGTGAAGTTGTGCAATCACAATAACCAAGTATCAAGTAGAAGACCTTGTCACCTTCATTGGGTTGGCTCTTGTAGAATACCTCAGTAACCTGTTGTCATCAAATAGCATGGCTGTACCAAATTTATTCCTACAGATTCCACATAAGGCCCAGCAATCAGCAAATGTCCATATACCTAATACCACATCATGATGAAATGATGGTCAACTAATACAGCTATGTTGCAGGAAGATATGCAGTAGCTGGAAGAAGGTGACATGGAAAAGCTCATGTCACACTGTAGCACGTTCCCAATGGTAACTTCCTAATATGTCCATAGCCAAAATAGTCTCATGAATATTGCAGTAATGTAGCTTCGCTATAAAACACATTGCATAGAAAAGTAAACCTGGAGACAATCTGGTCAAAATGTCCTGAAGATATTCTACAAATATCCACAGCACAATGAATTAGCTAGGCCTAGAGAAATCAACCAGTCTCGATTGGTACTGGTGAGAACACCATTCTAATATTGCATAGCTAAAAGCCAATAGTCCATTGAATGTTGTTGAGAGTCAGGGAATCTCAATTACCCGAAGAGGTGGTTTAATCTGTTTTTCAACGTGAAGGCACATCGTTGTAACTTTTTGTCATGCAAACACAAATTCCATTGTATTAATGAGTGTACACACTCACGTATGATTCTCACATTTCTCCATGTCACTCTTTGATGCATGTCAACAGTCAGTTAAAGAACCTTCACCAATAAACATGTACACATCACTTAATAATTCCACAACAATGGTATGGAAATGCACATTGTAAGTAATAGCTGTAAGTCTAACTGTCATGCCCTTCATTACTTCAGCAACTGAACATGACTAATGACACTGAGTAATGGATTACGGTATGTGTGAGCCACTGAACAATGCTGACACAGTCCTGTCTGTGGTAACACAAGAACTGCATACCCATCACATATAACTATTTTCCAATTGTTAGAGGCTGGGTAGTGATAGAGGTAAGTACACACCTATCATAAAGTTCACCCCTAACACAGGGCTGTGCCCAGTCAACCACTGGTAAATTGGCGACAAGCAGTCAGGCTTAAATTGGGAGACAGGCATGTAAAGCATTCAAATACACCAATATAGTAAATAAGTCAGAAACAGTGCACAATAAAAATCGTCAACCAATTTACAAAATAGGAAATATTTGTATCTTTAAAATGACACCAAAATTACAAAAATCCAATGTAGGGAACCAGAGATAGAAATGTTTAAAGATTAAAAGTAAACAAGCGCTTAGAAGCAAATAGCTCTCAAAGGGAACATTACACTGGACCCGGACACCATCAAGAGTTCCAGCTGTCAGAAATGTAACACTGATACACTTACTTCCAGAAGTATGTCTTGATGCAGGAAAGAGATCCACAACCCTTATCCAAGGTTCCAGAATCTCTGAGCTGCTCCTTGGGGCATTGGGACTACAATTCTCACAGCGCACCTGGCCAAATCCTTGCAAGTCCACTGGATGCACTTCAGGCTGGAGACCTTTATGGACGTTTGATGCAGGAAAGTGATCCGCCACCCCAATCTAAGGTTCCAGAATCCCTGAGTTGCTCCTTGGGTTGCATGGACTACAATTCCCACAATGTACTTGGCAAATCCTTGCAAGTCCACTGGACACCCTTCTGGCTGGAGACGTTTGTGGATGTTTGATGCAGGAAAGTGATCATCAACCCCAATTCAAGGTTCCAGAATCTCTGAGTTGCTCCTTGGGTTGTAGGGACTACAATTCTCACAATGCAGTTGGCCAAATCCTTGCAAGTCCACTGGAAACACTTTAGGCTGGGAACATTTGTGGAAGTTGGTGCAGGAAGCTCTTTTACCTGTTGATTTAGGGAGTCCGCTCCTGAGCCCTTTTTGAAGCATGGCAAAGTCCTTTGTGCTGTGTTTCTAGTGTGCAACAGGTGCAGTCCTTCTGTATGCAGGCCTCTGTGTTAAAAACCAGGGCTTCAGAAGGGCAGTCCTTATTCTCGTGGTTTCAGGCAGCAGATCTGAATTCCAATGCAGATCATCCACCTTTATGACAATTTCCACTAAAGTGTGGCGTCTTCTTGTCCCATAAAGCATCATGGAATTATAACATTTAGGCCTGGGTGGAACTCCGCGAAGTGCCCAAAAAACTCCATCACGCTACGTGGAGTTCCCCAAGCCGCAGAGTGCATTAGGCTGCGCTGTTTGTGCTGATGTTTACCGCCAGGTGTTTGTCCTGTGCTGAAAAATCTGCGTGAATGGCTCCCCATGCAGCGCAAGAGGACGCTGCTTCTTTTCTGTTGCTCAAGTCATTTTTCTACTGGAATGGCAGCTTCCTCAACTCATATGGAAGATTTCTCAATGCGAACGGTCACAACCATTGGTGACAGCATGAGTTGAGAGATCTCACCAGGAGGTGGTCTTGAGTACTGCCCACCCCTCATAACATTATCATCCGACCATATACCTTTTTTTCAGAGCACTGCCCCTGTTAAGCAGAGACCAGGGTACAGTCAGGGTCAGTTAACATCAGTATCAGTCAGAAATATTAGGGTGAACATGCTAAAAGGGTGACTTACAGTAGTAAGGTGCCAGCACTCTTGACAAACTGAAGACAAGTGGCCTATTGGGTACAAATGCCAATATACTCTCTTGAGCAGACACATAACGGAGTACAGTAATCAATCAGCTCATGTTGTTTGTTTTTGTAGGTCACCCACAACATCACAAGCTGCTTGAGCTGATTGATCACTGTACTCAGGCATTTGTCTGCTCAAAAGCGTATATTAGTAGTGGACTGTACTCTGTTGTGTTCCTGGTCATTAGAACAATAGGCAAGGCACACTAGCATGCACCTACTACCAGAACTACAGAAGCGACAGAATGTGTGTGACACGTGGGCCACCTCCAATATTCATGGGGAGATGGCTGCCTCTAACACATTAAGTTAGCAATGTCACATGTATGAATCTGCCCAGGACTCACCCCCTTGTAGCTGCTGTGATGCCCTCAACCACCCCTGGGTAGGCCACTGTTACTATGTAGGCCATTAGGGGGGTCAGGGTCTTGTATGCACCCTGTCCACGTTGGGAGGACAGCCTCAGCTGGACCTCTGTGATCTTTTGGGCTCAGTGTCCCAGGTTCTCCCACCTTCTCTGACAATGAACGCTGCACTGACGATAAACATCCAGGGTCCGCACCTTCTGGGCAATGGGTTTCCAAGTGGCTTGGTTCTGAGGGGCATCGACCTGTATGGATGCAATAGATGTATGAAGAGATCATAATCTATTTGGTTAACACAAATTTTGTAGACACCTTGCACAATAATTTTTGAATTGTTAACACATTACATGTGTAAATCTGACATGCTGATAAGTTCAGGGACATAACTTTACACTTTCTAGTCATCTGCTGACTATCCACAACCCTGGGCATGGCCTACACTGACTCAGCCAGCCCACTAACATTATGTAGCCCAGGGCAAACTGACATGTACTATGATAATAACCACTATGAAACACAACACACCATTGTGACCTTCTGAAGGGTAAACTACTGGTGCATAGCCATTACTGAGAGCTTTCTCACTGTGGACGTGTGGACATGTGGATGACCTATTGGAATCTCATGCTACATCTGATTGAGTTTGAGTTGTATCTACTGGTGTCACAGGACACACATTTTACCACATGTGACACTCTTACAGAGATGACATACAACATACCAAGGGATGTTTGGTATGATTGGTTAAAAGTAACAAAGCTAGTGTATTGTATGTTATGATCTCTACAGAATTAACCAACTATCTGCACCTTATGTTTGTCACTTGTGCAATAGGCCTGTACAGTGCAATCATGACTTATGGAAAAGTGACAACAGACCTGACAGAGTAAGGGGCCTGTCAGTAGTAAAAGTCACACATTGACAATGTGGATCAGTTAAAAGCTGTACCAGGTCAAAGACTTACCTCAGTCACCAATGCAAAGGTAGTCAGTGTAAAAGCATTCAGGCCTACTATTGGTTCAGAAGACTCATTCTGGGAACATCCTAGGATCTGCAGGTCTACAGGGTGTTTACTCTGTGAACCTGTTGCATTGACACAGTAACTATGCCCCAGCCTGGGCTATGACCCACCAAGGGAAGAACCTTTGACAGGCCTTGCTCTCTGCAGGCTGAACATACTGAACCAACATATACATCACATTTCCATCACTTCATTGTCTAACAGTACATCTTGTGGCTATCCTATATGTGAGCTTAAAGTTGTGTGGCACTCTGAAGGGGCCAGGGAGAATTAGCTAGCTGTCAGACAACAGTTTGCCAAGGCCTGATCTGGGCTTAGTGATGTGTGGGACTGTACACATTGCTAACATCCTCCTCAACTGCTTCTAACAGTATATATACAAAGGTCATGCTGTAATGCAAATACAATTAATTTGTCATTTACCATCATCTGATCATCAAATATATCATTGTTACCCGGAAACGTTTACTTGCATGGATATGTGAATGCAACAGAAGCAGGATCTAGGACTTATCACACATCACACAACACAATGGTCATTTGAAATACACAAAGTACAAAGCTCCACAATCCGTAACTTGTTTATCCTATGTAGGGACCACAAAAAGTAACTACAATCATCCAAAGAAATCTTTGAGACTCAGAGGTGCATTGTAGCTTGTGAGAAAGGAAAGGATGGTGTTGAAAAGTGTCAAATATGTACATGTTCCTCTGGTGCGCCGTAGAGCTGACCATACAGGGTAAGGACCCTTTCAACGAGTTTTTCCAGCTCCTCTACCGAGAAGGCACGGGCCCTTTGACTTGCTTTGCCTGGCATGATAGCTCCCAGAGGCGACAGACAGCAGAGGCGACAGACAGCAGCTAACGTGGCAGAGGCATTGATGGCAGCAGTGTCAAGAAGCAAGTGAGTTCCTTTTCAAACCACAGTGTACATGTATGCCATGTATGTGGTCATCAGCGTAGATGGGCACAGCCATTGGGTTATAACCATCACAGTCAACAACGTTAGCCTATGGCTGTGTCTGCCCTGGATGAAAGCCCCCACCGCGCGGTCGACTTCCAAAAAGTCCAATATACGAGGTCAGGCATTCACCATTTTAGTGGTTGAAACTACAGGTATTGGTGACTGGTAAATGCATCCATACCACTACAAATGTGTTGTAACATGTAAACATATGCAATACTCCATTGATGTGTAATTTCTTCTACACAATCATCAGTGTAGTGCGTTACTGGTCATAAAAGTCATATTACTGCAGTGAACTGTACACCGCCCGTGACAGCATTTTTGGAGGACAAAACATACTTTTCAATATCAAAGTGCACATGAGGGCCAAATAGGTATTAATGTGCACATATATGTTGTAGACATGTGTAGAGAACAATGGGAATTATAGCTGGATCTTTAGTGGAAAACAACTGTAATGTGAAACGTGTAGAATGGTTTTTTAATCGGTATTGTTTTGTCCCATGACTTTTGTCTTACTTATCCTTTATATTGCTCTGTACACTGTGACTAATGCTCCTATTTATTTGATTCCACATATAAGTACCCTGGCAGAGGGAGGAGATGACAACCTCCAGTGTACTTTCCATTTCCAGACCTTCCCACCATGGAAGAAAGGGATATAATTAAAACGTTTCATCTGAATAAGCAAACTGTACAAGATGTATGTTGTCAGTTGATGCCAGATCTCATGCCTCAAAACACTAATCCAACATGTATACCACCCATTGTGAGACTCATGGCAGAATTAAACTTTCAGGCCACAGGGTCCTTTCAATATACAGTGGCTATATCTAGTGGTATGTCAAAACCTATGTTCAGTGGTATTTTAAAAGATGTGCTGTCAGCATTACCTAAATAATTTGAGAGCTACATCAGGTTCCCCAGCTGTGAGGATTTAGCCAATGTGTAGGTTGGCTTCTATGGATTTGGTCGCCTCCAACATGTGGTGGGATCATTGATGGCACCCATATTGTGTTAGTGCCACCGCATGCCAGTGAACAAGTCTATTGAAGCAAGAAGCACTTCCATTCTATCAATGTGTATGTTGTCTGCTTGCCAGATTTGTACATTTCAAACCTCTGTGCACAGGTCCTAGATTTATCCCATCATTCCTTTGGAACAGCACCATAACCCAGCTGATGTCACAACTACAACCAGAAAGGGCCTGGCTTGTTGGTAAGTAACATCGGTTCTAACTTGTGCGTGCAATGTCAGGTGCTATAATCAGGAAGTGTGTGACTCATTGTAGCACTTAGGTCTCATTACTAAACAGGAGACTCAGCATATGCCAACCATCCTTGGTTGTTAACACCGGGGAGGAATCCAACTGTGCCAGGGGATGCCCGCTTCAATGAGGCCCATGGACGAACACAGCGATCACTGGAGCAGGCTTTTCAACTCCTGAAGGCCTGATTTGCTGCCTGGACAAGACAGGGGGTGCCCTCCTCTACTCAAGCAGGAAGGTGTGTCAAATCACCGTGGCCTGCTGCATGCTCCATAACATTGCCCTTTGAAGGAACACCTCTTACATCACAGAGGAAGGCGAGCCTGAGGTGCCACCGGATGAGAGATCTGAAATGCCAAATGATGATGTTAGAGGTGAAGAGGAAGAAGTTGATCTAATCGACAGCTTCTTCTCATGAGTCTAAGTATGTTGTGAGATGTCATGACTTTGTACAATGAACTCTTGTTGTGATGATGTGAGGACCAGATTTGTTGAAAATGTTAGGAAGCTGGAGCTCTAAAAAATTCTGGCAAAGGGTGTTTGGTGATGAGGTTTTTGACACATTCAAATTTTTGGTAATGCTGCTTTGTTAATGTCATATTTTTGTCATGGACTGCATTCTCCTGACGTTTGCTTTGTGAATTGTCTCATGTGTGGTTTCTATAATATACTCTTTGTTTTTGTGTGTGTTAAGGTACCTTTTACATGGCATCGTCCTTTGGATTTTCAGAGTTGTGAAATTGGCAGGTATATCATGCTGTTGGGACATTCAAAGTGGACATGGATTGTTACAGAGAATGTACGTCATAGACATTGGGTGTACAAGACCTGTGCCAAGGCAGCTTGCACACTGATAGGATGGATGTTACGGAGACTCCATTGGACTTGTTCCTTGTCGTGTGGTGGCCATGATGCATTATGTGTGCCACCATGTAGTCAGAAAATATATAGATGTAGGCCGAATTCATGTTAGTTTCCCTTCAGGTTGGCAAAACACTCTTTTTATATGAACTGTATGTAGCTGTTGAGGTGTTTCATCATTGTAGGCCAAAATGCCTGTGACACATCACTGACACATGTTTGTGTCATACCACCACATTCAGAAGAACTGGATTGTAATGGCCCTGTGATCAGGAACTGTTGTACTGCCATCTGTCTGAATCTTGCATTATATGATGTTGGATTCCTTTGGTGAGGTAGGTGATGTGGCTCCATATGATGACATCAACCACATTTATTTTTGCCTATTTGACAGGACAATGTCTGATATATCCCTTCCTTTCATGTTCTGGAGGTGTGTACCGAAAGTTTGATCACTTACACAATATGATTCACTCATGTATCATTTTCTATGTTTCTGACATCTTGATTTGAACAATGCAATAAAAAACTTCTTAGACAAGACACTTGTATGTAAGGGCTGGTGTGGTATGGTTGTGATCCTCAGGTGAACATTGTATACAAGCAACATATCCATTCTTAGAAAAGTAGCTTGTTTTGTAATTGTATCGTTCATATGATCTTACATCTACATTGCTAAATGTGAAATTTACTACAGCAGACAATGAGTTGGTGACTTATGAATTTATTAAAGTGGTAAGTGTAGGAAAGTACCATCTTGCCTGGCATGTTACCCCCATTTTTACTTGTGTGTCCGTTTGTTTTTGCCTGTCTCACTGGGATCCTGCTAGCCAGGACCCCAGTGCTAATAGTTTGTGGCCTGAATGTGTTCCCTGTGTGGTGCCTAACTGTGTCACTGAGGCTCTGCTAATCAGAACCTCAGGGCTTATGCTCTCTATGCTTTTACAATTGTCACTGCAGGCTAGTGACTATTTTTACCAATTCTGATTGGCACATTGGAACACCCTTATAATTCCCTAGTATATGGTACTGAGGTACCCAGGGTACTGGGGTTCCAGGAGATCCCTATGGGCTGCAGCATTTCTTTTGCAACCCATAGGGAGCTCAGACCAATATTACACAGGACTGCCACTGCAGCCTGAGTGAAATAACGTCCACGTTATTTCACAGACATTTTACACTGCACTTAAGTAACTTATAAGTAACCTATATGTCTAACCCTCACTTGGTGAAGGTTAGGTGCAAAGTTACTAAATGTGAGGGCACTCTGGCACTAGCCAAGGTTCCCCCACATAGTTCAGGGCAATTTCCCCGGACTTTGTGACTGCGGGGACACCATTACACATGTGCACTACATATAGGTCAATACCTATATGTAGCTTCACAATGGTAACTCAGAATATGGCCATGTAACATGTCTAAGATCATGGAATTGTCCCCCCATGCCAAATCTAGTATTGGGGTTGCAAGCCCATGCATCCCCGGGGCTCCAGCATGGACCCCGGGTACTGTCAAACCAGCTCTCTGGGGTTTTCACTGCAGCTGCCGCTGCTGCCAATCCACAGACACGCTTCTGCCCTCCTGGGGTCTGGGCAGCCCAGTCCCAGGAAGGCAGAACAAAGAATTTCCTCTAAGAGAGGGTGTTACACCCTTTCCCTTTGGAAATAGGTGTTTAGGGCTGGGGAGCAGTAGCCTCCCCCAGCCTCTGGAAATGCTTTGAAGGGCACAGATGGTGCCCTCCTTGCATTAGCCAGTCTACACCGGTTCAGGGATCCCCCAGCCCCTGCTCTGGCACAAAACTGGACAAAGGAAAGGGGAGTGACCACTCCCCTGTCCATCACCACCCCAGGGGTGGTACCCAGAACTCCTCCAGTGTGTCCCAGACCTCTGCCATCTTGAATGCAGAGGTGTGAGGGCACAATGGAGGCCTCTGAGTGGCCAGTGCCAGCAGGTGACGTCAAAGACCCCTCCTGATAGGTGCTTACCTTATAGTCCTATGAGGACTATTTAGGGTTTCTCCTGTGGGCTTCTCTTCAGATAACGAATGCAAGAGCTCACCAGAGTTCCTCTGCATCTCCCTCTTCGACTTCTGCCAAGGATCGACCGCTGACTGCTCCAGGACGCCTGCAAAACTGCAACAAAGTAGCAAGAAGACTACCAGTGACATTGTAGTGCATAGGCCTGCCGGCTTTCTCAACTGTTTCCTGGTGGTGCATGCTCTGGGGGCTGTCTGCCTTCACCCTGCACTGGAAGCCAAGAATAAATCTCCTGTGCGTCGACGGAATCTTCCCCTGCTAATGCAGGCACCAAACTTCTGCTTCACTGGTCCTCTGGTTCCCCTCTCATCGTGACGAGCATGGTCCCTGGAACACAGGAGCTAGATTCAAGTGACCCCAACAGTCCAGTGGTCCATCTGTCCAAATTTGGTGGAGGTAAGTCCTTGCCTCCCCACACCAGATAGTAACCCTGTGTACTGCATGAACTGCAACTGCTAGGGCTTCTGTGCACTTTTGCAAGGAATCCTTCATGCACTGCACAGCCCAGGTCCCCAGCACTCTGTCCTGCATTGCTCAACTCGCTGAGTTGACCACCAGCTTCGTGGGACCCTCTTATGTAGTTTTGAGACGATGCCATGCTCAGTTTTCTTGAACCCATGTTCAAGTACTTCTGTGGGTGCTACCTGCTTCTGCATGGGCTCTTTGTATTGCTGAGCACCCCCTCTGTCTCCTCCTCCAAGGGGCGACCTCCTGGTCCTTCCTGGGCCCGGGCAGCACCTATTTTCTTCAACTGCGACCTTTGCAGCTAGCAAGGCTTGTTTGCAGTCTATGCATCCTGCAGCACACTGTGGGACATCTTCTGTGCAAAGGAGAAGTTCCTGTCATCTTCTGTTGTTGTAGAATCTTCAGCTTCTTCCACCTGGAGGCAGCCATTTTTCACCTTCATCTGGGGTTTAGTGGGCTCCTGCCCCCCGGACACTTTTGTGACTCTTGGACTTGGTCCCCTTCCTTTGCAGGTCCTCAGATCCAGGAGTCCATTTTCAGTGCTGTGCAGTCAGTTGTAGTCTTTGTAGAATCTCCTATCACAACTTTAGTGTGTTTCTGGGGAAGTAGGGTAACTTTACTCCTACTTTTCAGGGTCTTGGGGTGGGGTATCTTGGACACCCTTAGTGTTTTCTCACACTCCCAGTGACCCTTTACACACTACACTAGGCCTGGGGTCTCTAAGTGGTTCGCATTCCACTTTATTAGTATATGGTTTGTGTTGCCCCTAGGCCTTTTGCATCCTATTGTATTCTACAGTGTTTGAACTACTTTTCTAACTGTTTATTTGCCTGATTTTGGTTTGTGTGTATATTTTGTGTATTTTACTTACCTCCTAAGGGAGTATATCCTCTGAGATATTTTTGGCACATTGTCACTAAAATAAAGTACCTTTATTTTTGGTAACTCTTAGTATTGTGATTCTTATGATATAGGGCTACATGATATAAGTGATATAGTAGGAGCTTTGCATGTCTTCCAGTTCAGCCTAAGCTGCTCTGCTATAGCAACCTCTATCAGCCTAAGCTGCTAGAACACTACTAATCTACTAATAAGGGATAACTGGACCTGGCACAAGGTGTAAGTACCATCTGGTACCCACTATAAGCCAGGCCAGCCTCCTACAGTAAGGGTAAGGACATACTTGGCGTAAAAACAAACATACATGAAAAGTGAAGTAGTCAGTCATGGTTAATGAAACCATAGATGTTAATGCCAAATCATCAGAATTCCAAAGTCCAGATTACTCCTCTCATCAAAAATGGAAAAGTGTCCAGAATTAGTCCACCGAGTGAATATGTGACACACAAAGGACATTAAGGTTGAGGTTTCTTGTTGTCAGTGGTGGGTGTTTTGCCACCCGTACCTCCTAAATATTTGCATGGATGTCCATGCTTGCGAGGGCAGGGGGGTTCAGTTGCTGCAGAAGTAGCGGTGTCTGACTTTTTTTCCTATGGCAGGGCTTCCCTTCCTGTGTCTACTGCAGATGTAGATGGGCTTGATGTAGTTGCACCACAGGAAGGGGTAGCTGGTGGTGGAACATCCCTGCTGAGGGATGTATGTATGTCCATAAGCACCCCTGTTAGGGTGCCCATGTTGGAGTTATGGGCCACCATCTGTTGGTACATGTCTGCAGCTGCTTAATTTCCCAGAGATTGGCAACTACCTGGCCCATCATGTCTTGGGACTCCTGATAGACCACCAAGGCTTGGCTGATGGTGTCCTGGTTGTGAGGGGCCCCAATGGCCTCACTCTGCTGTCCCACAGCATCCTTCCCACGGACTGTACCCCCACAATCCTGTGACCTTGGCCAAGGGTGCCCTCTACAACTGGGTCTTGGTCCCACTGTGTCAGGGCTGGTGATTTGCACTTCAGGATCCAGAACTGGAGGGTACAACATTGTACTAACTGTGCTAGGTACACAGATTGTGTGGTATGTTATTGGCTGTGATGTTGTAGCAGCTGGGGTGGGAGGTGTTGGTGTGGACACAGTGAGACACACTGTTGCCATCTGACTAGGCTGACCAGATGTGCTAGGTCCATCTTCCACGTCCACATGTCCAGGAGTGTTGTTATCCTTGAGGGCTTCATCTGGGGTGGGTTGGAAGTCTGTTCAGTGCACAATATCGGCCCAGATGCTGTGCCAGTTCGATCTGTTGAGAAATAGAGTAAATTGTCATTGGTTGAAGAGTGGAATCTACATCCAAATGTTTTGTGTCACATTAAGTAGGGACCTTGAAAAATCTTAATAGGTAGAGTTTCCTGGTCTGATATCTTTCCATGTTATTGAAGTTGATGTCAAGACATTTGTGGAGGCTGCAAAAAGTATTAGAATTGAGCAGCTCATTAGGGGCCAGATGTAGAAAGCATTTTGCATGGTGCAAACTGCGAGAATCGCAGTTTGCGCCATGCAAAATGCCTTTTGCGATGCACATTCACAATTTGCAAGTCGGTACCGACTCGCAAATTTTGAATGCGACTCGCAAATAGGAAGGGGGGTTCCCTTCCTATTTGCGACTCGCATTGCTATGCTAAATAGCTCTGTGACTGCGAAGGCGGTCGCAAAGTAATTTGCAGTTACCACCAGTGTCACACTGGTGGTAACCCATTCGCAAAAGGGAAGGGGTCCCAATGGGACACCTTCCCCTTTGTGAATGTTGCCAATAAGGGTTTTTTTTTCAGAGCAGGCAGTGGTTCAATGGACCACTGCCTGCTTTGAAAAACCAAAACCAAAAGGTTTTGTTATTTTTTTTATTTTGCAACTCGTTTTCCTTTAAGGAAAACGGGCTGCAAAATAAAAAATAAAAAACTGCTTTAGTTAAAAAGCAGTCACAGACATGGAGGTCTGCTGACTTCAGCAGGCCACCATCCCTGTGAGTGCAGGGACTCGCTATGGGGTCGCAAAATGCGACCCACCTCATTAATATCAATGAGGTGGGTCTTTGCGACCCCATATCGATTCGCAGTCGGTGTCTGAGACACCGTACTGCATCCGATTTAGCGAATCGGAAATTGCGAGTCGCACCGACTCGCAATTTCCGATTCGCTAAATCGGAAATTACTACATCTGGCCCTAGATGTGCTAAGTTGCATTTTAGATGAAGGATGAATGTGACATCTAACAAACAGTTAAGCCAAAGACAGTGGAGAAGTAAGTTGTGTATTTGACCATTTCCAGGCCCAGTTGTGTAAAACACAGGCAAACACACAGTTTGGTTGTATATGTAGCAGTGAATATAATGTGAGCAGTGCAGAGTCAGTGGGTTACTTGCCACTTCCAAACATCTAAAGCAGTTTAGTGCTGTATAAATACTTGATGTACATACTTGGTGGGATGTCACTCACAGCGTCAATAGTTTCATTTGGAGATGCCAGAACAGAATCAATCTAGGTAGGCAGACACTTCATCCTTGCAGGCAGCTCGCTTCCTCCTCACCACTGCTCCAGTAAGTGCTGCCATTGTTTTGGGCTTGTTTGGGCTTGTCTGGGCTTGTTTGGGCTTGTTTGGGCTTCTTGGCTTCTCCTCTCCCGGAAGGCCCCGCCCTCTCCCTCCTCCTCGGAGCTCTTCCTGCTACTGACTTCTGCTGCCCCACCCACCCGCACTCCCATTGGAGGTTTCCCTCTCTCCTCCCAGCTTCTGCTCCCTCCCACCTCCCCTCTTATGCCAGCCACAGCTCAAGGTTAGAAGCGACCTCTGACCCTGCATCCTTGCAGGCAGGTCGCTTCCTCCTCACCACTGCTCCGGTAAGTGCTGCCATTGTTTTGGGCTTGTTTGGGCTTGTCTGGGCTTGTCTGGGCTTGTTTAGGCTTCTTGGCTTCTCCTCTCCCATAAGGCCCCGCCCCCCTCTCTCCTACTCGGAGCTCTTCCCGCTCCTGACTCCTGCTGCCCCTGCCCCCGCACTCCCATTGGAGGTTTCCCTCCCTCCTCCTAAGTGCCACTCCCTCCCACCTTCCCTCTTATGCCAGCTGCAGCGAGGACGCACAGTGGACGCGCGCAGTGGGTGTGCCGATGGCGCGCCTCAAGCCCGCCTGCACCCTTCCGTGAGAAGACCGCACCCAGCACCAGACCCCAGGCCAACACGCCTCCCGCGCCACTGAACACCTTTACACTGCCAACGAACTCCACGCCCTTAATCCAGGACGCTCCTCCATCTGCTTCCAGTCCACACCGATGCCCACCAAAGGACCCTTCTACCGCAAAGCCTGCAATTTCACCTGCAACCTAACTTCCAAACTCCATATCAAAACAGACAACCGCCTAAGATGCATCCTGCTTAACACCCGCTCCGTCCACAAACCTGCAATTGAACTCTGGGACCTCCTGACCACATACTCGCCCGACGTTGCATTCCTCACTGAAACCTGGATGAATTTGGCCTCGGAACCAGACATAGCTATAGCCATACCAGAAAACTACAAGATAACCAGAAGAGCCCGAATCAACAGACCAGGAGGAGGAATCGCCATAGTCCACAAAAACACCATAAGAGTCTCCACCAACTCCCACTACACCATCAACTCCTCTGAGCACCTCCACTTCAAAATCCACATCAACGACAACAACACACTCAGAGGAACACTGGTCTACAGACCCCCTGGACCCAGACTGCAGTTCTGCGATGACATCGCCGACGCCATCAGCTCCCAAGCCCTCGCCTCAACAGACTACATCCTCCTCGGTGACCTAAACTTCCACCTAGAAAATAACAACGATATCAACACCACCAACCTAATCGACAACCCTCGCCAACTTCGGCCTCAAGCAACTCGTCACTACACCCACCCACTCCACAGGCCACACACTCGACCCCATCTTCTCAGCCAGCAACCATGTCTCTTTCAGCCACACCACCAACATCAGCTGGACAGACCACCGCTGCATCCACTTCTCCTACCAGAAACCAGTCACTCACCACCACCGCACACAACCCCCCGAAGCAACTGGAGCAAAATATCAACAGATCAACTGATCTCCACTCTCGTCTGGGCCCCACCCCCTGGGACCCTGGACCCCAACACAGCCACCACCAACCTGCATCGCTGGATAGAAAAGTGCGCCAACACCCTCGCACCGCTCAAAAAAAAAAAAAACACCTCCCACAGAATCAAGGCCAGCTGATTCACCCCAGAACTACAGGAATCCAAATGCCTATGTCACCGAATGGAAAAAACCTGGCACCTTGACCCTACCAACTTCAACCACATCACTTTCAAGGATGCCCTACGCAAACTTCACCTACTGATCCGCACCACCAAAAGGACCCACTTCAAAAACCGCATCGGCGCCAATACTCACAACAGTAAACAGCTCTTCAGCATCGTCAATGAGCTCTCCACCCCCAGGACCTGCTCCAACTAACCCCCGCCATCACCGGAGTTCTGCAACTCACTGGCAACACACTTCCGTCGAAAGATAGAAGAAATCCACAATAGCTTCAAACCCCAGAACCACCAGCTGACTACAAACACCCAAGAACCCAACGCACGAAGCAACACCCACCTCCTCCACACCTGGACCCCCATCAACATAGAGGACACAGGGCCTGATTCTAACTTTGGAGGACGGTGTTAAACCGTCCCAAAAGTGGCGGATATACCACCTACCGTATTACGAGTCCATTATATCCTATGGAACTCGTAATACGGTAGGTGGTATATCCGCCACTTTTGGGACGGTTAAACACCGTCCTCCAAAGTTAGAATCAGGCCCACAGCCACCACCATGGCCTCCATCCACTCCGGATCACCATCAGACCCCTGCCCACACCATATCTTCAATAAGGCAAACATCATCATCGCCCCTGACCTCTGCAAAACCATCAACAGCTCCTTCGAGTCAGCCACCTTCCCAGAAAGATCGAAGCACGCAGAAATCAACACCCTGCTGAAGAAACCAAAGGCAGCCCCAGACGACCCCAAGAACTACCGGCCGATCTCCCTCCTCCCCTTCCCAGCCAAGGTCATCGAAAAAATCGTAAACAGCCAACTATCCCGGTTCCTGGAAGACAGCAAGGCACTTGACACCTCCCAATCCGGATTCTGCAGAAACCACAGCACCAAGACTGCACTCATTGCTGCCACAGCTTACATTAGGACCATGCTCGACGAAGGAGAAACAGCAGCACTCATCCTCCTGGACCTCTCCGCAGCCTTCGTCACGGTATGTCATCACACTCTCCGCACACGCCTCTACAACACTGGAATCCGCGACAAGACACTCGTCATTTCTCTCAGGCAGAACCCAGAGAGTCCGCCTCCCACCGTTCCTGTCAGAAGCCTCCAGAATCATCTGTGGCGTTCCCCAAGGATCTTCGCTCAGCCCCACGCTCTTCAACGGCCCCCCTCGCCAACATCGCACAAACCCACCACATCAACATAGTTTCCTACGCAGACGACACTCATCCTCTCCCTCACGAAAGACCCAACAACTGCAAAGAACAACCTCCACAACGGACTTCACGCCATCGCCAGCTGGATGGAATCAAGCCACCTCAAGTTAAACACAGACAAGACAGAAATCCTCATCTTTGGCACCGACCCCTCAACTTGGAATGACTCCTGGTGGCCCATCTCCCTAGGAACTGCGCCCTCACCCACCACCCACCCACGCAACCTAGGATTCATCTTGGACTCCACACTCAGCATGACTCAGCAGGACAATGTCATCCCCTCTTCCTGCTACAACACTCTCCACATGCTCCGCAAAATCTTCAAGTGGATTCCCGTCAAAACCAGGAAAACTGTCACCCACACCCTGGTCAGCAGCCGATTGGACTACGGAAACGCCCTATACGCAGGAATAACAACCGAACTCCTAACCAAGCTGCAAAGAATCCAGAACGCATCCGCCCGCCTCATTCTGGACATTCCACGCCTCAACCACATTTCCCCCCACCTCAGAGACCTTCACTGGCTACCAGTATCAAGGAGGATCACTTTCAAACTCCTCATCCACGCACAAAAGGCCCTCCACGACACAGGCCCAGCCTACCTCAACGACAGACTCACCTTCCACACCCCCACCCACAATCTTCACTCCGGCAGCCTCGCCCTCACCTCCATCCCCCGCATCTGCCGCACAACCGCGGGAGGAAGATCCTTCTCTCACCTAGACGCCAAGACCTGGAACTCCCTACCGCTCCACCTTCGCCAGACCCAAGACCTCTTGACATTCAGGAAATGCCTCAAGACATGGCTTTACGACCAGTAGCTCCCCCGCGCCTTGAGACCCTAACGGGTGATTAGTGTGCTCTATAAATCCTTGATTAATTGATTGATTGATTGAATTAAGCATGATATGTAAATTGCTCAATTATCAGTTGTGACATGGCAAACAAGTGTATTTGGCCAAAAGCACAATGGCCTCTTGTTTTGAGTTACAGAAACAGGGCCTCATGGTGTGGTTGTCATGTCACTTTCTAACTCCCAACACTAGACAAATGATATACTCCATGATGAGTGAACATCAGTTGTGGTATGGAAGACAAGCGTATTTGGGCAAGAGCACCATGGCCTCTTGTTGTGAGTTACAGAAATAGGGCCTCAAGGTAGTTGTAGTCATGTCACTTTCCACCTTCCAACATGATAAGCTCAATGATGAGTGAACATCAATTGTGTCATGGCTTATGAGTGACTATGGGCAACAGTGCCATGGCCTCTTGTTTTGAATTACAGAAACAGGGCTTCATGGTAGATGTAGTCATGTTTAGCCAAATCCATACTACAAAAATGTATACCTACCAAAGTCCTCAAAAACTACAATAACCACTACACCAACATACCATCAATATAATATTTATAATATAATATTTTATTACATCAGTGAAACTATTATTTTAAATTGGTACTTAATAAACATCGAAATTATAAAATAGATATATTAGTTATTGAAAAAAACCAACCACCAACCAAAAAACTTAAATCTAACTGAAAACAAAACAGAAAATAAATAGAACACATAATCCAAACAATTCCACATAATAATCACATAAACATACCATAACAAAATATTATCACATTTCCTTCCCAAAATTAAAGAGAGTAAAAATGTAGGGCCTCATTATGAGTGTGGCGGTCCGAGGACTGCCACACTCGTGGTGATGGTCAGGCCACCACACTCCAGGCGGTCTGACCACCACATTACAACCTTGGCGGTTAGACCCACCTGGGGACTGCCGTCACCGCCAGGAACATCATTCCCGACAGGATGACGGTGGTCTGAGTTGTACTCAGCCACAGCGGCACTGAACTCAGCACCACCGTGCCGATTACACCTCAACATTCTGCCAGGCTTTCCATGGCAGTCACCTGGCCCCCAGCCAGTGCTGGGGGCCACAAGGGAGGCCCTGCCTAGCACCATTGTAATGCGCACTGTCTGCTTTACGATGGTGCTTGTTTGCTATGGTGTTGTCCTGGCTTCCTTAAGAGCAGAGACCAATAATGTAACACTGTTTTTGCTGGCCAGCACAGCGGGAACAGTGTAATACAATGATCTTGCCGGTCAGCGCGGTGGAAACATTGTAATACACTTGGGGGGTCGGTGGCATCCTTCCCGCGAGTTTGGTACTCGGCTCTCCAAACTCGTAATGAGGTCCTCACTGTTCTGTAGCTGCAGATCCTTCCACATCTCCAAGTAGCAATGAATAGTAATCCACAAAAACGGAAGTGAAAAACATCCAAAACGTCCAAAAGAAAATGCAAAAATAATAGGAATCCAATTTAAATCCTTTCAAGCTAGCCAAAGTCTATAGGTTCCATAAAAAAAAAATATATATATATTTTTTAAACTAAGCGTTCCAGGAAACCCAAATAAACGAAATCCAAGAAAAAGTATTGGTTTATAATAAACCAAAACTGATTTACATAAAAAAAGTAAACTTTAAGTCCCCATAGAAGGCATTCATAGAAAAAAAACTGTATATAAATATCAAAAACTCACTTGCACAACACATTACTTTCCCAAATATACATATAAATTACATTTAATCATCAAAATATAAGCATCACATAATTTAACATAACATACACATACTTTGCTAAAACAATCTACAGAACATGTCAAATAACAAACTAGTGTAACACAATAACAACAATACATCTGGATGTAGCAAAAACCCACCAACAAAATTATAACCAACTTTTAAACATCCTTTTTAAAAAAAGCCTACTCTCAAAACCCTTAAAAAATCCTTAATAAAGGACTGACTTGGTCCAATGAACAGCAGCACCCTAACATGGCCTGATTCTGGGAAGATAGACTAAAAATAACACAGATAGACTAAAAAATAGAATGTAGTGATAAAAAATACCTGCTAATTGAAATTAACAAAAAAACGATCTCCCCATAAAAAGTAATGGGCAATAATGCAAAAATGTTTAATAAATTAATAAAAAATCATCAAAAATGTAAAGAATCTCTTCCAATGCTATAATAAATGAAAATGTGTTAAAGTATAAATTAAATAATGGTGTAAAATACATGCAATGTTTTAATACATACGAATAATACATTTTGAAATAATGTTAAAATGTACATAACAATTTTAAGAAATGTCAAAAAATGTTAATGAAAAATAACTATTGAAAATGTACAACATACAAATGCATTTAAAATATGATTTACTTGTTTTTATAATTATAACTAATAAAATGTTTTACTTACTTCACTTTATATTTTCCTTCTTATTTAAAATATTTAACTTTACAATAAATTAAATTTGAAATCGAAAGCAAATTTTAAAAAGTGTGACCTCTTTATCGTATTAAATGTGGAGAAGGTGTTGGACACTAACGGGGTGACATCTATTATTCCCACTCCAATTTAGGGGAAGGTGTTGGACACTAAAGGGAGGGCATTTGCTATTCCCACTGCCAACATTATTAAATTGGGGAATGTGTTGGGCACTAAATGGACAACATTTACTATTCCCACTACAATCTAAAGCAATTTGAAGGAAGGTGTAGGACACTAAAAGGATGACATTTACCATTCCCACTCAAATCTAAACCAACTTTTGCTTTTCCTACTTCAACATAACCAATTTGGTTGAAGGTGTTGGACAGTAAAGGGCTGAAATGTACTATTCCCGCTCCAAGATAACCAGTTTAAGGAAAGTTTTGGACACTAAAGTGGAGACATTTACTTTTAGACCAGGCATCCTTGGCATATTCTCCCCTGTCTTTTTGGCCTCTTCTTCCTATGTTTTGACTGTGTGCTGGACTTTATTTTTGCTGGTTTGGTACTGGTTTGGTACTCTGGGTACTTTACCACTGCTCAAGTGCAAGTGCTTCCTGTGTAAATTGCCTGTGTGGTTAGTTTATCAATGATTGGCATATTTGATTTACTAGTATGTCCCTAGTAAAGTGCACTAGAGGGGCCCAGGGCCTATAACTCAAATGCTACTAGTGGGCCTACAGCACTGATTGTGCCACCCACATGACTAGCCCTGTAAACATGGCTCAGACCTACCACTGCAGCGTCTTTGTGTGCAGTTTTAAACTGTCAATTCGCCCTGGCAAGTGTATCCACTTGCCTGGCCCAAACATTCCCTTTTTATACATGTAAGGCACCTGTAAGGTAGGCCCCAAATAGCCCCATGGGTAGGGTGCAGTGTGTGTTAAAAGTGGGACATGTACTGATGTGTTTTACATGTCCTAACAGTGAAATACTCCCAAATTCATTTTTGACTGTTGCAAGGCCTATCTCTCTCATAGGTTAACATGAGGACTGCCTTTAAATGTGAGATATGGAGCTTGGTGTCTCTTAACTCACAATTTAAAAATACAACTTTTGGTAAAGTTGTTTTTTAGATTGTCAGTTTGAAAATGCCACTTTTCTGCTTTAAACATTCTGTAACTCTGCCTGCTTGTGTATTCCCTGTCTGGGTCACTTGGACTGTTTGTGAATTCCCTCTGGACAGTGGCACAAAGGGGGCTGGGGTGTAGCCTGCTTGTCCTGATTGGGCACCTGGGCTAGAGTGGGGAGGGAGGAGCTGACACTTACACCTGAATGGGCTGTGCCTGTCCTCACACAATGCAGTTTCTAACCCCCTGTGTGTGTCTGGGGCCAGGACTGGGCAAGGCAGGATCTTGTGAACAACAGAGACTTTCCTTTGAGGTTTGCCTACTTCAAAGCCAGAAAAGGGTATAAGTAGTGGACCCAAAACCCAAGATTTTTAGATTACTTCTGGAACCAAGAGACACCTCTGCCAAGCAGAAGAGCTGAAGAACTGGAGGAGATGTACTGCCCCTTTGCCTGTGACTGTGCTTTGCTGGGTTGGCCTACAGTTGATGCTTCTGCCTGAAATAGGACAAGGACTGGACTTTGTGGTATATTCCTGCTTGTGAAGTGTCTCCAAGAGCTTCGACTGAGCTTGCCTCCCATTTTGAAGGCTCAAGGCTATCAAAGACTTCCTCTGCCAGTACCTGGACTCTCTTCTGAGTCTCCTACTCTGGCAAGTGGTACCCTATCCATACCCTGGGCCCTTGAAAGGTGAAGCTGGTGGAACCCAGGTGAAAATCCACGCATAGGAGCCATATACCATTTTGAGAAAGGTGCTGGACACCAAAGACTTTACATTTACACTATCCACTTCAAAACGAAACATTTCACCTACCATATTACAAACATAAAACTGTTATATACATACTGAATACTCCATGTTCTCACATATTTTTAAAATATAAAGTTAACAAAGATTTTATCTGAAAACACACTAATGAAATCTACAAACTTTTATATAAATATGTATTCTTTCAAATGTAAAAATAATATTTTAATTACTAATATAAATTAAATTATTGTTAGTACCACTCATAAACTTAAAACAATATGAACAATAGATTTTTAGAAATATTTTTATTTTTTCACATTGTTTCTAAATTTTAATTTAAATTTAAAGTGTTGGTCATGACATTTTTATACATTTATAACCATTTCCTAAAATAACATAATATTTTTAATTTTAACTTACAAATAACTCAAAATATACTATTTTTTAAACACAAATCTAAGTTATTTTTAAAAATGTGTAATTTTTGTATTTAAAATAATTAAAATATATATTGAGATCAAATTTAAAAAACGAAAAGAAAAATAAACTACATTTCAAAACTGTTAATTTGCACATCTTTAAAATTATTAACTTGCAATTCAAAAGTAAAACAATATAGTTTTGTAATATCTCCAGTCCCTTTTTCCCTAAAACACAACATCCTGCTGCTACAAAAAAATAAAATAATTAAATATAAACATTACCATAATTATAATAAACAAACATAAACAATTTCATAAATAGAAACATGTTACTAAAACACAAATAAAAAAATTAATGAACAGATAAACTAAAAAAATAGAATACATTACAAAATAATTAACGCTAAAAAACAATGTTACATATAATAGTATATTCTACGTTGATATTAAACACAATAATATTAAAAATAACACTAAAAATGATATATTTACCTTCAATATTCATGTCCAGGAAATTTCTGAAGTCACAATATTCTTGACACAATATTTCTGTAGTACAATTTTTCCTGATATTTTGTGTGAACACTGCTGGCGGCGGCTCACGCTGATTTTCAGTGTGAGTGGCACAGTTCCAGTGCGCACTGGTCCCTTTTGCAGTCGCAAAGAGCCCAAAAGCTTGAATGTAAGAACTTGAGAGACAGACCAACAGCCCAGGACCTGAGAGGCACTTATTGGGGGGCAGGAACTCGTTGAAGACAGGTCTAGGAGCTTTTGGGGAGCCTGCTATGTCCCTGAGGGTCACATCAGGAGGCCAGCAGACTAGCCCTTTGAGTCACTCTGGAGACCTAGGTTCAAGATGGTTTGCAGATCCAGTTCATCTTCCAGAGGAAAGAGACCAGTAGGCAGCAGGGCAGCACAGCAAGGCAGCAGCTCCTTCAGAGTAGCAGTTCAGAAGAGTGACAGTCCTTTCTGTAGCAAAACAGTCCTTCCTCCTGGTTGAGTATCCACAAGTCTGAAAATGTACTGAATAGGAGGGGTTAATGCCCTCTTTTAATACACTGGTGCTCTTCTCCTGGAGGGAAGCTTCTGGAAAGGTTCTCTGAAGTGCATAGAATTTCCTTACTCCTCTGCCCTGGATCTAAGCTGGCTGCAATAACAATACAGGGTCTTAGGCCCCTTGTGTGAAGACAGAGCACAAGCTATTCAGTTGTAGGTGGGGCTGTGCTCAGCTCCACGCTCCACACCCTCCTTCCTGCCAGCAGATGGCACACCTTATTCCTCTATTGTGTGACTGTCTGAGAGGAATTAATAAAGTCTAACTGTCAGCTACACCCAGTCATATAACCCAAGACAGGCTGCAGGCACAAAAGGCTGAGGGCAGAAAAATGGCAACTTTCTAAAAGAGGCATTTTCGATATTGTAATGAAACATCTGACTTCAACATTAAAGAGGGCTTATCGTTACAGTTTCATAGGTACCAAACCTGAGCTATTCATCTCCTCTCAATTAGGAAGTACAGCTTAAGGAATTCCCAATGTTATCCTAGGGGAGGGGTAGTTCTCACAGTAGTTAAAATTAATTTAGACGTTTTTCTCTACCAGGACATGTAAAACTTAACAATACATGTCCAGCCTTTTAATAACACAACACCCTGCCCTGTGGCTTACTTACGGCCTGCGTTAGAAGTGACATATTTGATAAAAGGGGCATATAAGACTTGGCAAGGGGCTTAAATGACAAGTCAACATGGCAGTACGATACTGCATTCTGACTGCAATGGCAGGTCTGGGATATGTTTTAAGGTGCTACTGTAATGGGTGGCACAATAAGTGCTGTAGACCCACTGTAACATTTAATATATATGCCCTGTATATATGGTATACTATTCTACAAGGGACTCATATGTAAATTAAATATGCCAACTGGGTTTATTCCAATCACATCATGTTTAGGTGAATGAGCACAAACACTTTAGCACTGGTGAGCAGTGGTAAAGTGCACAGAGCCCTAATGGTCAACAAAAGCAAAACTCCAGAAAACATTGGGGGTAATTAGGCAAAATGTTTGGGAGAAGACTACTCTAAGGCTGACAGGTCTAACATTTATCATAGGTTATTTCTAAAGCTAGGGCGTTATGGTCTGATATAAAATGTGGGTATTTATACATTTATGCATTTTGAAGCAGATTAGTAGACATGAAAATAAAATCAATTCTCATATATTTCTTATGTGAATGTGAGTAAAATGTATATTCTGAATCCATAGGATGCAATGTGACCCATGTGGCCAGCAAACTGTGTGTCTGCATTGGTAAATAAATAGCCTAGCATACTTTTCACCCTTTATAATGCCATGCGGAATCAATAGTAATTCAAGTATTCACATACCATTGTGCTAGCTTTAGATAACCATAGATCTCTGGTTCGTCACCATTAGGACCATATATCACACACAGAGTAAACAAGGGGGTTGCCGAAGAGATTTCATCTATAACCAACCTACCAATTTGATCAGCTTGTTTCCTTATATATTTACAACAGGCTTGTTTCCTTAAACATGCTACCCTGCCAATCAGAGCTTCCTCAGTGGTACAATCCACCAGTTCATATCCTAGATATCCTATTAAGCCAATACTCCTTTGAGTATGCCAAGAAAGTTCTTGTGATGGATTAAATTGTATTCAAATAGTTTTAGCTCTTACGAGAATAACTCCCTTAATCCTTCTCATTAACATTTCTAACATTGAATGATAAAATCTGAATTCAACCCATTGCCATTTGTGTTTAGTTTCTGGCCCAGATTTGATACATCATCATTTCCAAAAATAGGCTCAACACTTCCTATTTTTTAGAGGGTGCATTACAATTTTATTTCCTCTGTTCCCCATGTTGTGAAGCTCACCACTATCCTGAAACTTCCCTCCTGAGCAACTACAGCTGCCCATCTGCCGCCACCTGTCTCTCTTTGTGTCCAAGTGAACTGTTGTGAGTGGGCCCTACCTTATGGGGATCTTTGTGAGATGCAGTACGCAAAAGGACGCTGACTTTGCCCTTCAAAAGAACAATTTTGTTAAGACAGTGGAGTATCAAAATCATTGTATGATGCAAACAATGTGTAGGAAATTGAACTGATTTTATGGAGGAGTTTGAAGGGAGCAATAGGATTGGTTAGTCAGTGCAATGTTTGAATGTCCTTTTGTAGAGACTACTACTAATCATTGTCATCTTTACCTCTTCTCCTTTCAACAGAACCAAAGAAAACCAAATCAAGCTGGAGGGGAAACACTCTAGCATGAGCATGGCCGAGGCACAAGAAGGCGATGATGGTGGCGAAGATGTCACAGAAGGTTTTCCTCTTGATAAGTAATATTTATTGATAATTTTTTTACTTTAACTATTCATACCAAGGGGGTAAATACAAGCGGTTGGCTCTGCCAGTGCGTCAGTTTTTGTGACACACTGGTGGTGCATGGCCATATCTAAAAGGCCACACAAAGCTACTTTGCATGGCTTTTCATAACCTTGTAGACATGGAGCAAAGCAATGCAGTGCAAGTTTCTACATTGCCTTACTTTGCATTAAAGGGGTGTTCCATGAGTGTTGCGGCAGATGTTCCCACATAACACCCATGGAATTTGACGCATACCCAGATTTTCAAGTGTTTATAAAGCTGGGAATAAGCCAAACACCTATGCCTCCCCAGGGGAGGTGTAAGGCCAGAGCAACAAAGAGATTTATTTTTATTTCTCCTCGTCTTTTCCTCTTTCTATGTGTCCTGCATTTTGCAGCACACATTGTAGGAGGAAATCACCTCCAGTGATTGTTTTTGTGAAGGAAGTTGTTCCTTCCTGCATAAAAACAATCATTCCTACAATGCAGACACCCTTGCACCATGGTCCAAGGGTGTTTGCATTGGTGCATGACAGCCAATTGTACTCGAGCACAAGTGGAAAGGACAGGAATTCACTGCATCTCATAGATATGGTGCATAACTGCCCTTTTTGTTTGATACAGGTAAGCACAACAACAATCCTTGCAGCACTACCCTGCATCAAAACCTTGTAAATGAGGACCTTAGTGGGTATTGTGGCATTTTGCGTTTTTCAGTTTCCCATCTTCTCCTGGTCTCCTTTAATGTTATTTATCTCACATATGATATTTCCTTGTGTTTTTTATATTTCCTATTTCTGCAGCTGACTTTCTCCTGTCTGTAGTTTTTTTTTCTCACCTCTTTGTGTTATGGTAACAGAAACCTTTACTATGTACCTCTTGTACATATCTCTGCTCCACCTCTGTTCAGTGCAGTACACGTAGGAAGACTGACTTTGCCAAAAACATTTAAAATTTCAAAACTTTAAAACTGTATTAAGCAAGAAGGAGGACCAATTCCATTTATAGGAAACTGTGTGCAACATCAGGAATCTAAAATATTATATTTTTAGGTTTGAACTGAATTGAAGTAAAGTTTCATTAGATTTGTTTGCCTATAAAATACATTTTTTAGAGTACCTACTAATGAGTCCTACTTGGCCTATTCTTTATTTTTCCTTATTTCGGGGCAGCTAGCCACTGCCAACCCACCCATGCCCATAGGACTGAAGCATGCTCCACCTCTGCCATTCCTGCTGGTGCTGCTGGCAAGTCATGTTGAATATTTCCTGCTTTTAAATGAGCAAGCCTTCTCTGTTTTCTCTATACTCCTATCTACTTTAGTGTCCACTTTAACCATGCATATCTGCCTTTATGTGTTTTCTTTTATATTTCCAAAGTTTCCCCTTCCTTTTAACTAACCTTTCCATCACCCTTTTTCACATACCTAGCCTTGTATTAACTGAAGATTGTTGGTAACATACAGAGGAACACAAGACAATGTATTCACAAAATGTAGGTTGACAGAAAGCTTTATTGAGCAAACAGTTTATAGAACAGGTTGAGAGAAGTTTATCATGGACCTCAACTGGATGTCATGTCATACAAGGTTCTATGTCATGACAGCACATCATGGCAGAATACCACCATACATTCTTTCCATTCCCTTCTTTCCCTTCATTGTTTTTCCAATTCTTTTGGAGCCATATCCCTATATTATGAAATTATATAGCTTTAAATGGTGGACTATTTACAAGGAGCCTGATTATGAGTTTGGCGGTTGGACCTCCAGACTGCCATAGTGGTGGTCACCAAAAGACCGCCATATTGGCAGTCTTACAGACTGCTGTATTATGAGTTACACAGGCAGAACCACCAACCAACAGCCAAAAAAGCCAGACCGCTAGTAAGGTAGAGGGTGGGAAGGATGCAGTCCGACACTGAGTACCGACAGTTCATCGACTAACCATTGACTATATTACAAGTTCAAAGTCGCAATGGCGGATACCTGAGAGGATGACTTTTGTATAGAGTGTGTAGTACTGGCACTGACAGGACTGCTAAGGCCAGGAGGCACTGACACTGTCACTTCACTCAGCCACCACAGTGTTCTCTACTCCAATGACCCTTGTCCCTGAACTCCCCATTGAAGTGTACTCACCTGGAAGGATGACATTTGTAAAGTATGTGTGTAGTACAGTGACTGACGGGACTGCTAAGGCCAGGAGGCACTGGTACTATCACTTCACTCAGCTACCACAGTGGTCTTTGCTCCAATGATCCTTGTCCCTGGACTCCCCATTGAAGTGTACTCACCTGGAAGTATGCCATTTGTATAGTGTGTGTGTAGTACAGGCACTAACAGGACCTCTAAGGTCTGGAGGCACTGGAACTGTCACTCCAAACACCAAAACAGTACCCTCTTCTCTGAAGACCACAGTATTTTAAATCTTATATGATGTATATTCACTGGGGGAGTTGGCACCTGTCAGGTATTGGGGAGCAGTGAGAGTGCTAAGATGGCAACTAACAGCAGGCATTGTTCCTCCAACTCCAAACACCAAAACAGGGTCCTCACCTCAAAATACCCCTGTGTACCAAATCATCATTGAAGTGTACTCACCTGGGAGGAAATCATCAGTATAGTGTATGTAATTCAGGGAGTTACATGGTTGCAACTCACACGAGCCTCCCTTACTCTAACTCCAACCACAAGTCCAGTGTACACTTGCCAAAATACCCTTCTTTGGGAATTTACACATGAAGTGAACTCACCTGGGGGATGATATACAACAAGTGCATGAATTATATGGAGGGACTTGACTGCTAACACTGGTGGCTCTGTCTCTCCAAGTCCAAACACAAGTCCAGTGTGCATCTGTCCATCTGTTCGTTAACTTGCAATGGAAGTGTACTCACCTGGGAGGATAACTTATGTATACTGTGTGTAGTAGGTGGAGTATTATGACTGTAAATCCCAGGAGGGCTAGTCCCTCTAACACCAATCACCAGGCATGTGTTTGTATGCCATAATGCATCTGTCTGTGAACTCACAAATTAAGTTTACTTGCGTGGGAGGGACCAAGATACAGATCA
The DNA here is from genome assembly GCF_031143425.1 of Pleurodeles waltl. Taxonomy (NCBI): domain Eukaryota; kingdom Metazoa; phylum Chordata; class Amphibia; order Caudata; family Salamandridae; genus Pleurodeles; species Pleurodeles waltl. The sequence continues at coordinate 535,215,554 of NC_090445.1, read as the reverse complement.
TGGGACACTCTGTGATGTGGCTGACCACCTAGATCCATCTTGAGCTGCTAGGCCAAGCTGAAAATATCGTGGACATGAAGGACAGCTCAACCTGTGTGCAACAAAAAAAGAGAACCCAAGACCTCAAGATGCATCACTTGGATGGTATTAGCAGCAGACACATTCACAATGCACTGACCACATGATGAGTCCAACCACATATATATCAATGTTATGGGTCTGCTTGCATAACAGTCAACTAGGCCTGGAAATAATCAAAGCCACATCCTGCTCAGCACTGTTTTGCCTGCACTGGTGGCAAGATGTAAGTCAATGCCCTTTCTCCCAAGTGCTAATGAACTGCTAAACTCTGCAGCTGGTTGACTGAAATGGAATTGGTATGTTTCACAAATGTCAGGTCAATACAATTGATGGCACATGTACCTGTCACACAAGGAACACCTGTAAATTAAATGTGTACATGGACTTTCCTAAATGTCACTGTAAGCTATTGGAGGTAGATGTCACAATACAACCTGTAATACTGTATCACTCACATGAACAGGCTGAGTTGCCACTGGGAATACGGAGCCCACTGAAGAGACTGCCACTACCACCATGGTTAAAGCCCTCAGTGGTGACAACACTTCTGGACGTCTGGATGTTGAGAACGGTACTGGCCCATCAGGGCAACCTGGTCAGACGACACCAGTGAGTCTCACCATGACCACATTGAGTCCTCCCACCCCGGTAACATCAACATTGCAGGAAGTCATTCGCCCCCCAACCTGTGTCACTAGGACAGTGACAACCATCTTGTGCCCCCCCAGTCTAGGATTCTGAGTCACATCAACATACCTCCAACAATGATGGATTTAAAAACAGTGGTAGGGGTCAGTCTGTGGCAAGGGTGCAGGCATATGGGGATAAGGTACATGGAAGGATGTTGTAGATCAGTGGCATGAGACCACTGGGGATGGTCCTGGCCAGGAAACCATCAGCCAAGTATTGGGAGCCTATAAAGAATCCCAAGGCGTGATGTGCCAGATACTCGTCAAACTCCGGGAAATGAAACTGCGGCAGAGAGACTACCAATGTGAGTCACTGGAAAAGTGGGAGGCCACCAACACCATCCTGGCCTTCCTATTTGGGGTGTTCAGGGAGATAAGCAGTACCCTGATTAGGGACCATGTGCAACACTACACCCCTTCCTTCGGCAAAGCAGCACCAGTCCCTTCAACATCTGTGGCAGCTACTGGAAGGGAGGCCCTGTCAGGGAAAGGACCCGCCTCAGACACCCCTGCCACTGTAGCAGCAGAACTCCCTGAAAGCAGGGACATCTAGCCAAGAATCCAGGAGCATTGCATGGCAAGACACCAACCACTGCCAGCAAGTGACCTCTTCCTGAAGGAACTCCTTTGTGTGCCACATATTCACTCAGTTTACTGTTCTACAACCATCTTCAGTTTTCTATGGTATTCGGACACTGGACGTTGTACTTCAAATGTTGTGGCATCTACTAAAATAATTACATCCATCATGACTGATCCCTAAATTTCCCTGTTGTGTTACATCTCATTATAATTTCCTATATCAATAAACTCACCTATCAAAAAATCATTGCCTGCTTGCTTCTGTTCCTCATTTTGAAATGTAGTGATGTAAGCCCATGTGACACACATGAGACAGACAAAAGATGGAAATGGAAGGAGGAATATATCACAAGTACTGTCATGCTGAGGATAACTAGCAACACACTGAGAGAAGTATTTGGTCACACCAAACACTTTATTGCACTGTACAGCACATAGGCTTTCAAAACGTCTGGACTGTCATAGCCAAGAATTACTGAACCATATTGAGTCAGGGTAGATATACCAAATCACAGCCCTTCAGAACACAGATGAAAGGGCTTTGTCAGACCTTGTCCCATGTAATAGACTAACAGAATAGTAGATGGTGTCACCGGCATGAGCCTTATCACATACCTCAGCCAGGTTTTCTAACATCACATAAACCATGGCACAGACAGAGGGCAGTACAACAGTCCCTGATCATAGCTCCACCCTATTACAATGACCAAGCATCCAGTGGTATGACACAAACCTATGTTGGTGTTGTGGCACAGACACTGTGGCCTGTAATGAGGAAACACATCTACAGCTACAAATGGGTCAAACAAGATCTTTGTTGACACAATGTGAAGAGTGAATGCATGGATTGCACTTGACGACAACATATTTCAAGGCCACAAGATCACACACATGAGACAATTGGCCCAACACACCCCATCAAATAAGTGTATTGTGCACTTCAGACTTCCACCCACAAACTGTCCAAGGTGCTTTGGCACAGGACTCATATACCCTAAATCTGTGACCACCATTACCTGGATCAATCCATGTTCACTTCCTATGTCAAACAGCATCAGATACCTTCCAGTCTCACAACTTTGAAATGCTCAAATGAGGTTGTCAAAGTGAAGGTACCTGAATAAAAAGAATACAAGGAGTTTAGGCTTGAAAATGATACCTATGACCAAAACCTCATAGCAAACATCAGTAGATCCACTTACATTGCAATGAGACACGAACAAAGCAGATAATCAAGGAAGTGAAATGTTCAAATCTGACCTAGCAAGCAACCTTTGGCTGTATAGTGCAAAGCATTAGATCCCCAGTGTTTTGGAAAAACATCCTACTCCACACATCCTGACAACTACAGTGCCTCATACAGTCACACTCATTACATCACATTACATACTTACATTCAGGTAAAATAGTAATTGATGAGATCTGCCTGCAAGTCTTCACCTTCTTCTTCATCACTGTCATCCTCAGTTGGCATTTCAGGGTTCTCACCCGGTGGCACTGCTAGCGCCCCCTCATCTAGGATGTATGGGATATTCCTCCAAAGGCAGCCCCCCCGCATTCCATCACAGATTGTGCCCTGGGGAGGTTGTGATCCCTGGAGCGTGCCCTCCCTGCATTTCATCACAGATATTGCCCCATGGGGGTGGTGGTACTCGGGGAGGTGGGTGAGGCCAGACAACCCCCTGCAATTCATCACAGATTGTGACCCCCAGAAGGTGGTGGTCCCCAGGGCTTCAGCGGGGCCAAGCGGCCCCCACACTTCATTAGACATTAACTCAGGGGAGGTGGCAGTCGCCGGGGCTTCAGGTTGGCTGGGTTCACCCTCCCCCACATGTAATTAGACATGAGTCCTGGGGTTGCAGGATGGCCTCTTGCTATTTTTTCAGAGGGTTCGTGAATCTGTCTCCCACTGAAATTGGAAAAAAAAAAAAAATTCACCAGGGGGGACTGGTGCAGCACCCCCACATTTCATCACAGATAGTGCCCCGCGAAGGTGGCGTCCCCAGGATTGTAGGGGGGCTGGGGGCCCCCCTGCATTTCATCACAGATTCAGCCCCAGCGAAGTGGCAGTCTCTTAGGTTATGGTGGGGCAGGTGGCCGCCGCACTTAATTAGAAATGAGCCCCAGGGAGGTGGTGGTCCTCACCGCTGCATTGGGGGGCCGGGAGGCCATCCACATTTAATTAGACATGAGTCCTGGGGAGGTGGTGGTCTACCTGGGGGCTTCGTTTAAACAAGTGCGGAGTCCACGCTTGTTTTTCTTTTTATTTCCGTGCATCCGCTGCATCTTCCACCAAATATATATTTTTTTATGCTTTATTTCCCTGGGTAGCTACCTCCGGGACCCCAGCACCAGAGCTAATGGGTCAAGATGTCTCTACCCAGGCCCCTTTTCTTTTTTTTCATCTTTTTTTTTTTAGACTCTGCTGAAGCAGAGCCACATCATGGCTATCAGATCGGAGCACAAGATCAGGAGGGTTCATGGAGCCTTTGTGTCCCTATATATACAAATTTGGTTGTTATTTTAATTTCTCAAAACCTACTGAACAGATTTACACCAAATAACAAAAAAGGTCACTTTCTTGACCAAGAGCAACGTTTCTGCTAAATTTCGTGTAATTCCGTCCAGTGGTTTGGGCGCTATTCCTGTTCAAAATCCCTATGGAAAAATGCACTGGAAAAAATGTTTTGGAACCCACGTTTTTTTCAGCTCTCACTTGACAGATCACCCTGAAGCTTTCCAGACAGACACTGAAGTGAGTGTTGTATTTTTTTGGGAATATTTTGTGAAGATTCATCAAACGGCGCCAAAGTTATTAGCAAAACATAACATCCTTTTTCTATGGAAAATAGGTCCTAACTATAACTACCTATTAATATATATATATCACCAAAATGAAATAATTCATAAATACTATACTGTGCAGGTTTTAGAACAACCTTCATTTCCACAGTAGAGCATGAAGTAATAAAGCATAAGTATCACCACATGAGTACATGAACCATCAGTTACTTCCCAAAGCGCATAAGTCACAGTGCCCCTGCAATTTTATAAGGCATTGCCCAATACTCAGGAAGCTGATAAAGCAAGACTCACGATAAGTGTATCATGGCATTAAATGCCATGGTTAGGCTAGGCTAGGCACAAAAAAACATGAGTCAACACAGATTACTATACGTACATCAGTAACTGTGCAGGAACATATTTACAGAAACTCCCGCTCACTTATTAGCAGGAATATGGTCATTGTAATGCGCTGGTTGCAATGAGTCTGTTGGTGCACGAAGCAGAGGCTGCTGGATTACCTGTCTGCCTAACCTGAGCTATACAGTAATCTTAGACACTCTAGAAATCAGAAGGATATGTACCCATTAAGCACTTTGGTTAGCAAGGCTGTATCAAGTACCAATGACAGGTATTGCAGTACTATTACATGAACAATTTTATGGCCCTAATATATTCAAGTACCCCTGGACCGTACATTGTGCGATCCGGCATGGCAGAGAGAGGCACAAGTGGCACAGAACTGCCACACAGAGCTGGGTGAGATACAACAGGCTCACCCGTGTTCCTGTGTAAAGGTACAGTACTTTGCGGGACCAAGTCAGGGAATCCTGCTGTTCCAGGTGGTGGAAAATCTCCCTTCATCTCCCTGGGCCGGCCAAATTCAGAGAATTCAAATGGCAGCTGCCCACCAGAGCGCAGCGCAGCAGCTGCAAGCACAGGCTGTCGGAAGTCAGTCCCGACTCTAGGTAAGATTCCTTGCTGACAATGAGAAGGTGGTGCACTGGTGGGGAAATCCTTGGGAGTGCGTCGTTCAGTGCAGTGGCTTAGTTTAGTGCAGTCTCTCTCCCTTCAGTCTGACCGCCCATGCAGGCAGCCCAGCCACAGCCCCTGCCCCCTCTACAGTCAGCTCCTAGCAGCTTCACTCTGTTAAAGCCCTACTCCCTGGGATGAGGGGTCAGTGGTGCCAGCATAGTCTGGGATTTCCTTGTTGCCCTGGCAATGGAGTTGCAAGTCGGGAAGGACGGGGGCTTCCTCTGCCCAGCCAGAGGTACCACTCCCAGTCAGTTAGACACAAAAATGCATGGTTTCTGCTCTGGAGAATGTGTGGCCCCAAGTCACAGGCAACGCTAGCTGGGTGCTTTGCTAGTTCACAAAAATTGCATGAACTTCAGTTTGGCCCCAACAAAGCACTCAACATGTGCTGAAGGGAAAGAGAGGCACTCTGTACCCACTAGGATGTAAAAGTGTTTCCTAGGTGCTAGGATAGACAATCCAAGGAGCAGGAACCAGTGCTTCCCCTGGGCTGGGCTCCTTTTGAGGCAATTGGATGTGAGCATAACAAAGGTGGGCAGACCACAAGCAAGGAGGTGAAATGGTGGTTCCTCCTGGCAGTCCTTGGAGTGCTAAATGCAATCAGAATCAAGGGGCAGCTGGAAGCAAGGCAACTTGCAGAAAATAAATCCTAGTAAGTCATTTATGTCACCCAGACAGTAGCAAGGAGCAGGGCAACAATAGAAGAGCAGTTCAGATGAGTCCTTTGTGAAGCTCAGCAGTTCACCCAACAGAGGTTCAGGCCCAGTACGAAAAGTGCTCTAAACAAATGGGGTAAGAGCCCCTGTACTTATACTCAAAAAGTGCCTTTGTTCAGGGGGTAACTTCAAAGGAACCATTTCAAGTGAAACACAACCACCTTTCAACCCAGCCCTGTCTCCAGACATCAGTAGGAGGTAATCAGCCTATTGATTGAGGGAAGGACACAGCCTGTTGATATGTAAGGTGTGAACAACGCTCCCTCTCCCCAGCCTAGGATGACTATCAGTATCCAAATGTCCCTTCTGTCACATCCAGCCCTGCCTGTGTGATGGCTGTCCTGAAAGTACACACCAAGTATAGCTGTCACTCTTCCCTAGATGTGGATTGGAGTCAGGCTGCAAAGCAGTAGAGTTATAAGCACAGAGAAATGCCCACTTTCTAATATAGTAATGTAAAATACACCTACTTTAGTAAGCAGGATTTCTCATTACCACTCCAAACATACCAAACATGCTAATGGTACTGCTCACAGATCCTAAATTACTACTTGGACATATGTAAAGTAATTCCCAATGCAAACCTGTGAGAGGAGCCGCACTCACAGTACTGAAAAGCAAAATAGTCTGCTTGTCACTACTAGGACATAGAACACATAAAAATATATTTCCTACCTTTTACACAGCACCCTGCCCATAGGGCTATCTATGACCTACCTTAAAGGTGACTTAGGTGTAGTAAAAAGGGAGTTTAGGACTTGGCAAGAGGTTTGAATTGCAAAGTCAATGTGACAGTAAACTGCACATGCAGGCACTGCAGTGGCAGGCCTGAGGCAAGTTTGAAAGGCTACTTCTGTGGGTGTTGCAAGCAGCGCTGTTGGCTCACTAGTAGCATTTAATTTACAGGCCCTGGGCATGTGGTATACAACTTTACAAGAGACTTACAAGTAAATTAAATATGCCAGGTGTAAGCCAATTATGCCTAGTTTTAGGGAAGACAGCAAGTGCACTTTAGCATTGATTAGCAGTGGTACAATATCCAGGGTCCTAAAGCCAAGAAAGAGAGTGTCAGAAAAATAGGAGTAGAAAGGCAAACGGTTTGTTGATAGCACTGCAGAATGGGCCAGTTCCAACACACTGCATTTAAGATAGGCATGGATACGACAGCATTTGTTGGGATGGCCATGCCATACATTTATTGTGAGGTGTGTCTCTCTGCGTGGGTTCCTATTGTGTTTGTTGGTTGTATACGTGGCAAGTAGCATTCTCATGGGTCTCTGCCTTAGGCATGTGACCCCCCGCTCACTGCAGCATGTCGAGCTCAGTTTTGATATGTGACAGACCAGTAGTTATTTACCATGTCTCAAAGCAATAACAACAACAACAAAATCAAAGAGCCTGAACAGCCATTTCCCCCAAAAGGCGAGGAGACACAGGCGTCTCTTGCCATAAGACCCCAACATGCAAACAGTTACTGAGAGAACTAAGGGCCAGATGTAGGAAGGCTTTTGTGCCTCGCAAATGGCGAAAAGCGCCGTTTGCGAGGCTCAAAAGCCCTTACACGATGCAGAAACACATTTTGCGAGTCGGTACCGACTCGCAATATGTGTTTCCGACTCGCAAATAGGAAGGGGTGTTCCCTTCCTATTTGCGATTCACACCGCGATGTAGAGTTGATTTGTGACCGCGAAAGCGGTCGCAAATCAACTCGCAGTTACCATCCACTTGAAGTGGATGGTAACTCATTCGCCCCCCTTCCCCTTCCCCTTTGTGAATGCTCACAAAATTATTTTTTCAGAGCAGGCAGTGGTCCTATGGACCACTGCCTGCTCTGAAAAAAAACGAAACAAAAAGGTTTCGGTATTTTTTTCTATTTGCAGCTCGTTTTCCTTTAAGGAAAAGGGGCTGCAAAGAGAAAAAAAACCTGCTTTATTTAAAAGCAGTCACGGACATGGTGGTCTGCTGTCTCCAGCAGTCCACCATCCCCGTGAGTGCCTAGACTCGCTATAGGGTCGCAAACTGCGACCCACCTCATAAATATTTATGAGGTGGGTCTTTGCGACCCCATAGCGAGTCACAGAAGGTGTCTGAGACACCTTTCTGCATACCAGTTTGAGAGTTGCAAATTGCGAGTCGGAAGGACTCGCAATTTGCAAGTTGCAAATTGGTTTGTACCTACATCTGGCCCTATGTAACAATAAGTGTAAATTCTCTTTAGAATTCGGGTGGGATGTATCACCTTCATTGCTGTTGCTCTTCCCCAGCAGGACCCACATCATATAGATCAGTGTCAGGTCTGCTGTCATGTTTATCAATGGCAATGGTAGAATATGGCTGAGTTGATCTGTTTCAGTATAGGGCCCTGTATTGGGTTAGCCATCACAGAAAATTATCTGTTGCCCTTGGTGTTAATTTTGGTCAGTGCTGGTGGTCAAGGATCTGGATCTTCAGGTTTTGGAGCTGGAGTATGACACTTTTGCAGAACACAGCAGGGAGAAGGAGTTTGCGCTATGGTGTGAGGCCGTTGCCACTGCCCGTGCTTGTTCTGCAGATGCCTGAGCCTAAGTAGCCAGAGAACATGCAGTCCTGTGTTTCCTGCATTTAGGGCAAGGGGTCACCCAGTCTCCATCCAACCAGGGTTCCATTGTGTTGAAGGCCAAGACTTCAGTGTGAAGCCAGGTCCACACATGTTCTGGTGTTGGGAAGATGTGGGAGGTCTCTCCATCCATTACTTTGAGCTTCACCGGGAACAGGAGTACGTATTTCAGTTGCAGTTCCCTGAGAAATTACTTGATTGATGTAAAGGAGCCCCAGAGTCACTGTACTTCTTCTGTAAAGTTGGGGTATGCTGCGATCTTCACATTTTCATATCAATAGCTACCTTTCATTTAGATTCCCTGCAGGATTAGATCCCAGTCAGGTAATTGAGAAGATGGGCAATAAGGGGTCACGAAGGAGCGCCTGTGGCTGATAGTTTGTTGAGGATACGGTGCACCTGCTCTACAGAGAACAGTTTCAGAGCTTTATTTTCCAGCACGGTTTTCATTGGTCAGTTTTCAATGAAGAGCTCAACAATTGGGGCCCTCTGAACTTTCTGGGAAACCCAGAAAGCAGATGCTGTTGTGTCATGAGCACCCTTCAGTGCCCTCTGCTCTGTGGTGCAGTGAAGCTACCGCTTATCTCATGGTGCTTAATGGCACCTACAGATTGTGCACTGCTGGGTTTACAGAGGTGAAAGTTGATTCCGCTTTAGCCACGTGTTCCGTCAGCTTATGATGTTCTGCTCTCAAGAGGTTTACTTCCAAGGTCATCCCACCCTGGAACCATTCAGCTCGCCAACTCACTGCTCTAGTGATATAAGGGCAGGGTAAGGGACCATCCTTTGTTGGCCACTGGTGTCCAGGGGGTTGTTCTTTCATGCTTGTGCACAACCTGAGTGCTGTGTGGGGTCCTGCCTTTTACTTTTTCACTGGTATTAATGTTTCTGAGATAGTGTGCACATCATCAACCACCTTTCTCTACGGTAGAGAGGGGTGTGGGGCCCGACTGGATGTTGCTGGTGTGGGAGTCTCATGTATAAATGCAGGGTAGGCCTTTTCATATTGTGATAGCAGTTCATGAAGTGCCAATGACCCACTGGAAGAGCAGCAGGGATTTGGCATCCAGGTGGAGGTAAACAGGGTTTCACGAGTGCCAAGTACACAAGTGTTCAGGGCGCCCAGGTTCTATCCACCACCACACCCCAATCTATAAGGCTTCTGCTCCATTACACAAAGTTTCTTCCTGAAAAGGTGCTTCTACTACACTGTGTGCCATTGTAGAAGTGTTAGGTGTACTCAGGTTCTGCAATTGTCCCTTTCGTAGCTGGCAACCTGTGCAACTCCTGCTGTGGCAGCACGGTCGCAGCAAATTGTGTGGGGGGGGTCACACATGCAACATTACATTTCCCCCTTGCAGGATTCTCAGCGGTGGGGTTTGGCTGCCTTGTGTACATCTGTTCTGCTTTCCTGCTCTTATCTCATAACCGAGCTTACAGAACCTCTCTGGAATGCACTTCTGAGTTTAAAGAACACATTTATTGTTATTATTACTTCACCGCAAGGTTCTTGAGAGATGAAATTAGTAGATTGGCAGCACACGTTCAAAAGTAGTCGCAGCAATGAAAGCAAAACATATCAAAGTACGTCTCAGTTGCAATGTACACAGCAAATACATTTGATTATATTATAGCATAACTTCAAAGCAAAGCATAAAAGTCAAAATTAATCACCGTAGGGCAAGGCTGTAGGGCCTATAACTCAGCTTCATCTTTCTGGGGTCTGCAAGTTGATGACTCCGGTCAACTGGGAGAAAGAGATTTTCTACCCAAACGGGAGACAGGCAACTGACGTCTCCGTTCCTGTCTGAAGTCAAGCAGATTCAATCTAACTAACTCTGCCGTTGTCCAGAGCCATCGTTCCAAAAACGTGCCCCCTCCTCTCAGACTCGGGAAAACTAAGCAAGCCTTTGGAGACTGGCCAGATCTCCTAGACTTCTCCTCTTCCCAAGGCTGAGCAGATAGGAAAACACCAAATGTACTCTCTCTTATCAGCTATAGTCTGGTGTGAAGAACACAGCTTGGTCTATCTTGTGGAAAAACACAGCTTGGGAAAACACAGCTCATCTGCAATGTCTCAACTGCAACGTCTAGCCCCATGTTAAAGCCAATAGGCAGCTAACCTAAATATCAAATATAATGTTTAATGTCATGTCAAAGCCAATAGGCAGCTAAACTGAACACAGAATGTAATGGCTAATGCCATGTCAAAGCCACTAGGCAGCTAAACTGAATACAGAATGCAATGCCTAATGCCATGTCGAAGCCAATAGGCAGCTAAACTGAATACAGAATGTAATGTCTAATGCCATGTCAGAGCCAATAGGCAACTGACCTGAATACAGAATGTAATGGCTAACTCCATGTTAAAGCCAATATGCAGCTAAACTGAATACAACATGTAATATGCTACTGCTGAACATTGAGCAACTAATATGCGCAATGGTGAAACACAAAGTCATTGGTCAAACACAATTAATAGCATCACAACATCCCAGAGCAACCCAGATCCCCATAACAGATTGCCGGTGCAGCTATTGGTAACTATGTGGATATCTTGCTCTGTCTGGCATTGTTTCTCCAGGAATTCAGTCGTGGACCCTGCACTGCTGAAGCAACACAACACATACTGGGGAGCTCGCCCCGGCTCACAAGCAGCAGGCACACAATGCAAGCATTCGACTAACCCCGCAGCCTTCCGTAATTACTGGACAAGGCAGCACCTCGCATGGGTGGTGGGAGATTACTGTTTGGGTCGCTCCTCTGGTCCCAGTGCTGTACTGCCTGTGATTCAGGGGCCACTGAGGAGGCCCATCACCTGCCGATTCTCACTCAGAGGGTGGGGGTTCAGTCCTCCGGTGGCCCAGATAGCTACAGAGACCCACACTAGTCAGCATATGAAACCTGGGGTCTTTTGCAGTTGCTCCTGGTGTGACGGCACTGGTGATGCATGTGCCCTTCCCATACCAGAGGTCTTTTGCCGTAGGGCCCTACACAGGCCATACTCGGCTGGCATCCCACTGTCCTCGCAAGGCGAGCAAGCAACTCACCCACGGCTCTTGCCGATTGAATCCTCAGTGGGGGATATGTATTTGAGCATTTTGTTGTGGCAGCCGGTCAAATGGCAAGGATGGTGAAGGATTTAATTGTGGGCCCGGTGTTGAAGCATCTAACGGAGTCCCCATCTTGGCCACGCCCCCTATAAGTATACACAGTTGAAATTTCACTGTCCCTCATGCAGTACTTCATGCTGGACAAACAAATTCTCATTTCTTTATCTTTATGTGCAAAATAAATAGCTTATAATAAATCATCTCCTCTATGGAGAATGGTCCAATAAATTTTTAATCACAAAAGTGTCTCATCTCAATGTAACATTGTAGTGTCTTCTGTCACACTTATCAGATGTTCACCCAATGTGTCCCAGTCAGTAGTTTAACTAGCGTATCTCTCTCTACTCAGGGACTACTAAACAGTACTTATTCCCTTGCCCCTGAAACAACAATGTAGTCCTCAATTAACACTCCTTTCCACATCTAATAGATTCTGTTCAATACTTTTAAGGTCAACTCTTACCTATGGATGGTGTTCTTATTCCCACCACTTTCATGAAAGCTTCATCACTACTTTTTACTTTAAATGACTATAAATAATAATCTCTAGGGGAGAAGCTTTACATTGCTTCACTTATTTGTATTAACCCTCCTTAGACTACAGCTCATTAAAATAGCCCCGTATGTGAATAATCCATACTTCGTGCTTTAGTGATAGAATAATATCACTTCCAAACCTCATAGGGAAATCTATAGGAATTTGTATATGTAATCACCCCGGACACAAAATAAGGCCCATATTTGTACTTTTTTAGTGCCGCATTTGCATCATTTTTTTACACAAAAGCAGCGCAAACTTACAAAATACAATTGCATTTTGTAAGCTTGCGCTGCTTTTGCGTAAAAAAGTGGCACAAATTCAGTGCTAAAAAAGTACAATTATGGGCCTAAGTCTTAAACATCACTCATGAGATATCATTAAGTGCCTATCACATTTTAAGCTTGTTAGTATCTAGTATTTCAATTAAAGAAGATATGATTAAGTAAATGTGAGTGTTTTGAGTGTGGTTAACTAACTGTGGAGTGTGTGATTTAAGGATATATGATTTGTTTTACTGTGTATATATACCACATGAGGTTAGAGATGTGCATGGTTTTTAGTACAAGTATTTTGAATTGGTGGTATGCACTCAGTGGGTGGATCCTTTTGCCATTTTATTGGATTCAGCTTTTTTCGTTTGATTTGACATAGAGAAAAGGCATGTGATGTTTAGAAAATTGTATATTTTCTTCATCATTTTTATAGATATCTTATGAATTTATTATTGGGGAAGTTATACAATTGTGTCCTGAAGAAGGTAGTGCCAACCGAAATGCGTTAATGAGATATTGAAGACATGATCTACAATGTACTGGGGGTTCTGTACATGTTAAAGGAATAAATAGAAAACTAGTGATGTACTCAGCAGATGTGTCTAGTTGTAAAGACTAATAGTTTTGTCTACAATGATTTGCCCGTAGGGTATGTGTACATTGTCATTTCAATGTTGTTTTAGATATGCAATTTTTAATGTGTAGGAGTTTTTAATGGTATAAAAACACAATATATTAAAAGCCATGTATTTTTTTCTAAATCTCTAGTGATATATGCTTTGTATGTGCTACAGGCTTGTTTTGCATGAGAAGTGAGAATATTGAATTTCAGTAGAATACCTAGGGAAATTGTCGTTTTTCTGGTTGACAGATCCTTGTACCCTTGTGGTTAGGGGTTACTCTCACTTTTGATTGCAGCTTTCAGGGTTTGGGCAAGACTGAGGTAAAAGGAAATAAGGGGGATTTAGGGTTCATGGGCAGGTACTGGGATATGATGTTTCCACAGAAGGCGCTGGGGACTCTGGGTGTATATCACCAAACAAGAGGCAAAGTGTCTCTGACTTCCCCTCCCCGAGTGGACCCCATCCCTGGGGCTTTATCCACAAATAAGGTGAGGGGGCAACATGGCCCCCTAGGTGAGTCTTAAAAGGCCTCAGGGGCCCCATCCCATGGGGCCAAACTGAATTTGAAAGGGAGTGGGCCACGTGTCCCCCTCTTCCAGAGTCTTAAAAGGCCCAGTAGACCTCATATCCCCAGGTTCAACTCAGTTACTGTGTACTGGGAGCCCAAACCAGGACACAGTAGTTTCCCTGACCGCATTTGTGCGAGACAGGCAATGCATGTTTTTTCGCACCAGGCAGGAGCATTTTTAAAGCTCCCACTGGGTAGAAGCAGATACACCTTCCTAGTCTGCAGGAGCCTGGGCACAGGAAGCATGTCTGTTCTCACTCAGCAGGAGCGCCATAAGGTAACTACAAGACTGTGCATGGCAGAGACACAAGTTATAGTTACCTTTGAGCAAGCGTTATAGTCACTATCGATAAATTTAACTTTTGGGGGGATTTAAAACGTTACGTTGGCACTGAAATTTTCTCCTAGCTATAATGTGATTTTAACCTTTGTTTATTTTAGAGGAAATCTCTATATATGCCGCAATCACCATCAGTCTTCCTTCCAACAGCTTTTACGGTGACATCAAACCCAGTGATTCAAAATAATTTTTTCTCCTACCCACAAAAAGCAATTTAAAGCATTTTTATGAAATTAACAACAGAAAATCAATGACATTGTACTAGCCAGCCCCTTTCTGCATGATGTCTTCCACTGGGACTAAAACTCACACATTGGTTCTTTGATCTCTTTACCCGTATATCAACTAGACTAATATCCTCATGAATTCATCAGAACATATCTGCCACCATTTTTCCACATTGTGTCTATTGATATCCAAATAAAACATGCAGTTATTTACAAAGTTCCTCAAGGATTTTCTCCCTATGATTTTATGAGAGCATATATTGTCAAAAAGGTACTTCATAACAATACCCTAATAATATTGTGAAAAAACATTCACAAGATTTTTATGGATCAACAATATAGACACATTTAATCACATTTTGTCAAAAACGTACTTCAAAACAATGCTCTAATAATAGTTTGACAAAACTTTTACAGGATCTTTTAAGGTTCATCAATAGAGACACACTTAATTGGACATCATAAACTATGAGATACATTCATGCACAAAAGGTATATGTAACAAAAGTACTTTATGTATTTCTGTAAAACATTGTGTACACTACTGTCTCCATAAAACCCATAAAATGCCATGTGCATCAGTGCATAGTATAGTCAGTTATATTTGATCTTTCACCCATTGACTAGTTGTTAGATTTAAAGTACTTTTGGAAATGAGCCCAAAATAGTTCTTAAGTCAGTATCAATTTATATATCTTTATATGTAGGTAAAGTGCTAGATGCATTTTTTGTAAGAGTTTTACTTTCTGCAGGGGCTCATAAAATGTTATGTGCATTTGTGCAAAATGTATCTAAGCAGCTTCTATCACCTACTGATCATTAGGTCATAAAATATGCTTAGATATCCCTACCATATTGACACTAGATACTCTGTGAGATTATGCCAAGTCACAAATGTTCAGCTTTTCATCAGATTTGCAAAACACCTGTTAGAACTTGGGTTGTTGGTTGACTGAAGTATGTGGTCTAGCAGTAACCCCAAACCTAGTCAGGTTAAGGTACAGTCAAACCCTAAATTAATCTTTGCTCACCCTCTGGTAGCTCGGCATGGAGCAGTTAGGCTTAACTTAAAGACAGTGGCCCTCATTCTGACCTTGGCGGGCGGCGGAGTCCCGCCGTCAGGTTACCGTTCCGCGGTCGAAAGACCGCGGCGGTAATTCTGACTTTCCCGCTGGGCTGGCGGGCGGTCGCCTTCAGACCGCCAGCCAGCCCAGCGGGAAAGAGGCTTCCACGATGAAGCCGGCTCGGAATCGAGCCGGCGGAGTGGAAGCTGTGCGACGGGTGCAGTTGCACCCGTCGCGTATTTCACTGTCTGCGCAGCAGACAGTGAAATACATGTAGGGGCCCTCTTACGGGGGCCCCTGCAATGCCCATGCCAGTGGCATGGGCACTGCAGGGGCCCCCAGGGGCCCCGCGACCCCCCCGACCGCCGGGATCTGGATGGCGGTAGGGGGGGTCGGAATCCCCGCGGCGGTGCAGCAAGCTGCGCCGCCGCGGAGGATTCAATGGGGCCGCGGTACACTGGCGGGACCCCGCCAGTGGTGCCGGTCCGACCGCGGCTTTACCGCCGCGGTCGGAATCCCCATTGGAGCACCGCCGGCCTGTCGGCGGTGCTCCCGCGGTCCTCCGCCCTGGCGGTCAAAGACCCCCAGGGTCAGAATGAGGGCCAGTGTGTATTTGTGCAACACTTATAACAGTAAAACAGTGAAAACACCACACAAAAATATATCAAAACAGGTTAGAACAATAAAGGTTAATTTAATAAATAAAACAAGATCAAAACAACAAAAATCTAAACAGCAGAACTGGAGTTATGAACTTTAAACCACTTAAAAAAAACAAAAAAAATGTAATATAGTGCCTAGAAACAGAAAGCTCCAACTGTGGTTTTCTGGTTGCGCTAGACCAGGTCAAAGTCAAAAGTTTAAGCTGACCAAGATGGAGCATGAGTCAGATACAGTCCCAGATTTGTCCCACTGGAGTTTTACCTTGTCAAGAATTGTGCCAAGAGTCACGTCTGCGGGAAGAAGGTCACCTTGAGCAAGGACAGCATAGCTGACGATGGTCAGTGGGTGGCGAAGAGCCAGCTGGGCATCATGGATAGGCGGGCTGGAACCTTGCGGTTGTGAGTCACAATACTTGCTATGAGAAGAGAGGAACTTGTGTCTGCTTGCTCTGGATTTCCGGCTGAGTGATGAGTTTCCAGAGCAAAAGAGCCTGTTTGTATTCGCCACAAGCCCAAAAACTTGACTTTTTGAGCCAAAAGACCACTTCCAAGGGCCCAATGACCTGAGAGGAACCTTTTGTGGGGCCTGAGTTCATTGAAGAAGGGTCCTGGAGTTGTGGGGTGCCTTTTGTGTTCCTGAGACTTAGACTGGGAGGCCAGCAGACTAGCCCTTTGAGTCACTCTGGGGTCCTGGGTGCAAGATGGTAATGTAGGTCCAGTTCTTCTTCCCCAGGCAGGAAGGCAGGAGCCAGCAGGTCAGCATAACAGGTCAGTAGTTCCTTGTAGAGCAGCAGTCCAGAAGAGTGGCAATCCTTCTAGCAGCACAACAGTCCTTCTTCCTGGCAGAGTAACCACAGGTCAAAACATATAGGGCCTGATTCTAACTTTGGAGGACGGTGTTAAACCGTCCCAAAAGTGGCGGATATACCACCTACCGTATTACGAGTTCCATAGGATATAATGGACTCGTAATACGGTAGGTGGTATATCCGCCACTTTTGGGACGGTTTAACACCGTCCTCCAAAGTTAGAATCAGGCCCATAGTCAGTTGGGGGTGTGAGAGGTCCAGTATTTATACCCAGCTGGGCATTTGAAGTGGACAAGACTTCCAAAACAGGCCCTTGAAGTGCACAGAGGTCCTGCTCTTCCTACTATGGCTCTAGACTCACTACAGGGGGTTATGCAGCCCTTTATGTGGGGATAAGACACTGCCTATTCAGATGTAAGTGAGGCTGTGGCCAGCTCCTCCATTCTATCCTCCCACGATGGCCCATAATGTCACACCTAAGCTCCCATTGTGTGTGGCTACCTAGAGGGAATACACAAAGCCCAACTGTCACCCACACTAAACAAGTGATCAGAGACAGCCACCAGGCACCACATGGCTAATGTAACAAAATTACATCTTTCTAAAAGTGGCATTTTCAAAATTGTAATTTAAAATCCGATTTCACCATGATTTGTGTTTTTAAATTGTGATTTCAGAGGCACCTAACTCAAAACGTTTCTCTTCCAGACAGTGAATTGCACTTATAAGATATAATAAGGTAACCCTAATGTTGTCCAGTGGGAGAAATAGGCCTTGCTGTAGTGAAAAATGACTTTGGGAGTTGGTCACTAATAGGCCATGTAAATCTCAAAAGTACATGTCCTGCCTTTTAAATGCATTGCACCCTGCCCTCTGGGTTTTCCAGGGCCTACTTTAGGGTTGACTTATATGTATAAAAAGGGAAGATTTGGCCCTGGCAAAGGGGTTATTATGCCAGGTCGACATGGCAGTATTACATTACGTTATGTTATACTGAATGGTGCACTAATCACCCAAGAGGGTTTCCAGGTGCTTGGGCATGTGTGCAGTTTTGCTGTCCCCAAGGTGCTTATACGAACAGCCAAGCCTTCAGCTTCTTGTGGAACTCAAGAAGTGAGGAGGAGGAGGCTCTGATGTGCAGAGGGAGGTTGGAAAACTACAAACACACACTCTGCAATGGGAGACCTGAGACATGGTATAAGTATAAAAACTCTATGTCACAATTCATATTACAAAATAGGAAAGTCAAAATCAGTGTCCATAAATATAAGGTGTGCTTAACAGATGTAAATGTAATTTTGTATGATTAGTGTGGCCCCAGGGAGATTTCATTTCCCAGCACCAAAATCAATTTTATTTGCTATCTCTTCAGTTCCAGTTCTCTATCTGCCCCCACCCCCAAGTGTGTTCTTATATGTTTAAAGCCATAGTATTTTAATCCGTTCAACAAGCCCAGATGGGCTACCATAAAATGATTGGCCATTCTGTAACTTCTTTTTTATAGCCTTATGTGCTGTAAAATTCTTACTTTCTATTTTAGTGGTGCTAACAGTATTGAATTTCTGACAGTCACATTCAATGACATATAGTACTATGCTAAACTGTCTTATATCATGATTTCCATCCTTTAAGAGTTCTATATCTTTTTGTATTTTGGTTGAAATTATATTCTTTACATTCCACAAAGCTGTATCAGTATTTTTCAGCCTTTCTGTTATATGTTACATAATGCTCAGATGTGGGTCTACAAATGTTCCTTGTACTGTGAAATGTGGCAATTTTTATTTTGGATTTTTAATATCAAAATGTGCCAAATGTACTCCATGAATTACCTATCTTAGCCATCAGTTGCTCCTGACATATCCTTATTATTCTGGTACAGGAGAGAGTCCCTTTTTTCATTCTAGCTTTTGTTAATGCATCCTCAAGGACATTTCATGGGTAAATATAAAAAACTAATCTTTTGATCCATTTAGCTGCCTCTTTTTCAGATTAATCCTCCGTAGAACATATTCTCCGAGCTCCCAACTTCTGACCATACTGAATACTCCACTTCAAAGTTTTGGGATGCCCACTGTTAGCATGGAGAATGGAGCGTGCAACCATCACTTTTGTGAGAACTGTAGTATTTATTGAATTTTCTCATACAGTTAAATACACATCCAGAAACACAAGCTCTTTTACTGCATTTTTTAGTAAACTTCATGTTGAATTTGTTTGCATTTAGGACCAGTGTGAACTCCTCTAATAACAGATCCTCTCCATCCCATAGGATGAATAGATCATCAATGAAATGGGTTTAAACAACCACATCCTACATGACCTCATGCCTCTTTTCAGCCCAGGCAACCTCCTTCTCTTACCACCCCATGAATACATTTGCGTAGGTGGGGGCAAAGGCGGTCCACATAGCTGTTTCCAGTTGTTGTAAGTATAACCTGTTGACATTATGAGAAAGGTGGTATTCAAGCTTGTGTATTATCTCCTGAGTGTGTTCTGCATAATTGAAGGGTCTGTCTCTGAGAAAATATTTGCAGGCAGCGATTGTGACTGATCAACATATAGAACGACAACTCATCAAGTTACCATGAAGTAACTTGTTTTCCATGGAGTTTGATCAATCTTTTCTAAAACATCAAGAGTGTCCTTGATGTATGAAGGTAAACTACTCACATAAGGCTGGAGAAATAAGTCAAGGTGTATCGAGGTATTCTCCAGCAAGGCTCCTATGGGGCTAACATTTGGTCTTCCTGGTGGTCTATGGAGATCTTTATGTACCTTTGGAAGGAAGTAAGTAGTTGCAACCTTTGCACTTATGATTATGATAATTATTATGCACAATTCAAGAAGACTATCATCCAGCCACTTATTTAAGAATGAATAATACTCAATTTTGGTGTTTTCAATTTCCAGTTCTCAAGTCGTTGTATTTTAATGTTAGGTAGTGTTCTGCATTACTTTGTTATTGAGCTTCTGATCAATACATATTCTTGTCCATCGTATCAATGTTACCCACTTTGTCTTATGCCTTGAAAATTAGGGGCTTGATGTTTATTTGGTGTATATATGCCTATCCAGTCATTGTGTGTAAAGTTTTTTCTTTGTCTCCATTTCCTTTTCCTTCTCAGTATATTGATGTCCCCCACTACCATCTGATGGAAAAGATTGATGTTGTTCCCTGCTGCCAGTCTTGGACAGAATTTACTTTTAGGTTTATGCTCACTGGCCCCTTCATTGCTTGCATCAACTATCATTCTACTCAGGATTGTCTCTCAGATAAATCAGATATCTATTTTTGATTGCTTTGGATGGTTTCAACAGTTGTGATCTGATTTTCCAGTTGCCTAAACTCTACTAAGTCTGGATATCCCTGATGTTGAAATTTGACATTGCATTATGGATGCTTTGCTGTTTTCCTTCTTTGTTTGCTCCCAATGAGAAATGTTCCTGTAATTTTAATTTCCAAATGAATTTATAGATCTCAGTTAACAAATCAGGGGCAGTGAAAGGATCGAAGTTCAATCCATAATATCTTAGTTTGATATCAGTTTGATCAATGAGATGAATAGTCAATAGTCTCTCCTTGATGGCATTGTCCTCATTGGTACCTGTGCCAACTATTTCTTTAGTTGGCCCCTGCACCTATCTCTTCCTTTTGCCCCTCTTTATCCTGCATTTCTTTTTTCACAATTTATGTGCTTGCCTCTGCCACAGAATCATGTTGTCATATGCAAAAGGTGTATTTCCCATAAAAAATCAATGCTTTCAAAAGGACCTTCATCCTGCTCTGGATCTTGCTTCAGAGTTCATTTCAGTTTCACTTCCAGTTATGGAGATCAGTTTTTCACCCTTTTCAGTTCTCCTCATATGGTCAAACCACTTGGCAAAGGTATGTGTCCTTCCATACTGATAATAAAGTATATCCTGGGTGTATTCTCCAGCTTTTCTTTCCCTTATTTATTCATCATATTTCTCCAGTGTTTTCTCCATCTTAGTTAATGATTATGATTCCTTCACCACCTCATCCTTCTTATTTAATTCTAACTCTTACATGACAGCTTGAATCACTTATGTTTGTGCATCCATTGTAATTTTGGCATGCTTCACAAGTGTGGTAATTAATTTCATTGAGCATTCTTCCGCATTTGACACATTCCTTAAGTCTCTTTATCCATACCCTCATATGTTAGCATAAGCATAATGTGTAGACCGTTGGGAACCTTACTGAATTTTGAGAGCTATGTCATCTCCTACTAGTGCTTTGAGTCTGACTTTCTTACTTTTTCCAGTTCCTTAATTATTTGTGCACACATTCTTTTAGGTTGGCACAATCACCAGAAAAGTTTATAGGTTTCTATTTCTACATTTGGACTATCCAGAAATGTTTGTTCCACTATCTTTTTCTATTTATATTGTCTTTCATCCATCATCAGTTTAGTTTAATTAATAGTTCTACAAGCAAATATTTTAAGTGCAAGCATCAATGTGTATATGGGTCCAATGTGTGTTCCCTACATGTTTACAATCAATTGTGCATCTGTCAGTGTAATGAATTGCATATATTTATGATTATCAACAGTTGTAAGTGGTTCCTCAAGACTTAGGCCCTTATTACGTCCCTGGCGGACGGCGTTATTTTGGAGTAAGGTTCTTGCAACAGGCTGGAGGTACCTTTCCCCAAAATATGACATTGGCGGTCAAGCCAAACCGCCAATGTACCACTCCATCCGCCAGGGCAGTAACAGATGCCGGGCTGGACACTGCGGTCTCCAGCCTGGCGGCCATCACAGTCCCACCCTCGGGATTTTGACCCCACCTACCGCCATGGTTTTTGTGGCAATCTTACCGCCACGAAAACCATGGCGGTAGGCACTATCAGTGCCAGGGAATTTCTTCCCTGGCACTGATAGGGGTCTCCCCTACTCCCCTTCCCAGAGTCCTCCCTCACCCTCCCCCGACATACACACACCTACACGCACAGACATACACACGCATACCCACATTCACCCACGCATGCATACATTCATACACACACACATCAACACATACTGACATACATCCTAGCACACACGAATCACACAACACAACATACACTCAAACCCATTCCTGCACACACGCATTCCACACGCCTCACACCCGCATGCACGCACACAAAAACAGTCACACACACCCTCCCACGCACACACAACACACCCCACCCCTATCCCTTGTCGGAGCACCCGACTTACCTGCTTGCAGGGGGTCCTCCGGCAGGAGACGGGATGCGGCGCTGCTGCCAGCAGCAGCATCCGCCAGCGGAACACCGCCAGGTCGTATCATGTGTCATGAAACGGTCGTCAGCGTTCTACTGGCATGGCGCTGCTGCTGGCAGCTGCACCACCTTACAGCAATCTGCCACTATGACCATAGCTGGAATTCCGCCAGCCTTTTGTCGGAATTCCGGCTACGATCATAATATGGCAGATGGTCTATGGAGGCCATCGCCGTGGCGGTAGGCAGCATTTACAGCCTAGGTCATAATGAGGACCTTAGTATTCTTTTATGATCCTCCTAGTGCTCCCTCTGGGGCCCTGTTTAAGGGCTCTCAACCAGCCCAACCCCCCACACTGACTTGTCATCACCTTGCTGTTTGTTTGTAGTTCAATCTGTGCTAGAAATGGGTGGCAGCAACATTTCAATTTTCTCCTCAGTTCCTTAGAAGTTAGTGCTGTGCATTTTGCGTCCATGTGCTTTGCTGTTGTGCATGTGGGATGCACACGTTACATCTCTCAAATGCTGCAGTCTTCCTTCCGACAGCCTTTACAGTGGTATCAAACCCAGGGATCTGAAAAGCTTTTTTTACCCACGCCACTAAAGTATTTGTTTGATTTGCTAATAACTTTGGCACCTTTTGACGAACCTTCACAAAACATTCCAAACAAATATTCATCCACCTCAGTTCCTTTCTGAAAAGGTTAGGGTGATCCAGCAAGCAGGGGCCAGAAAAAAGGGGAGTCCAAAAACATAATTTCCCCATCTAATATCCATAAGGAATTTAGAAAGCGCTACAGCTAAAAACGGCTGAATTAAACCAAAATGTAGCCGAAATCTAGATGTGGTGTAAATCCCCTCAGTAGTTTTGGAGAAATTACAGTTCACATGTGTAGATATATTGACAGTTGATGTCCAGATATGCTCTGAATGGTCACTATAAAGGGGACTTGCCGATTCTGATTGACAACAAGAACAGTATGTTGTAGCAGCCATGACAGGACTCAGCGACATGGTCCTTGAGTCCTGAAAATGAATTAAAAAACATATTAAAAAATATATAAGGGGACAGGGTGAGCAAAGCTTGACCCCAAAATGCCTGTGCAGTAGTATCAAAGGAACCCATCCCGACCCCTTGATTGGTGGGTCACATCACTGACTACATGTTGTGACAGCCATTCCAGGGCTCTGAGCTATTCTCCTAATTGAAATGCATTGTAGGAAAAGTCTGTCTTTGACAGTTACAAAAATGTACATATAAAGGGTGATGCATTTTAGCCGCAATATAAATCAGTTGTTGATGGTATCAATTAACTTTATGAACTGTGGTGTGTTCTAAGTTGATTTTACTTTGTGTAAAACGCTGATCCTCTGCCGGGATTTGTTGAACCATGTTTAAGAGAAAACTGTTTTCTCTAATGTTTTTTTCATAGAAGTTATGGAAGTTGCTCAAAAAGATACAATGAGGGCATATTTACTGTGGATGCATCTATATTCCTCAGCCATGTGAGAATAAAGTTGGATATTCTTAGTAAAACACGTATGTTCAACTGCAGCAGCAGTATGATAGTTGATTCACTATTGTTATACTGCAGCTTTCCACAGTGTTCAAATAAACAATTGAGTGCTCACAAATGTTTATCTATGACAACAATGTGGCACACCTGATAGAATCAAAACTGTAAAACTTAAAATATTTCCTTTAGAAACAAACAAAATGTGGGAGTTTGTTCTGTCATAGAAAAAATGTTTACTGCTGAAGAATGCGAAAGGCATATTTTGTATGAGTTTTTAAACATCTTCTTCAACCATTTAAGAAAAACATTCTGACATGCAGATGGAAATTTGTAGTTTTAACACCACCAGCAGCATGCCAGTTAACATTCTGGTGATCAGCTGCAACTTTGCCACACTTTCCTACTGATCAAATTGAGTGTTAACATTCTGGGCCCAATTCACAAAGGTAAAGTTGGACCAAAAGTCTAACTTTACTACTTTTGGATATTGACAAAGGCAAATTACAAATAGTAACTTTACTACTAGCAAAGTTACTACTAGAAAAATGGGTAGTAGTAAAGGTACTCGTAGTAACTTACCTTTGTGAATACCTAAAAGTAGAAAACATTGACTTTCCATTTAAATTAGACTTTTGGTCTAACTTTACCTTTGTCAATCAGGCCCACATACAGCACACACATTGAGGGCCCAATTCACAAAGGTAAAGTTAGATCAAAATTCTAACTTAGACCAAAAGTCTAACTTTACTACATTTCAGTATTCACAAAGACAAATTACTAATAGTAACTTTACTAGTCATCATTTTACTAGTAGTAAGTTTGTTAGTTGTAAGTTTACTAGTAGTAAGTTTGCTAGTAGTAAATTTACCAATAATAACTTACTTTTGTGAATACCAAACAGTAGTGAAGTTAGACTTTTGATCTAAGTTAAACTTTTGGTCCAAGTATACCTTTGTGAATCGGGACCTCTGTATTCATGGCAAAATGTGGCATAACTGAATGCCATCATGATGGAATCTAAGCTGTAATACTGAAAGCATCTCCTACAGAGTATACTGCAGTAATTGGAGATATGAGGAAGCTTGATAACAAAAGTGTCTCATGATTGCTGCCTGAGGAAGAAAAACGACCCAAAAACTGACCAAATAGCACTCCAGCATTGCTCAATGCCAGAAGTGTGCAAAATGCTTTAGTAGCTCGTGCAACAAGTAATCAACTGATCAGCTGGATACAAAGATGAAAATAACAACTGGTTTCAAAGTTGTTTCTTACTGAGTACTCAGAAAATGTGTCCTTATTTCAGCTTTCTAGGGCACTAACCATGCTTTCTATGAGGAAAAATCCCTCATTTTGTTAATTTAAAAAATAACTCTTTTAGATTTAAAAGTTTTGATTTCATCAATACGGCTTCAGGTGTGCCATAGTTTTGTCATAAATACACAATGTTAACGCTCTAGTCGTTCATTAGAATACTGTGGCAAGGAAGAGAGCAGGAGCACAGACTCAGACAACAGAGGACGAGGGGAGGGGAGGAAGAACTGGTTTAGGCAGCAAGCTGACCATGTCAGGCTGGTTGAAGGGGCAGTTGCAGCACAACAGACCACACAGGGCAGTACAAGATGTAGTGGCAGAGCAACAGATTATTCAGGGCAGGAAGCAAGGGGGGCAAGAGCAGCAAGTCAACAAGGCAGCACAGGTGCTCCTTGAAAGGAAGGAGGGAAGTGCAGTGGCAGCACAATAGACCATGGAGGGCAGGAGGGACAAGGAAATAGCACGTCAACAGATTATAGTGGGCAGGAGGGACCGGATAGAGGTGTGGACAACAGAGGGCGGGAAAGAGGGCAGAGGCAACAAGCTGAACACACAGGGCAGGGGGGAGGGACAATGGAGCATGCAGGACAAGTGGACAGGGCAGTGGAAGCACAGCAGACCATGAAGGGAAGAAGAGAGGAGCAGTGGCAGCAAAACATACCTCAAAAGACAGACAGGAGAGTCAGTGGTAGCTCACTGGAGCATGGAGGGCAGGAGGGAGGGGGCAGTGGCACATACATTACCAACAAAGGCCAGGTGGAGGGGCAGGTGGTAGGGGTAGGAAAGAGGGGCAGTAGCAGCTAGATGATAATGCTGGAAAGGGCAGTGGAAGTAGAAGGCACCATGGAGGCAGGAGGAAAAGGATAGGGACATGCACACAAACAACAGAGGGAAGGTGGGAGATGGTTAGGGGCAGCAAACTAACCATGCAAAGCAGGTGGAAGGGGCAGTGACAGCACAATTAACAACATATGGCAGGAGGGACGGTTTGTGGCAGCACAACAGAAAATGGTGGGCAATAGTGTGGGGGCTTTGGCATGTATATTGGACCATTGAGGGTAAATAAAGGGGGAAGCCAGCAAGCAGAACATGTGGGGCATGGGTAGCAAGCTGACCCGACCACAGAGGACGGACCGGCATGGGAAGGGGCAGCGGGAGTAGCTCATTTAATATTCACTGCTCCTTGAAGGAGCACCCCATTTTGCCCTGTGGTTGCTCTTTACAATTTTGTTTTTTGCAACTTGGTGATGTCCCTAAAAGAGTTAAAAGGGACAGGGGCAACACCAAGCATTTGTTAATGTTGTGAGGTGCTGCAGGGAGTGCAGCAGCCCCCCAGCTACAATAAATAAACAATGTGTCTCTTGAGTCATTAAAACCAGGACCCCAGAAGAAATTACCATATTTTTCAAAAATACTCCTAAATGGAGCTCTATGGGGCAGATGTGAGGGGCTTTTGTGTTCCCAAACAGGCCGATTCACATAATTAGCCCATCTGTGAAAGAAAAAAGGCTTTTTTGAATGTACAAAGCCCTATTTGCGATTCAGTAACATATTACCGAATTGCACATTGGGATTGCAATTCGGTATTGGGAAGGGGCAGGTTTAAGGCATCCCTACCTAATACAGAATCTCAGAATCTTCTTTATGAATGTCTGTAAAACATTTTTAAGAGCAAGCAGTGGTCTCACGGATCACTGCCTAGTTTTAAAAAATGAAAAAAAAAAATTGTTTTTAAATGTATACATTTTACTTTAAGGAAAATGGGCTGTATTTAAAAAAAAAAAAGATTACTTCATTTTAAAGCAATCACAGACTTGGTGGTCTGCTGACCCCAGAAGGCCTCTATTCCTTTGAATTTTAATGATTCAGGCCAGGGCCATAGGCAGCAAAAGCTGCAATGTCAGGCCTCTTGTGCACTATTGTGCACAAAAGGAAAAAAGAAACAAGGACTTACCTTTGTCCTCTAGGGGGTCCTCATAGTCTTGCGCTGTGTGGCCCATAACTGGGCTGCCGTGCACCTATGGTGAGCTGCGCTACACTGGCGGGGCTAGCGGAGTTTTTGTTCAAGCTTCAAGCGGAGCATGGAGTGCCAAAAACTCTGTTAGCGCTGCCAGCAGACTTTACTGCCCACCCTTAATTATAAGGCTAATAGATCCACTTTTCATGTTTTGGTGTTATGACTCTTTTACAACGTCAGTAAGTCTGTTTGAGTGCTGCCAGGACCTCCGAGACCAACTGCACGCTGCACATGCCAGAATGCTGTGTGCTGCAAGGGGTAGGGTGCTTGTAGGGAGTTGGGCGCAGGGCATGGCCACACTTCAGGTATTGTGCCCAAACTTACACTGAGCACGGGTGACCCAAGCACAGCAGGTTGTTGAATGCCCAACTCTCTGTGAGCACCTGACTTGCGGCAGGGCAAAAGTTATAGTTACCTCATGGAATGAGTTATAGTTACTTAAGATAGCTGTAACTGGGGTATTTCAGTTTTGTTAGAATAAAACAGTGCATTTAAACTTACATTTTCATCTAACTATAACTTCCCTGTAACATTTGATTTTTTCAGTGAAATATATATATATATATATATATAATAATATATATAATAAATATATATATATATATATATATTACTGAAAAACAAAGGTTACAAGGATATCTTAGTTAGGTTAGTTAGGTATGGTAATATCTTATTAACATTAAAAAATAAAATAGCAATTCACTGAAAAAATCAAAGGTGACCTTATATTTAGGTGAAACAGTCAGTTTAAACATACAATTTTAAATTGTAAAAAAAACACTGAAATTCATCAGTTACAGTTTAATGAGCTAACTATAACTTGCACCCCCGCCATGCACTGCTTATGACCTCACACATCACATATCACATTACTCATCACATATTCAATGACATCATTAATGACATCACTGATGATACTACTGATGAAAAATTTGTATGACAGTTTGCTATACAAATCTGACAGAGAATGGCCAATGAGTATGACAGTTTGCTATACAAACCTGACACAGAAAGGTATGTATTGAGCTACACCTAGAGGACATTTTCTGTGGCTTCTGCACATCTAATAAGTGTAAGCCTTTGTACAATCATTGCATGTGTGGAGGGTATGGGGCCTGTACACAGGGCAAAGCCTGTTCATAAAAGATCCTTCAGCACCTAACAGGGGTTGAAATTGTATAGATAGTGGACTCTGTGAAAAATTGTGCACAGGCTAACAGCTGTGCATGCTAGGGTCTTGATGACCTAATTGGGCTTGGTTGTCCGGAGGGAGTGATCTCTCCGAAAAGACTCTACACAAGGCAAAAGCTGTGTGTGGTAGGGGCTTAACCACCTAATCCTATGTTGGTGCCTGAAAGGAGAGGCATATCCGTGAAGAGCTCTGCCCAGGGCAAAGGGTGTACATAGAAGGGGTCGGACCACCTAATGAGGCTTTGGTTCATTAGGGTATAAGAGTTTTGCGTAGGGTAAAGGCTGTGTGTAGTAGGGGGTGGAACCTCTAATGGGGCTTAGATGTCTTGAGGTAGTGAATTCATCTTCAAGAGTTTGAGCACATTGCAAAGGATATGCTTAGTAGGGGCCTGACCACCTAATGGACTTTTTTGTCCTCAGGTAGTAGACTGTAGTCTAATTATCTAATAAAAGCAAATATGCCTATGTAATTTATGCTTACATGCCTCTGTGCCATTTAGTACTTGCTTACATATTTCATAGAATGTACTGGGTTGTAGAGCAGTTGAACATCAGTATGGTGGATGAACTCATCAGTGATGTCATCAATGATGTAATTTGAGGCATCATCAATGATGTAATTGAGCATATCATCAGTGATGTAATATGTGATATCATAAGCAATGCATGCAGGGGTGCAAGCTATAGTTTATTACATTATAACTGGTGAATGTCAATGGTATTCCCCTATCTATAAAGTCATTTTAACCTTTGTTTTTTTTCTGTGAATTTGTATGTCTCTTAATTTCAAGTAAGACGTTAGCATACTGAAGTATAACACTACTTTAACCTGTGATTTGTTTAGTGAATTTCTAGTGCTTTGTAAATGTAAAGTAGAAAATTATTACCACCCCTAACTAAAACGTACATTTCACCTTTGGTTTTGTTAGTGACTCTCTTGGGTTTCTTTAATTTAAAGTAAAATATTAATAAAATATTGCTAACATACCTAACTGCACATTGTTGGCCCGGGGCTACATAAAGAAGTTTGAGTATGTGAAGGGAGTGGGCTGTACGTGATGAGTTTGTAGGCTGTAAGTAGTAGGGGCTTTCCACTTAATGATACTTCCGTTTTTAGAGGTAGTGGGCTGTACACACACTCTGTACACAGAGTAGGCTTAGTAAGGTTTGATGAGGGACTGCTCTCTTAGTAAGGTTTGATGAGGGACTGGACAGCGTCAAGGCTTGCATAGTAGTGTTTATAGAGGGTCTGGCCTGCCCGTAAAGTCTGCTATCCAAGGTGAAGGCTGTGAGTAATAGGGTTTAATGAGGGGCTGGCCTCTCAGTGAAGACCACTGCACTGGGCGAAGGCTGTGTGTAGAAGGATTTGGTGAAGGACTGGCCTCTCCATGAAGAAGGCTGTCCAGGGCTAATGCTGTGCGTTGTAGGATTTAGAGAGGGACTGGCTTCTGCGCAAAGACCACTGTACAAGGCGAAGGCTGTGCGTCGTAGAGTTTGAAATGGCACTGGCCTCTCTCTGAAGACCATTGTATATGGCAAAGACAGTGTGTAGTAGGGTTTGATAAGGGATTGGCCTCTACTTGAAGAACGCCATACAATCAATTTTTTTGTCCCATGGAATTCTCACGAGAATGTTGCAGGAGCATTGGAGACCCTATGAGAACTGTGCTGGCTCCCGCAAGACTCTTGTGGGATCAAGAAAATTGAATTTTCTTTTTTGATTTGACCCAGAAAGGCCAAGGTGTAAGGGTGCCCTTAAACTGCCCATTACAGACTGAGGGCCTGATTTAGGTCTTGGTGAAGAGAAATACTCCATCACAAGTGTGACAGCTATCCTGTCTGCCATATTATGATCTCATTATCTCCTATGGGACTTGTAATACAGCAGAAGGAATATCCGTCACATTTGTGATGGAGTATTTCCTCTGGCATGACCTAAATCAGGCCCTAAGTCCCTGTGTCCTAAAATGGTGACTACAAAATTGTTCTTCTTGTTGTGGACACTAATCACATTGCTGCCTCTATATCTATATCTATATCTATGTAGATAACTATATATAGATCTATATCTTTATACATATATACATATATATATATATTACCTATGGGCAGTCGCCACTATGTAGTTATATTTACTACTTAGGGCCAGATGTAGGTAGAAACGGGATTGCGACTCGCAAATTGCGAGTCGGAGTGACTCGCAATTTGCGAGTCGCAATCCCATATGCAGAATGGTGTCCCTGACACCATCTGCGAATCGCACGGGGGTCGCAAAGACCAACCTCATTAATATTAATGAGGTGGGTCACAATTTGCAACCCCCTT
Organism: Pleurodeles waltl; assembly: GCF_031143425.1. NCBI lineage: Eukaryota > Metazoa > Chordata > Amphibia > Caudata > Salamandridae > Pleurodeles > Pleurodeles waltl. The sequence goes on along the minus strand of NC_090445.1, from coordinate 535,185,241 downwards.
GCGATTCCCTGCACTCACAGGGATGGTGGCCTGCTGGAGACAGCAGACCACCATGTCTGTGACTGCTTTTTTAATAAAGCAGTTTTTTTGTTGTATTGCAGCCTGTTTCCCTTAAAGGAAAACGAGTTGCAATACACTAGGGAAAATAAAACCATTTGGTTTCATTTTTTCAGAGCAGGCAGTGGTCCATTGGACCACTGCCTGCTCTGAAAAAATATTTTTGGTGACATTCACAAAGGGGAAGGGGTCCCATGGGGACCCCTTCCCTTTTGCGAATGAGTTAGCACCCACTTCACATGGGTGCTAACTGCGAATTGCTTTGTGACCGTGTTCGCGGTCACAAAGCAATTTTGCATTGCGGTGCGACTCGCAAATAGGGAGGGGAACACCCCTTCCTATTTGCGAGTCGCATTCCCATTTTGAGGATCGGTACCGACTCGCAAAATGGGAATGTGCATCACGATGCCCGTTTGCATGGCACAAACTGCGAATTTCACAGTTTGCGCCATGCAAAACGGTTCCTAAACTGGCCCTTAGTTTCCATAGAAAAAGTCATTTTTTACTGGCTTGCATCTTTGGCGCCGGTTGACTAATCTTCAGAAAAGTTTTCAAAAAAAGTTGACACTCATGTGAGCTGCTGTCTAGAATGTTTCATGGTGATCCGCCAAGCAGGAGCAGAGAAAAATGAGGGGTCCCAAAATGCTTTTTCCCCATTCATTTTTCTATAGGGATTCGGAACAGCGATAGTGCCCGAACCACTGGGCGGAATTACACCAAATTTGGCAGAAAGGTATCGCTTGGTCCTTTTTGTTATTTGGCATAAATCCATTCAGTAGTTTTTTAGTAATTAATGAAAAACTAAATTTCTCTGTATAGGGGCACCCAGGCTCCTTGAACCCTCCCGATCTCGTGCTGAGATCTGGGAACAAGGAAGTGTTGGTAGCCATGTTGGGGCTCACCTCAGCTGATTACCAGACAAAAATGTAAAAAATATGAAAAGGGGCCAGGGTAAGGACACTCTGACCCCTTAGCTCTGGTGCTGGGGTCCCAGAGGGATGCCCCCGGAGGAACAAAGCATTTTCTTTCAATTTTTGTCAGGAGACGCAGCGGATCTGTGGATCAGCCAACATTTTTTTTAAAACCAAGTGCAGGCTCCCGTTATTGTTTCACTGGAACCCCTGGTGGGCCAGGCCCCGGGGGCACTCATATTTTCAATGTCCTAAGGTAACTCGCGATCTCACCATGCACAGTTTTCTCATCAATATTTTTATTGCAAACGTTGAAGTGATAATATCAAAGATGCCATAGAAAGTGTCAACAACGATATAATATGAGGAGTAAATAGCTGTGCATGGTGAAGGCGTGAGTTATAGTTGCCTTAGGACGCAAATTATTTTTACTTGAAATAACTGCTGAATTTCTATGGTTTTGTACAAATAAATTCAGAACCTAACTATAATGTCTCTGTAACCTTTTGTTTTTTTCAGTGAATTTATATGATTTTTTAACGTAAAGTAAGTTTCATTACTATACGTTAATCCAACCACCACCGCACAAGGACTTTGGCCGTGCGCAGCGGGGGTTGACCACAGGGCCTGTGTCTGTCAGTGGATCAGTGAGTTAGTGCATCATTGTCGGAGTGGGTCTGACAGTAGGTGTGTGAGTCTATGAGTGGGTTTGAGTGGGTGCATGAGGGTCTGAGTGGGTGTGTGAGTGGGTGCATGAGTTTATGAGTGCAAGCACGAGTCAATGAGTCTGTAAATGTTTTTTTTCTTGAATGTTTTTTGCTTATTCACGAATATTGGAGAATATTCATGAATACTTGAGAATATTGTGTATGGTGAAGAAAAATCATTTAAATCCATAATTTGACCTTCCAACATCCCTATATCACACTCCTGAGGTCAGGGTACCTCTTACCTGACCCCTTATACCACTTATCCTCTCTATTTTCAGCCCCGAAGACCCTCTCATGTAACATAAAATGGCGGCTGCAATTTTCTAGTCAGGTTGAGGCCAGCCAATCACAGCATTACTGTTGGCATGTGATTTCGAAAATACATTGTGATCTTCATGAAAACATTGCAACAAATTCGCAACCAGAGATATCCAAACTTATTTTCCCTTTAATGTGTCAAAAACTACTGAACAGATTTACACCAAATAAGCGAAAGCACAATCTGAGCGCCAAAAATCTGCTTTCTGCCAAATCTGGTGTAATTCCGCCCAGCGGTTCAGGCAATAATCGTGTTCAAAGGTCGTATGGGAATCAACATGGGAAACACACATTTTTTTACCCCTCTTTTTCTCAGCCCCCAGTTGAAGAATCATCCCACACACAAGCAAAATGTTTGGTTGGAATGGTATAGTTACATCTGGTTTACTGGTAAAGCTCTTGAACAGTCATTCAGTAGGTTAAAGGTTCAAATCCTGATAACTCATGGCAGTGTGTCTGTTTATTTACTCATGCTTTGAATGTTAAACATTTCTAGGAACATTTACATCTTTTTCCCATCAAAATCTTTGGTTTGAATTCTTTTCAACTTCACATATTTAAGTTACACACAGAAAGGTGATATCACTCTTTTATCTTGTCAAATACATTTACGTTTTCATTTTTCAAAACATTCTGACTGTAAGTGACGCAGGGTTGGCTAGTTATAGGGGCTGGTCAATGGGCCTTGCCCCAGGCCAGGCTCAGTGGCCGAACTCTTCTGTGCATGGCCAAAGGCCGTGTATGGTGCAGGGTTGGGCGATTGTAGGGGTTAGGCACAGGCCAAGCCCTGCAGCTAATCTCCGCAGTGCACATCCAAAGGACTTGCTTGGTGATGGTTGGATTTATGTGTAGTGATTACAATTACTTTATATTTAAAAAAAACATCGAAATTCACTGAAAAAAGCAAAGTTTACAGGGACATTATAGTTAGATTCTAAATTTACTTGCCCAAAACCATTGAAATTCAGCAGTTATAGATAAAGTTATTTCAAGGTTACTATAACTCGCACACTCACCATGCACTGGTAATTACCCCAGCTATTAAAGCACTCATGACAACTTTTATAACATCATTAATAATATCAATAAAACATTAGCAGTCAAAATATTGAAGAGAAAACTGTGCATGGTGAGGGAACTAGAAAGATGAAAAAGTCTGATATGAAAGATCAACCCCATTTAGGAAGCTTGACATCTAAAGAAGGCAACAAGCAGTCTCTTCTTTGGTGATTGTTAGACTTGTTAGCCTTAGGGTGGTCTTCCCCCAGACTTTTTGACTCTGCTGCTTTATTTTGCTACATTTATTTTTGGTCTTAGGACTCTGAGCACTTTACCACGGCTAATTAGTGCTAAAGTGTATGTGCTCACTCCTTAAAAACATGATAATATTGTTTTCTTCCCCAATTGCCATATTCGATTTGCCTAGTAAAGTGCACTGACTGTGCCTAGGGTCTGTAAATTAAATGCTACTAGTGGGCTTGCAGCACTGATTATGACAACCATTTAAGTATCCCTTTAAAGCATGTCTCAGGCCTGCCACTGCAGAGCCTGTGAATGTAGTTTACTCTGTCATGTTGACCTGACAAAATAAACCTTTTGCCAGGCCCAAACCTTCCTCTTTAATATATATGTCACCCCTGGGGTACACCCTGGCTAGCCTAGAGGGCAGGGTGCAATGTATTCAAAGAGTAGGACATGTACGTTTTAGTTTTACATATCCTGATAGTGAAAAACTATTTACTTTGTTTTTCACTACTGCACAGCTGATCTCTCCCATAGGATAATATTGGAGCTACCTTATTGCACCTTAATGTGTAGTTTCCAAATGGGAAGAGGTGACCCTTTCATGTTTGATGTCTCTGGGATCACAATTTAAAAGCATAACTAAGTCAGATTTTAAATTGCAATTCTCAAAATGCCACTTTTGGAAAGTTGGCTTCTTCTTGCCTTAGCCACTTGGTGCCAGCACCCTGTTTCTGGTCACGTGACTGGGTGTAGTTGGCAGTTGGGATTTGTGTATTCCTCATAGATAGTCACACACAAAGGGAGCTTATGGGCCATCCTGTGCAAGATAGGAGACACAGCCTCACTTACACCTGAATAGGCTGTGTCCTGTCTACACACCAAGGACTTAACACCCCTGTAGTCTAACTCCAGCCAGCATAGAGCCAGGGCAGGGGAGGAAGGGGATTCCTTGCACTTCAAAGCCACTGTCTGGATGCTTCTCCCATCTTCCAGAACCAAGTCACCAAAGTATAAATACTGGACCTTAGACACCACCACTTCAGTACACTTCTGGACCTCTGGATGATCTGCAAGGAAGGAGGACTGCTGTGCTGCTGAAGGATTTCTACACTACTGGACCGATGCATCACCGCTCATGTGTGGAGAAAATAGACACATCACCTCTACTGTGATGGTCAGAACTGGAGAAACCAGAATCTTATCACTGGTGTACCTTGCTTCTCAAAATCGGTGTATTGCCTTCAGAACCAGCAGTGCTGTGTTTTTCTCAGTGCAGGATCCTCACATCCCCGATGACGGCAGCCTCAATGACTATGGCACAACACTGCAATGCAGCCCCCTGAGCTCAATGGAACTGATGCATCACCTCGACTGCCCAACGCATCCTTGAAGTTGATGCATCGGGAGCTCACACTGTATTCTCACCATCTCTTGGAACTGATGCATCGCCACTGTTGCATGGAGAAAACCGACACATCACTCTGCCACCCGGATGTAAGATACTTTGATTCAGCAGTCCCAATGGGGTCCCTGTAGACGATCCATGCTCCATCGCAGCTGGCCTAAACATTTTACTTTGCCCATTCCAATGTGACCAGATATCCCCAGTTGGCGCTTTTTGCTTCTTAACGCTATTCTACAGTTTAATCTTAAAAAATTCATAACTCAAGTTCCTCTCATTGGATTTTTGTTGTCTAGTTTTAATCATTAAAATAAGTTATATTTTCCTATCTTGGTCTAGAATCCTGTTTGTGTGGTGTTTCACTGTTTTATTGCTTGAAGTTTTGCACAAATACTTTATACATTGCCTGTAAATTAAGCCTGACTGCTCTGTGCCAAGACATCAAAGGGTGAGCACAGGTTAATCTGGGGTTGCTTGTGCCTCAGCCTGATTAGAGTTGTGGTGCTACTTGACCAAGGCTCACACCCCAGTAAACCAACAACCCAATTTCTAGCAGTGATTCATTCAGGAAGGAAATGAGCAAGTATGTATGCACGTTTGCTTCAACTGACATAACTCGGTTTTCGCTAAGACTAATCTTTGGATCACATGTTTTTGGCAGTGCCAGCAAAGGCAGGAACCACTTTGCTGGCTGATTTTCATGAAGGAGAAACAATTATGTCAGAGGCTCCTACAATCAGCAACAAGATTACAGACATCAATTCTGTCTGCAAAGAAATAGAAGGATTAGACACACTGGACATTGACAAAGGGGAGCATTGACCCCAGATAAGCCTTCCAATTTCTGGACATCTACCTGTAAGAGGGTCTTTGACTTTTTAACTTCCCACTTGGCAAAGTATCACTGCAGACCCCAGGGTTATACAATTAGAGATCTTTATAATCAACCATTCCATGCTACTTTCCCTCATGCTCAAAGATTTTCCAAGCATCAAGAACAGTTAGTATCTCAAGAAGTAAAGCCTCTCCTGGTCAAATGAGATGTAGAAATTACCCCTTTCAGTCCTTTGGGTTTTCTAAGCACAATTCTTCTTCATTCAAAAGAAGGACAAGAAATCCCATCCAATAATGAATCTGAATTTGCTCTACAATTTTGAAACATATCATCACTTTGAGATGGAAATGATTGTCTATCTGAGACACATTTTGCTACTTCAGGATGTATATCTTAAAAATCCCATTCACAGATCATACAAAAAGTATAATTTTAATGGAAGGAGACATTTATCAATTCAAGTCTCTTCCATTCAGCCTTTCAGTGGCACCATGGTGTTTTACAAAAGGCTTGAAACCTGTCATAGTGCACTGAAGAGCATGTAGAATAAGACGGATTGTTTAAGTGGATAAGTTACTAATTTTGGCCCATGATAAGAATCTCATTCAAGATCAACAATGTATTTTCGTAGAACTATTAGAAAGTCTATGTTTTGCTGATGAATCACAAAAAATCTACTTTGATTCCTACGAAACTCATGTAATTGTTAGAGTTATAGTTTGATTTAGAAAGAGATGATCTACTGTTACCTCTGGACAAGGTGATAATGATAAAAAATAAATACATCAAGTTCTAAAGATGTTTACTTTATCTCTCAGAATCCTAGCTCTCTTAGTCGGTGGGTTAGCATCCTTCATTCAGGCCATGTTCCCAGGACCACTACTTTGTCAGGCTCCTCAAAACACACAATTTGACATCTTCATTGAAATCTTGCTTATTCTTTCACAATAGATTTTGATGAAAAAAACAGTTCAACGCTTTAATAGTAGTTAGATTACTTAGATGCTTGGAAAAAAAGGCAATATTTTCTCACACCCCAAGATTTTGTTTTAGAAGTCGGAAGGGTTGGGTCGCAAGGTGTGATCATTATTTGACTGGTGGCACATCATTAAAGCAGGAGTCATCTCTGCATATAAATTGCTTAGAGATGCTTGCAGGCTCCAATGTGATCCAAAGTTGTGCAAAGAACAAGGTAAGTTGTGCCAATCATTTAAGAATGGGCTATTTGTCTGTTGTTTGTCATACTAACCATCTAGGAGGGACAAAGTCTAACCATTTTGTAGTATTGGTCAAGAGTTTTGGGGAATTTTGTCTGCAGAGAAAAACGTTCTGGAGAAGCAGAATGTATTCCAGTAAATTGGAACACAATAGCTGATTGGTTCCAAACACCTTTAAGATTCCAGCCAGAAATTGGCAGCTTTATCCTTCAATTTTCCATAAATTGATGTCCAAATGTCATCCTGCCTCTATAGATCTTTTTGAGTTCCTCTTAAATGCTCAACTTCCTTATTCTTACAGATTGAGACCTGACCCTTGAGCTTTGGCAGCAGACACTTTTTTTCAAGATTGGCCTTGTCATCAGACAATTTATGCCTTCCCTCTGTTCGTTATGATATCAGGAGTTTTAGGTCAGGCTCAAAGGCAAAAACCATCAGTGGTACTTTTGTATTTGTTCTGTCAAGCTCAGCCTTGGTTCGCTACTGCTCTGCAATTGTTCATAGTTTGTCCAATCCTGATTACTTTTCTTCACACTGAAATGCTCAATCCTCATGGACTTTTCACAAAATAATCCTCAATCAGTCCCTGGTTTTCATGGCATGGAACATTTTGGGCATGCCTGGAGAACCCAAGGTATTTCATCAGAAGCTGCTCAGCTCATACAACAAGCCGGGGTCCCAGGATCAACAAAAGCTTATTGATTGGCTTGGTCAGTGTGAAATAGTTGGACTGTGGACAGGAACTGAGATCCAGTTTCAGCAGATATTGTCTTTGTGATAAGTTCTATGGCTTCATTTTCAGGAAAGGTGTAGGAGGCTGGACTGGCTTGTAGTGAGTACCAAGGGGTACTTGCACCTTGCACCAGGCCCAGTTATCCCTTATTAGTGTATAGGGTGTCTAGCAGCTTAGGCTGATAGATAATGGTAGCTTAGCAGAGCAGCTTAGGCTGAACTAGGAGACGTGTGAAGCTACTACAGTACCACCTAGTGTCATATGCACAATATCATAAGAAAACACAATACACAGTTATACTAAAAATAAAGGTACTTTATTTTTATGACAATATGCCAAAGTATCTTAGAGTGTACCCTCAGTGAGAGGATAGGAAATATACACAAGATATATATACACAATAGCAAAAATATGCAGTATAGTCTTAGAAAACAGTGCAAACAATGTATAGTTACAATAGGATGCAATGGGGAAACATAGGGATAGGGGCAACACAAACCATATACTCCAAAAGTGGAATGCGAACCACGAATGGACCCCCAAACCTAGGTGACCTTGTAGAGAGTTAGCAAAATAACCCTCCCCAAGACCCTGAAAAGTGAGTGCAAAGTGCACTAAAGTTCCCCTAAGGACAAAGTAGTCGTGTTAGAGGAATAATGCAGGAAAGACACAAACTAGCAATGCAACAACTGTGGATTTCCAATCTAGGGTACCTGTGGAACAAGGGGACCAAGTCCAAAAGTCACAAGCAAGTCGGAGATGGGCAGATGCCCAGGAAATGCCAGCTGCGGGTGCAAAGAAGCTTCGACTGGACAGAAGAAGCTGAGGTTTTTGCAGGAACGAAAAGGGCTAGAGACTTCCCCTTTGGTTGACGGATCTCACTTGCCGTGGAGAGTCGTGCAAAAGTGTTTTCCTGCCGAAAGGATGCCAACAAGCCTTGCTAGGTGCAAATTGTGCGTTTGGCGTTTTTGGATGCTGCTGGGGCCCAGGAGGGACCAGGAGGTCGCAAATTGGACCTGAAGAGAGAGGAGACGTCGAGCAAGACAAAGAGCCCTCACTAAAGCAGGTAGCACCCGGAGAAGTGCCAGAAACAGGCACTACAAGGATGCGTGAAATGGTGCTCGCCGAAGTTTCACAAAGGAGTCCCACGTCGCCGGAGACCAACTTAGAAAGTCGTGCAATGCAGGTTAGAGTGCCGTGGACCCAGGCTTGGCTGTGCACAAAGGATTTCCGCCGGAAGTGCACAGGGGCCGGAGTAGCTTGCAAAGTTGCGGTTCCCAGCAATGCAGCCCAGCGAGGTGAGGCAAGGACTTACCTCCACCAAACTTGGACTGAAGAGTCACTGGACTGTGGGGGTCACTTGGACAGAGTTGCTGGATTCGAGGGACCTCGCTCGTCATGCTGAGAGGAGACCCAACGGACCGGTAATGCAGCTTTTTGGTGCCTGCGGTTGCAGGGGGAAGATTTTGTCGACCCACGGGAGATTTCTTCGGAGCTTCTGGTGCAGAGAGGAGGCAGGCTACCCCCACAGCATGCACAAGCAGGAAAACCGTCGAGAAGGCGGCAGGATCAGCGTTACAGAGTTGCAGTAGTCGTCTTTGCTACTATGTTGCAGGTTTGCAGGCTTCCAGCGCGGTCAGCGGTCGTTTCCTTATCAGAAGGTGAAGAGAGAGATGCAGAGGAACTCGGCTGAGCTCATGCATTCGTTATCTAAAGTTTCCCCAGAGACAGAGACCCTAAATAGCCAGAAAAGAGGGTTTGGCTACCTAGGAGAGAGGATAGGCTACTAACACCTGAAGGAGCCTATCAGCAGGAGTCTCTGACGTCACCTGGTGGCACTGGCCACTCAGAGCAGTCCAGTGTGCCAGCAGCACCTCTGTTTCCAAGATGGCAGAGGTCTGGAGCACACTGGAGGAGCTCTGGACACCTCCCAGGGGAGGTGCAGGTCAGGGGAGTGGTCACTCCCCTTTCCTTTGTCCAGTTTCGCGCCAGAGCAGGGGCTAAGGGGTCCCTGAACCGGTGTAGACTGGCTTATGCAGAATTGGGCACATCTGTGCCCAAGAAAGCATTTCCAGAGGCTGGGGGAGGCTACTCCTCCCCTGCCTTCACACCATTTTCCAAAGGGAGAGGGTGTCACACCCTCTCTCAGAGGAAGTTCTTTGTTCTGCCATCCTGGGCCAGGCCTGGCTGGACCCCAGGAGGGCAGATGCCTGTCTGAGGGGTTGGCAGCAGCAGCAGCTGCAGTGAAACCCCAGGAAGGGCAGTTTGGCAGTACCAGGGTCTGTGCTACAGACCACTGGGATCATGGGATTGTGCCAACTATGCCAGGATGGCATAGAGGGGGCAATTCCATGATCATAGACATGTTACATGGCCATATTCGGAGTTACCATTGTGAAGCTACATATAGGTAGTGACCTATATGTAGTGCACGCGTGTAATGGTGTCCAAGCACTCACAAAGTTCAGGGAATTGGCTCTGAACAATGTGGGGGCACCTTGGCTAATGCCAGGCTGCCCTCACACTAAGTAACTTTGCACCTAACCTTTACCAGGTAAAGGTTAGACATATAGGTGACTTATAAGTTACTTAAGTGCAGTGTAAAATGGCTGTGAAATAACGTGGACGTTATTTCACTCAGGCTGCAGTGGCAGGCCTGTGTAAGAATTGTCAGAGCTCCCTATGGGTGGCAAAAGAAATGCTGCAGCCCATAGGGATCTCCTGGAACCCCAATACCCTGGGTACCTCAGTACCATATACTAGGGAATTATAAGGGTGTTCCAGTAAGCCAATGTAAATTGGTAAAAATGGTCACTAGCCTGTTAGTGACAATTTGGAAAGAAATGAGAGAGCATAACCACTGAGGTCCTGATTAGCAGAGCCTCAGTGAGACAGTTAGTCACTACACAGGTAACACATTCAGGCACACTTATGAGCACTGGGGCCCTGGGTTACCAGGGTCCCAGTGACACATACAACTAAAACAACATATATACAGTGAAAAATGGGGGTAACATGCCAGGCAAGATGGTACTTTCCTACACAACCCCCCCCCAAACGAAGGACAATAAGACTAGCCATGACCTGATGAGTCTTCATTGTCTAAGTGGAAATATCTGGAGAGTCCATCTGCATTGGAGTGGCTACTCCCAGGTCTATGTTCCACTGTATAGTCCATTCCCTGTAGGGATATGGACCACCTCAACAATTTAGGATTTTCACCTTTCATTTGTTTTAGCCAAAGTAGAGGTTTGTGGTCTGTCTGAACAATGAAGTGAGTGCCAAACAGGTATGGCCTCAACTTCTTCAGAGCCCAGACCACAGCAAAGGCCTCCCTCTCAATGGCAGACCAACGCTTTTCTCTAGGGGTCAACCTCCTACTAATAAAAGCAACAGGTTGATCCTGGCCCTCAGAATTAAGTTGTGATAGGACTGCCCCTACTCCTAATTCAGATGCATCAGTTTGGACATAGAATTTTTTAGAGTAACAAGGGCTTTTCAGGACAGGTGCAGAGCACATGGCCTGCTTCAGCTCCTCAAAAGCTTTCTGACAGCTTGCTGTCCATAATACCTTTTTAGGCATTTTCTTGGATGTGAGGTCATTAAGAGGGGCTGCAATGGAGCCATAGTTCTTAATGAACCTCCTGTAATACCCAGTGAGGCCTAGGAAGGCTCTCACCTGAGTCTGAGTGGTAGGGGGAACCCAATCAGTAATAGTTTGGATTTTCCCCTGAAGTGGTGCAATCTGTTCCCCACCAACAAGGTGTCCCAGATAAACCACCTTACCCTGCCCTATCTGGCACTTTGAAGCCTTGATAGTGAGGCCTGCCTTTTGCAGGGCCTCCAAAACTTTCCATAGGTGGACCAGGTGATCATCCCAGCTGGAGCTAAAGACAGCTATATCGTCCAAATATGCTGCACTGAAAGCTTCCAGCCCTTGCAGGACTGTGTTCACCAACCTCTGAAAAGTGGCAGGTGCATTTTTCAAACCAAAAGGCATTACAGTAAACTGGTAATGTCCTCCAATGGTAGAAAATGCAGTCTTAGGTTTAGCATCTTCTGACAATTTGATCTGCCAATACCCTGCAGTCAAATCAAAAGTGCTTAGATACTTGGCAGATGCCAGTGTATCTATAAGCTCATCTGCCCTGGGTATAGGGTGAGCATCAGTTTTGGTTACCAAGTTGAGACCTCTATAGTCTACACAAAACCGCATTTCCTTCTTTCCATCTTTAGAATTGGGTTTTGGTACCAGTACCACAGGAGAAGCCCATGGACTGTCAGAGTGCTCAACCACTCCTAGTTCCAACATTTTCTGAACTTCTTGCTTTATGCAGTCCCTGACATGGTCAGGCTGCCTATAGATCTTACTTTTGACAGGTAAACTGTCTCCAGTATCTATAGTGTGCTCACACCAAGAACTGGTGCCTGGCACAGTAGAGAAGAGTTCTGAAAATTGATCTAGGAGATTTATGCAATTATCTTTCTGCTCAGCAGTAAGACAATCAGCCAAAACTACACCTTCCACAAGAGCATCTTGTTCTGTGGAAGAGAAGAGATCAGGTAGAGGATCACTGTCTTCTTCCTGTCCCTCATCAGTTGCCATGAGCAGGGTGAGATCAGCCCTGTCATAGTAGGGTTTCAGGCGGTTGACATGGAGCACCCTAAGGGGACTCCTGGCAGTGCCTAAGTCAACCAAGTAGGTGACTTCACCCTTCTTTTCAACAATTGTGTGGGGTCCACTCCATTTATCTTGGAGTGCTCTTGGGGCCACAGGCTCCAAGACCCACACTTTCTGCCCTGGTTGGTACTGAACCAAAACAGCCTTCTGATCATGCCATTGCTTCTGGAGCTCTTGGCTGGCCTGAAGGTTTTTACTGGCCTTTTTCATGTACTCAGCCATCCTTGATCTGAGGCCAAGTACATAGTCCACAATATCCTGCTTAGGAGCTTTTAAAGGTTGTTCCCAACCCTCCTTTACAAGTGTGAGTGGACCCCTAACAGGGTGTCCAAAAAGAAGTTCAAAGGGGCTGAAGCCCACTCCTTTCTGGGGTACCTCCCTGTAGGCAAAAAGGAGGCATGGTAGAAGGATATCCCATCTCCTGCGGAGTTTTTCAGGGAGACCCATAATCATGCCTTTGAGAGTTTTATTAAATCTCTCCACCAGTCCATTTGTTTGTGGATGATAGGGTGTTGTGAACTTGTACGTTACACCACACTCCTTCCACATGGCCTTTAAGTATGCAGACATGAAATTGCTTCCTCTGTCTGATACTACTTCCTTTGGGAAGCCCACCCTGGAAAATATTCCCAGGAGGGCCTTTGCCACTGCAGGTGCTGTAGTGGTCCTTAAAGGAATAGCTTCAGGATATCTTGTGGCATGGTCCACTACCACCAAGATAAACCTATTGCCTGAAGCAGTAGGAGGGTCAAGGGGGCCAACTATGTCAACCCCTACCCTTTCAAAGGGAACCCCAACCACAGGCAGTGGGATAAGGGGTGCCTTTGGAGTGCCACCTGTCTTGCCACTGGCTTGACAGGTTTCACAGGACTTACAAAATTCCTTTGTGTCCTCAGACATCCTAGGCCAATGAAACAATGGTACCAATCTGTCCCAAGTTTTCATTTGACCCAGGTGCCCAGCTAGGGGAATGTCATGTGCCAGTGTTAGGAGGAACTTCCTGTACTCCTGAGGAATCACTAATCTCCTGGCAGCTCCAGGTTTAGGATCCCTATGCTCAGTGTACAAGAGGTTGTCCTCCCAGTAAACTCTGTGAGAGTCACTGACATCCCCATTAGCCTGTTTGACAGCTTGCTGTCTGAGACCCTCTAATGTGGGACAGGTTTGCTGTGCCACACTCAGCTCCTCTCTGGCAGGCCCCCCTTCACCCAAAAGCTCAGCAGTGTCTGCTTCAAGCTCCTCTGGTGTAGGTTCTGCACAGGGAGGGAACTCTTCTTCCTCAGAAGAAGAATCCACTGTAGAGGGAGGGATAGTAGGAAGTGGTTTGCTTGTACTAGCCCTAGCTTTAGGGAGCACTTGGTCCATTGTTCCAGGATCCAAGCTTCCCTGTCCTTTTTGCTTTTTGGCCTGAGCCCTTGTCAAAGCAAAAATGCCCTGGAATGCCCAGCATTGCTGCATGGGCCTCCAACTCCACATCTGACCAAGCTGATGTCTCCAAATCGTTCCCTAATAGACAGTCTACAGGTAAATCTGAAGCTACGACAACTTTCTTTGGACCAGTTACCCCCCCCAGTTGAGATTTACAACAGCCATGGGGTGGCTTTGTGTTATGTTGTGAGCATCGGTTACTTGGTACTGGTGTCCAAGTATGTGTTGTTCAGGGTGCACCAGTTTCTCAATCACCATTGTGACACTGGCACCTGTGTCCCTGTAGGCCTGGACCTCAACACCATTTATTAGGGTTAGTTGCTTGTACTTCTCCAAGTTATGGGGGCAAGCAACCAAAGTGGCTAAATCAATAGCCCCTTCAGAGACTAAAGTAGCCTCTGTGGTCTCCCTAATCAGACCAACCCCAACTAAATTACCAAAAGTGAGCCCAGCTACTCCCTTGGATTGGCTATTAGTAGGTTTGCTCCCACCACCACTGCTATTAGTAGGGACACTAGGTGTAGCAGTAGGGGTTGTAGTGGTAGGAGCTGTGGTGCCTTTCTTTGGACAACTGGGATCTGTTGTCCAATGGCCTTTTATTTTACATAAATAGCACCATGGTTTCTTTTCCTTGTTCTGATTAAAGGAGGATTTGGACCCACCACCCACACCAGAGTGTTTTTGTGGGCCTGATGAAGACTCATTTTTAGATTTGTCCCCACCCTTGTCAGAAGACTTACCATCCTTCTTTTTGTTGCCATCTTTGTCACCCCCTGTATGAACTTTTCTGTTCACTCTTGTTCTGACCCATTTGTCTGCCTTCTTTCCCAATTCTTGGGGAGAGGTCAGATCAGAGTCCACCAAGTACTGGTGCAACAAATCAGACACACAATTATTAAGAATATGCTCTCTCAGGATTAAGTTATACAGGCTGTCATAATCAGTAACTTTACTGCCATGTAACCACCCCTCCAAGGCCTTCACTGAATGGTCAATAAAATCAACCCAGTCTTGTGAAGACTCCTTTTTGGTCTCTCTGAACTTTATCCTGTACTGTTCAGTGGTTAAGCCATAACCATCCAGGAGTGCATTCTTAAGAACTTGGAAATTGTTAGCATAATTTTCTTTCACAGTAAGGAGCCTATCCCTACCTTTTCTACTAAATGATAGCCATAGGATAGCAGCCCACTGCCTTTGAGGGACATCCTGTACAACACAGGCCCTCTCAAGTGCAGCAAACCACTTGTTAATGTCATCCCCCTCCTTGTAAGGGGGAACTATCTTGTGCAGATTCCTGGAATCATGCTCTTTTGCAGGATGACTATGGGAAATACTGCTGCTGCCACCATGGGTATCTAAACCCAACTTCTGTGTTTCCTTCTCTAATTCAAAAGACTGTCTATCCAAATCCAGCTGTTGCTTTTTAAGCTTCAGTCTGGTTTGTTCCACCCTCAACTTATTGAGTTCCCTCTCTAACATTCTGTCATCAGGGTTGGTGGGAGGGACATTTCTAGAAACAGAGCTATGATGGGAATGAACAGAAGGAGACCTGTCCCTTACAGGGGCCACCCTAACAGCTTGGTTTACAGAAACATTACTACCAGTATGGTGAGAATATATGCTTTTGCTATGATGTGAGACAACACTATTTCTCTGGTGTGGCTCATCATCATTACCATCTATGCTAGACTGTCTAGTAATGGCCAGGCTAGGAAGTTTCTTTCCTGAATCTTTTCCTGGGGGAGTCCCTGAATCAGATTGAGAACTATTAGGTACTTTTTCAACAGATGGGGCACTTATGGCCTTATCCTGTTCTCCAAGCATGTTAAGTAACAGTTCCAAGGAAGGATTCTTCCTTACACTCAAACCTCTCTCTATACAGAGACTCCTTGCTCTTTTCCAGGTAAGGTTGTCATATGCAAGTTTGGACAGATCAACACTTTGGCCTGTGCCAGACATTTTTTTGAGAGAGTTAAAGTGATAGAAAAAGAGAAAAAAGTTTTCAGAACTTTTTGGAAAGACAGAAAAAAACTTTTAAAACTTTTAAGAACTTTTTGAAAGTTTAGGAGTACTTTTCAGCACTTAGAAAAGAGTGAAAAGAGGAAATGCAAAACTTTTTGGCTATGTGTATATACACTGACCTTGTTTTGTATATTTTTCTCTTATGAAAAGTACAATGACAAGAGTGGTAAGTAGTCTCAAGCACTTATCCCACCACTGCACAACCAATGTAGGAGGCTGGACTGGCTTGTAGTGAGTACCAAGGGGTACTTGCACCTTGCACCAGGCCCAGTTATCCCTTATTAGTGTATAGGGTGTCTAGCAGCTTAGGCTGATAGATAATGGTAGCTTAGCAGAGCAGCTTAGGCTGAACTAGGAGACGTGTGAAGCTACTACAGTACCACCTAGTGTCATATGCACAATATCATAAGAAAACACAATACACAGTTATACTAAAAATAAAGGTACTTTATTTTTATGACAATATGCCAAAGTATCTTAGAGTGTACCCTCAGTGAGAGGATAGGAAATATACACAAGATATATATACACAATAGCAAAAATATGCAGTATAGTCTTAGAAAACAGTGCAAACAATGTATAGTTACAATAGGATGCAATGGGGAAACATAGGGATAGGGGAAACACAAACCATATACTCCAAAAGTGGAATGCGAACGACGAATGGACCCCAAACCTAGGTGACCTTGTAGAGGGTCGCTGGGACTATTAGAAAATAGTGAGAGTTAGCAAAATAACCCTCCCCAAGACCCTGAAAAGTGAGTGCAAAGTGCACTAAAGTTCCCCTAAGGACAAAGTAGTCGTGTTAGAGGAATAATGCAGGAAAGACACAAACCAGCAATGCAACAACTGTGGATTTCCAATCTAGGGTACCTGTGGAACAAGGGGACCAAGTCCAAAAGTCACAAGCAAGTCGGAGATGGGCAGATGCCCAGGAAATGCCAGCTGCGGGTGCAAAGAAGCTTCGACTGGACAGAAGAAGCTGAGGTTTCTGCAGGAACGAAATAGGCTAGAGACTTCTCCTTTGGTGGACGGATCCATCTCGCCGTGGAGAGTCGTGCAGAAGTGTTTTCCCGCCGAAATCACGCCAATAAGCCTTGCTAGGCGCAAATCGTGCGTTTGGCGTTTTTGGACGCTGCTGGGGCCCAGGAGGGACCAGGAGGTCGCAAATTGGACCTGAAGAGAGAGGGGACGTCGAGCAAGACAAAGAGCCCTCACTGAAGCAGGTAGCACCCGGAAAAGTGCCAGAAACAGGCACTACAAGGATGCGTGAAACGGTGCTCGCCGAAGTTGCACAAAGGAGTCCCACGTCGCCGGAGACCAACTTAGAAAGTCGTGCAATGCAGGTTAGAGTGCCGTGGACCCAGGCTTGGCTGTGCACAAAGGATTTCCGCCGGAAGTGCACAGGGGCCGGAGTAGCTTGCAAAGTCGCGGTTCCTAGCAATGCAGCCCAGCGAGGTGAGGCAAGGACTTACCTCCACCAAACTTGGACTGAAGAGTCACTGGACTGTGGGGGTCACTTGGACAGAGTCGCTGGATTCGAGGGACCTCGCTCGTCGTGCTGAGAGGAGACCCAAGGGACCGGTAATGCAGCTTTTTGGTGCCTGCGGTTGCAGGGGGAAGATTCCGTCGACCCACGGGAGATTTCTTCGGAGCTTCTGGTGCAGAGAGGAGGCAGGCTACCCCCACAGCATGCACAAGCAGGAAAACCGTCGAGAAGGCGGCAGGATCAGCGTTACAGAGTTGCAGTAGTCGTCTTTGCTACTATGTTGCAGGTTTGCAGGCTTCCAGCGCGGTCAGCGGTCGTTTCCTTATCAGAAGGTGAAGAGAGAGATGCAGAGGAACTCGGCTGAGCTCATGCATTCGTTATCTAAAGTTTCCCCAGAGACAGAGACCCTAAATAGCCAGAAAAGAGGGTTTGGCTACCTAGGAGAGAGGATAGGCTACTAACACCTGAAGGAGCCTATCAGCAGGAGTCTCTGACGTCACCTGGTGGCACTGGCCACTCAGAGCAGTCCAGTGTGCCAGCAGCACCTCTGTTTCCAAGATGGCAGAGGTCTGGAGCACACTGGAGGAGCTCTGGACACCTCCCAGGGGAGGTGCAGGTCAGGGGAGTGGTCACTCCCCTTTCCTTTGTCCAGTTTCGCGCCAGAGCAGGGGCTAAGGGGTCCCTGAACCGGTGTAGACTGGCTTATGCAGAATTGGGCACATCTGTGCCCAAGAAAGCATTTCCAGAGGCTGGGGGAGGCTACTCCTCCCCTGCCTTCACACCATTTTCCAAAGGGAGAGGGTGTCACACCCTCTCTCAGAGGAAGTTCTTTGTTCTGCCATCCTGGGCCAGGCCTGGTTGGACCCCAGGAGGGCAGATGCCTGTCTGAGGGGTTGGCAGCAGCAGCAGCTGCAGTGAAACCCCAGGAAGGGCAGTTTGGCAGTACCAGGGTCTGTGCTACAGACCACTGGGATCATGGGATTGTGCCAACTACGCCAGGATGGCATAGAGGGGGCAATTCCATGATCATAGACATGTTACATGGCCATATTCGGAGTTACCATTGTGAAGCTACATATAGGTAGTGACCTATATGTAGTGCACACGTGTAATGGTGTCCCCGCACTCACAAAGTTCAGGGAATTGGCTCTGAACAATGTGGGGGCACCTTGGCTAATGCCAGTGTGCCCTCACACTAAGTAACTTTGCACCTAACCTTTACCAGGTAAAGGTTAGACATATAGGTGACTTATAAGTTACTTAAGTGCAGTGTAAAATGG
Source organism: Pleurodeles waltl (assembly GCF_031143425.1). NCBI lineage: Eukaryota > Metazoa > Chordata > Amphibia > Caudata > Salamandridae > Pleurodeles > Pleurodeles waltl. The sequence goes on along the minus strand of NC_090445.1, from coordinate 535,166,913 downwards.
CTGTGAAATAACGTGGACGTTATTTCACTCAGGCTGCTGTGGCAGGCCTGTGTAAGAATTGTCAGAGCTCCCTATGGGTGGCAAAAGAAATGCTGCAGCCCATAGGGATCTCCTGGAACCCCAATACCCTGGGTACCTCAGTACCATATACTAGGGAATTATAAGGGTGTTCCAGTAAGCCAATGTAAATTGGTAAAAATGGTCACTAGCCTGTTAGTGACAATTTGGAAAGAAATGAGAGAGCATAACCACTGAGGTTCTGATTAGCAGAGCCTCTGTGAGACAGTTAGTCACTACACAGGCAACACATTCAGGCACACTTATGAGCACTGGGGCCCTGGGTTACCAGGGTCCCAGTGACACATACAACTAAAACAACATATATACAGTGAAAAATGGGGGTAACATGCCAGGCAAGATGGTACTTTCCTACAAAAGGTATACAGGAGCATTATTGCCTTTGGTTCCACAGCCTCCATGGAACCTATCAGAGTGGATGGTAGTCTGGTAGAAGAACACCTCTGGTATGTCGCCTATTAAAGGGAGTAACATTCTCTAATCCTCCTGTACCTAAAAACAATCAAATGTAGAATGCTAATTGATTTTGAATCTTTTCATTTCCTGGCCCAAGAATGAAGTTTTGTAATCAGTTTCTTTCTGCCAAATAGACAGTCCTTGAAATGTTTATCTGAAGTCAATTGTAAGGAAATGCCTCCTTGGCATGGTTACCCCCTGACTTTTTGCCTTTGATGATGCCAAGTTATGATTTGAAAGTGTTCTGAGGCCTGCTAACCAGGCCCCAGCACCAGTGTTCTTTCCCTAAAACTGTACCTTTGTCTCTACAATTGGCACACCCTGGCATCCAGGTAAGTCCCTTGTAACTGGTACCCCTGGTACCAAGGGCCCTGATGCCAGGGAAGGTCTCTAAGGGCTGCAGCATGTCTCATGCCACCCCTGGAGACCCCTCACTCAGCACAGACACACTGCTTGCCAGCTTGTGTGTGCTAGTGGGGAGAAAATGACTAAGTTGACATGGGACTCCCCTCAGGGTGCCATGCCAACCTCACACTGCCTATGGCATAGATAAGTCACCCCTCTAGCAGGCCTTACAGCCTAAGGCAGGGTGCACTATACCATAGGGGAGGGCATAGGTGCATGAGCACTATGCCCCTACAGTGTCTAAGCAGAACCTTAGACATTGTAAGTGCAGGGTAGCCATAAGAGTATATGGTCTGGGAGTCTGTCAAACTCGAACTCCACAGCACCATAATGGCTACACTGAAAACTGGGAAGTTTGGTATCAAACTTCTCAGCACAATAAATGCACACTGATGCCAGTATACATTTTATTGTGAAATACACCCCAGAGGGCATCTTAGAGATGACCCCTGAAAACATACCCGACTTCCAGTGTGGGCTGACTAGTTTTGCCAGCCTGCCACACACCAGACATGTTGCTGGCCACATGGGAAGAGTGTCTTTGTCACTCTGTGGCTAGTAACAAAGCCTGTACTGGGTGGAGGTGCTTCTCACCTCCCCCTGCAGGAACTGTAACACCTGGCGGTGAGCCTCAAAGGCTCACCCCCTTTGTTACAGCGCCACAGGGCATCCCAGCTAGTGGATATGCCCGCCCCCTCCAGCCACGGCCCCACATTTGGCGGCAAGGCCGGAGGAGATAATGAGAAAAACAAGGAGGAGTCACTGGCCAGTCAGGACAACCCCTAAGGTGCACTGAGCTAAGGTGACTCTGACTTTTAGAAATACTCCATCTTGCAGATGGAGGATTCCCCCAATAGGATTAGGGATGTGCCCCCCTCCCCTCAGGGAGGAGGCACAAAGAGGGTGTAGCCACCCTCAGGGCTAGTAGCCATTGGCTACTAACCCCCCAGACCTAAACATACCCCTAAACCTAAAGCAAGAGGACATTAGATTATTTTGGGTTTTGGTTTTACATTTGGGCCATGAGAACTTGGCTAACTCTCAAAATCGTCCCACTTCGAATGGTGAGGGTTGCACTTTTTGGACTTTGGAACGCTGCCATGTAGAAAAATCCACAAGACCTAGACACATATGAAAACTAAACATCTGGGTGAGTCCAGGGTGGTGTGCTTCACATGCACCCCGCATCATTTTCGTACCCACAATGCCCAGCAAACCTCCAACTTTGCTGGAAATCACACATTTTTTTCACATTTTTGTGATGGAACCTTCTAGAATCTGCAGGAATCCACAAAATTCCTACCACCCAGCATTGTTTCATCTATACCGATAAAAAGTTTGCCCCACCTGTCAGCCTATAAATGTTTTTTTTCAAACTGCCATTTTGGACCTACTTTGGTTCCCCCTCAATTTTGACATGTTTTTGGCTCTTCCCTGTCACAGGCACTTGGCCCACCTACACAAGTGAGGTATCATTTTTACCGGGAGACTGGAGGGAACATTGGGTGGTAGGAAATTGGTCCTGGTGCAGTGATCCCACACAGAAATATGGGACAAATGTGAATATTTATCTAAATTTGAGGTTTGCTGAGGATTCTGGGTAAGAAAACATTGGAGGATCCACGCAAGTCACACCTCCCTGGATTCCCTCGGGTGTCTAGTTTTCCGACATGTTTGGATTTGGTAGGTTTCGTATATGGCTGCTGAGCCCAGGACCAAAAATGCAGGTCCCCTCCCCCGGCAAAAACAGGTAGTTTAGTATTTGATCATTTTGATGTGTTTTGGGGCATTTCCTTTTGCAGGCACTAGCCTACCCACACAAGTATGATACCATTTCTATCGAGAGACGTGGGGGAATGCTGGGTGGAAGGAAATTTGTGGCTTCTCTCAGGTTCCAGAACGTTCTGTAACCGAAATGTGAGAAAAAATGTGTTTTTTGGCCACATTGTGAGGTTTGCAAAGGATTCTAGGTAACTGAACCTGGTGAGAGACACACTAGTCACCCCATCCTGGATTGCCCTAGGTGTCTTGGTTTCAGAAATGCACAGGTTTGGTAGGTTTCCCTAGGTGCTGGCTGAGCTAGAGGCCAAAATCCACAGCTTGGCACTTTGCAAAAAACAGCTCTGTTTTCTTCAGGAAAAAGTGATACGTCCATGTTGTGTTTTAGGGCATTTCTTGTTGCGAGCACTAGGCCTACCCACACAAGTGAGGTATCATTTTTATCAGGAGACTTGGGGGACCACTGGGTGGAAATTTGTGGCTCCTCTCAGATTCCAGAACTTTCTGTCACCAAAATGTGAGGAAAAAGTGTGTTTTTGGCCATATGTTGAAGTTTGCAAAGGATTCTGGGTAACAGAACCTGGTGAGAGCCCCACAACTCACCCCATCTTAGATATTTATCAGGAGACTTGGGGAACACAGAATACCAAAACAAGTGTTATTGCCCCTTGTCCTTCTCTACATTTTTCCCTTCCAAATGTAAGACAGTGTATCAAAAGACGTCTATTTGAGAAATGCCCTGTAATTCACATGCTAGTATGGGCACCCCGGAATTCAGAGATGTGCAAATAACCACTGCTTCTCAGCACCTTGTCTTTTGCCCATTTTGGAAATATAAAGGTTTACTTGATACCTATTTTTTCACTTTTTATATTTCAGGAAATTAATTGCTGTATACCCGGTATAGAATAAAAACCCATTGCAAGGTACAGTTCATTTATTGGCTCTGGGTACCTAGGGTTCTTGATGAACCTACAAGACCTATATATCCCCGCAACCAGAAGAGTCCAACAGACCTAACAGTATATTTCTTTCAAAAATTTGACATCACAGGAAAAAGTTACAGAATAAAACGTGGCAACAAATTGCTGTTTTTTTCACCTCAATTTCAAAAAGGTTTTATTTTAGCTGTTATTTTCTGCAAGAAAACCTTGTAGGATCTACACAAATTACCCAGCATTGGTTTCACACACATTTCTGTCACTAACCGGAAGGAGGCTGAAAGCACAAAAAACAGTAAAAATGGGGTATGTCCCAGTAAAATGCCAATATATTGTTGAAAATTTTGATTTTCTGATTCAGGTCTGCCTGTTTCTGAAAGCTGGGAAGCTGGTGATTTCAGCACCACAATCCCTTTGATGATGCCATTTTCAGGGGAAAAAACACAAGCCTCCTTCTACAGCCCTTTTTTCCCATTATTTTTTTTTTTAAACGAAATGTTTGCTGTATTTTGGCTAATTTCTTGGTCTCCTTCAGGGGAACCCACAAACTCTGGGTACCTCTAGAATCCCTGGGATGTTAGAAAAAAGGACGCAAATTTGGCTTGGGTAGCTTATGCGGGCAAAATGTTATGAGGGCCTAAGCGCGAACTGCCCCAAATAGCCAAAAAAGGCTTGGCACCTGAGGGGGAAAAGGCCTGGCAGCGAAGGAGTAAAGAATGCCTCCTGCATAATAATAAATATGCAATTAGGAAATTTCAGACATCACTTAATTGCCTTTGTCACTTCAAAGCTTAGCATGTTAAGCAGGTCCTGTTCCCAGTCCAGGATGTCAACCGATTGGTACATAATCTGCCGCTAGGTACGGGAGAGTGGATGCACATGCTGCGACACACTCTCTCCAAGTGAAGGGTCCACTCCTCCAGGCTGTACACCTTGCCAGGTTTTCTGCCTGCTGCTAATATGAAGAGTAGGTAGTCCTCTGTAGAAAACATCAGTGCAGCCACCTACAAAAAATACTGGCATGGCCGTGGTACCGTTACAACGATGTTGGCGGTTTTCAGCCACCTCCTCCTCTGTGGCTCACGGCCTTCCTCTGCTGTAATTGTCTGGCAGGGGGTAACAAAATCTAGCAAGCAAAACAGACAGATGCAGAAAAAATGAAAAATAAAAGCACAGAGGTGTGAAAAGGTGATAAAGTGAAAAAAAGTTGAAAAAATGGGACAAATGGGAGGAATGTGATGGATGGGATTGATAGAGTTAGGGAACACAGCTAGAAAGGAGCAGGCTAGATCCTGAATGATTCTTCCTGACCACGCACATGCATCACATATCATGCCATTTTGTGCAGATTTGTTTACACAAAATGCGCCACTACGGGATATGTATTTCACACAATTATGCGTATTTTTGGGGGGGTTCACATAACTACACTAGTGGTAACTATGCAAATTTCAAACACCAAGGCAATGTAGCTATGTCTTCACACGCTTCATCAGTCATTGCAGATATCGCTCCTGCACACTATCAGAATGCTGCATTTTGATTGGCTTCTAGCTGTACCTAGAAGATTGAATGCTACTGACTGAGACAAGTCTCTTTACAGAATCAACCCCCATATCAATACACTTTTTTCTTCCCCAAACAGCTGCCTATGCGAATGAGCCTGCACTGTGAGACATACTGCTAGAGAAGACAGATGTAGAAGCAGTCACTCCATGATTACTTACTTCGACCCACTTCATAGAAAATACTTTACATTCAACAGATCCAATTACAACAACGTGGTGCCATGGAGTAACTCACTTTAGGCATTCGTATACAACAGAAGAATTACAGTTGTTTATTTGAACTCTGAGGTGTAGCTTGAGGTTAAAACTAGGATCCACTCGCAGACTGCTACTGTTGTTGGAAATACATTTTGCTCACGATGTCATATTTTTCCTCATGGATGAGAGATATATTACTCAAATGTATTCACATTTCAAACGTCTGGACTACTAACCATAATCTCAAGGTGAAAAAAAGATGGTTGATCAGATCCCAGCAGAGGATCAATGTTTTGCAGGGTGTAAAATCTTGTTAAACTCTTAAAATTAGAAAGGCACGACCAATAAATGATATATGTTGTGATTTAAATCTGTTATCACCTTCTCTATGTGTTCGTTATTGTTACGCCCAAAACATGACATTCACAAGTATGCATTTACACAGTTCCAGGATTGGCAGAGCATTATCACCAAAAACCCAGCAGGAATGCGTCTTGTAACTTTCCACCACTGTACCATGAAAAACATACCATCTAACAAATAATTTTACGAATTTCACCCCAGATTTTACAGGTTTGATTTAAGATAGGAAAACTGTGCATTTGGTGGGGTACTCCCAGATAGTCATGGAATAGGGTGGAACAGAGCCCTTGACTGCACCTCGGGTTTTCTTTGAATGTACCCCAATCAATAACAGGACATAACACCTTGTGGGTAACAGAATATAACCCCACACCAAAGGGGAGCCAAAGCAAAGGAGATGGAAAGTAACATCATACCGGTAAGCAGTGCTTTAAATGGAAATACAGAAGTCCAGGTGCTCACACTTTTGAGTACCTGTTTGTGCTTGGAAGCGCTGTTACTCTCACATTAAATGTATTGCAGCATAGCTGAAAAGGGCAGGTACTCCGCCTTTCAAATTGCCGAAGTGCAGAGACTCATTACGGGAAAGTACCTGCCCATTTAAAGTGCTGCCGGTAAGAAGTGATGAATATACTTCACTTGACATTGGAATGACAACTCCAAGGTTTCCACAATTACAACTGATAACCAGGTTAACAGACACCAAATTATTATTTGCTTCTCAATACTCCTGCAGTGGATCACATGACTGAACCGAAGCAATGTGTTAAAACTGTTTAAGTACTGTAAACCCTCAGAAAATGTAAAATCTTCAGAAATTCTCTCTATAGCGTTATCAAAACCCAGAGGCGTACAAGCGAATGAGCCAACCCTAATTTCATTTACATCTCATAACTTGCTCTTAAAGTGTACCAAGAAAAAGGCAAATTCTGGGATTGAGGCTTAAAAATTACCATATATACAGCCAGCCCAAATCCGTTCGTTTTTGCAGCACAGTCCTCACTTTTCTCCAGCTCGATAAGTCCGAAGAGTGCTCCACGCACCAATCTAAAACAAGCATTTTCAATGCAGCAGGGCTCGCATTTGCTCGAGTTAGAGCTATTTGCGTTGTAAACTCCTAACAAGACTTTTCTTGACATAAATTAAAAGAAAAAAAACAAAGCACGATCGCGCTGAAATTGAAAACGTAAAAACGGAGCACGGTCGCGCTATTTAAACCCCAGCGCATTCGCACTGTGGGGAAAATAAACAGATAAAGTAGTCGGCAAACCCGGGCTGAAAAGATCGAGCCGCGAAGGGTTTCAGTACTTTACCGGTGCTGTGTAGGTGGGCTAAACACCGGAAAAGGCATGACATATGCATGCCTCTAACAAATGAAAGCAAGCACATTTTAAAGAGCAAGCACAGGAACCAATGAAAGTGACTGGCGTGACCTGGGTGTGTTTTGAAGCCCAAAGAGAGATTACAACATGGACTGAGCGCTCTGCGCTCGCCCCAAAAAAAAATGGGGATTTTTGGTAAGCAACGGAAAAATACAGAGAGCATATGTTCAGACTTCTCAGCCTGTGGAGAAGGCCCCGCTCTGTAGTCGTTTCGCCATGTTGTTCATTCTGAGCCACTGGCGTTCGCTAGTATGGAGAAACGACTACAGAGCGGGGCCTTCTCCACAGGCTTACCCAAAGCTGATGCCTTGCACATGCACTCTCCCAATTCCATGAATGACTCAAGCTCTTCCTTGGATAAGGCTATGGTATACGGTTCATCCTTGATCTCTTTACCTGTCAGTTTTATCAATGGTTTTATATAATCGAGAAGTTGGGTATCCACTGGCGGCAGTAGCCCACCATTCCCAAAAACATCCTGACATCTCTCTTTGTTGTTGGGGGGTTCATTTGCAAAATGGCTGTTATTCTTTCTTTTGATATTCTCCTGGACCCTCTTTCGATTAAATGTCCTAAGTATTTCACTTCTTTCTAGCAGTACTGCAGCTTCTTGGGTGACAATTTATGTCCATTCTTTCACAAATGATTCAGTAAAGCAATTGTGTCATACCTACAGTGATCCCTTGTCCTGGATGCAATCAGCAAGTCATCAATGTACTGCACTAGAGTCGAGTTAAAAGGCAGTACTAAGGACTCTAAGTCCTTTTTCAATATCTGATTGAAGATGGACGGTGACTCAGAAAACCCTTAAGGAATTATGCACCAACTGTACACCTTATCCAGGAATTTGAAACTGAATAAAAACTGGCTGTCCTTGTGAAGAGGTATCGAAAAGAAGGCTTGTGACAGATCTACAATGTGAACCACTCAGCATCACATGGAACCTGAAACATGATCACTGCTGGATTGGGTACTATGGGGCAACATTTTACCACAATCTCATTTATTTTCCTCCAATCCTGCACAATTCGAACCTTCCCACAGGGTTTTTTCAGACCCATTATCGGTGAATTACATGGGCTGCTCAACACTTCGTTCAGGACTCCCTGTTTCACAAAGTCTGCAATTATTTGTGACACTTGAATAAGAACATCCTGTGCCATATGATATTGTGGCACCTGGGGAAACACTGCATTTGGTTTCACTTGTACTTTAACTGGTTCTACTCCTTTTATTAATCCCACTTCTTTTACTGTCAAATCCCACACTTTCACTGTCACCGTTCCCTGTAACTCGGCAGGTAGGTCAATCACTGTAAGCATCGGGAACAATGTAATCCAGGGTAATCTTCATTTGCAGTTCCCGTCTCTAACTCTGAGAACTGACCATCATCCCCTTCATCATCACTGTTTGTCTGCACTTCGATTCCATCATTGGAACATGTAATCGAACATTTTGTCTTGCACAGTAAGTCTCTTCCCAGTAGGGATACCGGACTCAAATCGCAGACTACAAACTTATGCAGTCCCTGGAAGATGTCGATCTCAACCTGCACTGGATCTGTAATCGGATTTATTAAGTACTGGTTTGCTACTCCGACCACCCTTATGGTATGCCCTGAAAGGTGTAATTTCGGAACCTCTGCACTTCTGACTGTAGAGCGTGTAGCTCCAGTATCAACTAAGAATGAAACTTTGTGACCCATTACCTTTCCCGCTACATAGGGTCCCCTCTGATCTACCTCTGGGAATGCTGCAAACCTGCACTCTTCGCTATCTGAGCTGTCATCCGACCACTCCTCATTCATTCCATCTTCACCACGCAATGGGAATTGCTGTACTGTATTATTTTGACTTATCACCTGACCTGCTGAGGAAGCATCACCTGTTGCTGTCCCATCGGACCCATTGGTAATTGCATTTGCTGTCTAGGTACCATGGGAACCTGCTGTTGTACTTGTTGCATTTGCGCTGGTTGAACGCGCAGCATTTGCATTTGCTGCATGGGCTGTAACCCTTGCATCTGAATCATGTTATTTTGGAAGTTCAGGTTTTGATTTCTCAGATTTGGACCTTTCATACTTTGCAATGTACCGACATTAGTGCTTTGTGGAACGACACCATCTTGCACCACATTCGGGCATTCCCGCTTCCAATGCCCCACGCCCCCGCACGCGTGACATGGTGACATCATTTTCATCCCTTGTACATCATTTTGGACCACAACAGTATTCAAGTCTGGACCGCGATTCACAAAACTTCGACCTCGACCTCTCAGTTGGGCCTGAAACACACCATTCACTTGCAGTTGCTGCTGTATCATCTGTTGAGCTCCATTTCCCTGTATTCCTGCCTGTGCAGCCCTTATCTGCATCACCATCACTTTCTCCTTCAACTTTTTCGGCTTCAGCTCAATTTCGTCACTACAGTATTTCGCATACTGCAACACCTCATCAATCGGCTTCGCTTGCCAACAAATCAAATGATTCTTAATCATCTGGCTAACCTCTGGTCTCAGCCCTTCAACAAATCTGTACACGAGATGGTTCATGTCTTTCGGCTCAATGGTTTCAGTACCACTATAATGTTTGAATGCCTTTAACAACCTCTCATAGTAAGCATGTATTGATTCCTTAACCTCCTGTGAGGTCCAGTCGATTTTCTGCCAGTCAGTCACCTTCGGCGACACTTTCTGCTTCAAAAACTCAATTACCTTATGATAGTACTTCATCACCTCCTCAGAGGGAGCTTCGGTCACCTTATCCCTTGTCGGCTCCTTCGTCGGCCAGTCTACCCCTCTCTTGCACTCGAACCACAAATCAGGCGGAACAATGATTTCAAACAAGGTATTCAAGTCTTCCCAGAGACACGTTGCAAGCTTTACAAACCTATCTGTTTGTTGGTACCACTCAATCGGTTTCTCCCTCAACCTGGGATAATCATTTGTAAAAGATAGGATGTCTCCTCTGGACCACGCCACATGATTTAAAACTCCACTAGCTGTTTCTCTCATGGGTAGTATCTTTACTGATTCCGTATTGGGTGAAGCTTTAGCCTGACTCGACCCCGGACTGTCACCTTTCTCCTTATCTCTTTTCTTTGCCCATCTGCCTTCCCACTTTTCTAACGCTCCCCAGATCTACGCAATTTGCAGTATTTCTTTTAAATGTGCTTTCATTTCAGCAGACCTCATATGCTAGGCCTTTTGAATCAAAGTCTAACCTGTAACTTCTTTTCAAATGTTTAGTGTTCTCAATATCAATGTTATACTTGTCTGCTAGGTTCGCTAGTCTCTGATGTACCTTGCCTACCTCTTTAGTAATCTTAGGACACAGATATCTCACTTCTGCTTCGGTGTATGATTCTAACCTGTTTACCCCCATTGTTCCGTCCACTAGTTCAGCAGCTTCCACCCCCAGTCTCACAAAATTCAGGTACTCATCTCTCCCTATCCTTTCCGGTTTTACTGCAGTCACTGTAGTCTTCTGTGAAGCATAGGTCTTATCTAACCACTCTTTCAACTGTTGTACTGTAAAACCTTGCAGTGAAATGTTCCCTGCATGCATCATTGGCGATTGTGAAGCATTCGTACTTATTGTCTGTGGTGTTAACACCCCTAGCCCTGCCTGTCTCATCGCTTCCAATGGTGCTTCAACTGGGCTAAGGTCTATCAAAGACCTTGGTTTTTCAACCGCTTGTTCTCCTGGGGCTATTAACTGAGGGGTTCCTATGGACCCGCCTCTGAGCACATCTTGGGCCATTACTCCCTGATCACATACACCAGGTTTACCTTGTGCATACAATGGCACCGGTGGACCAACAGTAATTGGCAACGATATTGCAGCTGGTGTCTGACCTGGTCCCAAACCTCGTGGAGCAGCGACTACAAAGGTCTGATCCAGCGAAGCCAGGGCAGGTATCAACGGAGGTCCAGCTGCTGGGTTATATCCTGGTATTAGTTGCGGCTGCAGATGGGGCAGCAATTGCGGAGTTGACTCAATCTGCACTAACCTCGATTTTGTATATATTGGATCTGGCGGCACTATCAGATTTGTAGTAGTCTCTAGTACCGGGACGTCTGGATAGATTCTTTGTATCTACGGTGGAGGTTGTAACTGTATCTGCATGTCTGGCGCAGTGGGTACATTGACACCATTCTGTATCAAAGCCGTATCACTAGTCTGTGCTGTATCAGTAACTCCCTTCTCCTGCGTCTGGTTCTCAGGACCCGTACTAATGCTCAGGACATTATCGTTTGCCGCATAAGGTGGGGGGCGATCATGTAATATTCGATCCATAAACTCTTCATCGTCTGAATCGTCTTCTTCTTCCCAAGGTCTCTTAGTTTCCTTAGGCTTACTAGAGTCTTTGTCTGTTTTACAGGTGGCTTTCTTTCCCTGCGTCTCTTCTCCCTGTGTTATTGCTTGGAACTATTTCAATCCATCAACTATTCCCCGTCTCCACATTTTGCTTTCGTTATCCCACCTAGCTCCTGCATAAGTCTTTTCTGCCCTTTTTATCCTTCTTTGGAATTTTTCTTGTCTCTGTTTAAGAGCCATTAAATCCCAAATCACTAAAGCCTCATACTGAGCTGGCCTTGGAGGTGGTTTTTGTACACTTAACATCCACCTCAAATTCTCTAGCACCCTCGTATTGAACATCCCATGTTCCGGGAATGCTAAACATCCCACTTTCTCTGTTTTTTGCGCCACTGTTTCTTCCATTACAAGGCGCAACACCTTTTTCCTCCATAACTAAGTTAGCTGGAGTACCCTCAGGAGGTGTAGGCTCCCCTCCACTCGCCATAATGTATGCGTCTCCTTTCAGAGCACTCTTAAAAGCCTTAACAAAATTCATTTTTGCCTTTTTTCTCTTATTTGTAATTAATCAGAAAGTGACTTTAATTCCCAGGACACTCTTCACCCACCTTTTTCAACCTATTGCCCCTCACGGACGGCAGCCAATCCGTGTGCAACCCCTCTCGACAACTGACCTATCTCAGTGCGGCACCACTGACGTCACACTCACACACTGCAGCTGACAAAGTCTTGCGGCTTGTCCGCCGCTCACTGGATTCATACCAAACTAATGCAAAAAATGTAATGCGAGCACCTTTAACAACAACACAAATCTGCTGGTTTACTACAGGAAGGGTAACACATTCGCTTCAGAATTTTACAGAGATTTCACTTGAAGCCTCGGCCACTACTCTCTCCTTCTCAATTCCTGCATACGCAAGCAGAATTTGACCCGCAGATCCTACTCTCGACTTGTCAATGGTTCGTCCTAGTGCACTTTAGAACTTGCCAAATCTCCATCGAAGGTTTCACACATACATTTCGACTCAAACTCGACTTGTCAACCACGCCCGATTGACCTATTAAACTGCACAGATTACAACATAAACCTTAATGTCTCCTACACTTGTCAATGTACTCCGGAGTCTTAGACCACGACGGGTCCGTACATGAACAACCAACCACGTGGTTAATTTTGAGCACAAAGCGCCACACTCATATGAAGTACACCTACTTCCCTACTCTCATACTGTGGAGTACGCCCACTCCTACTAAAACAACATTACCTGGCCTAAATACACACAAATTTCACAATCACCTGCAAAAAGGCATAAGCTAAGCAAGCGCAAAACCCTATACCACACACGCTATGACGCCGAGAACATTCCCAACTCACTTAGGCAGGCTCCGAGATCCCGGGAAATTCATGGTGAATTTAGAAACACATCATACCTCCAATTTGCATTATCTCAGAAAAACAATTTAAACAATGATTCTCCGTCCTAGGGCCCCAAAGGGCCAAACCGTCGCTCTGCTACCAGAACTGCTAACGCGTCCCTTTATGATATTTTATTACACATCAGAACTCGTTTTAGGCCAATTAATCTTTTGACTCAGCTGAAAGACACCGTAGGACGAGATAGCTAATCAATATATCAATCAATGCATCAATAATGTCATCAATATTTATCACGACAATGCTTTTTACTTTAGTCAAAGCCATTAATCAATTCAAAAACGCTACCATGACCTTCCAGCCATGAATAACCACACCTTGTTTAGTAGAATTTCATAAGTTTTATTCCCTCTTAGTTAGAATCTAGTAGCAAATGTGTTAATCTCAACACCAAGAAACATAATAGCCTAGTCACGATATGGCAACTTTGATAAGATTTCATTAAAGCGAGAATCACAAACATCAGAACATAACACGGCGTGAACATAGATCAAGTTTAGGAGAGTGTCAATATCACGTCAGTTCAACATAGCATAATGTCAGTCGTTTGTCTATTTGCGTCAGTTTTAGTGAACACCTATCCTAACCACTAATTAGCATTAGCATGTTGGGCTTCATGCAAAACAATTTTGAACACGAATTTGGAAAACATCTAACTATGGTCTCTGTCAAAAGTAAGCAGTTGGTACCTAGAAAGGAAAAAGCAAACAAACGAATCACAAATGCATTGTCATAATTACCCTCCAAAGATTAGGTCAGTGCACAGGTTCAGTCTTCATCTTCAGGACATCAGTCAAATCGCCAGTAGTCAGGACTCAGCTCGGGGACAAAAGGGAACTTCCCTAATAAGGAGGTAAAGTGTAAATGGACAAACTAATGGCAAGGATGGTTTTAATAAAATCTCAAGTCATCAAACAGAGTGACAGAGTTTCTGGATAAAATCAATAGCATTCCCTACCTAATTCTACATGACTTCCTGTGACATGGGTTTTTATCCCTTTTTCGTAGTATAGTCCCCCCATAATCCTATTGGACATTTGCTATACCACACTATCTTTAACCTATCGAATAACACATTAGGTAATCCTAATCTTCACCCCATATTGTTTTACAAGTTTTTGATTGGTCTTCGTAATTGACGTCTTCAGAGGTGACACGTCCGGTGTGACTTCATCCCTTGGTAATTCTTTGCACATCTTTTGGTCAGCAGTTCAATTGTCTTCCCCGGTTTGAATGACCTTGTACATTACATTAATCTACACTGTTTCAATTTATTTTAACATTTATTCCATGGGCATAGAAAATATGCTTGAGAACGGATCTAACATGGTTACATTCATCTTCCAAGTCGAGGAAAAGAATAAACAGGGTCATGGCCCCTTGTGAGTCAGCACACTGGAAAATAGAAAAATGCATTTAATATGAGAGCCAAACAGCTAAGCTGTAGCTCATGCTAACTTAAGGCCTATGAGGTTTTCAATACAGATTTAATAACGCAAATGTTAATATAAGCTTAATTGAAAGTAACATAAACATTTTGGTCATCATTATTACCTTGCGTATATATTGTTGGCCACTCATCGTGGTCACAATTCAAGTGCACGTCTAAGCAAAATTGCTATTACTATAGTTTCTATGCGGCATCATCACATCTTAAGTCATAAACATTTCATGTTAATATAGATTATATAAGCTACACTCTCTCAGATCTATAATACATCCAATCTGCAACGGAGGTCTCCAGTTTGCATATGCCCTACAGCACAAGTATTTGTGAGTGATCTTTGATTCCAGAGGTATCTTTATTCTGCATATGGAGGCCATGTAGATGAAGGCTTAACAACTAGTTTTCGACAGGTTTAAAAAAACATGCATGGACCCATTCTGGGGCCTCTTCAAAAAGTCATGGCAGCGAAACTCTCTTCTACAATAGAACATGGCTCTAAAATGACAGCGAGTAAGATGGGAAGGCTGTTACATATACTGATGGCTAACACCTACAGCCTTACATTCAATCTAATAAATTAGACCTCACGTGCCCGGCTGTGTCTAGAATTTGGCTTTGCGAAACAGAGCTGGGGAACAAAAACCTTTCTTAAGATGTGTCATAACTTTCACCTTGCCAAAACCAAAACTGTAGCAGCCCCGGTGTAGCAAGAAATAAACATCCAGAACTCAAAGGCCAGACTGAACGACTTCCTAAAAGATGCAGTTCAAATCCTCATACAAAAAAATGGATGAAACCTTCACGTAATACTCAGAGAATTTGAAAAATTGTATTAATCGAATGACCAGATCACTCTCTTTACAAGAAGATAAGGCTACTCTGGTGAAACTGGATATCCGCTTTGCATAAATGTGGCACTTATGCAATTACGCTTTGGGGTCCAACCAACAGGTCTGCTCCCCGGTCCAGAACAATAGAGGGAGAAGTATGTAGGATTTGTGAAAAAGGAAAAGGGGCAATGTTGCATATTTTCTGTGTGCGTCTGGTGTTACTGTTTGAAAAAAGAAAACTACTGAGGTCCCTTTTCATTCAAGCCTCTATAAGAACTTGCAGACAAGCGCTCACTCAAGACCTAAATACAACTCACACTCGACTGAACACAGGGTGGTCAAATTTGTACAGCTATTTAAGGTGAAAACAAAGACCCATAATGGTGTGTGCAGCTCTAGTTGAAACCAATTACTGGCTCATCCTCATCGGCATAGGTCTCACTGGAACATTAATATTTATTATCATAGAATCTAAGCAATGCATACGTTATAGAGAGTAAGCAATTTAATGACTGGTACAGTGAGGAACAATTTATTTTCTCCTTTATGAATTATCACTTTTGTAACTGATGGCCCATAGTTCAATTCACATCCGATTTTGGTGGCCCTCCTAACATACGTATGCTTGGGAATAGAAATTAGGAGACCTTGGCACAACTACAGTCTCAAGACCCACAGATGGCAGAGTTTGGCGGAAGGCAGCATCTTGAGAAACAACCCCTCCTGAAACCCACAAGAATTAGACAACTGAACACCTACAAACCACAACCCACTTCTAACATCAAATGTTCAACCCATCCCACTATTAGCACAAAGGGTGTCAGTGCACATTTGCAAGTCCCATCCCACCCTTCTAACACTCTTAAGTAGTGCCACTCAAAAGACACAGAATTCATGAATACATACCTAGGGGTCAGATTAAACTGGAAGAGGAACATTGCCTTCCTAGTCCCTCCAATGACAAAACTCACCATGTGCAGACTACACCCACAAAGTGGCAAAAGAACAAATAATTGCACATTTTTCTGTTGAACAAATAACGTTTAAATATGCATGATTGTGTGGGCATGTCCAGCCTTATATTTCTTTTGATAATTTATTTATAGGGTAACCATCAATTACCCTTAGAAGTTGACACAAATCTTTGAACTCAGATAGGAGTGTGATAACACCCTAACTAACTGCACTGACAATATCAAATCAATAAACATCAATTTCAATTTTGGAATCAGTACTTTATGTGCACCATGACCTAAGTCGCCATGAATCACCACATAAGTCAATAAACTTCAAACATTTATTGACCTTTAGGTTAACAATGCTAAGCTCACGTAAATCAAATGCAAGAACAAATTATATAAGTACAGAAACAATACAGGCTGACCAAATCTTCAAAAGAATCTTAATCTTGACAGAATATTTATCATTAAACATTCAAGAACCCCCATGCAGAATAACAACAGATGAATGATGGAAACGGAATACATTTAGTTATCACAGATTAATTGTTTACAATCACATTTTATGAAACAGTCAAATTTTGATTTTGAAATTCTTAACTTTTACTCCAATTTGATAAGCATGTTGAGGCTTTATGCAAAAAGAAAAGAAGACAAAAAATAATTTGCAAAACATCTGACTATGGCGCAAACCAAAAATAGGAGTTGGATTTCCTAGAGAGAGAAAACATAAAAATCTGCAAGAAAGACAAATGCACATTTGGTTATGCCTCTCCTAATTGGATCAGTAAGCAGCAAAGTCTTCATGTACAGCATCAGTATTATGAATAGGGTAGTAATTCAGTAAACGTTGGGCCTAATGTATCTGAACTGACAGAATCATAGTCCAAAGCTAAGAAAAACAGGAACATATCATTTCACTAGCTTTGAAAGAAGGACTCTGTAATCAGATGAGAACTGCAAGGAACTGCTAGAAACTGAACTTACATCATCTAATCTTTGCTATATCAAATTCCTAGAAAGCAACTAGATTCTATTGGTCAGACTATGGGGTGGTATAGGTCAGTAACAATAGAATTTACTCCACATTTCAGAAGTATTTTTTCTTTATTTTCTCCATTCACGATTGGCTCATTTTCTCTGCTCCCAGTCACCAGTTTCCACTGTAAAATACAATTGTTGCAGGTTGTACATGTGAACTGAAGACTATTGTTCCTGGGTACACATTATCTCAACCCGGGAAAACAAAATAAATGCTACAACAGAAGAACATAACTTTGCCACAGTGAGCAAATGCTTAGAGAAACATAATTTTGCAGAGTTAACACTTTTAAAAAATTGCCTCTGGGAAATTACTAAAACTTAAGACCTTTTAAAACTAATGATAAAATATGAAGAATAAAACATTTCGTAATATTTAAACTATTAATCAGTTTAGTACATATTAATGTTAATTTTTCAGTACATTTAATTATATTAAAACACAATACATTTTCATTAGATATTATTTTCTCATGTTTATACAAATTGTTTATGGTGTCCGCCATTTCAGCTACACGTTTTTATTTATTAGTACACAATTTCAAATAGACCTTTTACTATTTGTTATTTCACACTATGGCCCATATTTATACTTTTTGACGCTAAACTGCGCTAACGCAGTTTAGCGTCAAAAATTTTTGCGCCGTCTAACGCCATTCTGAAGCGCCATGCGGGCGCCGTATTTATGGAATGGCGTTAGCCGGCGCAAGCAGACCGGCGCTGCCTGGTGTGCGTGGAAAAAAACCACGTAGACCAGGCAGCGCCGGCGTTAGGCAAAAATGACGTTAGGGCGTCTTAAAATGGGGCAAGTCAGGTTGAGGCAAAAAAATCGTCTTAACCCGACTTGCGCCATTTTTTAACGACGCCCATCCCCCATCAACATGACTCCTATCATTGTAAAGATAGGAGTCATGCCCCCTTGCCCAATGGCCATGCCCAGGGGACTTCTGTCCCCTGGGCATGGTCATTGGGCATAGTGGCATGTAGGGGGGCACAAATCAGGCCCCCCTATGCCAAAAAAAATTATTAAAAAAAAAAAAAAAAATACTTACCTGAACTTACCTGAATGTCCCTGGGGTGGGTCCCTCCAGCCTTGGGTGTCCTCCTGGGGTGGGCAAGGGTGGCAGGGGGGGTCCCTGGGGGCAGGGGAGGGCACTCTGGGCTCATTTTGAGCCCACTTGTCCCTTAACGCCATGCCTGACCCAGGCGTTAAAAAGCGGCGCAAATGCGCCGTTTTTAGCCACGCCCACTCCCGGGCGTCTCTTTTGCCCGGGAGTATAAATACCACGTAAAGGCCTGGGAGTCATTTTTTAAGACGGGAACGCCTCCCTTGCATATCATTAACGCAAGGAAGGGGTTCACGCTAAAAAATGACGCACATTCCGGGAACTTTGGCGCTAGACGCCTCTAACGCCATAGTATAAATATGGCGTTAGTTTAGCGTCGAATTTGCGTCGAAAAAAACGACGCAAATTCGGCGCAAACGGAGTATAAATACTGGCCTATATTTTAATGACACAATTTTGTATAAATAATATTTGCACTCCAACAATTACAAAGCATGAAAATTGGCCCATTATGCAATATCATCTTAGGATGAGAAGGGGTCAGTTAATATTAAATAAAATGTTGCGTATTTTAGTAGCATTTAGATATTTGCCACGCGAAAAGAAACAGCATTCATCCTCATTCATTGATGTGGAATACTAGGGCCCATATTTATACTTTTTGACGCTAAACTGCGCTAACGCAGTTTAGCGTCAAAAAATTTTGCGCCGTCTAACGCCATTCTGAAGCGCCATGCGGGCGCCGTATTTATGGAATGGCGTTAGCCGGCGCAAGCAGACCGGCGCTGCCTGGTGTGCGTGGAAAAAAACCACGTAGACCAGGCAGCGCCGGCGTTAGGCAAAAATGACGTTAGGGCGTCTTAAAATGGGGCAAGTCAGGTTGAGGCAAAAAAATCGTCTTAACCCGACTTGCGCCATTTTTTAACGACGCCCATCCCCCATCAACATGACTCCTATCATTGTAAAGATAGGAGTCATGCCCCCTTGCCCAATGGCCATGCCCAGGGGACTTCTGTCCCCTGGGCATGGTCATTGGGCATAGTGGCATGTAGGGGGGCACAAATCAGGCCCCCCTATGCCAAAAAAAATTATTAAAAAAAAAAAAAAAAATACTTACCTGAACTTACCTGAATGTCCCTGGGGTGGGTCCCTCCAGCCTTGGGTGTCCTCCTGGGGTGGGCAAGGGTGGCAGGGGGGGTCCCTGAAGGCAGGGGAGGGCACTCTGGGCTCATTTTGAGCCCACTTGTCCCTTAACGCCATGCCTGACCCAGGCGTTAAAAAGCGGCGCAAATGCGCCGTTTTTAGCCACGCCCACTCCCGGGCGTCTCTTTTGCCCGGGAGTATAAATACCACGTAAAGGCCTGGGAGTCATTTTTTAAGACGGGAACGCCTCCCTTGCATATCATTAACGCAAGGAAGGGGTTCACGCTAAAAAATGACGCACATTCCGGGAACTTTGGCGCTAGACGCCTCTAACGCCATAGTATAAATATGGCGTTAGTTGGCGTTAGTTTAGCGTCGAATTTGCGTCGAAAAAAACGACGCAAATTCGGCGCAAACGGAGTATAAATACGGGCCTAGCTGTTTGCCAAATTAAAAATCATTTTGTTAAAGCTATCATTGACATACCAGAAGCACTGAGGTTTATTTAACATAAGGCAGTCAAATACTGCTTGAAATAAACAATGTCGGAGCGCCCTCCGGTGGTTTATTTTTAAATTTGCTGAAAATTTACTGAGTCCAATTGACCTACATTTTCAGGAACTTGAGAGCAACATATCTGTAAAACGAAGTTAAGCATTAATGAGGAAATTCTAGAAAGACAAGGTATGCCTTCTCATATATACCAGAGAGAGCAAGAGTTTCTTGTGTTGTCGCTTCAGCAACCCGAAAAGTGCTTTGTTTCACACTCTTTTATTCACCGGATACCAGTTTGGCTGGGTGGGGTCTGCACTGCGGCCACATAGGGATTCATCTGGGCATGAACCCTTACTCAATATAGGTGGGCTTTCCTTCCTCTAATTTTGCGGGCGTAGGTGGACCCTGGGGTTTTTAACGTGTAGATTCTTCTCAGGTTGCCAAACTTGATCGCTCTCTTGGTTTTTCTCGCTCATGAGGTGTAATTGTAAAGCGGTAAAGCGGTAAACCTTTAGAAAGGTGCATAGCCACTGCTCCTGTCACCTACTTCCATCTTGCCAATTTGGCATCATTTACTCATTTATTATCTCTGCCATGTATATTTTGGCAGATGGATTATTGGCCCTTTTCTGATTACCACCCTTTTTTGTGCACATTATTACAGAATCGTCCTGCCCTCGCTGGCTAGATTGTTTCTGGGTAGCTGCCTATACGTTTTGTCCTCCTTTCATCTCACCTCCATTGGACCTCCTATAAGAACCACCATCCAGGTTAAATGCTGCCTTCTTTACTGGCCTTTAGCATAACGTAAAACATAAAACATAACACAAAACTTTCAGAGTGAATTATAACCACCAGCTATTGTAATTACATTGTGTGTGTCTGTCTTTCATATCTCCACCTGCATCACATTGCTAGGCATTGCATCCCATGATAAGTGTACCCTCTGGTCACTCACACACATCACCAAGATGCTTCCTACACTTTATCAATAACTTATAAACCTGTTCATACAGTACCAAGTTTCCGGTTGTGTGGTAGGTAAAGCGATCTGCCAACGGAAGATATATATTCCAAAACTGATATTTTAATAGTCTGTGTTTCTTGCCATCCCAACTGAATGGGTTTACAACGAATATAGCTATTTGAAATCTTTGAGAACAAGCTCAAGCAATCATGTCACAAAGTTGAACACATTTATATAAATGTCCAGACATGTTGACGTTTGTATCCCCCTATCGATGGCAAATCTGTCAGTACAAGAAGTTTAATGTGAATCTCTCTCATGGATAAAATATTGCTGATCCGAGGGGAGATGGGCTGATTCACCTCAGAAATTATGCTTCATTGAGACTTAGCAACCAGGAGAACTTTAAAAAACACTTTAAAAAAGTCGGGGCTGGGGAAGGGAGAGAGTGAGTTTAAACCAAACAATCTAGAAAATGCTCACCTTAGTGGATCCAGAGCGATTCATAGTTCAAAATGTGTAGGAGACATACATAGTGGGAATAATGCAGCCGTGAAATCCTTTTAAGGTTACATATGAAGTAACACACAGTCGGATCTGCTATCACACACAGAAAGACTTTTTTAAAACCTGTGTTTTCTTTACTATGCAAGAAGTGTTGTTTTTCTTAAACATTCTTTGAATCCAGGCACATAAAATTGTGCTGTTTTTATGTGTTTCATTGTCGTGAAATTTGGCCTGTTTTATGTTCTTCCAGTACGAAGAGTTATGAAAATCACACAATTCAGTCATGGGGAAGCTAGGATTTTAACACAGGTCCTTTATTTACTAAGTTAAAAATTAAGTGACTATGTCTGTTGGAGAATGGGTTACTGGTAAGGGCAGGTAGGTACCTACACTTAGCAATAGGCCACTAACCTCCACTTAGGTCCAGTTAGGTCTCAGTAAATTAAACCCAGCTCAACCCTTGGTAGCTTGTCAATGAGCGACAAGGCTTAACTTAGGAGACAGAGTGTAAAGCATTCAAATATCACAAAACAGTAATTAAATAAAACACAGGAAACAGTTTAAAATCCAAAACAAATTTATAAAAATAGATTATATTTTTATCTTTAAGATGACACAAAAACGAATAACATCGGATAAGGGCAAACGGAGATATGAATTTTTAAAGAATTATTGTTTTCTAGCACCTAGAAACAAAAAGCGCCAATTTGGTCATCTGGTCGCACCTCGACCGGGGCAAAGCCAAAATTTAAGGCCGACCGCTATGGAGCCCGGCTCAGCTAGGAGCGGGAGGCCACGGTCAAAAGTTTTCCTTTGGACTTAGTCGTTTTTCTGAAGATTTTCTTCAGCGGGATGAACCTGCTAGCCAATCCGACCTCTTGGAACTCTTCCTCGGATACGCATCGCGGGAACCCTTGGTGGAGACTTTTACCTTCGGACGTAGTCATTTTTTCGAGGTGAAAATCCTTCGACCGGGGCAAACCTGGATCTTGATCTGACG
This sequence comes from Pleurodeles waltl, assembly GCF_031143425.1. Classification (NCBI taxonomy): domain Eukaryota; kingdom Metazoa; phylum Chordata; class Amphibia; order Caudata; family Salamandridae; genus Pleurodeles; species Pleurodeles waltl. Next base: position 535,144,534 of record NC_090445.1, on the reverse strand, counting down.
TCCTTGGAGCCCTCCTCGGATACGCTGGCTGGGAGGACCCAGTCAACTTCCTACGTTCGGACTTAGGCCCTTATTTATACTTTTTTAGCGCCGCTTTGTATTTTGTAAATTTGCACGTTTTTGTGTCAAAAAGCGGCGCAAACACGGCGCTGAAAAAGTATAAATATGGGCCTTAGTCTCTTTTTTGGAGATTTTCTTCACCCGGATGAACCTGCAAGTCAGGCCGGGTCGAGGTTGAGGCAAGCCGGCTAGAGTTGCCGCGGTGGGTCGGTCCCTCTATGGAGTTTTTTTTCAAAAGTTCTCCAAACTTCTCCAAAATTCTGGATCTTCTCCCAGAGGTTCCTTTAAGGTTCTTTTGGGGTCCACAGCTCACCCTAAGGTTCCAGAGGCTCTGAGGTGATCCTTGGGTGTGTGGACTCCAACTCCCAGAATGCACCTGGCGCAAACTCCTTTTTGGCCACTGGACAGTGGTCAGCTGGTTAGTTTCTTCAGGAGTTGGTGCAGGGGACTCTGGTTAGCAATTTTTCACCTGTAGCAAACAGGGAGTCCCTCCTTGAACCAATGGAAGCCAGGCAAAGTCCTTCTTGTGGGGAAGCCCATGCGTGTAGCTGGTGCAGTCCTTCAGAGTGCAGGGTCCTGGTGCAGGCCAGGGGTCCAGCAGGGCAGTCTTCTCCTGTGGTTCTTACTTGTTGGAATCTGATGGGGATCTGAGGTGTGGGTGCAGATGTGCCAGTTTTATCCTTGCTCCTGGGTGAAAAACATGGTGGGTCCTACTTCTCCAATCAGGTGCAGGGTCCTTCCCCCTGTGATGACCACTTCCTGGGAAGTGTGGCAAAAATCAATCCCAGGAGGCAACATTACTCAAAAATCCATCATGGCTGAAAGTGATTTTTGGAGGTTACATTTGGCTGAGCCCACCCACTGGTGTGGCTAAAAATCCTAAACACACCCCTCTCCTGCCCTCTCCTAATCTAATCAAGGGGACACCTAACTGTCTGTGTTTGCAGGCTGTGGGGATGTTGCTGGGTTGCTCCAAATGTCCTTCTCTGCCTTTGAAGACCAGTTTGGCAGCCCTCCCCCTTCCTGCCTCACCATCTGCTGAGGGGAAATGTCCTCCCACAGGCACATCTCTTTGTGTGAAGCCAGGCCACTTCACACCTCATCAAGGCAGCCTGGCCAGGCTGCCAGAGGCTGGCCAATCAGAGCACAGCAGCAAAAACACTGCAGGGCTGAAGTTGGCAACTTTTTAGGTAAAGTTTAAAACTCTTTACCTGAACAAGTTATATTAAATCCCACAACTGGAAGTTGTGGGATTTATTATAACAATTAATTTGATACCAAACTCTTGGTACCTGCTACTTAAGGGGACTTTTAAAATTAAAATAAAGTCTCCCCATTCTAGCCTATGGAGGCCATTCACCACAATGAGGGGAAATTAATTTGTCTCTTTTACCTCACCAGGGCTTATACAGCTATTTTTATAAGGTCCCTGCTTATAGTTACATGGCACCCAGCCCTAGGGGCACATAGGGCACACCTTAGGGGTGACTTATATGTAAAAATAAGGTAGTTTAAGACTTTGGAACTACTTTTAATTCCGAAGTTGAATTTGCATGGAACTTTAATTTAAAAGCAGCCAGCAAGGCAGGCCTGCCTTTAAAATGACACTGAGCACCTCAGCAGTGCACCTATGGGGGCACTACCTATGCTGGGGTCCCTTAACCTCCATGCCCTACCATATACTAGGGACTTATAGGTAGGTTCACTTTGCCAAACATAATTAGCCTAATTTGAATATTCACTTTACACAGAGCACTGGCCCTGGGACCGGTAAGCAGTACCCAGGGCACAGCCAAGATTCAGTAACCACCAGTACCTGTCCAAAAAGTGTGGGGGTGACCAGGGCAAAAAGGAGGACTTTACTACAATGTCAACATCCCTAAAATGAGCATTTTTTATAAGAAAGCTAAACAATGTGTTGATGCGGAGAAACCCTAGCTATATTTTAGTCACAAGAGACTAGATAGTGGATTTCACACACTAGGTCGATGAACCAAACCAAATCTGTTTTAGAGAAAATGTCATTAGTAATACATCATAAACATCACATATAATATATGATAATCAATTCAACTTCAATAACCACACCAGTTTATTAAGAAGTTAATGATTTATTTCTCTATATTAACAACGCTAAAGTCAGGAAAATAATTCTCAAACACAAATTATAAATATAGAGAAACAATAAAGGGTGATTCTAGTGCTGGATATATCTATGTCTAATCAATGCAAAAAGACAAATTATCTCATTGGTTATTACACAAAACCATAGAAATGGAATCTAAGCAAGAGAAACTGAATACATCCGATAATGATAAGACACAAAAATATCACTGACAATTCATGAGCATGTGAGTAACACCTCACTAACCACTAATTAGCATCAACATGTTGGGCTTCATGTAAAGGTTTTAGTAACACAAATTTAGAAAACATTTAGCAATGGCGCTATGAAAAATAAGCAGCAGTAAATAAGCATTTGCAGCTGATACCTGAAAAACAAAAGACAAATAACAATTCACAGCTCATGCATTTACCAAATCACTATGGTAGTCAGCAACAATGTCTACTTCGTCAGTTGTACAGCAACATCAGGCACCAACATCAGGTATAAGTGTAAAAGTAATGAGTTTGAATTTAGACTATAAGATACACTAAACCTTCTAAGAATAAGTTCAGTATTGAACAGACATAAACTAATAAAGTACCAGAATGTCAGTAGACTATCTGGAAAACATAAAATGTCAAAGTGACAGATCATACAGAAAGGAATCTGTAGAACTCAGAATACACGAGAATCCCAAAGAAGAATGACCCACAATCCATGGTAACTGATCATTAAATTAAACTTGTTAAACGAAAATGATTGGATAAAGCATTAGGTGAGAAAGTTATGACCAATCAGAACTTTAACAGATGTCAAAATTATACAATTAGTTTACTCCAAGCTCTTCTATTTGCTATTATTTCATTTACAAAATCTAAACTAATACATTATGTATCCTGTACTTCCTTTTTTCCAGCCTCATCTGTAAAACCATTGTTTTCACTCCACTGAAATACGAAGTCACAGGAAAAGGATTACAAAACATATTACCACACCATTTTCTTTTCCCTCCAGGAAAGACATACAAGTTAGAAACATATCTTCAAACAATGAAGACAGTCAGACTATCGAACACACTAGAACCATGTTATACAGCTTACATTACACAATGACCTTTCATCTGCTTCTACTTCAGTCTAGCAGAGGCCACTAAATACACATTTAATTCTGACATTTATTATAGTTAGGAAACACACTCTTTTGTAAAGACAGACTAATTTCATCAGCTTAAGTTAGCATGAAGAACAAAATATAGGCCTTACACTTGATGATGGCCATTCAATTAATCATATTTCTCCTAAACACTATTATTATTAAATTAATTCACACATTAATCTGTGAGTATAATTACGTAAAGACTAAACAATTTATCAAGAAAATCTCAGCTCTCACAAATGTAATGAGTTACAGATAGTTTCAATCATATTTGGAAGTACAATTTTGATCTAGTTATTGAGCCCAATTAAGTATCACAATCCAAGGAAAAGTCACCTCAAAGTGGTAATTGACAGGGGCATACGTTTGAAACAGGAAAGGTTCAGATTTCCTCTGATTGTTTTAATATTATCTACACCTGTCACGGGAAATGCAGATGGGGTAGGAAAGTCCAGTTTCTCTTCTGGATAGACAGTGATAGGCACTAGGGGAGTAAACCTCATAAATTGCCTGTAAAGGGATTATGCATGGATTGTCTGTCCTAAGAGAAAAGAAACTAACTGTCCACAGAAGCTCCCTAATAGTGAGCAGACCTCAGTGATTGCCAGTGGCAGGTTGGGAATCAAAGTCCCTTGGAAACAGATGAGGGAATAAGGTTTACTCTAGTTTCTGTGAGTGTGTGGAAGTTGAATCCATGGCTTACATGCCTGCAAACACTAAAAAATATAGGCAGTCATGGTCCATCAATGAAAGGAGGATTGCCATGTGCCAGCTGTTATCTCCACCTCAGATTATTCCTGATGTGTTGTACTACTTGTTAAATGCAGAGAATAGAGTGAACTAATTATCCTGAGGGAACGAAGGCCACCAGCTCTAAGACAGTTGCAGGTAGCCATATAATTCCAGTAAAAGGGCTGTTTGGGAATGATCTTGCACGCTGTGCCTGGAAGGAGGTAGAAATACATACTCATGTTTCATCTAGGGACTGTCTAATTGAGTCAGATCTTTACCTTTGTCCCCTCCAAATGAGTTGTTACCATTTTTATTTCCAAAAGCATATTTGTAGTTTGAAGAGTTTCAATTTGAGCAGTTAGATTAGATCACCTGTGCATTGCAGCTTGCATTACCAAATTCAGATTCCGAATTAGAACGTGACTAAGCGCCTCTTAACTTAATTTGTTTTCCATTTAAATGCTGTGTTTTTTCTGGGTCCAAGAGACCTTTGAGTGTACCTGTGCTATACAAATTCCCTTTAGAATAACCGAGCACTACTTGCTTCTGTTGATCTATGTAGGATTAGGGCTAAATTCATTTTAGAGTGGGTTTATAATCCAGCTCCATCAGTTCATTGTTTAGGTGATGAAATTATTGCTAAAACATGTAAAAACAATATTTGTGCCCGGTTTAGCACAAGTGTCCGTCTACATAAGACTCTGAGCAGGCGGTAAAATTCTGATGCAGTGAAGGTGCAGAATGATGCAGTGAAATGTTGTAAATTACACTGCATCAGTTCTGCATGGGTTTTTGCCTGGGAACACCTATCTTGCATATCTTTGCCGGTAGCTGGGGTCCAGGGTTGAAAAGTGACGCTAGAGACCTCGAACATCACTTTGCAGAATTGGAGTTGTTTTAGCACCCCTGCAGTATAAAAAAAATTACGCAGTGGTGGTGCAAGGGCCTTGTAAATGAGGATCTTAGTCTCTACATTAAGTAGGGTGATAGGCTGGTAAGATGCACACTCCTCTTGTGGTTTTCTATACTTGAGAATTGATACTATCATAACCCCTTAAAGGTGAGACAGCCGAGAGGCCTTCCTGATCAAACATCACCAATAAATATGGGAAGAGCAGCAAAGCAAACTTCGTAAAGAGTTTAACTGGAAATCCCATTGAGGCCAGGGATCTTCCCTGACGATATTTCTACAGGAACTTTTCATATTTCTTCAACAGTGAGTTGACGGCCCTAGTGACAAAGTCTTGTGAAATAGGGTACATCACTTCCAGATGTAGGATTGACCTGATGTGGTATAACTCTCCATAATAAGTAGCAAATATTTCTGAGCTCTTCTCTGAGTCAATGACCTACAGCCTCCCTGTGTCATGAACCACAGGAATCACAGTCACTGGCCTTTCCTTCTGCGACAGCCAGTAAAGCAGCTTGCCTACCTTATTACCCATTTTATGAACCCTATAATGAGTCAGGGGTCAGGCTGTTTGTGTTAATTTGTTTTTGCTGCTCTATCTAGCTGGATCTAAACAAAGGATCTGTGTCTCATGTTCGGTAGTTTCATATTCCCTATCACTCTCCCTACCTCAGATGTATGAGTATGCCCTGCCTCTGAGGCCCATCTTAAATCCCTCCCAGTTTGTAAACTGAGAAGGAATGATGAAGTATTAAGCTTAAAACTTTCTGACATAGTTGATAAGAACTCTACTAACACCTCATCCTTTAGCCACAAAGAAACATTCAAGGTCCCAATATTATATTGCCCCATGCATCTACACATTTACAAACTAAAATAAATTGCGAACCCTGGCCTGTCCAAACACAAAACTCTCCCCTGCCATAAATAAACTAGTTAACTGTTCTTGAAATCCCACCCACTCAACACTTTCTACCTAAAAGCGCCTGCAGGTCATCCATAAACCCTCCTTTTACACCCATATATGGGTCTAAACTACTTTGGGTAAGCTGCTCAAATCTATGAACGTGCTGACAGTCAAATTGTGTCATTATTTGGAGGAATCTCATGTGGAGTGGAGACTGGAGTCTCAACACCTGCCTCTATGTCCATGGAGCATGTTCCTAGACTCCTTCGGGCCGGTAGGGACACCAGTCAGTGCTGCTGCAACTTCCTCCAAGGGCCACATCTCACTCTGAGCCTCCCCCGGCACTCCTCTGACTCGATCTCATGTAGTTCATGGGCAGTGGGGAGACAGCACCTTGATAGTAGCAGGTGGTGTTCATCAACTCAGACCTACAATTGGTCAGGATGGTCAAGAAAATTGATTTCCCCTATATATAACCTTTGGGTATGCTGGATACAGTAGCCTGTACTGTATGCTCATATCTTGGGGTGTCATAAGAACTCTCATAGCTCAATTGACCCAGCTCTCCCGGCTCTAAAGCAGCACCTCACCCAACCATGAATGGTAAAAGTGATTTATAGCAGCGTAGAGCATGAAACTCTGAAAAGCCCTCAAGGAAATCTTAGTGAACAAGCCTTACCCTTTTAGTTCTGAATACAAGTCTCTTATACACACACAGGCAAGAAAGGAGATGCAAGACAGTTTTCAATACATTTATTGAAAATACTGCAATCAATGATAAAATGTGTGAGCTGCAGTGATTAGCACAATGAGGAATAACAAAATCAGCCTATTCTCTAGCCTGAAACAATATCATGGCAGTGTAAGCCCAATCTGTCCGTTCAATGTCCATGAGAAGCACAAACCACTCCTGTTACCTTAGTGCAGTGTCGGGCCTGCAGTCTCCAGATCAGGCTTCATAGAGACACAAAGGCTGAGGTTGGCTGCAAACTGTCATGTACATGCAGTGTAGATGAAAAATCCTGGTTAGAGCCCCCTCTAATGCCTTTTGTCCTACAAGGTGTTTATATAAGGAACATTGTTTTGTTCTTGCAAAATAAGTCTGGCACGGGTATGTACCTAAGTGTTAGACTGTTAGCGCAGTCTTGTGGTGGAAATATCAAAATATTATCCTATGTTCTTCACATTTTGTTTATGTCAACCAGAAACAATAAAACAAGACAAAAATATGTCCTGCATAGCACTGATCGTGATGCTCTTGCAGAATTGCAACTGATTATGAAAATAAAAACATTACCTCTAAAACAAGCTGTGCTAAAATTAATAAAATCCAATAAATGAATACAGAGCATACTATCTGGGTAAAAGGGCACAAGCCGCAAGCCTAAGCTAAGCCAAATATTATGCCCAGGCGAGGAGCTAAAATAGACCCACTACAGGGGGTTCTGTTTTACTTGGTCATACATCATCTTCTGTCTCTGTACCATGCTTGTATAGTCTGAAATACCTGGATCATTCATAAGTCATGTTTCACCTCCCCCAAACTCCATAAAGCACTAAAAACCAGATTTCTGTCCCTATAATTTTACAATTTGGATTCCATGGAAGCTGCGGTAGGCAGCCTTAGCATCAGCGCCCAGAGTGCTTGCTCCACCTTGCCCCACCTTGCTCTGCTGGTAGGATGGATCCAAGAGTTCAGTGAAGACTGTACCCTTGATTAAAAGCATGTCAGCTCTCCTGAGCCTAATGTGTGTCCACCTGTGACAACACAGTGCACCAAATGGAACACAAGTGAGAGTGCCGACAAGTGTGGCCAGGCACAGGTATATGCAGGAAGGAAGGAAAAGGTCCTGAGGGTGAAGAGGCCCCACTCCTCCTTGAGAATACAATACACGTGGCTACAGGTGGGAGGCCCGAGGTTGGTTTGCACATAACCAGAGGTTTTCTCTGCTGCACTGTTGAACTCTGTGGCCTCCCTGGAGGTAGCATAAGGTGAAATGAGTGTGAGGCAAGGCCCTCTGCAACATTTCAACTGATAGTGGTTCCAAGGGCTGGAGTGTGAAGTCATCAAAACTACATGTCAGGAGACCCAAGAAATGAGAGAACTGCTGGTGTTACGGAAGGGCTGGGTCACAAAGAGAGTGAAGGCACCATGTCAAAGCCATCTCAAGCAACAGCGCCCTCAGCATGACAACATGGAGCAAATGCCACAGCCACAGCGCTGCAGCCCTTCAGCCAACTTGATGATTCTGTGACGGCTGTGCAGCAGTGGTACAAGTGAATTCGGAGGCTGCAGCATTACTTTCATGTCACGTGTGAAACATATTGCACAGTTAGGAAGTCAATGACACTGCACGTGGGGGAGATAAATTGTAAAAACAGTTTGAAGATCTGCCAAATACAGGAGCAGATGATGACTTTGATGTCGCCATAGCACCTCTGAATAGACATTTCAACCCACAATCGTACCCAGATTATGAAAGGTTCAACCTGTGCCAGCAGGTCAGGAAGAAAGTGAGTCAGTGGACACATTCTTTGCCCAGCTGCGCAGGCTGGGGAGCACATGCACAGAAGTCGACAAGCATGATGAGATAAGAGCCAATTTGATTCAAGGATGCCAGTCATCCAGCCTTCGAAAACTGATATTGAGTCAGCCTGGCATAACCCTAGATGACATGTTATTCCTGGCTTGCTCCTACGAACTTGCAGACAGTTGGGCTGGGGTGATGTAGTCCATGCTTGCTGGCACCTCTAATGTTCAAGTGAGTTCCCTAGTAGTGAACATAAAAGAGAAAGTTGAAGAAGCAATCCAGTTGCAACCATTAAGGCTGCCTGGGGCCACCAGTGCCAAGCCCACCGATAAGGGGTGTGGAGGTTTTGGTATGGACCGCCACCCACCAAGAGGATTTTCAGCACAAGATAAGCTATGCCTTAAATGTGGCTGTTTGAATCACTTCACAAAAATGTGCCGCAGCTCTAGCATCGTGGAAACCTCTGCTGCAAAAAGACGGCAATGTGCAAACATCAGGCAGCTGTCATTAGAGGATGAAAAGGATGGCCAGGCTCAGAACAACCATCCGGAGGAGGAGGAGGATGATGAAGAGATGTTCACCATATCGTTCACAGGAATAGACAATCATCGGTGGAAACCCCCTCCCAGGTTCCAAATAGATATCAATGGCATGAAAATCACAGCCCTCATCGACCCAGGTGCTTCGGTAATTGTCATCTATGCGGAACAGTTTCCCAGACTGGAATTCCGGCTGGAAATGCTCCCAACAAAGGCAAAGATATACACATATGGGGGAATGGAACCCCTTGCATTGAAGGGTGTCATTGAAATTGAGGTTACCCACAAGGACAATAAACCACAACAAATTTTCAGGTGACTAAAGGGAACACTGGCAACCTCCTTGGCTGTTAAACCATTAAAGACCTTGATCTAGGGTTTTTTTTACAAAGCAGATCCACCAATCCCAGGCTGATGATATCTTGGCTGAGTTTCCAGAACTGTTCCAAGGACTGGGGTGCTTGAAAGGTGTGCTGGTCAAACTCCATATCGACAAGTCGGTGAGAACAGTGGCTCTGTGTCACTGGAGGATACTTCTACCCTCCCAACCCAACCCAACCTCACTGCTCTAGCTCCCTCTTATAGAGAGGGAGCTAAAGCAGTTAGAATGAGCAGGGGTGATCGAGAAAATAACAGGCCCCATCCCATGGGTATCGCCTCTGGTCATTGCCCCAAAACCCAAACAGCTGGGGGGAAAAGGCTGTGTGTGGACACAAGACTACCCAACCTGAACATTCTCAAGGAAAGACACATAACACCAACCACTGACGAGATCTGATCAGACATGAATTGGGCACGTTGGTTCTCCAAGATTGACTTGAACTCTGGCTATCACCAATTGGTACTGGAAGAGTCTAGTGTAGGAGGCTGGCCTGGTTTGTAGTGGGTACCAAGGGGTACTTACACTCTGCACCAGGTCCAGTTATCCCTTATTAGTGTAGAAGAGGTGTTCTAGCAGCTTAGGCTGATAGAAAAGGGTAGCTTAGCAGAGCGGCTTAGGCTGAACTAGGAGAGATGCAAAGCTCCCACTATACCACTGGTGTCATATGCACAATATCATAAGAAAACACACTACACAGATATACTAAAAATAAAGGTACTTTATTTTTATGACAATATGCCAAAAGTATCTCAGTGAGTACCCTGAGTATGAGGATAGCAAATATACACAAGATATATGTACACAATACCAAAAATATGCAGTAATAGCAATAGAAAGCAATGCAAGCAATGTACAGTCACAATAGATTACAATGAGAGAACATAGGTATAGGGGCAACACAAACCATATTCTCCAAAAGTGGAATGCAAACCACAAATGGACCCCAAACCTATGTGAGCTTGTAGAGGGTCGCTGGGACTGTAAGAAAACAGTGAGGGTTAGAAAAATAGCCCACCCCAAAACCCTGAAAAGTAGGTGTAAAGTGCACCTAAGTTCCCCAGAGAGCACAGAAGTCGTGATAGGGTAATTCTGCAAGGAAGACCAACACCAGCAATGCAACAATGATGGACTTCCGGACGAGAGTACCTGTGGAACAAGGGGACCAAGTCCAAGAGTCGCGACAAAGTCGAGATTAGGCAGATGCCCAGGAAATACCAGCTGGGGGTGCAAAGAAGCTGCCACTGGATGGTAGAAGCTGTAGATTCTGCAAGAACGAAGAGGACTAGGAACTTTCCCTTTGGAGAATGGATGTCCCACGTCGTGAAGAAGCTTGCAAAGGTGTTCCCACGCAGAAATACCACAAACAAGCCTTGCTAGCTGCAAGGGTCGCGTTAGGGTTTTTGGATGCTGCTGTGGCCCAGGAGGGACCAGGATGTCACCAATTGCATGAGGAGACAGAGGGGGCGCCCAGCTAGATAGGGAGCCCTCACAAAAGCAGGCAGCACCCATCCACAGAAGTGCCGGAACAGGCACTACGAATAAGAGTGATCCGGAGCTCACCCGAAGTCACAAAAGGAGGTCCCATGACGCCAGAGGACAACTCAGGAGGTTGTGCACTGCAGGTTAGAGTGTCGGGGACCCAGGCTTTGCTGTGCACAAAGGAAATCCTGGAAGAGTGCACAGGAGCCGGAGCAGTTGCAAATCACGCGGTACCCAGCAATGCAGTCTAGCGTGGTGAGGCAAGGACTTACCTCCAACAAACTTGGATTGAAGAGTCACTGGACTGTGGGAGTCACTTGGACAGAGTTGCTGAGTTCCAGGGACCAAGCTTGTCACGCTGAGAGGGGACCCAGAGGACCGGTGATGCAGTCTTTTGTTGCCTGCGGTTGCAGGGGGAAGATTCCGTCGACCCACTGGAGATTTCTTCGGAGCTTCTAGTGCAGAGAGGAGTCAGACTACCCCCACAGCATGCACCACCAGGAAAACAGTTGAGAAGGTGGCCGGATCAGCGACACAAGGTTGCAGTAGTCGTCTTTGCTACTTTGTTGCGGTTTTGCAGGCGTCCAGAGCAGTCAGCGGTCGATTCCTTGGCAGAAGGTGAAGAGAGAGATGCAGAGGAACTCTGATGAGCTCTTGCATTCGTTATCTAAAGAATTCCCCAAAGCAGAGACCCTAAATAGCCAGAAAAGGAGGTTTGGCTACCTAGGAAGGAGGATAGGCTAGCAACACAGGTAAGAGCCTATTAGAAGGAGTCTCTGACGTCACCTGCTGGCACTGGCCACTCAGAGCAGTCCACTGTGCCAGCAGCACCTCTGTTTCCAAGATGGCAGAGGTCTGGAGCACACTGGAGGAGCTCTGGGCACCTCCCCTGGGAGGTGCAGGTCAGGGGAGTGGTCACTCCCCTTTCCTTTGTCCAGTTTCGCGCCAGAGCAGGACTAGGGGATCCCTGAACCGGTATAGACTGGCTTATGCAGAGATGGGCACCATCTGTGCCCATGAAAGCATTTCCAGAGGCTGGGGGTGGCTACTCCTCCCCTGCCTTAACACCTTTTTCCAAAGGGAGAGGGAGTCCTTTGTTCTGCCTTCGTGGGCCAAGCCTGGCTGGGCCCCAGGAGGGCAGAAACCTGTCTGAGGGGTTGGCAGCAGCAGCAGCTGCAGTGAAACCCCGGGAAAGGCAGTTTGGCAGTACCCGGGTCTGTGCTAGAGACTCGGGGGATCATGGAATTGATTCCATGATCTTAGACATGTTACATGGCCATGTTCGGAGTTACCATTGTGACGCCACACATAAGTAGTGACCTATGTATAGTGCACGCATGTAATGGTGTCCCCGCACTCACAAAGTCTGGGGAATTTGCCCTGAACGATGTGGGGGCACCTTGGCTAGTGCCAGGGTGCCCACACACTAAGTAACTTAGCATCCAACCTTTACCATGTAAAGGTTAGACATATAGGTGACTTATAAGTTACTTAAGTGCAGTGTTAAATGGCTGTGAAATAACGTGGACGTTATTTCACTCAGGCTGCAGTGGCAGGCCTATGTAAGAATTGTCAGAGCTCCCTATGGGTGGCAAAGGAAATGCTGCAGCCCATAGGGATCTCCTGGAACCCCAATACCCTGGGTACCTCAGTACCATATACTAGGGAATTATAAGGGTGTTCCAGTATGCCAATGTGAATTGGTGAAATTGGTCACTAGCCTGTTAGTGACAATTTGGAAAGTAAAGAGAGAGCATAACCACTGAGGTTCTGGTTAGCAGAGCCTCAGTGAGACAGTTAGGCATCACACAGGGAACACATACATATAGGTCACAAACTTATGACCACTGGGGTCCTGGCAAGCAGGGTCCCAGTGACATATAACAAACATACTGAAAACATAGGGTTTTCACTATGAGCACCGGGCCCTGGCTAGCAGGATCCCAGTGAGACAGTGAAAACACCCTGACATACACTCACAAGCAGGCCAAAAGTGGTGGTAACAAGGCTAGAAAGAGGCTACTTTCTCACATATTGTCATTACATAATGAAGTTCTCTACACATGTGGGACTAAGAAGGTTCAAACGCCTCATCTTCGGCATCTCATGAAGTCATTCAGGACTCCATATGTGAGGCCTTATCTGGGGTATTGGGAGTCATCAAAGTAAATTATGACATGCTTATTCTCATAGACATGCTTAAGGAACATCACGTGCAACTGAGAGCTACCCTTCAATGGTTGGTAGAAAGAGGACTGATGCTCCACAGCCAAAAGTGCATGTCCTATGCAAATGAAGTGAAATTCTTCAGATACAAGTTTTCCAAAGAAGGGCTCCAAGTGGACCCTCAGAACGTGGAAGCTACAAGAACTGCTGCTGTGCTGAGGAACCAGTCTGAGGTTTGTAGTTTTGTGGGGAGGGCCATTTACTGTGGCCAGTTTATACCCAATGTAGCCACTATCTCTGACCCACTTCGAACTCTGACCCAGAAAGATGCACACTGGGAATGGATAGCTAAGGCAGCACAGGCATTCAATGAAGTGAAGAAAGCTCTGCTACACGACTCCACCATGGTGTATTTCAGTCCAAGGCACCAAACAGAGTTGATTTTAGATGCTAGTCCAGTTGGTTTGGAAGTGGTTCTACCACAAATAAAGGACCAGTGGTAGTAGGTTCCCATAGCATGCACTCACCACCGTGGAGACCCTTATGCCCAGAAAGAAAGAGAGGCCCTGGCCATAAGTTGGGTGTGCACACATTTCCATCTTTACCTCTATGGACAAAAGATTAAAATGGTCACAGATCACAAGCCACTGTTACCACTGTTCACAGGCACCGCCCGGATTGAAAGGTGGGCAGTCCAACTTCAACAATACTATTTTGAAGTAGTGTATAGATCCAGCGTAAACAACCCAGCAGACCACTTATCATGCCACACTTTGGTGATGGATCGTTGTGAACAGAGGGGAGATGAAACTAGAGTGGAAGGATTGGTACGGATGGCCAATAAGATGGCCTGTCCCAGAGCTCTATCGGTGAAAAAGATTGTGGAGGTGACCAGCTCTGATGCCTGCCTGACGTGTGTCAAGGGCACACTAATGGTATGGCAGTGGAAGAACTTCCTTGGCAGTCATCGGGATCTCACATAGGTTGAGGGAGAAGCGTGGACCAACTGAGGTGGAGCTGGGATAAGCTCAGTGAAAGGGAAGAAGGGCTCATCCTCACAGGCCATCAAGTAGCCATACCTCGGAATTTGTGATTCTGCACCATAGAACTGGCTCATCCGGGGCACAAGAGCATTTTAAAAACAAATGCCCGCCCATGAAGCAAAGTTTGATTCCCAGCGATGGACCAGATGGTTGAGGGCCAGGTGAAGAGCTGTAGGTCTTGCATGCTCATGAGTGGAGAGCCTCCCGTTGCACCAGTGATAACTGAAGAAGCTGTGACCAGATAATAGTTATCTCTGACCATAGACTTTGGGAGTTTTCGAGATCACAGACTCATGCTAGTGATTCTGGACAGTCACACCAAATTTTTCTAGCAATGGAGATTGTCATGTCTATGGGGTTTAAGTGTGTAAAACCAGGTCTTAAGAAAATCTTTTCATTGTTAGGGCTGCCACAGTAAGATAAAACAGACAACTGTTCACCTTTCTAAGGCCAGGAGTTCCAAGAGTACTTGCGATCTGTTAATGAGGATGGCTGTTCAAGATGCAGTACTGGTTGGACCCCATTGGGCACCTGCTGTAATTGACTTGTCGGCAGCCCAGGAGAAGAGAAGGATGAACAACGAGAAGTCTAGCCGAGAATGGAGGGCTCTGGAACCCACACCTACGGTAGGCGACAGGGTAGTTATTAAATTAAGGACCACCACCCTGGATGGAAATTTATCATGCACTATGGAAAGAAAACATGTGTGATAATGAGAGTCTGTGGTACCATGATCACTGCGAAGAGAGGAGCACGGAAGTATCAAGGAATGTATCATGGCTCAAAAAAGTCAATGAGGAACTATCACAATTCATTGCGGAAGAAGATATCTATGAGCTGGGTGACACAATGTAACAGAGGGATCTCCAAGAAGAAGTGGGAGAACCGATAGTGCCAACAGAGAGAGGAGTGGACTACCCGCAACTCAAGCAACTTCAAAGATGGGTCAAACCCGTTCGTCAACTTCAGAGAAGCTGTCAGCAGGGGTCATCAGCTATGCATGCACTTGTTTTCGGCTAGCCATTTAATGGTGGAACCGCCATAAAAAGGCTGGCGGAGAACATGGTTGTAATCAGCAGGGGAGCGTTGAGATTCCGGTCACCCTGGCTGATTACAACCAGAACTGACATCAGCCCGTCGGGATCTCGGATCCTGGCAGGGATGGCGCTAGGTTGGTGGGACTGCCCGCCAACCTCGTAATGAGCCAGTCAGACTCCCACAGCAGTCCAACCGCCACCAGGAGTCTAGCAGTCCTGGGACCGCCAGACTTGTAAATTGGGTCCTATGTGTGCTGAACAGAGAACTTTGAGATGGCTTTCTTTGGTCTAGCAGTTGCTGTAATATTTCTGTTTTTTTGTTTTTTTTTGTTTAAAGGTTGTAAGTGATGTAGTGAGCCACCCAGCCACTACTAAACAATGTTTCTTGCACTCATCCAGAGGGCCGAAAGATTAAATAAAAGTGCCTGCGCAGTTTAAGGGTGGGAGACATTACAAATAAGTTTGTTTACTGAGTCCGTTGTGTTGCATGCCTGGTGCGGCCTCCATTAGGCCTGTGAATGTGTGAGAGCCAGAATCCACACCCAGAAGCATGCTCTGTCCTCGGAGCATACACCACCCAGCTGATGGTTACATTGTATTATGTAAAAACATGATAACGTGTCTTAGAAATTAAAAACTGTACATTTTTAATATGCAGAAACATTTTAATTTACTGCACCTGATTATATCGCTGGATTAAGGGAAATGTATTAAAAGTTATATATTTTTCGGCAAGGTTGATGCCTCTAGCCCTTCAGAAACATGCATTCCTTACAATCCCCTACTACAGATCATGGTAGGTCTGCATACTCCTGTTTAGTGTTGGAGTTTTATTTCTGTATGAAATGTTAGTTTTATTTTGCATTCTGGTAGTTGTAGTTTTGCTTTTATGGTGTGCGTTATTCTATCGGAACTACAAGCAAAGCTATAGCATAAAAACAGAACTACCACAAATTATTGCCTGCAAGAAACACAAATATATTTGTTCCCACATACATTACAAAACACTTCTATAGCATGTCTTCACAAGTTCAAAAGAGCCCTAATTCCAAAATGTGGGCCCCTTTTTTGGCTGTCTAATTTGCTAATGGGGACCATGTTTAATTTGGTGCACAAGCCTATTTTCTGTTCCAGCCATTGAATTTTCACACCATGAGAAAGAAAGCAATAAACAGCCCCTGGACACACTTGGGAAAATGCACCGGAAGGTACATATTAAGGAATGAACTGTATATAAATCAAAAATCACACAATTCAGAACATTGAGTAAATGCAACCGATAGCTTTAATGTGAATCAATCAATCAATCATAGATTTGTAAAGCGCACTACTCACCCGTGAGGGTCTGAAGGCACAGAGCAGGGGAGAGAGAGAAGGTGTGGGGGGTTAGGTGCTGCTACTGCTTGAACAGCCAGGTCTTGAGAAGTTTCCTGAAGGTAAGGAGGTCTTTGGTCTGACGCAGGTGGGTGGGAAGAGTGTTCCACATTTTGATGGCGAGGTGTGAAAATGATCTACCCCCGGTTGTAGTTCTTTGGATGCGTGGGACGGTTGCGAGGGCAAGGTCAGCGGAGTGGAGATGCCAGGTTGGGGTGTAGAAGGAGGGTCGTTTATTGAGGTATTCTGGTCCAGCTTTGTGCAGTGCTTTGTGAGTGTGGGTGAGGAGTCTGAAGGTGATTCTCCTGTTGACTGGGAGCCAGTACAGGTTTTTCAGGTGGTCTGTGATGTGGCAGTGGCGGGGGATGTCCAGGATGAGGTGTGCGGAGGCGTTCTGGAGTTTGGCCGTGGTTCCTGCATAGAGGGCATTGCTGTAGTCCAGTCTGCTGCTTACGAGGGCTTGGGTGACTGTTTTTCTGGTTTGGTGGGTATCCATATGTTGATCTTTCGGAGCATGCAGAGGGTGTTGAAGCAGGAGGAGGAGATGGCATTGACTTGCTGGGTCATGGATAGTGAGGGGTCCAAGATGAATCCTAGGTTGCATGAGTGGTCGGTGGGAGTCGGAGCGGTTCCAAGAGTGTCAGGCCACCAGGAGTCATCCCATGTGGAGGGGGTGGAGCCAAAGATAAGTACTTCCGTCTTGTCCAAATTGAGTTTGAGGCAGCTGGTCTTCATCTATTCGGTGAATGTGAAGAGCTTTTGAGTGATAGTATGCAAAGGCAAACAGATGCACTTTATTTCAAACACGAAGACCATTTAATAGTTTTAAAGCCCAGAATGGCATGGGAAATGGTGCAGAAGGGGTACTAACCATAAGCTACCCCAGTTAAGATTTTTCACTTTTTTGACTTCCTAACTACAGGAATGAAGGCAGTACATTCCCATAGTCTGGTGAGGTTCCTCTTCCCCCATCTTGTGCCATGCTAAAGCAGGGCCATCCAAATGGATACTCTTTTCTTATGTAATGATTACAATGAGATAAACTTTAAAAGTTAAAGAAGACATCTGCTTCAGCATTTGTAGAAACTCGTTTTCGATGATTACTTTATATAACCTGTATGTTCTCTCCCCTTGCTGAGATCACAAGGTTACTGCTTTCTTGGAGCACTGTTTAAATCTCTTGATATTTTCTGATCTATGTGATAACGCGCCCCTTTATGACCAATTTACTCACTGTGGGACTTGTTTTAGGCCAATGAATCTTTTGACCCTGATTGAAGACACCTTAGGATGAGATAGCTAATCAACATGTCAATCAGTACGTCAATATTGTAATCAGTATTTATCACAACAATGCAATTCACCTTAGTCAATGACATTTAATAACACTTTCAGTCATGAATAACCACACCAGTTTAATATGAATTTCTGTGATATTTATTCCCTATTGATTACAATTCTACTAGTAAATTTATTAATCTCAGAACCAAGAAACATATTAGCATATTCACGATATGAGAACTCTGGTAAGATTTCATCAAAGCAAGAATCACGAATATTAGAACATAACACGGCGTCAACATAGGTTATCCTTAGCAGAGTAACATTAACGCATTATTCAACAAAGCATAAATTCAGTCATTTGCCTATTTGCGTTAGTTTTAGTGAACACCTTTCCTAACCTCGAATTAGCATTGGCATGTTGGGCTTCATGCAAAACAATTTAGTAACACCAATTTGGAAAACATCTAATTATGGTCTCTGTCAGAAGAAGCAGTTGGTACCTAGAAAGGAAAAGCAAACAGACAATTACAATTTCATTGTCATATAGTTACCCTCCATCTTTGGGTCAGCTCTCAGGTTCTGTCTTCGTCCTCAGGACATCAGTTGGTTCGCCATCAGTCAGGAACTCAGCTCAGGCAGAAAGGGCAAAAGGGGGTACTTTCCTCATAAGGAGGTAAAGTATCAACGGGCAATTTAAGGACCAGGATAGTTCTAAGTAAAATTAGCAAGTCACTAATCAAAGTGACAAAGTCTCTGGATCATAGCAAATTGCATCAGCATCTCCCTAACTAACTCCTAGGGGGTTATTCCAACTTTGGAGGAGGTGTTAATCCGTCCCAAAAGTGACGGAAAAGTGACGGATTTACCACCAGCCGTATTACGAGTCCATTATATCCTATGGAACTCGTAATACGGATGGTGGTATATCCGTCACTTTACCGTCACTTTTGGATGGATTAACACTCCTCCAAAGTTGGAATAACCCCCCTAGTCTCCTATTCTCCATTCTAAACTACTTCCTGGTGTCAAGGGTTTTTATCCAATTTTTGTTGTACATTCCCCTAAAATTTGGTTGGACAAGGGGTTGCACCCTACTATCCCTATCCAATTAACTTCAAATTAGCTCATTGAATTTGTCACCCCATAACAGTTCTCATGCATTTTATTGGTCCTTATGATTGACGTCTTTAGAGGTAGAATTTCCGGTATGATTTCATCCTCTTGTGATTCTTTGCACATCTTCAGTCAGTGGCTCCATTGTCTGTACCGGTTCAGGCGACCTAGTACCTGCTATTGGTCTACAGTTTTGCATTCAACTAAAATGTTTCTACAAGCAAGATGAATTTCATCAGAATGGATCTACTACAGTTACATTCAGCTTCTAATTTGAAGAAAAACAAGAGTTCATGCCCTTTAGCAAGTCACCACAGTGCACGTTAGAAAAACACATTTAATATGAGAGTCAGGCAGCTAGGCCTCAACTCATGCTAACTAAGGCCTAATGATTTATTAGCAGCACTTTAGCAACATAACCTTTAACAATTAGTGTAAAATCACATTTCAATAAGACATTTCATAATTATTAGTCAGTTTCATTAGTCCCCGTATACATTGATGGCCACTCCTCGTGGGCACATTTCAAGCACACGTTTTAGCAAAACATATTAATACTTTTTCTATGCGGCATTATTACACATTAGTTCATAAACATTTCATGTCAATACTGATTATATAAGCTACGCTCTCTCATATGCATCCTCAATATATCCATCCAGACATAGACACCTCCAACCCCTGAGCTGATCAGCTGTCTTTGCTGAAGCAGGGGTGAAGAGATAGCTGAGTACCGAACAGACTGTTAGTCTGAATCCAGTGCTTATCAAAACTACTTACTAGAACACTGTTTCATATGCAAATAATATTGTTTATTTTGCTGGTTTGAATCCTAAGAATGCCTGCTATCTCAAAAAGACTCCTCTATATTCATAAAACCCTGCATGAAAACCTGACCTTGACTTTAAACTTCTGATTCTCGCACCTCACTTTGACTTTAAAATGACACTGTCCACTCATCCCTACAAGCCTCCTCTCTCTGAATACGGTCTATTCTGTCAACCTCTTAGCTTAAATCTTTAGTATTGTTTTTCTGCAAATAGTCCACACCTCGTTTCAAAGATGACAACAAGGTATTTTGTTATTTGCTTGCCCCCTAGCTCATTTATCAATTCAATCAACCATCTATATGAACTCACATGCCCTATAATAATAATCACACATAACTCCTATTAATTTCATCTACCACAAAGGAAGTTAAGTAAAGACCTGGAATGGTTTACACAACATTAATTCAAATAACCAACTATAAACACACTAGAACAACCACTAACCTTGAGTTCCCGGAGCAGTGTGCTGTCTAGCGCAAAGGACTTCAACGTCTTGTCAAGAGTAGTAAGCGCTGTATAAATGAAATTACAATGTAATTACAACTTTTGATTTCCACTGCATATGCCAAACCAAATAAATAAATAAATAAATAAGAGATGCTTCCTAAAACCAGACAAACTGGCTTTGCAAGTGCTTGTTTCAGGTTATATTGTAAGTTTCTCGTGCATTATCTTGGGCGAGTCCTAAAATCAATTGGTTTTAGAGTGCGTTGAACCCGAATGTCCCACATATGCAACCTGATTTTAAAGGGAGTGGACAGCATTTCCCCAACAGGAAACTGCATAGGGCATTAGCACAATAGTGTAAATTGAACTTATGTAGATATTTCACCTTTTTTATGTGACTATTTGAACTGACAAACACATGTCGTGAATTGAGCATGCGCAGGGACGTAGCCATCAATATGGCAATAGGTGCAGCAGCACCTCGGTCTAGGCGTATGAGGGGCAAACTTCCGTCCAATTGTTGCTGTCTTCAACTACTAAACGTAAGGGCCCCTTTCCCTGCTTAAATTGCTTAAATTAGGGCCATAACACCTGTGTTCCTCCACTGTGTATGTGTGGGCTGTGAGAATACATTCCTCCAAAATACTTTTCACATGATCAAGTGAAAATATAACAAAGGGCAGGCCCACCTTAGTTCATCTTCGCAGTCTAAAAAAGCAATATTTAACTTACAAAATAGACTCCATAACAGTTGTCTTGTCTTTTTCCTCTTAGGGATGCGCTGCACCTGTCATTTTAAAATGATGACCCATTTCAAACTTTACCTGAGAATCATCCGTGCATCCAGTAGTGGCTAATCACTCGTGGCGCATTCTGCTCACAGTCTGAATTTACTGTCATTTCTTAAGCATTTCTGCAGTGTTCACTGATCCGCCCGGAGGTGGATACGGCAAGCGCGCGAGATCTGTCAGCGGCAAGGAGTGCAGATTGGCGTTTTATAAAGGAGCAGGAGATGTAGCCGTCTTTACAAATTACAGAATCCAAACAATGCTTCAGTACCTTTTTAGACATTTTGGGAACAGAGAAATCAATTCCATTCTTATGAACGAGGAAGAGAACTACTCGTATTGACTATTGTGTGTTTAACACATAATTTCCAGCTGTGAAACCGCAGGCCTTCTCTACGAACTGAACTAGTGTTTGCCGTGAACATCTGCCCGAAACGCCGCGATTGATTTTTTTTTTAGCTGGCTCCCTGTTTCTTTATGCTGCTGGCCTCTGGTGCTGGACGAGATAGTAAGTATTTTAGGTTTGTGCATGTATCATTCTCTCCAAATACAGCCTTGGGCCAATGTACTAAAAGTTCGTCACTTGCAAACGCACAGGCTCTGTGACTGCAGAATTGTGTGGTATTGTGCAAAAGTGGAATTACAAGTAATCTGCGCTTTGCACCCATAGGGAATCGTTAAAGAAAGAGGGTATGTAAAGGGCGCCCCACTTTTCTTTGAAATTTGGTATTTAGTGGATTAATTGGTAGGGCAATTAATAGCGCAAACTATTGGTCACGGATCAAAGCACGAGGTATCCACTATCCATTTGCACAACGAAATCTGTTCCTGATTTTTAACATTATAAATGACGAGGGCTCCGCGGTAGCCTGGTGGTGGCCCTAAACCCTGGATAAAAAACTCTTTTCAGGCCATCAAAATGGAGCCCTCCATCAGGTAAAGGTGAAGCACTACGTATTGATGTAAATAAACGCGTCTTGAACTGGAACCTGGATGTGTTTCATGTTCCACGTTCCAGATCGTTGCATTGAGAGAGCGTTCCAGGGATGCCAGTTGGAGCTTGACTGGTGGAGGAACAGTTGCTGTTGGTCCTGGGGGAGAATACCTAAATAAATATACCAGATGCTTATCTTCAGTCATGATGTGGTCTAAAGGAAGCGGCGCTACAAGGCATTAGCAAAGTGAACTGAAGGTAAGGTATCACTGAAATGTATTTGAGGCGACTGTTTGTGGTGAAAATATACATTTTCTTTCTTCCTCCCTGTTCAATAGTGGCTATTTTCATTTCCCTGTTCCTCATTTCCCTGTAGAGGGCGTGTGTCTGTTTTTTTAATCAAATATAAACATAACCCTTGAAATCTTCTTTTGCTCTCTTTTGAGTGACAGTAGACTACAGAAATTGTTTAACTGCAAAAGGTCTTCTGTATCTGCAGGGGAAGAAGAAGCAGCAGGAGGAGTATGTCTGGGAAGAGCAACTCGCTTTGGAGGAGTACGATCAAAACCCTTTCTTCTTTACAGCATTTTTTTCTAGCATTCTATATTCGATCCGCAGAACAGGCCCAGTGAGGTATTTCATGGTAGCAGGGTGTTTACAGGGGAAATTTCATCCTTGATTTCATCATGCAACCCTTTGAAATAGGCAGTGCTTTAAATGGAAAAAAATAAGTGCAGGTACTCACCAAAAAGAGTGGTGAACTGGGGTGGAGTTTGGGGTGGGCATAAGGGTTGTGCTAAGGGCGGGGCAAGGGGCGGGGCTAGGTTTTTGGATATTCTAAGATTTGAGTGCCAGAAATCTGCATGCACTGTAATAATGAATGAAGTATATGTCCATGAGTTATTACACTAATAGCCCTTTATATAGTACTTATATAAGAAGTGCTGATTATTAACCAACGTATTAAGGAAAAAACAGCAATGTTCCCAATGTATTCCTTGCTGTTTTCATGTATTTCCTTCATGCAGGTTCCCGAATCATTAAGCTATATCCCAAGGATTTCAACTATAGGTAACACAAGGATCTCTGCATCAAAAACAATAGCCAACTGAGCTACCTACATAAACAAATCTGTGATCTGCTTGTTTCATTCTGTGCATTATGTCTGGCATGTTAATCCAACCTTCCAGGGGGGCCTCTGATAGAGCCAGCTCTGTTCTGGAGAGAGTCTCGCCCTGATGACCTTGAATAATTCTTAAACAGATTTTTGAAATTAGTGTTTCTCTTTAATATATTTTTAATGTGGGTGATGTTTGACGTCTTACAGGCAAATGTTGTGTTTATGTTTAATGCAACTGCCATAAAAAAGTTTATTTTTCATCAAAACAGTACCTCACATATGAGAAAAGGGAGGGCGTCACAGAGAATATTTATAGCAATAGTGAGCTGATGCTGCGTTACAAACTTTAAAACACGCCACTTTCCCAGGATATTAGATGTAAACACAATCAGTGACCTGGCCAAAGAAGGCACAAAAGAGCTGAAAATGAATCATAAATTTAAAGCTGTTCCAAACAGGGGCACCCTAAATATGTTTGGCCCAGGGACCTGAAAACCTTAAGATGTCCCTGACTTAAACATCCATTTCATACTCTGAATCACCTTCAGTTTCACACAAACACAAGTTCCAAATGTCATTCTCACATGCATAACTGTACTTGCAAACTTGCACACTTTTGGTTTTTAATTTCCATCTCTCACATGCAGTGCTTAATTTGTCAATAAAAACGTGCCGTGTCCAAAGTTCTCCTCTGAAAAATGCAGCTGCTGCAATTAAATGTGCATGCACGCAATACTGAGGTAGGGTAATCCTGAAGCCATCTCCGGCCTCTTTAATACATTTACAGACACTCCCTGCCCATTCAGCTCACTCTTGCAGCTTTCTGCTTTCTCCCATTGTGAAGTATTTTCGTTTTTCTCTTCCTATGTCCTTCCCATATGTGTCTTTTGCTCACAGTAAATGCTTGAGGCAGAAAAATAAGTGCCGGCCCTTAAAAATAAGTGCTGGTGCCCCGCACCGGAGAAGAAGCCACGGGTTCAAATTAATCACTGCTCACATGTTGTCTTACACAAGCACTGCTGGACAGTGGCAGCTCTCAAAAATGTCGTAGAGCCTGCACCAGAAGCAGTGCCCTGAAGGATTCAGTATTCATCATAAATAAAATACAAAAAAATGGTAATTGTTGATCTTTCTTCTATGCATAATGTGTGTGGGCTCCCACAAAATGTGAGAGCAGGGTCTTGTAGGACCAAGTGGCTTGATATGTAACATTTTAAATCCATCTCTGAATTTTACAATACATGCTTTAAATGCTGAAATTGTTTTAATCTCTTGTGTAAAATGAAAAAAAGAAAACTGCAAATCCCAGAATGCAAAGGTTTGGCTTCTAAAATTCAAAACTGTATGAAAATGTCACATCTTCCATGGAACATCCTGCAAAAATTGGTTTAGATCTGGATTTCCATCTAAAGCAAGAGGTTGCCACTTGTAGAACACAAAAAAGTATATTTTGCCTCTTCTGAAGAAAGCTAGGACCCCCCTGAGTATCGGTACTCTCCTTCTCAGAGGAAAAGTTCCAGTACTCAAGGGGAGAAAATAAAAAAGTGCCAGTACTCAGTACGGATGAGTACCAGCCCATTTAAAGCACTGGAAATAGGATAATTTGAGTTTGTCCTGGCCAATTTATTTTCTTTGCCATTTGCTGAAACACAGCAACATAGCAGAAATTGTCAAACAAATCTTGCTGGAAAGCTAACAAGGCCTCTTCTGTCTCATACACATGGTCTGGCCTATAACACATGGCCTGATAATCAAACTACTCACTTTATTTTGAATGAAGATTGTAACAAATTGGGATATTTACTGAGAGATGTGAAAGCCCTAGGCAAGCAGCAACCACTGTCCTTGTTACGATGAACAACAAAAGTCACTAAACTAACCTGTGTTTAACACCCTGGTAGCTTGGCAGAATAGCAGTCAGGCTTAACTTAGAGACAATGCTTAAAATATTTATACAGCACACAAACAGTCATAAAGTGGAAACCCAACACAGGAAAAATCCCAAATCAAGTTAAAAAAAGAGTACATTCTGATAAATAAAATGATACCAGAAAGATACATTTCAATAAGCAGAACCAAAGGGAATGAATTTTGAAGATTTTAGTGAAATAGCAAACCACAAAGCACCACTTTTGGGTGGGAGAGGGTCACAAGTGGGTGGGAGAGAGTCACAGATTTAGGCTGACTGTGATAGTGCGTGGGTCTAATACAGTGACTATGTTAATCCTTCTGAAGAGTTACCTTCTCAAGTCCAGCATGAGGAGTTCAGGGTGCATTGGAGGAAGAGGCTTTCATTGCTAAGAGCAGGTCAAATGTTGCAGATGATAGTTGCTGTAGCTTGAGAAACCAGTCATCACTGGAGCTTTGCATTGGTTAATCATCAATTACAGTCACTGTTGGCACAAAGAGCATGTCCAGCTGAAGTTTTGTGTTGGCCGCTGTTGCAGGCAGCAAAGGTTTGGCACAAACAGACTCTTTTGCGCTCGCAAAAAATCCAAACTACAGGAGTTTCGCCTTTTACTTCAGGAGGATCTCTCATTGATGCCAGCCATCGGTTGTCTAAGACCTGGGGTCACCTCTTGGGGATCAGGACTCACTCCCATAGAGGCCAGCAGCAGGGCTCATGCAGGTTCAGGCTGGACAGACTTTGAAGTTAAACGATTGCTACCATGTTTTAAGGGGACAGTGCAAGCACTTGTGCATTGGTTACCAGTAGTAAAGTACACACAGCTCTAATGCCTAGAAAATCTTGTTCAGCAAAAAGCAGGGCATGAAGACAAAATGTTTGTGGTAATACCTCACCAAGTATGTCAGTTCTAATAGAGGCGCATAGGCATTGTTTATCATAATTGAAACTTATATTAGGATGGTTGTGTTATATCAATAGCCTCCTAGCAGCAGCTCCATTGAACCATACTCCTTTGGGAGGGTGAGGAATGACTTTGTTATATATCCCAGGGAGAGGATATTACACAACAAGTTTGAAATTACTTACATTTCCAGTAGCAGCACCTTTTTGCGTGAAGTTGCATATCTGGAAAGCTGTACTTGAAAGTCTCAGTTTACTTTAATTCAACTATTCTAGGTCTGTGCCCTATTTATTATTATTCCTTTGCATCACAAGTTTGGGGGAATAAAACAATAGAGGGCACAGACATAGGAGGCACACAAAGAGACTGGTTGCTCAGAGATATAGCACAAGTATTCAGTGCACATTTGTGCAACTCTGTGTCTACATGCACTAGCACATTAAAGTTATTACTATTGGTTTTCTAAGTGCTTTTTGTTCCTGTGTTTGATGTCTTTAGATTCTACATTTCCAGTTTATCAGGGTGAGGGTTCTTTATTATCAGTATTTTGAAAGGAATGAAGAAGTGGCCTTACCAAATTGAGGAGGATAGAGGTTTGTATGTGAGTTTCTTTGCCCTCCTAGCTCACAGTGTTGCACAGCACCAGCATCACAACCTTGGGGAATAAATAAGAAGTCACACTCATAGTAGGCACAGAAAGTGGCACAAATAGTCAATGGGCATTTGCACACACCTGTTTTTGCACCATTGCATTCAGTCAGTGTTTTAATCTTTGCCAATGCTTTTCTGACTGTTATAATTTCCTTCTCCAAATTAGCATGGTGAAGGTACATTGAACTTTTTTTTTAAAGAAATGAAGATGTGGTTTGACCAATTTGAGAGGGTTTCAGATTTCTAGGTGAGATTTCTTTATTATAACCAGGTCCACAGTAGAGCCCTTTTGTGGGTAGGGAAGTTGTGGGGTGGTAGTAGATCTGGTCCAATAGGGAAGATTTAAAGAGGGATGCACGGATGCTTTCTCCTTTTTTTCGGTAGTGTTGGTATTGAGCATGAAAATGTGTTCATATTCAATCTGACCATTGTCATAATCAGGTAATCCATCAATATAATTATTTTGCTAACTAGTGGGGATTAAAAATGTTACCCTCGGGGGCGTGGCCACGGGCGTCAAGATGGCGGTCGCACTCTAAGAGTGCTCGGGACCCCTCCGTCATCCGCCCGAATCCTGCCACCATAACTTACCCCCTCGAGTCTTCAACAGAGACTTGGGGGCGGTGGGGGTCCTTTCCGAACCCCGTGGGTCCGAGTCCGAGATCCGAGGACGCCGGATTGGAGCGAGAGAAGAGACTGACGCGGACTCCAAGCCACGCGGCGGAGAGGAGGAGTCTGGCGCTCCAGACCGGAGCATTGCTGGCCGGGAGCTCCTGGGGCCGACGGAGTGGCGAGGAGAGAGGTACCCGTTTCACCCTCCCCCCGGCGTGCCTAGTGGGAACCGCGGCTGACGGAGGCCGCGAGAATCCAGAAAGAGGAATGCGACGACGCGCCACGGAGCTACGTGGTCAGAGCGCCTGAGAACGGGCGGGAGCTTGAGGCTCGGGGGAACGAGCGCCCGAGGCCCCACACTAAAGGCAACAAATTACCGCCGGACGAGGTATGAGAAGATCCAACGACCGGGAGGTAAGAACGGAAGTGGCCCGGGGTCAGAGCCCCTAAAGCTGCGGGGAAACCTGAGGGAGCAGAGTTGCAGGCCGGGCGGAGGCAGTCTGAGGAAGGGAGTGCCCACAAGTCCCGGGACATTGACTGATCGGAGCCTGGGAGACTAATAGAGACAGGCGATCGTAAGGAGAACCTGCAGCAAGTGAAGGGGAGGTGAGAAAACGCCTGAGGCCCACCGCAAGACACCGCGCAAATGTAAAAAGTCCTGAAAATCAAGGGAGGCCCGGGTGCGCGGATGGGCGAGTCCCAACTGACATGGGTCCACGGAGGAGAAACAGAAAGTCGCGAGAGGTACTGTGTCCTCCAAAGCGGGGACAGAAAAGAGGGGGCCGGGACACTGGGGGGCTCGCCTTATGGCCTGCACCGAGTGAGACGTCAGGCGCCTGGGGCTGGCCGCGAGGCGCTACTCTCTGGAGGCGCGAAGATAATGAGAGATCCGACCAAAGAGAGTCCGAGGTGCTCAAGAAGACCAAAAGAACGCCAAGACCCCTGACTTCCAGTTGGGGAGGGAGGACCAGCCGCCCCCCCCTACCACCCAGCCTGGTCTGAGGGCCACCGGGCAGTAATCCAGTCGGCCCTCTTCCCCTCACATGGACTAGCGTGAAACCCAAAGTCCCTGGATGGAATCAACCGACTAACGAGCCCCCTGCCGACCAAGTCCCCCACACAGGTGATCATATAGACCCAAAGCGGCCCTGGAAAGAAGAGGCGCGAAAACCCCCGAGGCAACTGAACTTCACCCACATAAAGGCGTAACTGCTCAGAATAGGCAACATGGGGAAAGACAGAGCCTCCAGGCAAACGCAAGCATCCCAACAGAAAATAGACCAGTTTACCACGCCGGCGGCTCCCCGGGCCGGAGGTGATACCGCGTCCTCTGACCAGACCACAGAAGGAGTCAGCACCATCCTACTTGCGATTCAAACCTCACAGCGGGCAGTGGAATCCAAATTTGGAGAGGTGAAGGAAGAAATGGGCCTTGTGAGGCAAGACCTTAGAAATGCTGTGAGCCGCATCACAGAGGTGGAGGCCCGTGTCTCACAAACCGAAGATGAACTGGCAGATCTAAGAACCAAAGTGGCCCAGTTGCAGACGCGGACTGGAGAACTCCACCGCAGAGCCGAAGATGCCGAGAACCGCTCCAGACGCAACAACCTACGCTTTGTAGGCGTACAAGAGGGAGCGGAGGATGGCAAGCCTGCCGAATTCCTAGAAGCATAGATTAAATCCTGGATGCCGGAGAACTCTCTCTCGCCGTGGTTTGCAATAGAGCGAGCACACAGGGCCTTGGCCCGAGACCCCCGCCTGGGGGCCCTCGAAGACCCATGATTGCACGCTTCTTTAACTTTAAAGATCGAGATGCCGTCCTCAGAGAAGCCAGACCCACACCCAACCTCCTTTGGGACAACCAGAGAATCTTGGCCCTGACTACACCCGTGAAGTCCAAACGAAACGCCGCTCGTATGAACAAGTGAAACAGAAACTGAGAGCGATGCAGCTCACATACATGCTCCTCTTCCCATCACGCCTGAAGGTAATCCTAGCGGGCAGGGCGCATTTCTTCGAGTCACCCGAGCAGGCATGGGACTGGCTGACGGAAGAGGGTTTGGGAAACCGACGGGGCCCAACCGACCCGCCCAGGAACCCGGGTGGGACACAACCGATTACCCGGATGAACACGAGAAGGGGTCGGAAGCGAACCAGATCCAGGTGGGGTAGGCCTGGAAGCCCCAGCCACCGAGTAGAAGAGGCACCGCATCTTAACCGAAATCCCTCGCCAGGGGGAGACCCGATTGATTGCCCAAGCGACGGAGCTGGGGGAGAGGACAAACTGGAGGATCGTTTGAGCCAATCCCCTGAACTTGGCTGATGGCGCCCCCGCACGTACCGAGCTCCGGCTTGCTTGGACCTACCGGCAGTCTCGGACGCCGCCCCACATTAATGAGACAAGGGGGCACGAATTTTCCAAACTTGTTGTACACCCTGGACACGTTACCAAAGGTGGGGGTTTCGCACTAACTAATTGCAACTGATCCGACACACAGGAGGGGTCCACCACTCCACTCAATGGCAGTCGACGCAACTGTATTGCCCCAGTTGGGCTCTAGGGCGACAGATGCTTCAAGGGTAGAAGTATGGGGTGAGGGGAAGTTGGGATGTTTAAAGCTCACGTTAGGGCTTAGCATAGTGGTCAAGATAAGTTACCGTAACAACGCCAACACCTATTGTATAAACTCTCCTCAGGCAATAGGCCCATCTCTGGTTCCCAGGTCAAGTCCTCTAATCCCTACCACACAGACATGGCACAAACTGGTCCCCCACTGACACAGATCCTATCCTGGAATGTTAACGGCCTTCTAGATAGGATCAAAAGATCCGCAGTGTATAGCACGCTGCGCAGATACGCCCCGAAGGTGGTCCTTCTACAGGAGACCCACCTACTTGGAACCAAATGCCCTTTCCTAGCACGAGGGGGTTTTGACAAGGTTTTCCACGCAGGATTCACTAGAGGTTCCAGGGGGGTTGCCATCCTACTTCATCGCTCACTTCCAATAGTAATCACATCTACCACGTCAGACCCGCAGGGTAGATTCGTAATGGTGACTGGAACATTACACGGATCGACAATTAACTTGGTGTGTACATACGCCCCCCCAGTTGGTTTTGACAACTACTTGTTAAAACTACGCTGGACGCTCACTGACCTCCCACAGGGACTCACGCTCATAGGGGGAGACTTCAACTCTGTCTTAGACCCCAACCTAGATGTTTCTGGTCCCGTCTCCTCTGTCAGAACTGGTAGAGCATCCAGTTTAAACGGATGGGCTACTAAAATGTGACTCTGTGAGGTATGGAGGACATGGCACCCTAGGGCAAGACAATACACCCACACCTCGGCGGCTCACCACTCTCAGGCAAGAATTGACACTGTGTTCATGCCCGCACTCCAGAGTCACTGGCGCAGAGATATTGGCTAGAGGAGTCTCAGATCACTCCCCAATACGCATCCGATTGGGGAGCGCAACCTCCAATCAGCGCCCTACGTGGCGCATGAATGCATGGTATCTGCAGGACGAGGATTACACCTCCGAAATAAGGGAGCACCTTACCCAATATTTTGAGCACAACGTGGGCTCAGTTCAATCTCCTGGCACGATCTGGGCGGCATGTAAAGCCACGCTTAGAGGCTACGCGAAGCATCACGTTCGCGCCCAAGAGAGAGCTCGGGATCAGCGAGTGACAGACCTCGAGATAAGAGCCCTCGCTCTAGAACGATCTATGACCACTGCCGCTTCGGCTTCAGTTCTGAGACGCCTAACGGCAACTAGGGAGGAAATAAAGCAGACGGTACTTGAAGCCGCGAAACACGCTTGGAGGGCATCGGCGGCCCGTGTCTATGGATGGGGTGACAAAAATGGCAAACTCCTTCATTGGCTGGCCTCGAGCCCCTTGGCCAACAGAAGTTGTCCCCGAGGTAGTGGATGAGACAGGCCTGGTTGAGAGAACCCCTAGTGGAATTGCGAGGAGCTTTGCCTCCTATTACGCTAAGTTATATGCGGTGCGTCATCGCCCGCTAGCTGAAAGGGAGTCCCCGCTCTTGAACGATATTACTCTCCCTAGAATCTCGCACACGACCAGAATGAGCCTAGATGAAGCCATAAACCTGGCCGAAATTACAACGGCAATAGCTGCCCTGACATCGGGTAAAACACCCGGACCAGATGGCTTTCCGGCTGAACTCTATAAAAGATGCAGAGATATCCTAGCCCCCCACCTACTTAACATGTTTGATGAAGCAGAGAGGGCTGGCCACTTCCCCGCTGGGATAGACCAAGCCACTATAGTGGTTATCCCAAAGTCACAACCGCCATCACCCAATAAATCAGTCTACAGACCAATCTCCCTGCTAAATGCGGAGATCAAAGTACTATCAACAATACTTGCCACAAGACTGAAAACGGTACTTCCCACACTGATACACCCAGATCAGTGCGGCTTCATGCCCTCCCGCAGCACGAGACACTGCATAAGGAGATTGCATGTCGCGATGGCTCAACGTGGCACCCTGACTGGATCCCCCCTTGCTCTCCTCCTGATAGACTTTGAAAAAGCCTTCGATACGGTGGACTGGTCGTACTTAGAGCAAGTCCTTATAAAAAACGGATTTGGGTCCAAGTTCCGCGGCCTTGTTAAACTACTTTACTCCATTCCAACAGCCCGTGTTCAGATAAACGGTGTGACCTCTGATCCATTCCCCATCCGTCGCGGGACACGGCAAGGATGCCCGCTGTCACCGCTGCTCTTCGCTCTAGCAATCGAACCGTTGGCCACAATGGTGAGAGAGGACCCACTGGTGACGGGCTGGACATGGCCAGAGAGCCCGGAAGACCGTGTGGCATTGTACGCTGACGACGTTCTCCTCTACCTCTCTAACCCAGCGAGGAGTGGCCCCCGTGTCTTGGAACTCCTGGAACTCTTCTCACAAGCTTCGGGTCTAACCCTAAATCCTAGTAAATCCTTGCTGATCCCCCTACACCCCTCTAGAGATTGCATAAACTGGCAGGAAAACATCCCAATCCGTCGTAACAGTTTAAAATATCTAGGAGTCCATATAGCGCTGGTTCCCGAACTAACGTGGGAGCTTAATATCGCACCACTTCTTAAAAAGACCAAAAAAGATCTTCAACGCTGGCGAGATTTGCCACTCAACATACTGGGAAGAATCGCATTGTATAAGATGATGATACTCCCTAGATTTTTATACCAACTACAAAACTTCCCACACCCAATCCCCCGGAAGTGGTTTAGTGAAGTCGAATCGACTGCGCGCCAATACCTATGGTACGGCTCCCGTACCAAATGATCCCTTGCCACGTGTCAAAGGGACACATATGAAGGGGGCCTAGGGATGTCCAACATTAATTTTTATTACCTAGCCATGCGAATACAGGTGATCAATGACTGGTAATCGGGGGGCTGGACGGACCCCGCATATAGACTAGAGCTCCAAGCACTGGGCTACAATGGGGTTTTTGACGCGCTATATGGGGGAACAATACCACAAACTATCCCTGAAGTCACTGGAATGGTGTTGAAGGGGTGGCAAGCGACACTGAAGACTATGGGGTGGTGGCCCCGACTAACGCAACAAACACCTCTCTGGCAGGGGAGGTGGCTGAGGGAGGTTTCCACTCTGGCGGGATTAAGTAAGTGGGACATCATAGGGATATCCACACTGGGAGATATCTGGGGAGACTCACAAATCCGAACTTTTGAGGAACTTCAGAGGTCACACGATCTGAATAAGACCCAATTTCACAAATACCTTCAACTAAGGCACGCCCTAGCAGTACACCTGCAACCGGGGGACAACATTCCGGAGCACAGCCCTCTCGAAGCAAAGGTAATGATGGGACACATAAAAAAAGGAGGGATCTCCCAGGTATATCGAGTCATCCTAACAAACACCTCTCCCCCCTTGAGAAGCTTTGCCGGAAATGGGAGGGTTGGGTGGTCCCCTTGGAAGAACTAGACTGGAGAGACGCGCTGGCCGCACCCCGAACACTGGCCATATCTACACGATTTCAAGCGCTACAAACCCTCTACTTACACACAGCCTACCTCACCTCTAAAAGGCTCCATCAAGCTAACCTCTGCCCCACAGATGAGTGCCCCCGATGCCTTCAGACAGGCGCTGATTTCTTCCATATGATCTGGGCCTGTCCAGTTATAGAGTCATACTGGGGGTCAGTCCTGGGAGAGATCTCTGAAACCCTACAGTCTAGAATAGAGGCATCCCGATCCCGATTTTGTTGGGGGCCATGGACGGATTGGGGCTGGGCAGAGCGAATCGCACTTTCCTGGGGAGAGCCTGTTTGGTGGCAAAAAGGGACATAATGTCAGAATGGAAGGCAGCAAAAGCTCCGACCCTCGCCAAATGGAGACGAGGAATGGACTGGTGCGCAAGATGCGAAAAGCTGATATATGAAGTGAGGGGATGCCCAGACAAATACAACAAAATATGGGGGAACTGGGACAATCAACTAGACAGTTGAATAACCTATTAGAGCAGAACCCCCAGAGAACCCCTGGTCAAACCGTTTAACCCCGGGAGAAGGGACGTAGCTGGCTGCAAACCCTGATCAGTGATAAAAGAGGGACCAGACCCACAAAGAGCGGTGCGATGGCGAAGCGGAACCCTAAAAGGGAAGGTAGTAGCGAAGTCTGTAGCCCCCACACTCGAGTGATAGGACCGAGCACAGACTATAATCCATGTCCGAGACCAAAAGGAACTGGACAGGGCCATCAAGATTATTAAAGTCACTAAGACCACTAAGAGGAACACTTAATATGCAGAAGATGGTATATCTTAAAAATTGTGTCAATTTGTCGGTAACTGTTGATATTTATTCTTTCCCCTTTTTCTTTCCCCCCCTTTTTTTTGTTTGTTTTTGTTTCCTTAGTCCCTTACTGTTGTAACGTGTTCATGCTGTTCCATTCAGACAAAATGAATAAAAATCTTTATAAAAAAAAAAAATGTTACCCTCAGTGCCTTAGACGTCATGTTTATAATCTCTACAGTAGACATTGGGAAATTAATTACTTGGCATTTAAGGGGCTCTTGGTGAATAGATAATTGTAACACTCTTCCGCCGTTTGTTTTCTTCTAGCAAGGTGAACAATGTTTTATCCTGGTGGTATGGAGGAAGAACAGAATAGGGTTGCCATGTGCAAGACAACATCAGTGTCAAACCTTTGAATGAAAGCTGATAGGAAAGTTGATTATAGAACACAGAATAATTCAGAGGGCAGCTTGGAGTGTGTAGGAGATGGGCGACTGGGATGATAGTAGGTGATCCTTCTGATCTTTCTTAGGAAGATTAGTTGTAGATTATAAATCAAAGTCAAACATACATAATAAATGGCATAAAGTAATCTGAATTATCTGTTAGGTTTAGAAGGGTGCTCACAAATGACGCATCCCACTACTACATAGGGGAAAACAGAGCTACCCAAACAGTTGCCCCACTTTAAGGCTTTTTCATGATTTTGGAGAGGTTGGCTTGTTTTGGGCATCTTATGTTAGGATCCATGCTATTTTTGGGCTTCTTTTCAATAACAATTGTGTTTGTCTTGGATTTAATAAAAAAGAAGCAGCAGCAAACAGGGTGCACAGACAAACAAGGGGTATTTGGGACAGAGAGGGAGGGGCACTTACATAATGGCAACTTGGGATCAAAGGACAAACAGTTAGTATTTGAGGTACAGAGTTTAGCTGTCAAGTTTCCCATGTCCATGCATGATGTGCTGCTCCAGTCCAAGGGGCAGATTTAAGAGCTCCTTGCACCCCATTGGTGTCTTTTTTTACTCTAATGTGGCCCAACGTGGCCAAAATCTCTGTGCCAAATTTACAAAGTGGTAGAATGTATGCAAAGGAGTGTTCCCCCCGGGGGCGAAAAAATGGCACAAAGAAATCTAGGAGATTTCTATACGTCATTTTTTTCAACACTTTTAATGCCTGCTCAGACCAGGAATTAAAAGGGGACACACCATTGTTTACAAGGGGCCTCAAAGGGTTTTTGCTGGATTAGCGTCAAAATTGTTGGCGCTAATCCTGCAAAGCTCCGAACTAGCATCCAAAATTTGGATGCTAGTTCCCTAACTACCATCATAGTGCACCGTATCTTAGATATGGTGCACACATGGTGGCGTTAGGGGTGCGCTAAGGGGCGCAAGAAATGTGGCTCTGCAATAGGTGCAGCACCACTTTTCTTAAATCTGGCCCTACGTTTTCTGTTTGAATTCTGGGACTTATAGCTCTGTTTTATAATGGAATAAAGACAAGAAGGCATATAATTCAAGGAAAAAACCTGAACTGGAGCACTACATCATGAATGGACCTGGAAATCTTGACAGGGCTGACAGAGGGAGTGAGTGGAGACTGGAAATAGAAGATTAAAGTAACTGGATAAATGGCATGGAGAGTAGCATAAGGAGTAGAAAACAGGGAAACAATTATCATGGGGCTCGTTACGGGTTATTTGTTGAATCTTAGACAGACCTTTAGTGGAAAATTTAGAGGAGCATGGGCTCGTCTCATGAGTGTGCTGCCAAAGAAAAACCCTCACTGCAGAGTGACAAGAAGGAGTAGGAGGATCAAAAGCAGCAGGACCAAGGTGATCAGGACTAGGTGCCCAACCAACCAAAGCCAGAAGGGCAGAGGCTCGGAGGAGCTTGGACAGAATGACCAAAAGTACCAGGAACATAGGTACAAACTGAACTAGGAGGACCAGGAAAACTAGAGCACAAGGGACCAACAGAGCTAGAATGAAGTGCCACAGGAAAAAAGTACCATGATGACTAGAGCCAGGAGGACCAAGGAATGGGAGCTAGGAGATGGTTAGCCAGCAGGAAAAGCAACGGTATGGCCAGGCCAAGGTGGATCAGAAGCTGAAGGACCTGGACTAACTGAACCAACGTCAATTGGCAATAGGACAACCAAGGCAAGGGGGATCAGGGTAAAATTTAGGAGTGCTAGGATGAACAGGAAATGGAGACTAGGGACAGCACTTCCAAGAGACGAGGACCAGCAGGACATAGATTAAGAAGACTAGAGGTGCAAAGCCAATGGTACAAGGAGGACCTGAACCAGGAGGACCAGTGTCAGAGTGAGAAAGAGTAAGTGCACCAGATGGATCAGGTCAAGGGGAATCAGAAACAGCGATAGGATGCCCAGAGGCTCCATGGCCAAGAGCAGGAAGAAAGATGAATTCCTTGGTGTGCCTGGAAGAAGCAGGTCCAGGAAGGACCAAGATCAGGTACTAGAAACAAGAGATCAGTACCAGGATGACCTGGGCCTGGGAAACCAGGACTGGCGGAGGACCAAGAGAAACCAAAATACCTCAGACTAGGAGGACTGAAAAGAGGTCTAGGAGGAGGACAAGGAGGAGAAGAAAAAGGATTAGGAGAAGGAGTAAGTCAGTGCAGTTTTAGGCCACATGTATTAGGACATGTCTTTCGTGATAGAGGTGATGTCACTTATAAGTAGTTTTATTTACACTTTGTAGGCGAAGCAGCCATAAAACCCATTATTCTTTTTAAGCCTACTATAGCAAAGGTAAAGATGGACTGAAAAAACACAGAAATTACTCTTTCTTCTCCCCTTTGTACACAAAACTCCTACTTTACAAAGAGGATTGTTTTATTGAGTTTGGTAGACTTCGTTTTGTGATAATGTTTGGGAGGATATATCTTAAGACCTCAATTAATCTCCTCCACTCTAAATGTTTGTGACATTGGATGTAAAGCGAGGACTGCCACACATAATGTGGGACACTTTGCTGATAGACATTTGTAGGTCCTGGAGACCAGGGACAGAGTTGTGCTCAATAAGAGCAGATTCTATATGTTGTTTGCACAGTTGTCTGAGGGTTGATCAGAGAGACAAGGGACTGAAACCTGGAAGATGGGGTACAAAGAAAATGGGTGAAAAGATCTGCGGCCTGTGAAGGATGGCAGAAAGAATTAGAGGAACTGAGAATGCTGGGTTGCAAAAATCGCCAGGGGCTAACAGTGAGTCAATCGGTTTGGGATTTAGCAAACAGGTAGACAGGATTAGAATAAGGTTTTGACAAAGGAAGAGGGACTCACATAAGCCAGAGATACAGAGGCATGGGGTCTCCAGCAGAAAGACTTTGTGTTAATACTGAGAACTTTGGCTGACAGGGTTGGCTTGACAACCAGAAGACTAAACTGTGGAGCTCTGAGGGCAAATTGAGGGGTGGTGGTGAAAGGTATGGGGCAGAGATGTATTGGAATGGCAGCAAAGAGGTTTGCAGTGCTAGGACAGACAGAATGGTCTATTAAGTGATTGTCTAGATGAGGAACTTGAAGAGAAATAGAAGTGTTTTAACATTGAAATGATTAGAAGGAATCTGAGGCCAGAAGTGAGAATGTTGAAAGTGCCTGGGAGCTGACTGATGGGAGCAGAGGGACATTACAAAAGAACCAGAAAGCAAAAAAAGCAAAGCACTGAAGCCAACATTGAGCAATTTAGAGCCATTATTTGCATTAATTGATCTTCGAGGAATAAGAGAGGTGTTCAGTGATCTTTGAGGGATAGCAAAGGGGGACACAGACCCCTTGTGGGCAGTAGCACTGGGGTCATGAAAATACATAAGTATTGAAAGTTGCCAAAAAGTGTTACTTGAAGGCCAACAAAGTAAAGTGAAAGCTGGCATGGAGCTAGTAGGAGGTCAGAATGGCAAACTCAGCATAGGGTTTCATGGTTGAGTTAAATGGAATGTAACGGGCTATGAGAGTCAGTAAAGAACAGTTTGTAGAGAGCCAACAGAGGGTGTGGAAAGGCAGCTACTGGATTAAAAAGGCCACAAGAGATATAAAGGGGAGGTGTTGGCCTGAGCTGTATAGGGAGTATGAGTCTGAGAGCTGACAAACGTGGTGCCTGAAGGTTGGTGGAGGTTTGAAAATCAGCTGTAGGATTGCAATGCTAACAGAAACAGGTGGATGAGCTCCAATATCAACTGAGATGCGATCAAGATTTCAGAATTGTTGCAGATGAGTACATATGTATGAGGCTGGCAGTGAGAATATGCAGAAAAGCCTGATAATCTTGGTCACTCAGCATGGGGCAGTACATCCTGGCAGAGAGAGCTGGAGGGGTTGGATATGCTCTAAGAAATGGCAGTGAAAAGGGTCTGGAGGATTTGGAGTGCTGGTGGGATTGAGTTTGGTGGACTGACAAGGGGCTGAGGGACTCGATGGGATAGTGGGAGTGGACAGTGAGATTGTGGGGGAACTGTTGATTTTTGATAGTGGTGTTTTGAGTGCCATAAGAGGTGTTCTGTGGGCTCCAAGGTTAATCATAGGTCGTCAAAGCCTCTTATTGGAATAGGGAGCCTGGAAGAGGCCATGTAGTGTTTTCTGAAGAGTTTCTGGACTGCCACAGGTGGTGTGGTATAGTAGTTGCTGAGTAAAACTAAGGTGGAAAATGCCCTAATGGACTCTGAAGGCCATCTGTGAAAGGTATGACAAGAGGTGAGTGCTTGCGTGGCATCTGAAGAGTTGGCAAGAAGGAAAGGATGGGCGATAAGGTTTGAAAGAGGAACTCTAACTTCTGACCACAAGTAGCAGCAATAATAACACTAGCATATCTGTCTTAGGTCCAGAAGGTGAGATTGAATTGACAACATAAAGAATTAACAGGGTTGGGATGTTTGGCATTAGTACTCAGATGGACTGTGAATAAATGGTTTGGATAACATTTTACAGAAAGAGGCCTGAAAGGGGTTGTGATGGAAATATGAAACTAGGATGGGTATCGATGAGGATAGTTAGAATGGGTCTGTATGTCTGAACTGCTCTTTACAGAGGCACTGGATTTGGCTTTTTATTAAAGGATTCTCAAAAAGGACAGTGCAGAGTGGGTTTCTAGAGAATATTGTTCTTAATCTACTATCATACAAAACTCCATGCATCGTTGGACAACCTGTACAACTATCCTTGTGTTTAAACTGATGATCTACAGTGGCAACAGAAAGGCTCTGTTCCTAACTATGGTCGCATTCTCTTTCCAAAATTGTCTCAACAAGCTCTTTTTCTCTCAACTACACTCCCATCCCTTCTACCACAGAAACTGTAATACACCTTACCTTCTTCGTGTAACCTTAGTTTTAGGCAGAACACTGCTGCCATGCCCTGCACTCAGTGGCCAGGGTTAGAGATACACACTTTTCTTAAT
This sequence comes from Pleurodeles waltl, assembly GCF_031143425.1. Lineage (NCBI taxonomy): Eukaryota > Metazoa > Chordata > Amphibia > Caudata > Salamandridae > Pleurodeles > Pleurodeles waltl. Next base: position 535,105,309 of record NC_090445.1, on the reverse strand, counting down.
ATTGCATTAATTAGAGAGTAGAGTCAGATGAATGCATGGCTAAATCACAGTTAATTACTAATGTCCCAGTTCACAAAGAGCCAAAATAAAACATCTGAAATATGTTTCAGATTTCCAGCATTGTAGAGATTCTCTGTGGTGATTCTTAAAGCCATATTTTTGTTGATGATAATGCCCAGATAACTTAGTACTCCTAGTATTAGTATTCACCTTTCTTTCCAGGAAGAGTTTTTAGTGTTTTATCACCCAGTATCGAATGCTATCATAAGGGAAAAGTAATAGGGGAGGAGGAGAGCAACTGAGCCAGGCACTGCGATAAACATATATATTGTCATTTGTTTAGGACTAGGCTATTTTCACAGCATTCTCTTTCTTTGTGAGATCTGTTCTGTGCCTAGGTCTTATGGTGTGAATTGGTCAGACCAACAAACCTTTCTACTGTTTAAGACTCTCTACTTCATGGATACATTAACGTAATCTGGCAGTTGCTTTGAGTAGCATTTGCTATTATTGGAGAGGTTACCTATGATTGTTCTACTAAAACAAATTTCATCACCTTCCTGAGTGCACTGATTATGCATTATTAGACACAAACAGGCTACTGTTCAGCATTTTATATGTCAGTTAACTCATGAAGTACTTCATGCTCCAACTACCTTAAACATGTAGAATATGCATTTGTATTTAGTGCCACCTCCCTATTGACCTTTCAGTCCAGGTATCTCAGCTAACCAAATGGTCATTTGCCTTACACTTTAAACAAATAACAAAAGATTGCATTAGTAGTAAGTGGTCTCTTATTCCTTCTTGGTCAGAATAAAGAATGGTTTAAAAGAAAGCCCATACAAAAAAGGCTGAAAGTGATATGCTTGTAGGTAATCTCTGGTTAGTAGATCACAGAAGTACCTTTTAAAATTCGGTCTGAAATGGATACCATGAATAGAAAACGGCATAACCACTTCTTGGGAAGTAAACACCTGCACTATCACCTCATATGAGTGCACAGCAGAAGCTGAAGAAATCTAAATCTGTGAGACCCTTTCTTGGGGTCCTGGGTTATTAGGGAGTACCCTGCACTGATGGTGCCATTTACCGGTGGTGTACCAGAGCTATAGTACTATGTTACTCCAATTGAATAACCAAGTTGCTAAGGGCTTGGGAAATTTGCCTAATTTGCTTTCATGTAATTCTGTGAAATTTCTTCTAAATTACATGAAATACAAATCCATCATGTCACACTATATTTGGGCATGAAATGCCACCTTGTGTCACTTTTTGATGAAATACTGTATTTTGCTCTAAAAATAGTGCAAAAAGCAAAGCAGGGTGAACAACTGCTTGCGTTCTGTTGTTCTTGTTCTTTCACAATAAAGTTCTATAGTGAATGAAGTGCTTGCAAAGTCTTTGGTGCTAACAGCATGTAATTACCCAAAGTGGTATAATGACATAGTTTCTGGATTTAGCGTAACCAGTATAATGTGAAGTCCTGAAATTACACCAGAGTAATTTAAATTTTTCTAAGGTCTTCAGATGATATCCTAGACATAATATCTCATGGTCATCCGTACTCAGCTTTTATTCTAGCCAGGTGTACCTATAAATTAAGGAAATCTTTGGGTTTACACCTAGGCTGTCTTAAAAATATCTGGACCCCATTATTGATGGGAACGAGAATCTTCTGATCTCCCTCTATAATGAGGTTGAGACCACCATGTTGGTATCATCTTAACACAGTGGGTTGGACTGGCCAATGATGAAGCATGCCACAAAAGAGTTGGTGAGGCCTATCCAACCAATATCTTGAATGCTCTATTCAAACCAGTATCCAGTAATAAAGATTACCCCTTTTTAATCCTGGGAGTGCACAGGGAAACCATTCCTGCCATACAAGTTGTATATTACAAAAATCACCATCTTCCCAGCTTTCAAGAACAAGCAGACTTAATTCAGAAAAACACGCTTTTTACCACAGTTTCTGCATTTTACTTGGAGAAAACCCATTTTACTTATTTTCTGTGCTTTCAACCTCCTTCCAGTTTGTGGTGGAAGAGGGAGTGAAACCCATGGTAGATCCCAGAAAACTATACATTTCTGAAAACTAGACAAAATTCTGAATTCAGCAAAGGGTCATTTGTGTACATCATTCAAGGTATTTTCAAAGAAACTAAGGCCCTCTTTATAACATTGGCGGTACAAACTGCCTACCCCTGCGGCAACGGCCACCAAAATACTGCCGCTGCGGCTACCACCCATCTGCCAAATTATGACCGTAGCCGAAATTCCACCAGAAGGATGGTGGAATTCCGGCTGAGGCCATGCCGGTGGATGGCGGTAAGGTGGCGCTGCTGTCAGCAGCGGCGCCACGGCAGTAGACCGCTGCAGACGATATCATGACACATGATATGGCCTGGCAGTGTTCTGCTGGTGGATGCTGCTGCTGGCAGCAGCGCCCCGTCCCGTGTCAAGCCGGAGGATTTCCTGAAATCAGGTAAGTCGGTGCTCCGACAGGGGAGGAGGGGGTGTTGTGTGTGTGTGTTTGGGGTGGTGTGTGTATGTTTGTGTGCGTGGATACAAGTGTGCATATGTGGATGTGTGAGTGCATGTATGTTGTGTTGCGTGAATCCGCGTGTGCTTGTATGTATGTAAGTGTGTGTGGGTGTGTGTGTGAATTTATGAATGCATGCGTTGATGAATGTGGGTATGAGTGTGTATATGCGTGTGTTTGATGGTGCATGAAGGTACATGTATGTTAGGGGGGGTCTGGAGTGGAGGGGTGGGGGGAAAACGGGGGAGGGTGGGGAAGACCCGTATCAGTGACAGGGAAGGAATTCCCTGTCACTGATAGTGCCTAACTCCATGGTTTTCGTGGCTGTAAGGAAGCCGCAAAAACCATGGCAGTAGGTGGGGTCATAATAACGCAGGCGGGCTAGTGATGGCCAACCGGTTGGAGGCTGAAGCCTCCAGCCCAGTGGCTGTTACCACTGTGGTGGACGGAGGGGTACATTGGCGGTTTGGCTTGAGCCAAACCGCCAATGTCGTAATATGGAGAAATGTACCGCCAGCTTGTTGGCAGTACATTTCTCCATTTTATTGCCGTCTGTCAGGGTTGGAATGAGGGCCTAAGAGTTAAAATAAGAAAATATTGAAAATTAGCAGAAAAAACTTCCATTTGTGACCACGTTTAATTTATAATGTCTTGTCATGATGGATGATTTACAAAAGCAATATTCTGTTACATTTGCTAGACCATACAGGTTGCAGAAATATATAGGGTTTGTGGGTTTTCTAAGAACTCGAAGAACCCAGAGCCAATGATTGAGCTGCACCTTGCAGTGGCTTTTTCTTGTAAATTGGGTGTAAAGCAAATCATATGGTAAAATATAAAGAATTAAATATAGGTATAAAAAAAACCTATGCATTTCTGAAATGGGCACAAGATATGTAGTTTAGAAGCAGTGGCACAGTCGACTCCTGGTTGAAAACCTAACAAAAATGTACATTTGGAACACTAGGAACATGCAAGGTGGGGTGACTTGTGTGGCTTTCACCAGCTTTTCCTACCTAGAAACCCTTACAAACCTCAAACATCAAGTAAAAGCACATTTTCATCACATTTCTGTGATGGAAAGTTCTAGAATCTGCAGGGAGCAACGTATTTCCTTCCAGCTACCATTCCCCAAAGTCTCCTAATAAAAATGGTACCTCACATGTGTGGGTAGGTCTCATGGCTGTGGCAGAAAAAAAACCAAAACTCAACAGGAACACATCACATTTTTCTACTGATAACTGACCCTCTTTTTGCAATGTCCTAACTGTGGGATTTAGGCCGTAGCTCACCCATAATCAACAGAGAAAGTAGGGTGGAGTGACTAGCATGGCTCTCACCAGGTGTTCTTACCCAGAAGCCCTTGTAAACCTCAAATGTTGTGTAAAAAATAATTTTTCCCTATGTTTCTATGATGGAAAGTTGTGGAATCAGCAGGGAGCAAATAATTTCCTACCACCAGCCGTTCCCCTAGTCTCCCAATAAAAAAGGGCCTAGTGCCTGTGATAGAACAGATCAAACCTATGCTAATGAGTGTCCCTTTGCAAGGACTCCCATTGATGCTAGTTTGATCTGTTCCTTTCATGAGCACTAAACCCAGTGCACAAGTTAGACAGCATTTTTATTGGGATAAGTGAGGAAATGCTGGGCGGTAGGAATTTTGTGGATTTCTTCTTATTCTGGAAGAATATGGCACAGAAATGCAAGGAAAATGTAAGATTTAGGTCACATTGTGAGGTTTTCATGGCATTGTGGGTGAGAAAACTTGATAGGATCCACAAGAGGTACACCAGCCTGTACTCGCCAGGGTCTCTAATTTTTAGAAATGCCTGGGTTTAGTAAGTTTTCCTATCTGTCCACTGAACCCAGGCCCAAAACCTGCAGTTACCCCTTTTGTTGCTGTTGCCACATTGTGAGATATGTATGAATTCTGGGTGGCAGGAAGTTTGAGGCTCCCAGCAGATTCCAGTACTTTGAGGGATCCCTGCATCATTCATTATCCTAATCATTGCAGCCCATGCAATTTACAGTAGATTGCAGTCTTGTTAGTAAAACCTATTGAAAACTTCACTGCATCTTCATCATTGCCTGTGAGTGACTGAGACTTGTTACTGATGTGAGAAAAGGGTAATCTCTGTTTAACCAAAACTTCCCTGAGATTTTGCGCTCTTGAGTCCGTGCACAAAGGCTGCCACAAATCACTTTTAACTGTTTGGGTTTTTGGTGAGGTACTGCTTGTGAGCCGGGAGGGTTGGACCGACAGTTGCATCTTGTAGGATTGGCCTGGACTTCTATAAACAAATGTGCTGTCATCCCTAAACCAGCAGCCTTGCCTAGAGCAAGAGTCCAACTTGACAATGCAAGATACCTTGGAGACTACCTGGTGTCTAGTTTATGACAATATCTAGAGTTGGTAGATTTTTTCTAGAGACAATATATACTCTGTTAGAGAAATACAGAAAAGACAAATATTTCTAGACAACCATCTACTCCTCAAATCTACACAGATAATGGTTGGATTGGGTGAGTGAAAAATTCAAAATGTAAATTTTATTAACAAGATTTCACAAAAATGAAATTCACTTTTAATAACTGAAAGTTCAGAATGTTGAACTAATCACTTACAGCTTGTGAACCTTAAAGCCATATCAAGGCACCATCCGCTTTACAGGCCATTCACACAACTTTCATGCGTGACACATTCAGCTTATTCACACCACCAGTTCATGCCCAGCACCTCTCAACAATCACATCAACAAACAGCACCCTACAATGGCCCATTACTTTCATACACTTACAAAAATGACACAATCACACCACCTGTCAGCTGATGGAGTTTGTGGACAAGTTTTTGTCTGGCAATGTATGCGTAGTGACCAGTAGCAAGTCACTACACACAAACTGCTATCCAAATACCAGCTCACACACACCGCCAGCCAAGTGCCAGTCTACAAGCACCACTAGCCAGGTGCCACTCTTCACACACCACCAACCAAGTCTCAGTTTATACACACAATGTGTGCGTAGTGACCAGCAGCAAGTGACTACACACACTCTGCCAGCCAAGCACCAGTCCACACACACCGCCAGGCAAGCACCAGTCCACACACACTGCCAACTATGCGCCAGTCAACACACACGGTCAGCCAAGCACCAATCTACACACACTGCCAGCCAAGCACCAGCCCACACACACACACACACACACACACCACCATCACATTTTTTGTTTAACAAACAAGAACATACAAACCAGTTTGAATGAGATGAAAAACTATGACTACAAGCTCAGCAGGTCTAACTAAATACATCAAACTACCACCATCCGGAAGGTGAACAAAAAATATATAACAATACAGACCAGTCAGTTCACTTTTATTCTCACAGTTGCTCCCAATGCTTAAGTTGTATGTGGCACAATTTTAAACATATGGTCCTTCTCAGCCCAGAAATAGAAGGACACTCAGGCAGTACATATGACTCACATTTACTTTCGCATGCCTCTTCAGACACAAACTCTACATCTCTTACAGGAAAAGCTTTTTTTATGCGATCTTTCAATCTAGCCATATCCTCCACCACTCTAACTCTAGGAACACTTGCCTGCTCCGTTACAATGAGGCTGCCTATTACAGACTGCTGAAACTGAACAAAAGTAATTTTTTAATTTAGAGAACATTCTTCGACAACAAAAGCATTGAAGGTTGCCAAATGGAACAAATGTACAGCCAACTTTGTATACCAAACGTGTGACTCATGAACAGCACTGTAAGGGTCCAACATTTCATCTACTCCATCTACACCACCCATGTGCTTCTCGTAATCTAAAATACACACAGGGTTGCTCACTTCCGCAACCTGACCCCAAACAGTCACAAGTGAAGTACTTTCATCATTAATGGTTGTCATCATGTGGAGATCTCTCCTGTCAGGAAATTTCACAGCCAGAAGTTCACCACTATGCAGAGCACTGCACTGTCATCTCTGACGTTTTTACATATAAGCTCTTTAGGGTAACCTTTACAGTTAGAGTGGATTGGGCCACATGCAATGGTGTCCACTTTTGTACATTTCTTGAACAATTGTGCACAGTGTAGACATTATCTATGTATCACAGGTGACCTTTTTTTAAAAGTCCTCTACAAGTTCCCACACAATTGTTTCACTGACTCCAAAAGTGGACAGACAACAAGGGAGGTCAATAGAAGAATCCCTACCAGTGTACACCCAGAAATTATGGACATATCCAGTACTAGGCTCAAAGAGCATATACAGTATAATTTCATAATGTGCCCTCTTGCTAGGAATGTACTGTCTAAAAAACAAACGGCCCTTGAACAAGACCAAAGACATCCACTGCTATTTCTTTCCCTGGAACATAGATCTCTAAAAAACGATCTACAGTGTGATCAAGGACAGGACAAATCTTAAAGAGACAGTGACAATCAGGTTGATCCCATTGCAATGCTGAAGCATCATGAACAAAATGCAGCATCAGAATCAGAAGAAAATAGCCAACTTAAGTCATGGTTTCAGGAAATATAGATGTTGCCATCAAGAGACTAGTAGACCACTATAAAGACAGCAGGGGTTTCCTTATCAATCCAATCAAAAAAGTTAAACTCAGGAACTTCTTCAACTCATCCAGATTTGTGGAATCCACCGGCTAGCTCTAGAGTGGTACCAAAGTCTGGCACTGTTGTCCTCAAATACTGTTCAGCATACAAATTAGTCTGGTCAACAATCTCATCCAAAAATACATTACCTATAAACAACTGAAACAAATTTATAGGCAAAAGGTTTTCAGTATTGACTCTGCCCCCTGTCCCACCACTAAACTCAGGCAACACAGGCTGCACCATGTTTGGGGCAAACCAGAGTTCAGCACTTCCAATGGTAAGCCTTTTAGCCCCAGGCTGCAATCCAGATTCCTCTTGCTGCACTGTCAGCATATTAGTCTCCTCCTCTAAAAGAGGCACTTCCTCTGCACTGATAGTGGCTTCATCATCAGATTCACTGTCAGAATCTTGGACTTCGTCCTCTGCCTCAGATGCAGGGTCAGTCTAGGAACCCTGGTCAGAAGAAGATTTGAAAAGCAAACCAACAACCTAAAAGAAGTAATAAACAAAGTGGCTTTTTTATTAGGCCTGGCATACACCTCTGCTCCACCAGCAGAGTTTGCAGAATTCAAGCACTTCGTGCTACACAGAGTAGCGCAGAGTTCCCGGATTTCGCAATCCGGTATGGAACGGAGTTTGCTTGTACGCGTGAGATTTGGTTTTGGTACTCTCTCTGGAGTGCCACAATACTCTCTGTCCACTAGTGAGTGTACACAAGACTTTTAATTCACTCTTGCTGCTTCCGGATGTGCGAGACTTTGGCCTATATTTATTCTTTTTCATGCAAAACTGCATTAGCTCAGTTTTGCGTGAAAAAGTATAGTGCCGGCTAGCTCCATTACAAGACACCAGCCGGGTGCCGTATTTATTAAATGGCACTAGCCGTCACTAATGCCCTGTTAACGTCCTTGGAAAGGACGCTAACAGGGTGGGGGAGGCGTAGGGGAACTGGAGCTTGTGCGCTGAAATATGGAGCTACACTGTTTAGAGGCAAAAAAATGCCTCTAAGCAGTGTAGCACCAAGTTATGGTGCACAACCCCCATGGACATGGCTCCTGTCTTAGTAATGGTCATGCCCAGGGAACATTTGTCCCCAGAGCATGGCCATTGGGGCCAGCACCATGCAGAGGGCCCCAAGTCAGGGACTGTGTGCGTAAAAAAAAAAGAAAAAATATATACTTACCGGGTCTTACCTGGGATGGTTCCCACATCATGTGGTGTCCCTCTGGTGTGGGTGGGGTTGCCCCTGGGGCCATGGAAGGGCACCTGTGGGCTATTTCTATAATCACTTACCATAGAAATATGCCTAGAGATCTCCTAATGCCTGGCCATCCCCAGGCGTTAAGTAATGGCACTAAGCAAGCTTAGCACCATTATTTAAAGCCCCTATCCACCCGTGCTGGATTTTAGCACGGGGAATAAATATTGCACTAAGGCCATTTCACGTCCCAAAAACAACGGTAACTCCATAACTTAAGTAGAAATATGGAGTCAGGTTTGCGCTGAATTAAAGTAAAAAAAAATGATGCTAATTCAGCGCGAACCGAGTATAAATATGGGCCTTTGCGTTTACCTACGATGCTTCCGGCCATGACAGCAAGCAAAATAGTCCTGCTCCTGAGCAAAAATGCACCTGCAGTAGATTTTCTATTCGAGATGCATCTAAATTTAGGCAAAAAGAGGTTTTTGAGTGGATGTTTTTCTCCAATGGACTCTTCAAGTTGTTTTTTAGTGTGAGAATCTTTTTTGCTTTTTTTTCAAACAGGAAAGAAGTGCCCCAGAGACTCCAACTTCCTGTTCCAGGCTCCTCCCAGTGCTTGCCCATCGCATGGTCACTTTTCACTTTGATTTCCAGGTGGAAGGATTCCTATCTTTGACTCCTGCATATACCTTTGGGTTTAAGGACTTTGGCCCTCATTATGACATTGGCGGTAAATCCCACTTACTGCAATGCTGACGGCCGCCAACTTACCACCGCCGTTGCGGATATCCGTTCACCATATTATGATACACTCACTCCAATGTGTCAGTATACAGACACATACACAAATTCGCCAGCCCAAAGGTCAGTGATAAACTGGCGGTATCAAAACCCACACCGTTACGCCAACAGAATAACGCCCACCACATTATGATCCACGAATCAGCACGGCGGACATTCCTTGGAGGTAAACCATTTGCGGTACAAACCGTCATGATCAAAATGAACACTCACAGAAAAAAACAACACCACATTGGACAATTCAAACAACACACACCTGACACCCATACACATACCACACCCACACCAATATAAAACACACACCCACATTCCCCACAACCCTTTCTGACTACAAAGCCACACACTATTCACACCTATACACCACTCACGCACCCCACATGACACAGCCCATCACATTACCCAACACACCCTTACCAGCACACCTCATACAACACCCATTGCACCAGAGGAGGAGCTAAGGGTCCTGTTGGAGGAATTATCAGGGTAGAGCCACAGTTATTTGGAGCACAGATGCAGCAGGTCTCTATAGCTAGGAAGATTGAGCTATGGCGTAGAATCGTGGGATAGCACCCCAGAACTAGGGATGACATCAAGAAGAGGTGGAACGACCTACGGAGGAAGGTACGTTCCATTGCAGCAAGACACCAGATCACTGTATAGAGGACTGGCAGTGGACCCCCACCTCATCCCCCTCAACTAACAACATGGGAGGAGCAAGTCTTGGCAATCCTGCATCCTGAGGGCCTGGCCGGAGTAGGAGGAGGACTGGACTCTGGTAAATCAACTCTCTACTACTTCTACTACCCCCTACCTGCATGCGATCACATACCCCCACCCTCACTCCCATCACTCCACCACTTCCCACACACCCCACCATCACATCTCACTTATTTCAATGCCAAGCCCTGCATGCTCTACCAATGCATGCACACCACTCACAGCACTGCATGGGCAAACAACACTAAAGCATGCACACTATAGAGAACTAACCATATCACCATACACCAACATACACAATTGAAAGCTGCCAGGGCAAATCCAACCAAAGAGGGAAAGCCACAGATGCACAATATGCCAGACACAGAAACCATAACCATAACACATCATTTACATCCCCACAGGTAGCCCAGCCAATGTCACCGGAGAGGTGGTGCCAGCAATATCAAGCCCCCCAACTGAAGAGGCCCATAGTGATGACAGCAACTCTGGTCTTGAGGATCTGGATGACCTACCTGGCTCGTCAGGGAGCACTGGACAGCCAGTTACCCAGGCCCAGTCACAAACCACCACAGAGCCTCCCTCATCAGGAAACACCACCACAGCACCCACCCAGTGTACCCACACCTCTGTCCCCAGGACACGTCAATCAGCAGTGTCCACCTCTACAGGGACCCCAGGCCACATCTCATACCCAAGACAATCAGGGACCTGGGGTGAGTCGCAGTGGGCACACGGTTCAGGGGACAGAGGCACAGGCCAACAAGGAAACTAGGAGGACTGCTGTGCACCAGGGGGGGGACAAGCTCAGGGAACCGACTCTCCAGGAGGCACTTGCAGAGATCCTGGGAGCTTATCAACATTCCCACAACACAATGGGCCAGATCCTGGACAATGTGCAGGAGAACAGGCGGCTGCAGAAGGGACAGTACCAGGGGATCAGGGAGGACTTGCAGGCCATCAAAAATACCCTGATTTCCATAGCAGGGGTGCTCGCAGACATAGCCAATATTGTGAGGGAGGCAGTCTCACACCAGCGGGTCCATGCCACTAGCTAGACATCTGAACAGACTTCCGCTGCCACTAGTGGTCAGGTGTCCTGCCACATGACTCACAGGCCACCAGCACCCCTCCCCGTGCAGAAGGAGAACCACCCCGCAAACATTCCTTGCAATCCAGACAGAAGCCAGAGACACTTGCCAAGACCCCCACCAGGAAATGAGTCTCTCCTGATTGTCACCCTTTTGTCCCACTCAGTCACCCTGTCCACCTTGAACTGCCATTGCTCCGCTTCCTATGTCTCCTTGGAAAATGTACCTGTGCTACAAATAGACTGGAACAATACCCTGGACTTTCCTCCATCATCACCCCATCCCATTGCACTTTCCCCCTACAAGTTTGCACTTCAATAAACACCCTTTGAAAGAAATCTATTTGGAGTATGTCACGTATATCAAATATCTATTCATTGAAACAGGTTCAAACATTGCTAATTAACTGTACATAAGATGAGCATAGATTAATGACCTGTAGCTGGCTGTAGTGATCACACCAATAGTATTTGTCACATCACCAACAACTGCAAAATGAATTGCCAGAGGGAACAGTAAGTGGGCATAGAAGTTGTAATTATCAACATGACATTGCCACACAAACTCAAAAAAATGCCATTGAAATGTGAACTAACACTGTCCTACCTGTGTGTCATTGGAAGTATTGTCAGATCACAGATGTTCTGTTCTCCTCATCCTCGGCCTCCTCATCCTCACTGTCCACAGGGTCTACTGCTGCTACACGGGCATCTCCAGCCTCCTCCTCCTGCAGAAATGGGACATGGCATTTGAGGGTAAGGTTATGCAACATGCAGCATGCCACCACTATCTGGCAGACCTTCTTTGGTGAGTAGCACAGAGATTCACCTGTTAGCTGGAGGCACCGGAACCTGGCCTTCAGGAGGCCAAAGGTCCTTTCAACTATCCTTCTGGATCGCAAATGGGCCTCATTATAAAGTTCTTCTGCCCTTGTCCTGGCATTCCTCACAAGGGTCAGCCGCCATGATAGGTTTGGGTAACCAGAGTCACCTGCAAATATTGAGGGACAGCATTTAGCCACACACTATCCCATATGGCCCACACCATACCCATACATCAACATATACTGGGTGGGAACCAGGGCTCACCTATTAGCCCCACCCTGTGCCTCTGTAGTTGGACCATCACATTTGGGATGCTGCTATTCCTCAGGACAAAGGCATCATGCACCGACCCAGGATTCTTAGCATTGACGTGGGAGATGTACTGGTCAGCCAAGCACACCATCTGCACATTCATTGAGTGGAAATTCTTACAATTCCTGAACATCTGTTCATTCTGGCGGGGGGGGCAAATGCAATATGGGTTCCATCAATCACCCCAATTATGTTGGGGATATGTCCCATTTCATAGAGCTTGGCCTTCACTGTGGACAAATCTCCAACCTGGGGGAAAACAATGTAGCTGCACATGTGTTTTATCAGGGCAGACAGCACTCTTGTCAGCACTATTGAGAACATTGGCTGTGACATTCCTGCTACCAAGCCCACTGTTACTTGGAAAGAACCAGTTGCCAGGAAATTGAGTAAAGATAGTACTTGCACAAGAGGGGGGATCCCAGTGGGGTTACTGATAGCAGATATCAGGTCAGGCTCCAATTGGGCACACAGATATGTGATTGTGGCCCTGTCCAGTCTATAGGTGAGGATAATGGTGGTCATTCCGACCTAGGCGGGCGGCGGTTGCCGCCCGCCCGTCGGAAGCCGCCTGAATACCGCCCCGCGGTCAATAGACCGCGAGGGGTATTCTGACTTTCCCGCTGGGCCAGCGGGCGATCTGATTCAGATCGCCCGCCGGCCTAGCGGGAAAGCGCCTTCCACAAGGAAGCCGGCTCGGAATCGAGCCGGCGGAGTGGAAGGCGTGCGACGGGTGCAGCAGCACCCGTCGCGCTTTTCATTGTCTGCATCGCAGACACTGAAAAGCCTAGTTGGGCCCTGTTAGGGGGCCCCTGCAGTGCCCATGCCATGGGCATGGGCACTGCAGGGGCCCCCAGGGGCCCCAAGACGCCCGTTCCCGCCGGCCAGGTTCTGGCGGTAAGAACCGCCAGAGCCAGGCCGGCGGGAAGGGGGTCGGAATCCCCATGGCGGCGCAGCATGCTGCGCCACCATGGAGGATTCCCCAGGGCAGCGGGAAACTGGCGGGAGACCGCCAGTTTTCCCTGTCTGACTGCGGCGTTAGCGCCGCGGTCAGAATGCCCTTAGGGGCACCGCCGGCCTGTCGGCGGTGCTCCCGCACCCGTTGGCCCTGGCGGATTGTATCCGCCAGGGTCAGAATGAGGGCCAATGTGTCTGTTCTCCAGTGTTGCCAAGTCCACCAGAGGTCTGTACACGGGGGTATGTCTCCATCTTCTATTCATCTGCAGTGGTAGAAATCTAAGGGACACAAAAGTGAGGATCCAGTCACAAACGGAACAATGGAGCTACAACAGTAGTTTGCATCCTGTTAACATGTAATGGGTCATTGTGATTTGTCCACTATGTGCTAATTTATCATGTGATGCAGCATTATTTCCGGGCCTGACCCCCCCGAAATTGTGTCTGCCTCTCCTGTGTGGAGGGACAGGTGGAAGTGAGGTAATTCTGCTGACACTGTGCGCAGTTGCAGGAGGCGGTCGTGAACCACTGTGCAACTCCTTATTGGTTAACATCGGGCCCTATCAGGTACAGTGCCCAATGGTGATCTACGCCGGTGGTGACGGTATGCAGCGCTGCGGACGTGACTGCCATTTACTATCTGAATCCTCACTTGCTACCTGACCTTCCATAGGAGAGGACCTACACTGCATGTGCTGCTGTGACCTGTGTCTGAAACCTACCATGGCCCAACTGACCAGGGAAAGTGTCCCAGCCTTCACTTCAGAGGAGTTGGAGTGACTTCTTGTGGCATGAATTCATGGAGTTGTGTGTGTGAAGACCTCGTGTAAGGGGAGTGGGTGGATGTCCTCTGGGCAGCATCCAGGATCTGTGCTGGGCCACGTGTGTATATGGTGATAGAAACGGGCATGTGGGCCATATGTATAACAGGCAGGACTGTTTGTCTAAAGCTATTTTCCTGTGTGTATTGCCTCTGCAGGTCAGCGCCCATCAAAAGAAGGGTATATGGCGTGCCTGGGTCTATGGCAGGCGGAGCACCCACTGTCACAAACGGTGGGAGGAATTGAGACGCTGGGCATGGGAGATGGCGAAGGCCCAGCTGCGGATGGTCCCCCAACGAGGAAGGGGTGCCCATCGAACCCTGACCCCCCCGATGGCTCGCATACTGGCGGTGGCCTAGTCTGAGCTGGATGGGCACTTGAGGGCATCACAGCAGACACAAGGGGGTGATTACAGTGCCCATCATTTCAACTTACACATGGCAGGGTGGTATCCGGGTGGGGGATGTGTATCAGTGGATGCCCCTAGGCCAGGCCTGACATTGCAGCATAGGTCTCCTGGTGGCTAGGGCTTAAAAGGGAAAATCTTGCAACCTAGCTTGTAGGCATCCAATACTGGTCAGGGCTGCGTGGGTCCCAGGTGTGCTGCATTTGGTGAAGTTTGTCCCTCCCGATGCCTTACCCGCTTACTATTCCTCTGGTAGTGCAATGCATATAGCGTAGGGCTGTTCTTTGTGTGTGACAGTGCTGTGGACGCCAACGGTCGTGTTGGTGCAGCCATTGACCAAGTGTATCCTTTGTCTCTTCCCCCCCGTTTTTGTTTTGTCATCCTGTCCTTATGCGCATTAGCATCATCTGGCAGAGGAGCAGAGGCACCGGCGACGCAGGGAGCTGCATCCCACAGGACCCAGGAGGCAGAGTCCACCGACGGTGAGGGTGCCAGTGGGATGGAGGGTGAGGGGATCACCTCGGTGGAGACTGGTGGGGAAAGTTCTGAGACAGATTCTTCCTCCGGTGCAAGCTCCCTGGTGGTGGCGGACACTTCTATGACCACCTACAGCCGCCACCCCGTACCAGCGCCGCCCTCCCAGCAGCACCTCATCAAGTTGTCTGTGCCCGCTCACACAGGATGGTGGGCATCTCCTTCACCCCAGGCACCTCAGGCCCTGCCCCAGTTAGCCCTGCTGCCCTGAGTGAGGAGGCTATTGACCTCCTGAGATCAATATCAACCATTGTGAATGCCATCCAGGGGCTGGAAGCCCAGATGCAACAATCTAATGCATTCCTGGAGGGCATTCACACTGGATTGGTGGCTCATAGAGATCAATTCAGACTCCAGCATCCTCTCTGATGGCAGCCATTGTCCCTGTTCCTACCATCCCACCTCCAACTTCCACTTCCCAATCCCGTTCCTCTCAACCCCAACCTATCCCAAGCACACAAACAGACGAGCATGCACACAAGACAGCACCCAAGATTGTCACAGGCAAAAACAAGCACCACACTTCATCGCACAGGCATTCGCACAATCACCATCCAGTTGCAGACACAACAATATCCACTATTTCCACTGTCTCCCCATCCTCCTCCTCCTCCTCCACCCCCCACCCAGTTATGTCTACACTGACACCTGCATGCACTACATCATCATCCACTACCAGCATCACCACACCAAGCAGAAAATACACCTCACTGGCAGACACCTCCACAACAGCCATGCACACGCCCCCTGTGTCCTCTCCCACTGTGTCTGTCCCCCCTCCTAAAGTACACAAACGCAAGCACTCAGACACCCAACAGGCATCCACCTCACAACAGCATACAGCCCATGCACCTGCACCCAAAAGCAGCAGACAGACACATCCAACAACCACTCCCTCCTCCTCCACTCCCATTCCTTCTCCTTCTTCCCGCCCCAATGTCCCTAAAAAACTGTTCCTGTCTACCATTGACCTCTTCTCTACCCCTCCCCCATCCTGCACATATGGCCAAGGTAGGAAGATCCCAGCCAAGCACCTCAGCCACACAGTCCACGGACCCAGTCCTCACCGCACCCACTCGTAGTGGAAAAAGATCCAGGCCACATGTCCTGAAGGGGAAGGAGCCTGCACCAGTCAGCCTAAAGGGGAAGGAGACTGCACCAGCAGGTAAGAAGGGAAAAGAGCCTGCACAAGCAGGCAGGAAGAGCAAGGAGCCTGCATCTGCCACCCGAACGGCGAAGGAACCTGCATCAGCAGGCAGGAAGATCAGGGAGCCTGCACCAGCAGGCAGGAAGATCAAGGAGCCTGCACAATGAACTGTGATGGAGCATCACCACCAACCATGGTTGTGCAGCCATCCAAGGTTGCAGGGGATGGGCAGGAGCCTCTCCCCACCAGCGGAACCACCACTGTGAGGCTCCGCCCAACAGTGGCCCCACCACCGTGCAGCTGTCCGAGGTTGCAGGGGATGGGCAGGAGCCTCCCCCCATCAGCAGCAGCGCCACTGTGCAGCCATCTGAGGTTGCAGGGGATGGGCAGGAGCCTACCTCCATCAGCAGCACCAGCACTATGCAGCCGTCCGAGGTTGCAGGGGATGGACAGGAGCCTCCCCCCACCAACAGCACCACCACTGTGCAGCCGTCACTGCCAGAGGACGGTATGTAATCCTGCATCCATGGGCTGCTGTGCAGCCT
Organism: Pleurodeles waltl; assembly: GCF_031143425.1. Lineage (NCBI taxonomy): Eukaryota > Metazoa > Chordata > Amphibia > Caudata > Salamandridae > Pleurodeles > Pleurodeles waltl. The sequence continues at coordinate 535,088,789 of NC_090445.1, read as the reverse complement.
GCCCCCTCCAAAACCAGTGGGCAAGACAAGCACCTGAGAGACGGTGGCCTTGCACTCCCCAGGATCAAGCACAGGGCACGTTGGCCCCTCCAGAAGCATTGGGTATGACACCCACCTGAGAGACTGTGGCCCATCACTCCCCAGGATCAAATGGGTATGACACCCACCTAATAGACTGTGGCCCATCACTCCCCAGGATCAAGCACAGGGCACACTTGCCCCTCCAGAACTAATTGGTATGACACCCACCTGAGAGTCTGTGAATCATCACTTCCCAGGATCAAGCACAGGGCACGTTGGCCCCTCCAGAACCAGTGGATATGGCACCCACCTGAGAGACTGTGGCTCATCACTCCCCAGGATCAAGCACAGGGCACGCTGGCCCCTCCAGAACCAGTGGGTATGACACCCACCTAAGAGACTGTGGCCCATCACTCCCCAGGATCAAGCACAGGGCACATTGGCACCTCCAGAACAAGTCGGTATGACACCGACTTGAGAGACTGTGGCCCATCACTCCCTAGGATCAAGCACAAGGCACGTTCCCCCCTCCAGAACCAGTGGGTATGATACCCAACTGAGAGACTGTGAACTGGCACTCCCCAGGATCAAGCACAGGGCACGTTGGCTCCTCCAGAACCAGTGGGTATAGACTGTGACCTTGCACTCCCCAGGATCAAGCACAGGGCATGTTGGCCCCTGCAGAACCAGTGGGCATGACACCCACCTGAGAGACTGTGGCCCATCACTCCCCAGTATCAAGCAAAGGGCACGGTGCCCCCTCCAGAACCAATGAGTATGTCACCCACCTGAGAGACTGTGGTCCATCACTCCCTAGGATCAAGCACAGGGCATGTTGCCCCATCCAGAACCAGTGGGTATGACACCCACCTGAGAGACTGTGGCCCATCACTCCCCAGGATCAAGCACAGGCCACGTTGGCCTCTCCAGAACCATTGGTCTTGTTACATCTCCCGGATGAGGTGCCCCCGTCCTCCTTCCCCCATCCCCCTGAGGTGCCTGTCTATTTACCAACTGATGTTCCTGCATTGTTCTCTTCATGTTGAAGCTGATGACATGTGTGGCCTTGGACCTTGGCCTGTGGCCATGTGATCTACGCACATTCTGGACTGGGCTGTGTCCCTTTTTCTGTACATATGTTTATATCTATTTTCTTGCATAACTTATTTTTCATACTGTGTTGATCTCATTACATTCACTTTTGAGAATTTGTTTTGTCCTTGCATTATTCAGCTGAGTTACGGGGTAAAATTGTTTTTGTAATGCATCTGGTTGTATGTATGGTGTGTGTGTCACTCTTGTTCTCCTCCCCCTCCCTTGTGTGCTAGGCGTCTGTACTCACCGTCATCGTCTTCGCTGGCATTGATGTTCATAGTGGAGCAGAACGTAGAAATCATCGTGAAGACATGCAGTTCAGGTTCCATGGCGCCGTGGTTGTTCACCTGTGTCACCAATGGTGAGTCCTTTCCCTTCTGAGCTCAGTTTCCGCCAGGCTTTTGATGTCATATGTACTGCCCCGGAAAAGGTGGCGGTTTGCAGTGTCTTAATATGGTGGGTGGAACATTGACTTTCGCCTGGCTGTAGGCGTCTCCCACTGTGGTGGCTGTTGTTTCCGCCCTGGCAGTCGGTGTGGTACATTGGTTGTCTATTGGTGATCTTTCCGCCATGGTCATAATTTGGTGGTAGTTACCACCGGCCTGCTGGCCGTATTACCGCCAGTTTTTCAACGACCGCCAGGGTCGTAATGCGGGCATTTGGTTTTATGAAATCACACAAGTAAGTTTCTAAACTATTGAATAAGGATGTTGTTTTTTCCTTGGGCATGCACCAGTATTTATTTGTACTTTAATTTGATGTTAAATATTTACGTTGGTGGCCTGGACTTGAAGTAGGGGCCTAGTTATTATTGTTTTTACTTTTTATTGAGTTTTCGTCTTTTGTAAAGAAAATGTGTTGCACAGCTACATGTTTGTAACATTTGCAATATTATTTTACTATGTGGCCTAGATTTCCCAAAGGGCCATCTAGTCAGTAGGCCCAGAGTTAGTAGTCATCAGTGCATGATATAAAAGTTGCAATGTCATACTCATTTAAGGGACGGATGGCACTGGATTCAATTTAAAATGTTGGCTATTTCTTGCATTTCATTTTTTTGCAAAAAGTGTGTGTGTTGTGGGGTAATATTTGATGGCATAGAAAGACGTTTACTGTTGTTGTGAACATTTTACAGCTCAGTTAATTTTCGTGTTTTGCATTGTTGAATTAATGTTAGTGTTTTCTTCAGTGTTACCACCATGCCTCCTTATGGCTAGTTATGTGTGTGTGTGTGTGTGTGTGTGTGTGTTTCATTGTCCACCATTTGTGTTCTCCATGCTGTATGGCCAGGGGCCATTTTGTGTAGTCTATGTCCATAGACTTGCATGTGTTCTTTGTTTTCCATACATCCTTGTTCGCAGTTGTTTTTTACCCATGTGGCTGCCAGCCATTTCATACATCTAGCCAATGTCCCTGTGCCATAAGCTTGCATGTGTTTTTTGTTTGCCATGCCTCCTTATTGTTCTTTTACCATGTTGTTGGCAGCTATTTTCTGCATCCACCCAGTGTGTCTATGCCATAGGCCTGCATGGTATTTTCTTTGTTCCCCATTCTTCTTTGCTCCTTGTTGTTGTTTGACCATGTGGCTTGTGGCCATTTTGTCCATACAGCCAGTGTCCCTTTGCCATATGCTTGCATGTGTTCTTTGTTTGCCATGCCTCCTTGTGGTTGTTTTACTATGTGGCTGGCAGCCATTTTGTACATCCAGCCAATGTGTCTATGCCATAGGCTTCCATGGGTTCTTCTTTGTTCCCCATGCCTCCTTGCATCGGGTTGTTGTTGTTTGAGCTTGTGACTGGCAGACATTTTCTGCATCCAGCCAGTGTCCATTTGCCATAGGCTTGCATGTGTTCTTTGTTTGCTAGGCCTCCTTGTTGCGCATGCAGCCAGTGTGCCTTCGACATATGCTTACATACAAACTTCGGCATTTATTGATATTTTTTTATTTTCGGTTAGTATTTTAATTTTCAATTTTAATTTTTGGCTTACATTTTTTATTCTATTTTATTTTTTAAATTGTAATTTTAATGTTTTTGTAAGTTTTTATTGAAATTTTTTATTTTAATGTTTTTACTTTTTAATTTTATTTTTTAATTGTAATATTTTTAAATGTATTGTTTTCATTTTAATTAGAAATTTTATTTTAGGTTTTTATTTAAAGTTTTAATTTGTATAATTTCTTGCATTTTTCTTTTTCTTTTTTAATTTTTTTCACTTTTAATTTTTTAATGTCTTCTTTCATTTTAACTCTAAATTTTGCCTTCTTCCATCCATCCATTCAGCCATCCATCCATTCATCCATCCCCATCCATTCTTCCATCCATCCATCCATCCATCCATCTATCTATCCATCCATCCATCCATCACCAAGGGCACACAGCCATACTACAGTGTTCAGTTTGTTTAGATGTGTAATAATTCCAATTCCTGTGGGACACCCTGGCTGTGGTGCACTGCAGACAAATCAGTAGCATAATTAATTTTCTAATGATTTTTCCATTTCCCCAGGAACACCTTGCTGCCATAAGTTTTTTAAGGATTATTCCATTTACCCGTGCACCTCTCTCTGAGTACCACAGGTGTCTCCATTAAAACAGATGGGAGTACAGCAAAGAGCTATATTTGCATGTTGTGCTGTCTGATTTGAAATGAAATATTTTGGTGTGGTGATGTGGTTCGACTTTACAATGTTTGATTAAATTGGTATTTATTACATAAGTAACCAACCACACTAATATTGCATCTGTGTGTACTATTTCAACCTGCAACAGTGGCCCGTTTCACTAACTGCAGAGACGTCACATCACCCACAGTTCTGCCAAAGAAAAAGCCTGTACAGTTAATCCTCCAATCTCTTCTGCTTGTGACACTGCTAAATGAGAGCTTTAGGATAGCCCCAAAGAAATGTGCTCCCAAGAAAGTGGCCAGTGAAAAGAAGCAGCTTTCCACCAGTAGAACCACAGTCTTTTTCGGGAGACGTTTGCCTGCCACACCTGCCTCCAGTGAGGAACCTGGGAGCAGCACTCCTGAATCTAAAGTCCCATCCCAATCAAAGCCCAAGACCATGCCTGTCATGACATGGTCTTCATCTAGCACTCCCACCTTAAAGTCATTACATTTTCCTCTCCCATTTTCTATAGACGCTTGACCTAAGTTCTAGGTAGGTCTCTTAACGTCGGGTGACACACTTACTCATGGACCATCCCTGTCGGATTCTTCACGGTCTTTATATATCCAATATATCTGACTTTATTTATACTATGCTTTCCTCATGTGGTTGGGTTTTCTTTCATCTGGACACATTTTGTAACAATTACCTTAAAAACCTTACAAATTCCTTTCCTATGGCATTTCTTCTTGCTTATGCCACATCACTGAGGTTTTGTCTGTCTTAATTCACTTACAGTGGGTGCACATCACTGTTGCCTGTATGGTACGCACTATAACCAATGTTTACTACTTTGTACCAATAGGTTTGACACTGATTTATCATTCATGCATACCATATCTTTCTACAGCCTTGAAAAAGTCACTGTGTGACAAAACACGTGTTGACTGTGCCTTACCGAATTTAATAAATCATCCTTTGGAACATCAAGAAGACTACTGTCATTAACATTTTGGACTCTCTGTACCAACTTTTACTGTCACTATGTACATTTACTGATCTTCATGAGTGCTGTGGTCTCCTTTGTATTTAGAGTATGAGTGATGTCGAAAGAGGCATGGGAAAAGAAATGTCCCAGAAAGTCTTAGAATCATGGAAGGGGATGATAGTAGTCAATCTGCTCCAAGGGATGTGGTACAGGCAGCACCGCCAGCACTCATATTTTTAAGGCCCAAACACAGACATGCACCAACCTATACCTGTATGCACTGCAGAGGGGCAATTGACACACCAACCTACCTCCATCTTTTCTTCAGGCATTGGCAGTAGCCCAGTAAGAAATAACTTCTCCCCAGTTTCGGACTTTTTTACGATTAGCAACAGAAGGGGAAATTGTGATTTACTCCATTTGCCACACAAGTTTTCGTCGAGGTAAGCCTGTTTGACATTATGGTACTGAAGGCCGGACGACCCAAATGAAAAAACATCATGCAATCTGGTGGGAGGACCACCTTAAAAAATTGCTGAACATGGCCGCATTGATAAAGGTGAGGAGAATTGGGAAGCATCAGCTACAACTGGTCAAATAATTGTGGAAGGCGAGGAAGAAGAGGGTGACATCCTCAAGCAAAGCAGCCCTGTCCCCAGCGCTAGGATCACCTGCCTCAGCGATCTCACAGTGGCACAGGAAGACTCAGAGTCATATAGCGACACCACGGCATACAGTGACTACACCACAATTCACATGGAGCCTACCTACCACCAGCTACATCTCAAAGCTCACCTGCATCATTGTCTCCACAAAAGAAGAAAATTCAGGCTACTATTACAGGCATGTTTAGGCAAGAGGGGCCCTATAACTGCAACCACCAAAAGGCACGTTTATACAATGGGTAGCTGGCAAAAATGTTAGCGGTGGACCTCCTCGATTTTTCTTTTGTGGAAGGAGTGGGGTTCATAGAGTTATGACAGCCACCTGCCCGAAATGGAAAGTTCAAAGTCTGACCTATTTTGCTAGCATTGCTGTTCCGGTGTTGCATCAGGATGTGCTGAAATTGGTTGGACAAGTTTTGCAACAAAGTGTTGTCCACATCATCTACTTGACGACAGACATGTGGACCAGTTGTAAGGCTACTGATTACGTGGGCACCACTGCACACTGGATCTCTTTTGTGTGGGTAAGTCTAAAGCTTTCTACAGGTCTTGGCCCTTAAGAAATTTTTAAGAACATTCTAGGGCATGCAACAGTAGCCATGTTCACCATGGAGAAATCACATACAGCTGCAAACATATTGGATACATTTAATAGCAAGGTGTCTGAATGGCTGTGACCCAGAGATCTCTGAATTGGATTTGTTGCCACAGAAAATGGCAGTAGCATAGTCAAGGCCAATCCAAAAGGTGGCTAATTCAGGTGTTTGGGCAGTGCATCAACCTGGTTGTGTAAGACTTTCCCGAAAAAGAAGACATAGTCAGCAACAGACTGTCCATCTGTAGATGAATCTGCACTCATTTCAGCCATTTTTTTAAAGCCCGGAAGCAGTTATGCATTATTCAGCATGGTAACAGAGTACCAATTAAAGCCCTGAAACAGGAGGTGACAGCATGTTGGAACTCAACCTATCATATGTTGCAATATCTGTTTGAGCAGTACAGACAGATCAATGACTATGCCATTCCAAGAGGAGGGGATGCAATGGGAAAGCTATGATCATGAATGCGGACAAATGAGGCCTAGTCAAATACCTGACACAGATGGTGCTCCCTTTTGAGGTTTTCGCGTGGAAAGTTAGGAAGGAGGACAGTAAAATCGGACATGCTATCCCATTGTTGCATCTGCTACAGGAGCACTTAAAGAAGGTGTCTGAAAGGTCCGCACTCGGAGGTGTGAATGAAAACTCAGACAAGCATGCCTTGGTTCAGACCCAAAGCTATTGCTTGACTTGTAGTGCAAGGCTGCAAAACAACATTATCAAATCCAAAGAGTACATCTCTGCCAAAATTCTTCCCACTTTTTTCATTCCTTTCTCTGAAGGGGATGTTTCAAAATAGAATAATGGGAATTGTTGAGCAAGCCAGAGAACTGGAAGAACAACTGGAACTTAGAGTCTCACGCGTAAATTCTGTGGTGCAGCATTCAACTCTTAGAAAGGGCAGTCTTGTCTCACAGCAGCCAACACCAGCAACAATAACAGTGGCAACAACAGCAACAGAAGAATCAGACCCAGCTTGTGTATTGGCTTGGTTTCAATTGGCAGGTCTTAAGACCAGTGCAGAGGTGAAGGCAGAAGAGGTCAAGAAAGTGGCAGCATCAATAACACTTCAGAGGTTGTTCCAGAAGTACCTGGATGGCCCAAAAGAGGTGTCTGTGGATCAAAACCCATTGATGTATTGGTATGGGAAGATGCACCAGTGGCCAGAACTCAGTAGACTGGCAATAAAGAATCTGGCTTGTCCTGTAGCCAGCGTATCTGCTGCACATGTGTTCAGTGTAGCTGGTGCAGTTGTTACAGTGTCTCACCTCAAAATGCGGAGAGATTAACCATGATCAAAATTAACAAGCATTTTATACCACCTGATTACACTGTTCCCGAAACACCAAAGGAGGAGGAAAATGGGTGAATGGTCAGAATCAAGTGTTTTTGCTGACCAAATTTTAGGTGATCCACCTGAGTTTGAGTGCAAATTCTACTTCCCGGATTGAGTATGCCAGTGCCACCATATAACGTTTTAACTATTTCTTGTTGAACCTCTTTCTTTCTTTACTTCTTTGCAAACAAATTAGCTAGTTGAACATTGTTTATGTTGGATTTATGCTGCCCTACCATTTTTAGTCACCTATTTGGCTGGATTGGAGTTGCAACAGTGTGCAGTGAAGAAGCCCCCACATTCCCTTTAGGACATACGAGACAATGACTGACCCTCTCACATGACATTACCTATCCTTTTTTTTTATTTTTACATCATATAGCTGGGCTGCCCAAGAAGATCATCGATAAAAAGACTGCCAGTGCCGATGCCAAAATATCAAAGTGTTGCTACAATTAAAAAGGAGATAATATTTTGTATGTACCTCTATGCTTGGATTAGAAGAGGTAACTACTAACTATTGCACCAATGAGTGGTGATATACTGAGTGATTGTGAGTCATGATGATGTATGTGGTAGCTGACAGGGAGGGAGTGCAACACATTTGTAAACTTGATTTTGATGATTTGCAATGCTTGGGGGCTGATGGGTGATCATTAGTTCCTGAAAGTCATTGCCCATTCCAGCTTAGCAAAATGTACCTGCAGGTTCCACTCCTTTTTTTCTGGTTCCTCAGCCACTTTAGTTGCCAAACAAATCCACCCAAATACTCCAATTCTGTTACTCTATTTTCCCTTCAACAGCATTGCACTACACAGGACTATCTCACTTAGTTTGGGACTGGGATGGAGTACTCAGGGCGAGACTACTGCAACAGCTAGAAGGAGAAAGCTATCCACTTCAAAGAGAAACCATGATGATGGTGAAGAGTCTGAGGCCTAGTACTCACCCAGCTCTATGGCCTGGAGAGCGGTGCACTGGTTTGGGAACTGCTGCTGAGTGTGTGTTTGCTGCATTGCTGCCTCAAACTTGAAGCTCCTCTTTATGTTCTTACTCTGCCTCTAAGTCTTCTTGGTATACTCCTGACTCCTCATGAAGCTAACCTTGCTTCCTTTTGTCCTTCCCCTTTACTCTGTAATACAGTTACTTTTTTCAGTATGCAGGCCTCCTTCTAGTAATCCCCTGTACGAACAAAACTTGGTGAAAGCTCAACACTCCAGCTTACCTACTGGACAGGTTCAATCAGGCACCCTTGAGTGACAGACATTCTGAGAAGAATGGAGATGCACCATCCAATTTGGTAATACAGTATAATTTCCATATTTGTACAATCACAACTTTTAGAACTGCACAGGTTAACTTCAATCCTTCATAATTTGTATTTTTCAAACCTAGAAGACAGAACATTTAGAGATATACTATCTTGGGTCTCTCTGGGGCTGAAGGACTGTTTGCAGTGCATTTAACTGAACAGTGTCATATTTATCCCTTCATTATTTCCTTCCACAACAGATTGTTGATGGTGTGCTGCTGAGCACCCCATTGAATATTGTCATTCTTTTGTGTAGTGTTTGTCTTTGTCACATCTTTACTACCTCCCCTTTCTCATCCATTCATTAAGCTCCTAACCCTCTCCCCCCGGGCTGTATGATTTATTGAGGTGTGACTTAATTTTACACTATAAATGGATCACAAACTTGCTGGTGTGGATGTGGTGAAAGTGATAACAACCACTGTATAACCTATTACCTGAGCAACATTCCACACTGGCCCCATCAACGTCATCATTCAGGCCTTGTGTTCTGTGTTGAATAAAGGATTAAACTTGTCCAACCACTCCTGACTCTGAGTCCACTTCTCCTCACTTAAGGATTTAATGTTTCTAAGTTTAATTTTCATTAAATACTAGCTCCCCACTGCTCAGAAGAAGTTGATATTGCTAGTTTTTATTATCATATCAGGTCCTCTTTGTTGTGTGTCAAATACTGTCATCGTGGTAGTCTAGAATCAGTCTTGTTAAAGATAATATGTAACCCACTAACCCTCTGTTTTCTTCCAATCTAGTTGACAGTGGTGGAGTTAAGATAAAATGTCACCTTGTGAAAACCCTGCAGTTAGAAGAATGAGTTATCAGCCTTTGCTTCATCTATTCAGGGAAGAGAAGAAATATGGACTGAAGTGATCGTGTTTAGTTGGTAATTAACTTCTACTGAAGAAGATGTTGTTTGTATGTATCTAGGTTTTTGTAGGCAAAATAGGCAATGCAATCATCCCCTAGTGGTCAATCTAGTTACAAATGGCAGCAGGAAAGGTATACATAAATGACATAGACTTTTTTAACCGATTTAAAAAACAGGCTACACTAAAAGACAGCAGTGCAAACTAAAACACCAAAATAAAGATTTGAGGCTTAAATGAAATAAAATAAAGTAACAGGAAAACCAGCCTTTTCCTCCCACAACAGGCCCACCCCTCTACCCAAACAAATGGCCGCCTTGTCCCCAAAGTATAACAAAAGTTCACAACAAAAGAAACAAAAGTCCACAACTCAAGTCCAAAGTGCAAAACTTGCTCCCAAATCCCTTTCCTACCCTCTCCACTCACAAGTGCCCCTCCCACCAAAACAAACATTTAAAAACAAGCCAGGAGAGGGCATTCTCCACACAGGTCCAGAGATCGTCCGGACCTGTGAGCCACCTAGTGGTTCAGGCACACAAAGTGTTGCAGAACGTGGTGTTGGAATATTCAATCTGAGTGTGAAGGGGGCAGCAGTGGTGGAACAGGGACAGACCGATGCCATCTGCCAGCTGTAATGATGGTCCTGCCATTTGGCAGCTGTAATGATGGTGCTGCTGGGATGCTGGAGGCGCTGGCAGCCAGGTGGAGGAGCTAGGACCGGCAGACATGTTGGCTGCTGCTGGGCATTGTCCTCCTCCTCCAGAAGGGTCAACAGCCACTGGTATTCACTGCAGATGCCCTCCAGCCAATGCTTCCACAGCTGGACTGCCATCTCCTGGTGAGTTGAATGTCCACCAGGAGTAGCAATAGTATGAAAATAAAAATAAAAGAGAAATTCTAAACAGTGGTCTGTGCAAACCGATTAGTAGAGTGATGTGGCTGATTATGACAAGTCAAAGGGCCATTTCATTGCCTCATTGTAGTTGACGAATGTCAAAAGGGTAAAATTTGAACTGGCACAAATCTGTTATGGAAGCCATGAAATATTAATCACTTGTACATAAATGTGGCGCATGCCAAAAGGTATTTTTCCAACTTTTTTTAGGTGGCTGGGACAGAAATTTGTAAAGAATAAAGGACTGAAGTACGAGGAGATGACAGAGTCGGCACTGGTAGGGAAGGGAAACACGCCTTTTGAATTTGCAATAGATTGACAGCTTTGTAAATGCTGCAACAACTGAAGCAGATGCACATTGCACAAACATCACTATTGTACTGCCGAATTGAACCATGCTGCAGATCCATCATAGTAGCATGGTTGACTAATGGGGAGGGAGATATGATGATGGGTGGGAAGATGCATATCTGCCTTGCTTCAACTACAGTGAGTTAAGGGAGAAGACAGAAATATAAAATACCCCTTCTTTGAACCAAAGCTTTGGTAACCATACAATCCAAGCAAAGTAGATGAACGGACCCGTCCCTTTCCAGAAGAGCCCCCTTATTTCTTGATCCAAGCAATTATACATTCATCTTTTCATTAATCTATTCTATTCACCCTTTGATATCCACTGTTTAAGCGTTACACTCTCGTCCATTCTTTCACCATTCCACTCCAGGCATCCATATATCCTCCCATCTATCCAAATACTCACCTATCCAGTATACACCTTTTCAAATACCCTGCTTTCACCTTTCCATCCATTTACCCATGCATTGTTTGTTAGCATTGCTTGTTACCATCCACCCATTTCTCATCCGAGCATACTTTTACCCATACACCCTTTACCCACGAAGCATCCTTTCACACCTTTCGCCCCTTTTATCCATCCTTTCACCTACCCATGTATTGCTTATCACTACTTCTGCATCATTTCCTCTAACCCACACATCCTTTAACTCATATTACTCCTTACTTTGCTTTTCCATCAAGCCATCATTTTTAGCGTCTGTTCATTATGAGCTTTTATCTGCTGATTTGCAGAGAGAAGGGGCCATTAATCACTCAACCACTGCTGCAGCTCCTAAATCAGGGGCTTCACAACCAATGCCCTTGCAATGAGCATACTAGTAATTGTCGGTGAGCAAGAGCAATATGACTGACTAACGCCTATCCCTGCTGCTGCTGGTTCTCCCCCTCCAATTGCCGCTGCATCTGGCGCACTGGTGCTGTCACTGGCCCCCTGGTGGTCAGTGCAGCTGGGAAAAATGTTACAAATTTTAGATTCCAAAAAAAATACAACCGCAATAGATCACTAGAGTTTTATCTTATTCTATTGTTCACGTTAGAAATGTTGCTAGTTGTTAGAAAAGCCAGGTAGACAAATCAACTGCAAATGTTCTGTAATGGAGGAGCAGAGCTAAGTGACTGAAGCACAATAAAGGGGTAAAATACTATGGTCAATCCAGGGAAACCTATAGTGAGGTCTTGGTTAGAAAATGCAATGGGCATGAGTAAGGCAAAGAAAACCTTCACAAACATACATAGAAATCTTGTTGATAAGAGTACCTGTCCTAAACATCTGTCCTCTTAGTATTAAAGTATCAGTCTGCAAGATATATAAGGGTAGAGGGGAACACTAAGCTTAGTAACAAAGCAGAAGAAAGCTAGTACAGACAAGAGGAAGTCAGGTACAGAAACATGAAAAATAGATAAATGCAGGGATAACAAGCATTTAACAAAGCTAGGATAGAATGAAAATAAGTATCAAAAAAGGTAGACAGGCACAGTAAAAATAAAACAAAAAATTATTTGAAATGAGGAGAGGTCAAAATTAGGGGAATAATAATAATAATATATCAAGAAAACGTCCAGGGGCCAGCAGATCTGCCAGCATCTGCACTGGTGGTGGCATTGTCACCCCATCTCCTCCTGGACCCGCCTCGGATGTTGCCCTCTTCTTCCCCTTGGGTGCTGAGGTAAGAAATAAAGAAGATTAAAAACAAGATTAGTGGTACAATTAATCTCCCAAAACATATTTTGACAAGCAGAGGCAAACACAGTAAAATTGTACTTTTCTAAATCAGATCACCTAGTATCGATCAACTTCACTCGGGTTGACATTACTTTAACTTTCCTAATTCCTACATGTTAAAAATGGGGTCTTTGGTTGACAGTCAGGTTACCCCCTGTTCAAGCAAGGACCCTCACTCTAGTCACGGTAAAAGAGGATCACCCTCAGCTAACCCCTGCTTACCCCCTTGGTAGCTTGGCAGAGCAGTAGGCTTAACTTCAGAGCGCTAGGTGTAAAGTATTTGTACCAACACACACAGTAACTTCATGTAAACACTACAAAATGACACAACACTGGTTTAGAAAAATAGGACATATTTATCTAAACAAAACAAGACCAAAATGACAAACATCCGACATACACAAGTCAAGTTATGAATTTTTAAAGATTAAACTCAAAAATAGCGCTTAGAAACAAAATTGCTTTGATGAGATGTTAACACGGCGTCGTTCCCAACAAGCCAACACCAGCGGCTCCGGACACGGAGTCGTTTAGACCCCCAAGTACAGTACCTTTGGTGAAGAGTGAAAACAAGCCGATGCGCAAAGTCGGGGATCGCGGCGTATGTGCGAAACGTTGAATCCGTGTACTTCGAGCGGCGTCAGTCACGACGTGGTGTGGCGACTTCCACAGAGTCACAGACTTCAGCGGGGCTGCTGTGGCGTCGGGCCTGCGAAGAGCATCACGTTCCAGCGAAGGTCACGGCATCTGGTGCAGGCAGTGTTACCAGATTCAGCAGCGGCGTCGGTCCGGAGTCGTCCGAAGTCAATTTCCTTGGATTTCCACCAGCTTTCCTTTCAAGGGCCCAGGGACTGGATAGGGCACCACTTGTCAGAGCAGGAGTCTCTCCAGAGACTCCAGGTGCTGGCAGAGAGAAGTCTTTGCTGTCCCTGAGTCTTCAAACAACAGGAGGCAAGCTCTAACTCAAGCCCTTGGAGATTTCTTCACAAGACGGAAGGCACACAAAGTCCAGTCTTTGCCCTCTTATTCTGGCAGAAGCAGCACTGCAGGAAAGCTCCACAAAGCTCAGTCACAGGCAGGGCAGCACTTCTTCCTCAGCTATCAGCTCTTCTCCAGGCAGAGGTTCCTCTTGGTTCCAGAAGTATTTCTAAAGTCTGTAGATTTGGGTGCCCTTCTTATACCCATTTTAGTCTTTGAAGTCACCTTTCTTCAAAGGGGACTCACACCTACTTGTGAAATCCTGCCATGCCCAGGCAAGGCATCAGACACACAGAAGGGGGTTGGAGCCGGCATTGTCAGAGGCAGGCACAGTCCTTTCAGATGAGAGTGACCACTCCACCCCTCCCTCCTAGCAGAGATGGCTAATCAGGAAATGCAGGTTACACCCCAGCCCCCTTTGTGTCACTGTCTAGTGCGAGGTGAAAAAAAATCCACAAACAAGGCAGAGTCACAGAATGGTTAAAGCAAGAAAATGCTCACTTTCTAAAAGTGGCATTTTCAAAGGCACAATCTTAAAATCAACTTTACTAAAAGATGTATTTTTAAATTGTGAGTTCAGGGACCCCAAACTCCACATGTCCATCTACTCTCTAGGGGAATCTACACTTTAATCATATTTAAAGGTAACCCCCATGTTATCCTATGGGAGAGACAGGCCTTGCAACAGTGAAAAACGAAATTGGCAGTATTTCACTGTCAGAACATTTAAACCACATTACTATATGTCCCACCTTATCCATACACTGCACCCTGCCCTTGGGGCTACCTAGGGCCTACCTTAGGGGTGCCTTACATGTAAGAAAAGGGAAGGTTTAGGCCTGGCAAGTGGGTACACTTGCCAAGTCGAATTTACAGTGTAAAAATACACTTACAGACACTGCAGTGGCAGGTCTGAGACATGATTACAGGGTTACTTGTGTGGGTGGCACAACCAGTGCTGCAGGCCCACTAGTAACATTTGATGTACAGGCCCTGGGCACCTCTAGTGCACTTTACTAGGGACTTAACAGTAAAACAAATATGCCAATCATGGAGAACCAATTACATACACATTTTACATGGAGAGCATAGGCACTTTAGCACTGGTTAGCAGTGGTAAAGTGCTCAGAGTTGAAAAGCCAACAGCAACAGGTCAGAAAAAAATAGGAGGCAGGAGGCAAAAAGACTGGGGATGACCCTGCATAAGCAAAAGTCCAACACTACACCTAAGCCCTACTTCAAATGTCCTAAACTACAGGCCATATTTACAAACCTTTGAGGCAGGGCAGTGCTTCACGCCTTCTGGCTGTACTGTCCTGCATCAAAAGAAAACAATAGGAATGCACTATATCTAGAAGATATGGTGCATTCCTGTCCTTGTTCCCTCCGTTGGTGCACAATGGGCTGCCATGTGCCAACACAGACACCCCTGCCCCAGGGTCCAAAGGCACCTGCATTGCAAGGGTGATTGTTTTGTGCAGGAAGGGACACATTCCTGCTAAAAAACAATCACAAGAGGAGTGCAGCACATAGAAAAAGGATAAAATAAGGAGAAATAAAGGCATTTCTTCTCGTTGTGTCTTCCTTACGCCTCCCCTGGGATAGCATAGGCTTTTGACGCATTCCCATATTTTTAAAACCTTGTAAATCTGGGAATGTGTCAAATGTTATGGGTGTTATGTGGGAACGCCCACAGTAACACACATGCCATGCCTCCCTGTCACAGGGTGAGTCAACGCAACAACTTGCGCTGCGTTGACTCAGTCCATATTTACAAGGCCATGAAAAGTGGGCTTTATGTGGCCTTGTAAATATGGCCCTGCAGTGTGTGCCGCTGGAACTTCACTAAACATGATTGTTGGCCCTGGACCCTTTACAGGGTGATTCCCCAAAGTTTTTGCCTTTTTCCTCCTTACTTTACTGACCCTTGTTGGCTGACGTTATGACTCTGAGCACTTTTTCACTGATAATCAGTGCTAAAGTGCATGTGCTCTCCCTTGTAAAATTGGTATGAATGGCTTATACCTAATTGGCATATTTAATTTACCTATAAGTCCCTTGTAAAGTGGTATCACTATACCCAGGGCCTGTAAATTAAATTCTACTAGTGGGCGTGCAGGGCTGCTTGCAGCACCCACTAAAGTAGCCTTTCAAACCTGTCTCGGGCCTGCTAGAACAGGGCCTTTGATCGATGTTTTCTGCCACAGCGACCTGGATTCTACATTTACTTTAGCAACACAAAAGGATGATGGACGGAATGTTGAACAATGCAAACACTCACCTCCAGCCACAGATCTGGGTTAAATCCATTGTTCTTTTGCTCATCATGCCACCCCAGTTTGAACCCAGCCATATGCAAATCAGTCTTGACCCTGTTCCGCATGGGAACAGTCAAGCCCAAACTGCCAAGCCAGGTCCTCCCTGGACCAGAAACAAGCATCCTGGGACTGGTTTCAGGGTATCACCCTTCATCAGACAGGCTAGCTTGAATCCAGTGGCGCAGTGAGCAAGGGACCCATGTCTGGGTATACCCTTCCCACTCAGGGCAACTTTAGCAACACAAAAGGATGATGGACAGAATGTTGAACAATGCAAACACTCACCCCCAGTCACAGATCTGGGTTAAATCCATTGTTCTTTTGCTCACCATGCCACCCCAGTTTGGACCCAGCCATATGCAAATCAGTCTTGACCCTGTTCTGCATGGGAACAGTCCAGCCCGAATTGCCAAGACAGCTCCTCCCTGGACCAGAAACAAGCATCCTGGGACGGGTTGCAGGGTATCACCCTTCATCAGTCAGGCTAGCTTGAATCCAGTGGCACAGTGATCAAGCGACCCATGTCTGGGCATGCTCTTCCCACTTAGGGCAACTCTAGCGACACAAAAGAATGATGGACGGAATGTTAAACAATGCAAACACTCACCTCCAGTCACAGATCTGGGTTAAATCCATAGTTCTTTTGCTCACCATGCCACCCCAGTTTGGACCCAGCCATATGCAAATGAGTGCTGACCCTGTTCTGCATGGGAACAGCGTGTGACCGTACCAGAGATTTACCGTCACATCGGGGCTTATTGAAGTGTTCCCTGCACTTGAAATAGTGCATTGCTGATGCTGAGACTCACCACTGCGACGCAGGGTTGTAATTGCCCCCTCGCGCCTTGGCGAGCGTGTTGCTAGGAAAACCTCACCACCACGACCCGGGCTCCCTAGAGATCCGAGCACGTCAGAGATACGCTGTTCCGAGTGCCACTGGGGCCACAGAAAGGACGACCAGAGCTGGTGAGCTCCTCAATGTGCCCCCGGGTGAAGCACACAACGTGAGGCTCCCCCGGGACACAAGCAGGCACCTACTCTGATGCCTGAACACCACTGCGGCCAGGGAAATGGCTGAGAGAGGGCTCGCGTACCGCATGCGGCTGCATCGGAGGGGGGAAGGAGGCCTCAATGGAGGCTCCCTGTCCCCTGGGCCCCCTTTTTCAATCACTGAGATTGTGGGTGGGAGGAAGCATCATCAGAGGCCACTGCACCATCAGGTCTCTCTCCCTCATGCCCCGTGGTGGGGTTATCTCTCGTTTGGGTTTTCCCCCGTGGAAGGGCCCAAAGTGGCCCGTAGGGGGAACCTAAGGGATCATTGGTCCCCAGAGGGGCCAGACGTGCAGACTTCGAGGGGGTGTGTGCCGCCCCCCCGATATAAACAGCACCCATTTTGTGCATATGAGCGCCGGGGGGGCACATATCGATCTTCTTGGCACAGGAGGTGCCTTCCAGAAGGAAACAGGTACTTTTCAGAGACTACCCATCTTTTCTTTCCTAATGTTTCTATTATTGGCATTATGGGTCTGATATGATCACCAGTTTGTTTTATGACATAACCTATGCTTTGTAATATTCCTCTTATGGACATTTATGGTAATACCAGGATAAGTGTATTGGCTGTATAACGTGATTCCTGACTACTGCTTATGTTGCAGAATCCCGAGTACTTACGTGTTCTAATGTGACTACTGTTTATTCTTGCAGAGTATTCTGTGTAACGTTCTGACAACTGCTAAGGTATCAGGATATTACTTCCATGTAATATTTGGTCTAATTATCTTCTGTGCAATACAGATTAGTTTTCTACATAGCCCATGTTGTGTTTACTTTGTGGAGTATATGGTTGTCAGCAGTGAGGATAGGACTTGCACTTGCACAATACAATTGTGACTCATTTTTGCACCGCAAATTGCACGTAGACCATTACACATTGTAATTCTCTATTTTTGTAATTACTCTCCTGTTCTCTCAAACCAGTCATTTTTATTTTTACTCCTGTGTTGTATACTTGCACTTGGGACTCTGGTGTTTTATGCCTGTGTTGTGCTGTCATCAAAATGGAGTCTACCTTTGACGTAGAAGACTTGTGGTTTTACACTCTTGAAGAGTTAAAGGGATTCTGCACGGAGAGAGGGATACCTGTTATGTGTGACTCACCAGCACTGCAGGTGGAGTCCAATGGTGGCAGCATTGATTGTAGTGTTAAGCACAATTCTTACCTACCCACAGACTTGGTACCTGGGTTCAAGGAGGGGCATGACATACGTCAGTGGCTGTGGGAGCATGAGGAAGCTCTAGTTGTGCGCAGCATCCCTGAGTGGGATTGGGGAACTGTCCTAGAGAGCTATATTCCTGAGGTGGAAAGGGATTCCCTACTGTCTGCAGAAGGGACTGAGAGGCAGGGGTATCCCCACATCAGAAAGGCCCTGATAGAAAAGTATGGTCTCACCCCTGAAGACTACAGGTTAAGGTTTAGAGGCAGCAAGAAGCGGTCTCACCAGTCTTGGGAGGATTTCATGGGGAATTGTTGCAAAGCACTAGAAGGATGGGTGGAGAGTAGCACAGCAACCACTTATGAAGGGATGTTTAATCTCATTTTAAGGAAGTACATGTTCCATTGCTGTTTTTCAGAGCTACGCCGATACCTGTCACACTGTGAGTTCTCTGACCCCAGGGAACTTGCAAAGGAGGCCGACCTCTGGCTTAGTGCTAGAGGAACTGGTCAGGCATTAAGGGCTGTCTTAGGTTCACCCCAGCAAGCGGTGGGGAAGTTTCTGTGAAAACCCGGCCAAGTTCTGAGCGGGGAGGGTGCAGGACCTAGAGGGACCTGTCCTCTTACGCGTGTCTTGGAAGGCACCCAGAAGGGGCCCCAAGGTCGTAATTTAACCGACCCAACAAGGTTCTGAGTGGAGAGGGTGCAGGTCCTGGATGGTCCTGTACCACACCGCAGGTCTTGGATGGCACCCAGAGGGGACCCCAGGGTGGGAAATTAGTCGTTACTAAAGGCCGATCCTCTGAAAGGGATCCCCTAGAATCTGAAGGAGGGGGAGGGACAACTGGAACCAGTGTCCGCCAGCTCTGGAGGCCAGCAGCACCTCCTCACAAAGGGCGGTGCAGACGCTTCCTTTGAAGGGTTTGAGGGAAAGGGAGGACCCTCCCCTAACTCATGTCCAGCCCAAGGGTGCGGCCCCTAGGTTGGGGAACAAGGTCATGGGCAACCCCCTAGATCTGGAAGTAGAGACTGCTGTACTCAGCATCCCTACTGTTTTGTTCCCTAGGAATTCCACTTCTGAGGGGAAGGGTTTGAGGGAGAGGGAGGACCCTCCCCAACTCATGTCCAGCCCAAGGGTACAAACCCTAGGTTGGAGAACCAGTTCATGGGCAACCCCCTTGACCTGTAGGTAGAGACAGCTGTCCCCAGTCTCTCTACCAATACTTCTAGGGGTATCACTCCTGGTGGGAGGGTGTGCAATTCTAGAAGGAGGGGCAGGAGGAGGAAAGGCTCTTTCCTGACCCCGGGTCAGCCAGAGGAGAAGGACCCTGGGTTGGGAGACCAGTTACAGAGGGGCTCCTCTGAACTGGTGGGTGAGCTGGCCTGGATGACTGACACCAGCACCCTGGGAGTTCTGGGGGTACCACTCCTCCACGGAGGGTGGGGAACCATAGATGGAGGGGCAGGGGGAAGAAAGACTCTCCCCTATTCAGGCTATGGGACCAGTCTCTAGGGTAGAAGACCAGTGGCAGGGGGTAACCCCTGAACTGGTGGGAAGTAGAGTGGAGAGAGGATGCTATGCACCTGGGGCTCCCGCCCCCCACTCAGAGAAGGTCCAGAGACCAGAGGCCCCGGGATGGCCTGGGACCTGGTTCTGGACACAGACAACTAGGACGCCTCCATGGGTTAGCTTAGATAGTCTGGGAAGCATAGACAGAGGGATCCAACTGGGTTCAGATTGGCATAGAACTGGATCATGCCCCTGCAGTTGCTGGCCAGGGTCCTGGTTCTATCACCTCAAGCAGGGAAGTCAATCAAGGTATTGATTGGTCCCCCCTGGCTTTAGGCTGGTAGGTGGTCATGTTGGACCTGGCCCTTTTACAGGGTCATTCCCCAAAGTTTTTGCCTTTTTCCTAATTACTTTTCTGATCCTTGTTGGCTGACGTCATGACTCTGAGCACTTTTCACTGCTAATCAGTGCTAAGGTGTACGCACTCTTCCTTGTAAACTTGGTATGATTGGCTTATACCTAATTGGCATATTTAATTTACCTATAAGTCCCTTGTAAAGTGGGATCGCTATACCCAGGGCCTGTAAATTAAATTCTACTAATGGGCCTGCAGCGCTGCTTGAGCCACCCACTGAAGTAGCCTTTCAAACCTCTCTAAGGCCTGCTTGCACAGGGCCTGTGTGCACAGTTTTCTGCCACAGGGATCTGGCATCTAAATGTACTTGCCATGCCCTGGACTCTCCTTTTACAACATGTAAGTCACCCCTAAGGTACACCATAGCTAGCCCTATGGCAGGGTGCCATGTATGTAGAAGGCAGGACACGTGCCTAGTAATGTGGCCTGTTCTGGTAGTGACAAACAGTCTATTTGGTTTCTCACTGCTGTGAGGGCTGCCTTCTCATACTATTGCATTGGAAATGCCCTGCCTTATGTGTAAGGGGTATTGTCTGATTTACGATGGATACCGTAGGCATGTTTGGTATGGTTGTGATGCTAGTGAGAAATGCTGCTTACTGGTGTAGGTGATTTTTTTATTACTATTACAGAAATGCCACTTCTAGAAGGTGAGCATTTCTCTGTGTTTATGACTCTGGTGTTTTGCAGCTTGACTCCAATCCATGTCTGGGCAGTGTGACAGTTGGGCTTTTTGCATAATTTTCAGACAGCCTGTACACCGGGAGGGTGGAGGTGTCACAGAGGTGCATTTACATACTGAATAGTCTTCCTGGGCTGAGAGAAGGGCGAGGCGGGGCACACCTGCATTTATAAAGGCTGTGCCCCGGCCTCACACAATAGGGGTCGTTTACCCCCCACTGATGTTTGGAGCCTGTACTGGAGGAGAGAAGGGGGCACTCCCGGAACCATTTGAAACTGTTTGGAACCTCCTCTCTCCCTCTTTGTAAAACAGACTTTAAACTGAGTATAAGTACAGGGGAACTTTCCCCACATTTGAGACATGCAGACATGAGGTGACTTACTTGGAACTGGACACAGGTCGCTGCTGAATAGGACTCACCAGGACCCACCTTGGACTGCTGCTGTTGTGCTGACCTGTGACCTGCTAGGTCACTAGGAGGAACTGCCACCATCTGCATCCCTTGTGCTGTCCTGTTGTTGGGGCCTGCTAGCCCTGTGATTTCTCCCCTCTTCTGGCTCCGGGGGAAGAGTGCCATGGCCCCTGGCCCCATCAACTCACCAGGCCGAGGAGTGCCGATTTTCCCCATATACAGTGCCTGGAGAGCGCTTTGCTGGGCCTCCCAGTGCTTCAAGCGCATGGCCGTACCGGAGATTCGCTGCTGCAACACGGGGCTTATTGAAGTGTTCCCCTGCACTTGAAATAGCGCATTTCTGATGCTGAGACTCACTGCTGAGACCTGGGGTCATAATTGCCCCCTTGCGCCTTGGCAAGCGCGTTGCTGAGAAAATCTCACCACCACAACCCGGGCTCCCTAGAGATCCGAGCGCGTCGGAGACATGCTGTACCTAGGGCCCCCAGGCCCAGCAGAAATGATGCCTGGAGCTGGTGAGCCGCGAGAGGTGCCCCAGGGGCATAAGCAGGCACCTACTCTGGTGCCTGCACACCACTGTGGCCCGGGAAAGGGCTGAGAGAGGGCTCGCACATTGCATCAGGTGCAGCCGCATCAGAGCGGGGAAGGAGGCCTCAACGGAGGCTCCCCGTCCCCTGGGCCCCCTTTTTCAATCACCGAGATCGCATGCGGGAGGAAGCCTCATCAGAGGTCCCCGCACCGTCAGGTCTCCCTCTCTTGTGCTCCTTGGTGGGGGGTTCGCTCGTTTGGGTCCCCCCCCCATGTGGAAGCGCCTGAAGTGGCCCATAGTGGTAACCTAAGGGATTGTGGGTCACCAGAGGGGCCCGACCTGCAGACCCCGAGGGGGTGCAAGTCACCCCCTCTCCCTGATATAAATGGCCCCCATTTTGCACATAGGAGCACCGGGGGCCCCACATATTGAACTCCTTGGCACATGAGGTACCAAGGAAACAGGTACTTTTCAGAGACTACCCATCTTTTTTTTCCTAATGTTTCTGTTACGGGCATTATGGGTCTGATATGATCACCTGTTTGTTTTATGACATAACCTATGCTTTCTAATGATACTCTTACGGACATTTATGGTAATACCAGGATAAGTGTATTGTGTAATGTGATTCCTGACTATTGCTTATGTTGCAGAATCCTGAGTACTTATGTGTTCTAATGTGACTACTGCTTATTCTTACAGAGTATTAGTAACCTCTGTAGCGTTCTGACAGCTGCTAAGGTAGCAGGATATTACTGCCATGTCTAATTATGTTTTGTGCAATACAGTTTATTTTTACATAGCTCAGTGTTGTGTTTACTTTGTTGAGTATATATTGCTTCACGTGTGTTGTGTGTGTTGTGCAAACGCTTTGCACAATGCCTCTGGGTTAGGGCTGACTGCTCCTGCTAAGCTACCAAGGGGGTGAGCAGGGGTTATCTTGGACGTGTAACTCCCTTGCCCTGACTAGAGTGGGTGGGTTCTGCCTGGCTAAGTTGCATACCCTAGCCAACCAGAAACCCCATTTTTAACAATGATGTTCCGGCAGTGCAAAGGGCATTGTAAATATAGCCTGACATTTACAACTAAGCACCACTAATAATGCATTCATATTGCAACAAATAATCTTTGCTTCTCAACCACATTTGATGCATAGATGCACACATTCTATGATGATATCATACTACACAAAACCCGGAGATTGCGAGAGATTGCATAAGCTACATAAAGAAAGGCTCAGAGAAGGGAATGCTAACTGACTGAGATTACCTATTATTACTACCACTATCTTATTCTTTATGACAGGAAGTGTCTTTTTCTGCATGGCTTCTCAAATAATCAGCCCAAACATGTGCAGAAGAGTACAATTAGGAAGCGCTGTATGAGCACCTGTCTAATTCAAAGTTGATCACATAATAAATACTCATTGTAACATAAACTTAACTTACCTCTGAGAGTCAGCAATGCTCATAGAAAAAAATGAGCATTGTGGACAGCACACAACAAATAAATAACTATTACTCACTCAGCCCCAACACCTTGATGCCCAGCAGGTCAAGCAAGTCCTGTTCACGGTCAATTATGTCAGTGCAAAAGTGCGCTGGACCTCAGTGTGCCGATGAACCAACTGGTGCACCCTCCCCCAGAGCAGGTGATGCTCCTGACACTGATGAAATTAAGGCAAATGAAGGGTTTATAATTTAGAAAAGGGTGGAATTGAAAAGATTAAGGGTGGATTTAAGTTAATCCCAGCCCCATGCACAGAGAGACAGTGAAAACAAAATGGGCATGCCCATGCGATCCGCATGGTGCTGTTCGCATGATATTTGCAATGCAAGAATGGAAATCACATTCCCAAACATGAAAAACATAGCAAGAACGGACGTGCCAAACAACTCAGCCCACTGGCGGAATTCTGCACAGCTTTCGTAGTTTTTAACCAGTTTTGTACAATTCTGTGTAGTGGGATGCCGTGAACTCTGCCCACCCCTATTTTATAGCAACATATAGTGATCTGGAAGGAACGTCAATCAATACAAAGCACACAAAGCACACAAAGACTCATATACTCAAAATTACACTACTCATTTGCCAGAGACAGCAAGACTGAAGGTCAACTGTGCCTGCTCTTGCACAGACACAGCAAGCACCAAAAAGTCCCATTGGAAAGGAAGAATAAACACATTACACATATCACAAGGCTGTATAGAACATGCACAAATCAATAAGTTACTTTGAAAGACAATCACACAAAAAGCTAAAGATTCAAACATTAGTACAGCAGTCAAAACAATTATTCAAACAGCCAAAGACACACATTAGGGAAAAAGATTACAAAATGAGTTGCTTATCAACCACAAGCCCACAAACTACAGATCTGATGAAGCTACACCCGCAAACAGGATTCACCACCAAGACAAAGGAAATTAGTGCCTCTACAATAAAAAAAAAAGAAAATGTAAACACAAATAAAAATGATAAAATATCAATCAAAAGACACTGATATTCCCCCGAGAGAAGGCATGACAAAGGCAAAAAAGACACCACCAGATGGAAGCAAACCTTACCCTAGAAGCAAATCCTCCACCACATATAACCATCCTACCAGGTGACTCGAGTGTTACCACTCACCCAGAGGCCTTACAAATTGAAGATACAACAAAAACAAAGGCTCTCCAAGGGAAGTGACCCTTCTACAAACTATCCCTGGTGTCTACTTGTCTTCTGCCTCCCCCCCCCCAGAGTGTGGATTGGTCTCAAAATAGCCAATCTGCACTCCGTGGGTGGAATGGAATGCAAAAAAAGAATATTCCTCTGGAGGAGCGACCCTTGCCCAAAGGGCGGCTCCTCAACAACAACAAAAAGCATGGGTATCTAGTGGGTTTCTACTCACCCTAGAGGGCGGTTTGGCCTAAAAAGTCTAATCTGCCTCTGCGGGGGGGAGGTGTCAAAGAAAAAAAATGATTTCCCTAAGGGAGCAACCCTTGTCCTAAATGTCACACCCCAACAAAAACAAAAAGCCCTAATGGGTAGTGGGCTTCCGCTCTCCCGCAGAGGGCCGATCAGCCAAAAATGGCCGCTCTGCCCTCATGAGGCACAGGAGGGGTCAGAATACAAAAACAAATTATCCCTCAAGGGGAGCTACCCTTAAGGGGTCACTCCCCACAATAAACAAAAACAGTAAACTCCCTGGCATCCAGTGTGTTTCATCCCCCCTGAGATGCACATTGGCTGAAAAAAAAAGGCAAACTACTCCGCTCCCAGGGGAGAGGTATGAGACATGGATATAGATTTGTCCCCTATGAGGAGCGACCCCTGTCGAAAGGGCTGCTCCCCAACATAAAATAAAGCCCTGGTGGTCTAGTGGTAAGATTCCTGCCCAACGATCGTGGCCCCACCATGATCTTGGAATCTTGGAGCAGGAATCCACTACAAACAGACATAGGGGAAAGGAAAAACTTTCCCCTGATGTCTGTTTTCTTAACCCTATCCCCCGTAGAAGGACTCACTTTTTGAATCTCCTCTCTCGCAGTGCGCTGGAAGCAAATGGCTTCCAGCGAGCGAGTCCCCAGCACCATTTGATGATGTTGTCATGCCGTGTGCACACTGATGTCATCAGATCGCCATGGGGGCAGGGGGATATAGGTCGCAGCAGAAGCACTTCCACTGCCACCTCCAATGGAGGAATGTTGCAGGGAGTTGCGTCACTAACTTGCATGAGAAGACAGGTGACTATTGTGTTTACTCCCAGTTTGTAGCTCCACCTGGTGGTAAGTACCTGTTGAAAACTGTGATAGAAATAACAATATATATTTTCTGCTGTTTAACCAGCAGCCATGTAACTATTTTATTTGAATTTAGCATGACGACTGGCCAAACACTGTATAATTTCTGCTATTTGGCCAGCAGGCAGGACCATAGTGATATTTCATTTATCTCCATGCCTGTTCTTATCTGCTGTTTAGGTGGTATAGTACCAGATTGTTGTGGCCTAAGCATTGTCTGATAAAAATATTGTACCCTGCATGTCATTCACAAAAATATTGTTCCATTGGAGTGAACAAGAAAAATCTACACCCAATGGAGTGATATTTTTGTAAATAAGAGTTAAGCCATTAAATTGTTAGGGAATATTTTTGTTATTGGTAATCTGACATGGAACCATTTAGGCATCAGCTGGATAATTTGTGAAATGTGTTTCTTATTTGCATAGTTGCTAGCCAAGCTGCACATAACATGTATTATAAAGTCAGACTGGAAACACTGTGAAATGTCTTTGCTGTTTGTGCAGCTTTACCTATAGAGTACATAATTTCCCTTCCATTTGTCCCATGGCAGGTTAAATAGAAGAGTCAATATTTACTATAGGAGAGGGGGTGGGGTGAAGTTTCAATATTTAGCATGGGGGGTGGGGGGGGGGAGGTGAAGTTTCAATATTTACCATGGGATCGGGGTGTAGTTTCAATATTTACTATGGGGAGCGGTGTGAGGCTAAAAACCCGTCTCCTTAACGTTCACTTGACTGTCAAATGTTTCAAAGGTCACGTTAGATGTATTTTTGGGTCCAACTGCAAATTTTGTTTTCATTACCCAGGGTACAGCACTATGAATGTAGCCGTTTCGGTTGGATTCCAACCTTCTGAAAAGAGGCAACTGATCAATATATCAAAACGAACCCAGCACTGCTTATTGTGTCACATTATTTCAAATTAATATAAAGGATACCAAAATTGCATGATATTTGCAGTCATTTGTTACGTGAGAATCCTTAAGCAACCCATAAAAAACTGTTTTTCTGGAAAGAAATATCCTTTGCCAAGGTTGCGGGCAAAGCACTTGATAGAAATCTTTATAATTATGAATGCCCTCTCCAAGATCGCCAGATAGCCCTTTTCAACTGCGTTTCACGAAGCAAGTGCCAGAGGTGACTCTTTGAATGGGCTGAAGGGTATTGTCAACACAAATAATGGAAATGCTTTATTTTCGCTCTAATACAGTGGTATGTTCAAGAAAACATAAAATCAAAATAGAAATGTTTGAAGACGCCCCTGGACAATTACAGAACAAAAGTGCTACGACACAGTTCATGGAAGCCTGCTTAGACGACCAATATTGTCAATCGTGCACTGCAGAATTGACTGGGAGCACTAGGGTTGAAGATTGGAAACAACAAGAGCAGGTTTTTGAATAAACATTTCACATTTTTTCGGTCAGATGAAGAATGAGACCAGACATTCATTTTCATGTGCCAGTCACACTGAATGAAAAACTGATTGAATTAATAAAAAGGAAGTAAAATGGAATACAATTTGTAACTTTTTAATGGTCCAACATTGTAAAGTCAATTTAATTGGTCTGTGATGGTTTTATTAACAAATTAAACTATATGACTGATATAGTTCCATATTTCTCCAGATAATACCAAGAGACTTCAGCATGGTTATAGCACTACAGGCATATTGTAATCTCATTTTTGAAGACGGCTTATTTCACCCTCCCACCTCAGCATCCAGGGTCAAATACCTCCCCCCAGAAGCACTTAAAAAATCATGCCAGGCACATCATTGCCAAAATAAGTTTTCACCAGCAGTTATTTGAGAATTGACAACATCTGTATCCTTATCTTGTCCCAAAAATCCTGGTTTCAATTAAATCACAGATTTAACACAATAACACAAAAACACAGCACCTCAGTTTGAAATATTCCCCTGTAATATAAATGTTGTCAGAAGAGTGGTCTGTTTCTCCCTAAAACTAAGGTTATGCTAGAGGTGGGAGAGCGACTGAAAGCTCGGGCCTGAATTTGGCTCTGGCTCAGTGCGAGGTCCTCTTAGAACCTCAAGCGCATAAAGAGACGAACCTTCATGGGGCTTCTGCTAGCCACCCTCTACCTACCCAGGATATGGGTTTACAGTCAGAGCTCCCAACTAAGGAGCTTGGAAACCAGGTTGGGGACTTGGCTTAGGCTCAACATCCTGTGAAACTTGGCAAATCACTTACATCTCCCCATACCTATTAAACATTAGAGTGACCTTGCGTAAGGAAACCTGCGCTCATGTAAAGTGCTCCAATGAATTCTGGTTTAGTTTGGCTATATAAAAACTGGGAAAAAATGTCAAAGTTCCAAAATACAGCCTTGACAGAACTAAAAACAAATATGTACAATTTAGTGGTTGATTTGTACGAAGTGAAACCAGAAAATCTGGATAAACTGTGGCTTCCCTGCTTAATTTGTGTGATCTTAGACATATATTTTATTTCACAGCACTTTTACATATCTGAGTTCAGAATACCAGTTATATAAAAACCTATTTTGTTTGATTTAATAGACATAATGCTGCTCTATAATAATCTGAGCCATGCACAAGGTTTATGTGAAAACTGTCATGCATCTTAGTTGAGGAATGGTTCAGGTTTAAAAACTGTCACTTTTAATAAAGTACTTTTCAGTGCAGTGCTATAATGGACTAATTAATGTCAAAGCTTCCACATGTTAAAGAAATACACTTTTTGGGATTTTGAAGAGTATTTCATGTGATGTTTGTTGTATAATTCACAAAGCAAACATTTTGAGGACTTAGCTTGTGCACAAGCTCTAAGATCTGAGCCATACTCTTAGCTCAGCTTTCCCTGCTAGTTTTAGGATACGCACTAAAACACACCTTAAATAAATACCCATATCGTGTCCACAGTTCTATCTTCTGCTCACCATTTTAACATCTCAGCCATCATTCTAAGGGGCTGATTTAAGAGCCCCTAGCGCCTCCTTGCACCACATTAGCATAATTTTTGTTACGCTAATGTGGCCCAATGAGGCCACAATCGTCACGCCAAATTTACGAAGTGGCGCAACGCATGCATTGTGCCACTATCTAAACCTTTGCGCTACATTGAGCCTACACCAGGTATAATGTATGCAAAGGTGGCGTTCCCCCGGTAGGGGAGACAAAAAAATGCTGCAAGTAAATCTAAGAGATTTCTTTGCCTCATGTTTTTCAGCACTTTCAAAGCCTGCTCAAAGCAGGCGTTAAAAAGTGGCACACCATTGTTTACAATGGGCCTCAATGGGCTTTGCAGGATTAGCGTGAACATTTTTTACTTTAATCCTGCAAAGCTCTGAACTAGCGTCCAAAATGTCGATGCTAGTTCCCCTAATTACCGCCATGGTGCACTGTATGTTAAATACAGCACACACATGGTGGGGTTAGGGGGGCTCTAAGGGGCGCAAGAAAAGTGGCTCTGCACTGGGTGCAGCAACACTTTTCTTAAATCAGGCCCTAAATATTGCAGAATGATCTCTCTTTTTCCTCACCCCCTCTCTAGTAGCTGTGCGAGGAGTGGTGTTAAATAAACGTGGAAGGGAACAATTACTTGCATTAGGATTGTCAAATAGGGTTTCCCAGAGAATTTTTTACAAGGTCACTGGTCTCTCCTAAAGAAAGCTCAAGTCCAGTGGCGTAACAAAGGGCCCCACAGCCCCTGCCGTGTAGGGTGGGGAGCGAGCTCCAGGGAGCCCCCTCAGCACAGTACCCTGAGCTCCAGGGAGGGGGAGGGGGCAGCACAGTACCCTGGCCTGGGAGCTCCTGAGTAAATTCGGAGGGGGCCCTTCCATGGACTTTGCGGGGGTTGTGATGTTTCCCTCAAGTTTTGTTACACCACTGCTCAAGTCCCTTGCCATGGCGCTCAGGATACTCACTCAAACATAAAGTGGGTCTTAACTAAATGTGCTTGGTTTCTGGTCATACGTGGGCGAACATTCCAAGGCTAAACTCTAGATACACTGCAACACAGTCATTAGTGTCAAAATAAAGTATAGCTGTCAAGTCAAGACTATGGGGGTCATTCTGACCCTGGCGGTAATTACCGCCATGGCGGAGGTTGGCAGTAGCACCGCCAACAGGCTGGCGGTGCACCGCTGGGCATTCTGACCGCGGCGGTTCAGCCGCGGCCAGAAACGGAAAGTCGGCGGTGTACCGCCGACTTTCCGCTGCCCTTGAGAATCCTCCATGGCGGCGGAGCGCGCTCCGCCCCCATGGGGATTCTGACACCCCCTACCGCCATCCTGAGACCCGCCAGGAACAGGATGGCGGTAGGGGGTGCTGCGGGGCCCCCGTAAGAGGGCCCCACAAAGTATTTCAGTGTCTGCTATGCAGACACTGAAATACGCGACGGGTGCCACTGCACCCGTCGCACCTTCCCACTCCGCCGGCTCAATTCTGAGCCGGCGTCTGGGAAGGCTGTTTCCCACTGGGCTGGCGGGCGGCCTTTTGGCGGTCGCCCGCCAGCCCAGTGGGAAACCCAGAATGACCGCCGCGGTCTTTCGACCGCGGTACGGTCTTCTGGCGGTTCCCGCTTGGCGGGCGGCTCCCGCCGCCCGCCAATATCAGAATCACCCCCTATATGTACACAACACCTTTAGTACCAATGTGTTTTGTGCGTTTTCGATATTGTAAATGTCTGCTGCTTTCTAAGGTTGTTTTATTCAGGTATTAGAGAATGTTAGCACCGTGGTTTGGTTGCATGACTTTGCTGCATGACTTCTCATGTGGACATGCGTACATAACACCCACATTGGTTGGAGTGATTGGCAGATCTTCGGCTGTTCGCTCAATGTGTACTTTCTTTTTGCAAATATGAAAAAACTTGTGGGTATGTTCTACGTGCCAACTTTGGTGTTGCTTAGTTTAGCTTTCAATGAACCGAGCTCATAATTTTTAATTGGACTTGATGTCTATTCCTCAATTCTCTCAGATTTTTGAACTAGCAGAAACTACAGTTTTTCATGCATTTCATAGAACAACAAGGCACCATTCCGAAAAGAGGACTGTCTGTTTTTGTGCTTAATGGGGTTCAGATGGACTCATATGCATTAGCCTAATGTTTCTGTGTCCTATTTGTATGCGTTAATTTAAGCGAGAAAGTCTCCATGTCATCATTACAGCGGCAGCTTATACCTGACTCGACTACTGAATGCAGCAGCAACCGAAGCTATAGTTCATGTGAAATTTCAATATAAAAGTGCTGTGCAAGGCCTAACTTGGCAGAAATGATTTGCATATATTGAAGGGATAATCAAGGCTGCCTTAAGAAAGGCGACATGTTAATGGCACCTCCCAGACTTTGCATTCATTTGATCCAGTGATGCATGCAGAAATTTGCTGTGATGGCTCATGGGCAATTTTCGTCATTGAGATAAACGTTGGGAAAACAGCAAATGGATTGCTAATGTTTTCTCGTGTAGTTAAGTTATCAGGTAAGATGTAATTGCCTTCTGGAAACCAGGGCAGGGTAATCGCTGAGTAAGGCTTAAACAATCGAAGGCTGATCATGTTTATGGTTTGCATAGCAGGGTTTTTTCGGTGGGGTACAATTTTAATGCGAAAGGGCACGATTTTTTTTATAATTCCAGACGAAGCTAATAGTACCAGGCAATTATTCACTTTGCGCCTTTGTATTAAAAGGGATGATGCATTTCTTTGATCAATCGTACTGGCTTTTTCGCCTGTAAAGGTTTGGATCATAACACTAGCACGACACAAGGTGGCAGGATTGGCCTTTGAGTCGTTTTTTCATCGCAGGTAAATTATGAACTAATTCCCATGTTGAATGAATTTGATGTCCCCAAGGACTGATGTGCAGAAGCATTTTACTCTGCAAAACTGGAACACATTGATTTTTGTGTGCCACTCTGGCGTGGGTTAGAAGATTGTGTGCTTAAGCTGCAGTGCAAATCAAATTTGGCCCCAAAATAATCCTATTCTTTAAGAACAAAATTGTGTGCTTGTGTATTGGGAACTTGGGGCATTTGGCAACACAGCATCTTGAATATAGCTGAATTAGATTACATGTTTTAAACTTAAGTGTTAGAATTTGTTTACAGGTAAAGGTCCTCCTTATTAGGAAACGAGCGTAAAAGCCCTAATGTGGTCCCAAAAGCAATAACGATGGTTTAAAACGAGTCCTGGCTTTTTATTGCTAAAAAGAGAAGTATTCATTATTGGCTAAATCACATAAGGCCATACAACGGAATGTTTGGGCTGCAGTGTTATGTCAACCTTTTTCTTTTTATAAAATGGGCTTTAGTAAGGGCACAGTTCCCAAACTGAAGAATATAATCGATCAGAAAGTGACTGACAACGTTTTTCATTTGATTTTCCACATCCGCTTGCCCTTGAATCAAAAGTGCCAAAATCCCTGCAAAACAGTAACTCCTTATTGTTGATAAAGTAATTACTTTGAGTGGCCTGACCCTGACCGTCCTAACAGAGGAACTTGTCTGTAATCCCTGTCTGCCACACGAAGGCCTGCAGGTGCTCCTCTCAGACAGACTTCCCTGCTCAGGGAGTTGCTTTGAAGTGCATTATTCAGTCCAGGCAGCGTATTCAGGTTAGTACACATTGCATTAAGGTAAAATACGCTGCTGGCCCCTCACTGTCCTTTCTGTGTTTTCCCATCCACGCAGCATCGGATTCGCCACAATTCCGTTCTGCAGGTGGAAAAACAACCCAGCGAAATGCCTACATTTCACTGACCATACAAGGATCTCGCCCTCTGCTCATGAGTTCCAAACACACTTCTTCTCAGTAAATGTGGTTTGACATATATTTTAGGCAAAGGCATAGAATGCAGAAGGAGTTTTCTAAACATATGCGGGGTATAGTGGCCACGTTCTAATTGCACAATTAAACACTCTAGAGGGCCCTGTTATTGAAATGCCCGTTCTTCACCCTCGTTATGATTGTCTTCAGCATAACTGGAGTGGTGGGCAACTATACCACAATAATGCCCACTAAAGCCTGTCCTAATAGTATATTATGAGGGATACAAACATCTAAGAGGTGGAATTCTGCACTTCACTATTGGAGTAAAAAGGCATACATTGATTTGGGGTTACATGCGCTCCTATTTAAAAGGGATGTGTTGTACCAAACTTAGTAAAACAGGCGTGAGGCTGAATTGAATATGTCTTCTCCCAGTCTAAGGTTGCAAGTCGGGCCAAAAAATGATGGAATGGAATGTGGCCCCAAATAATTATCATTAAAAGAGATTGTGCAAACATCCCGAGAACCACTTTTTTTGTTTTTCTCAGTGAGATGCATGGAGTACAAAAAGTATACCCAGGAAAATCGGCCTGAGGTTGCTTATGTTCACGTTCAGAGGAGACCTCGCTTGCCATTTGTGGCTGGACTGTTCCTGTTGGAGCAGGACCAAGGCTGAATTGTCTATGGCTGATTCCTGTCTGAGATTGCGGATTGCAGCAAAGATTAATTATCAGTGTCTGAGATTAATTCAAGCCATCTTTTTTTTGTTTTCCTCGGTGATCTATTTTCAAGCATCAGTAACCCAACACCCTCCTTTTGTGTATTGTAAATTAATATACTTTTTGCCCTTCTTTTTTCCATGCACGGACCTGTCACGAGATGGCAGGTTTGTACTGCATGACATGTACGCAAGGCCAATGTACTCAAGAGACCTGCACAAAGTATAGTGGTGAGATGCTGTCCCCTGCCCTATGTGAGTAGTACGGTCTATATTTCCTTTGAATCCTTGTAGTTTTGAAAATCCTGTCAGTAATTGTGAGCTGCACAATGCAGCACAAGATGGGCGAGTCCAAGAATATAAACAAGCATTTCTAATGCAATGGGTCTTGCAGTTGCTCAATTTGGAGCTATTGGCTTTGCAAATTCCTATCTGGACTTTTCTTGCCACATAAATTGAAAATGAAAAGTAAAACATTAGTTGACATTAGGGAGTTCATTCAAAGCACCATGGTCGCCATGAGCGGGAAGGAGAGACACAAAAGGAAAAATAAGTTTGCTCACAGTCAAACGTATGGGCAATTGTGCAAATATCCATATAACAGGGTGAGTCTGCAAGGCGGTAGCAAAACCGCCCCAAGGCAGGACAAACGTAAAATATTTACAAATGAAACCAAGTGATTTTTGAAAGACAAGCCCATGAACGAGTGAAAGTGCAGGGCGCGAGGTGGGTGTCCTTAAAAGCTCACAATTCTTACAAAAGGTCAAAGCGCTTGCGCAGTCATCATCCGCGTAGTGCTGTGGGATAATACTAAATGTGATGAACAAACCTGCAAGCCAATATAGAAGGCATCTGAAAGAAATAAGGTGTGTAGTGTTGACATGACGTATTCAGTCAGCAAACTCTTACTCTCGCCATGCTTAAATAGGACAAACCAGCTTGTAGGATTTTCGTTTCCTTTTTTGTTAGGTTTCTGTTATTGAGCACTTTAATTATGTTCCTCAGGATCGGTTATGTTCCAGTAATGTCTATGTAAGGAGATTATGCTAAGACATGACTTCCTATTGAGCAGTGTAATAACCAAAAACAGCTTTAAAAAAGTTACAATATTCCTAAAGTTCTCATGAGTAGTATAAAGAAACAATGTTCTGGAGCAGCAGATAACTACTATATTCTATGAACAGTTAACTTCTGCAGCATAAGACAATTAAACACAAATCGAGCCCATGGATGTTGCAGAACTACAAGTGAGTGGCCAAAATATAACAGCTTGCCCAAGGTCGCACTGAGTATCAAAACTGGAAATAGCACTGACTCAGATTCATAATTGTAATAAAATATTTTCTTTAATTAATATCAAACATATTGCATTTGGAGCAAGACGTTTTGGCAGTAGGGCTATCACCAACACAACCATATTTTTGCTTTTTGTGCTCTCAGAGAACGGGTGAGGGTTTATGACTACTAGCCCACCTGTTCTGCTATTCTGCCCTCTTTAGCCTTGATTACGATGCATCAGTAATTCCGCTGTATTTACTGCTCTCGAGGAAGAACGATAGCCTGGGGTTATTTATTAAATGCAATACATTGTACTATTAAGATTCCTGTCGTCATGTGAAAATGACATGCACGCTTTCTTGCTCACCTCGTGAAAATCTGTATGATGTGGTGTTTACCGAACACATTTTGGCAGGTTATGGTGAAAAAACCCGACTGTTGATTTGTAACAAAAAATCCACCACTCCGACAGCCGTGCAAACAGGAGTTTTATCACGGGTGTGAAAATGTTACGAGGCGCTAGTAATTGAGGCCAGAACAGAATGCCTGAATAACCTTCATCCGTACTGTTGTTTGCTGGTCTATACAAGCGAGACAGTCAAGAAAGTCCTGGCACTGTATTCCATCTTAACCAGTACCTCTGGGATTTATTTCGACAAGTTGAACCATATCTACCCATAATTACCATATCTGCCATGAAAGCATCATGTCTGCAGAAGCCAGAGGTGTGTTAAAAAATTGCCAGTTATTTACTAAGACTTTGCCATTGTTTGCTGTCACGAAAGGAGTTTCCAGCTGACAGGAGGGGCAATCATTTTCTTGATTTCGCTACAGTTAACAAGTACACAATCATTTTGTTGAAATGCGCCTAATTGACTCATAGTCAATCTTTAATCTGTACGTCCTTCTGAGACTATTCATGGTGTTGACACAGTCTTCTTTTGAGACTTGAATTTGTTAGTATTTTGTGCTGCCTAGCCCTCCTCGTTCTGTGATGGGAATCGCCACTTAAATGGTAAAACATTAAAGCCACGCGACTTCATTTTCACTTATCCTTTTGTTTCGCACTGCCTTCTATGTTGACACAGCCCACTCTGCTCTGATATTAGTACTGTGTATTATACCTGTAAAATCTCCTGGTGCCTGCGCCTGATTTTCCGTGCAGCTCGTGTTTATTTCTTTCCATGTTCTTGGGCAGACTTAGGCCCTCATAACAACCCTGGTGGTTGGTGATAAAGCGGCGGTAATACCGCCAACAGGCCGGCGGTAAGAAATATGAAATTATGACCATGGCGGAAACCGCTCAGACAGACAGCCACTTTAACACACCGACCGCCAGGGTGAAACTAACAGGCACCAAGGCGGTAACCACCAACAGCCAGGTGGCAGACAATGTACCACCCACAGTAATAAGACACACCTATCTTTCACCTTTTCCGGGGCGGTTCCAACGACACCAAAAGCCTGGCGGAAACACTGCACAGAAGGGAAACAACTCACCTCTGGAGACTCAGGGAACAACCACGCCGCCATGGAGCCCGACTTGCATGCCTTCCCTGTGCTCTTCTTCCTTCTGCTCCATTACGAATGCCAACACCAGCGAAGACGACCATGGTGAGTACTGCCGCCTAGCACAGAGGGGAGGGGGGGAGATAAAAGAGAGTGACACACACACGCAACACGCAACACCCCCACCCCCAACACCACCCACACAACCAGATGAAGTAACATAACATATATGCCCTGTACCTCTCTGGAATAATGCAAGAACAACTACTATAGTGTAAAAATGCTGTAATAAGATAAATATAGGTGAAATTTGTGCATCCAAATCAAAAAGTACATACATATTCACAAGGCAAAGGAAACTGCCCAGTCCTCAATGTCCGTGGGCCACAGGGCCACATCACAAAGTCCAAGGCCCAACCTCACTTCTGCAACAACACGGAGAGAACACTGCAGGGGCATCAGGTCGAAAACAGATAGCCCATGGATGCAGGACTACACTCTGTCCACCGGCGGTGACGGCTGCTCAGTGGTGGCAGTGGTGGTGCAGGTGGCGGTGCTGGCAGTGGTGGGGGGAGGCTCCAGCCCTTCCCCTGCAGCCTCGGACAGCTGCCCTCTGGGGCTGCTGCTGCTGGCAGTGGTGCTGGTGGCGCTGCTGGCAGTGGTGGGGGGAGGCTCCAGCCCTTCCCCTGCAGCCTCGGATGGCTGCCCACTGGGGCTGCTGCAGCTGGCAGTGTTGCTGGTGGCGGTGCTGGCAGTGGTGGGGGGAGGCTCCAGCCCTTCCCCTGCAGCCTCGGACGGCTGCCCACTGGGGCTGCTGCGGCTGGCAGTGGTGCTGGTGGCAGTGCTGGCAGTGGTGGGGGGAGGCTCCAGCCCTTCCCCTGCAGCCTCGGATGGGTGAACCACCATGGTTGGTGGTGGGGGCTCAGACTGATTCCCAGCACCGGGCCTCTTGTAGTTTTTGCATGCTGGTGCAGGTCCCTTGCCCTTCCTGCCAGCAGTTGGGATTGCTCCTTGCTCCTTTTGGCAGCAGCTGGGGACTGCTCCTTGTCCTTCCTCTCAGCAGCCGGGGATTGCTCTTTGCCCTTCCTTTTACCAGCTGTGGGTGCCTCCTTGCCCTTCTTTTTGCAACTGGGGGTGCTTCCTTGCCCTTTCCTGCAGCAGCTGGGGGTGCCTCCTTGCCCTTCCTTGCAGCACTTGGTGCAGGCACCCTATCAGTGTGGCCTCCTTGTGCCCGGGATCCTCTCCCACCTTGTGTAGTTGTGGACACTACTGTGCCCCTGGACTGGGTGGCTGATGTGCTTTGCTGGGTTCTGACCACCTTGGCCTGATGCAAGGGACGGGGTAGAGGTAGGGAAGAGGTCAATGTTGGTGAGGGAAAGCTTCTTAGGGAAATTAGGGCGGGAAGAGGGAGATGGTTTGAGAGTGGAGGAAGAGGGAGTGGTTGTAGGAGGTGTCTGTCTGCTGTGTTTGGGTGCAGGTGCATGGGCTGGATGCTGTTGTGAGGTGGATGGCTGTTGGGTGACTGAGTGCTTGCGTTTGTATACTTTGGGAGCAGGGGGCACAGTGGGAGAGGACACGGGACGTGTGCATGGAAGTGGGAGTGGTGACTGCCAATGAGAGGCATGTGCTGATCGGTGTGCTGGTGATGGGGGTAGTGGAAGAAGATGTAGTGCATGCAGGTATGAGTGGAGAAAAACTGGGAGGGAGGTGGACAAGGAGGAGGAGGGGGCCACAGTGGAGGCAGTGGATGTTGGTGTGTCTGATTCTGGATGGTGTTTGTGTGAGTTCCTGTGGGATGAAGTGTGGTGCTTGTGTTTGCCATGTCCACTCTTGTGTGTTGTCCTGGGTGCATACTCATCTGCCTGTGTTCTTGGGATAGGTTGGGGTTGAGGAGAATGGGATTGAGTAGAGGAAGTTGGAGTGGGGAAGCTCGAAAGGAGGCCAGAGCCTGGATTGATCTCTATTGGGCCACCATGCCAGTGTGAATGCCCTCAAGGAATGCATTTGTCTGTTGCACTTGGGCTGCCAGCCCCTGGATGGCATTCACAATGGTTGCCTGCCCAACAGAGATAGATTGCAGGAGGTCAATAGCCGCCTCACTCAGGGCAGCAGGGCTAACTGGGGCAGGGCCTGAGGTGCCTGGGGCGAAGGAGATGCCCACCCTCCTGGGTGAGTAGGCACGGGAAACTCGCTGAGGGGCTGCCGGGAGGGCAGTGCTGGTACGGGGGGTGTCGGCTGTACCGGTAGCTGGGATGGACACAGAGGTGTCTGCCACCACCGGGGAGCTTCCATCGGAGGTGGAATCCGTGTCCGAACTGTCCACTCCTGTGTCCGCTGTGGTGCTCCCCTTGCCCTCTGCACCCAAAATCAGCAGACAGACATTTCCAAGAACCACTCCCTCTTCCTCCACTCCCAAACCTTCTCCCTCTTCCCACCCCAGTGTCCCTAAAAATCTGTTCCTATCCACCATTGACCTTTTCCCTCCTCCTCCTCCCCGTCCTGCACGTCTTGCCAGAGTGGGAAGAACCCAGCCAAGCACCTCAGCCACCAAGTCCACGGGCGCAGTCGTCACCACAGCCGCTCGTGGTGGAAAGGGATCCAGGGCACATGTCCAGAGGGTGAAGGAGCCTGCCCAAGCTGCTGCCAAGAAGGGAAAGGAGTCTGTCCAAGCTGCTGCCAAGAAGGGAAATTAGCCTGCCCAAGCTGCTGCCAAGAAGGGAATGGAGCCTGCACCAGCAGGCAGGAGAGCAAGGGGCCTGGGCCAGGAACTGTGATGGTGCACCCACCACCAACCATGGTTGTGCAGCCGTCCGAGGTTGCAGGGGATGGGCAGGATCCTTCCCCCACCAGCAGCACCACCACCTCCAGTGAGCAGTTGTCCGAGGTTTCAAGAGATGGGCAGGAGCCTGCCCCCACCAGCAGCACTACCACCATCACCACCACCTCCAGTGAGCAGCCGTCTGAGGTTGCAGGGGATGGGCAGGAGCCTCCCCCCACCAGCAGCAGCACCACCACTGAGCAGCCGTCACAGTTGGCGGGTGGTATGTAATCCTGCCTCCATGGGCTGCTGTGCGGCCTGCCCTCTGCAAATCCAGTGGCTATGACACCCACTTGAGAGATTGTGAACTTGCACTCCCCAGGATTAAGCACACAGGGCACGATGCCCCCTCCAGAACCGGTGGGTAAGACACCCACCTTCCCCAGACTCACCAGGATCAGGAGAACAGGGCACAATGCCCCCTCCAGAACCAGTGGGTAAGACACCCCCCTACCCCAGACTCACCAGGATCAGGAGAACAGGGCACAATGCCCCCTCCAGAACCAGTGGGTAAGACACCCACCTTCCCCAGACTCCCCAGGATTAAGAGCACAGGGCACAATGCCCCCTTCATAACCAGTGGGTAAGACACCCACCCTCCCCAGACTCACCAGGATCAAGAGCACAGGGCACGATACCCCCTCCAGAACCAGTGGGTAAGACACCCACTTACCCCAGACTCACAAGGATCAAGAGCACAGGGCATGATGCCTCCTCCAGAACCAGTGGGCAAGTCACCCACTCGAGAGACTGTGGCCTTGCACTCCCCAGGACCAAGCACAGGGCATGTTGCCCCCTCCAGAGCAAGTGGGCAAGTCACCCACTCGAGAGACTGTGGCCTTGCACTCCCCAGGACCAAGCACAGGGCATGTTCCCCCTCCAGAACTAATGGTGTTTTTCCATCTCCTGGCTGAGGTGCCCTCCCGTTCCCCATCCCCCTGAGGTGCCTGCCTATTTACCAACAGATGCCCCTGCAGTGTTCTCTCCATGTGGAGGCAGGTGCCATGTTTGGCTTTGGACTTTGGCCTGTGGCCATTTGGACTATGTACATTGTGGACTGGGCTGTGTCCCTTTTTGTGTACATATGTATATATCTCTTGTCTTGACTCACTTATTTATTTTCATGTGTTTCTCTCATTACATTCACTTTCTCAAAATCGTTTTGTCCTTGCATTATTCATTCGAGGTACGGGGTACAAATATTTTAGTATTACAGATGAATGTCTGTATGGTGTTGGGGGGGATGTGTGTTGCGTGTGTGTCACTCTCTTTTTCCTCCCTCCCTCCCTTGTGTGCTAGGTGGCTGTACTCCCCATCGTCATCTTCGGCGTTTGTTGTGGAGCAGTACGTAGAAAATCATGGGAAAGACATGCAGCTCGGGCTCCATGGTGGCATGGTTGTTCCCTGTGTCTCCAATGGTGAGTCCTTTCACTTCTGTGCAGTGTTTCTGCCAGGCTTTTGATGTTGTTGGTACCGCCCTGTAAAAGGTGGTGGAATCGTGTGTCTTAATATGGTGGGCGGAACATTGACTTCCACCTGGCTGTAGGCGTCTACCGCCGTGGTGGCTGTGGTTTCCACCCTGGCAGTCGGTGTGGTACATTGGCTGTCTATGGGAGATAACACTGCTATGGTCATAATTTGGCAGTAATTACCACTGGCCTGTTTGTGGTAATACCACCACTTTACCACCAACCGCAAGGGTTGTAATGAGGGCCTCAATCAGTCCCGGTGTCTCGCCCATAGAGTATACTTTATCTCTCCCAGCCATGTGAGCAACTAAAGAGCTGTAGATCCTCCCCACCCACCCCGAATAAACATTAGTGTTGAAACAAAATGTTTTTACTCCAAAAATACAAAGAGTTTCAAGTTACTTTTCAAGAACTGGAATCCCACTATTCCTTTGAGGTTTTGGTCCTGGTAAACGGTCCTCAGGTAGGATGTGCTGTTCTGCAGAGAGCTGATTAGCTCAATTAGAAGATTCTCACTTTTTGCTGGGCCCGGTGTTAGCGACACCAGTGTAATAGTTAGTAACAGTAGCCCCGTAGCTCGGGTCAAGAAGAAGGCACATATGTTGAAGATGTTGCGTTCACCAGGACGCACGACCTGGGAATGCAAACTGTAGTTCTCCCTCGAACACATACAGTCTTATTTTTTTATGTAAACAGAGCGGTGGGGCGAGAACATGTACTTAATTAATTGCCAATTGTCAACATTTACTCAAGGCAACAGATAAGACATTTTAAAAGAAGCAATGAGTGTTTTTCACTTTTTAGTCGTTCTCCAAAGCTTTCTCAGTTGCCACCTGACTTGGGACTCAGCAGAGTAACACGAGAGACTGGATTAATCGAGAGTAGAAAATGTGTTAGAGAACACAGTACATAAAAAATGAGTACAACAACCGCCCTCTTGGAATTTGGAAGAATTTCTTGAGAAGCCTGTGCCCAAGAATACCCAGAGATGAGCGTAACCCGCCAAAAAGATTAGAAACTATAGGACGCTTGGAAATGCATGTGTGCAGGGACAGCATCCGCAAATCTCGACGAAAAAAATACCGTGATCGCGCTGTGTAAAACCCAGCGAGATTGCGTTGTGTAGGAACGAAAAAGTAGTCCACAAACCAAGCGGAACACAAGAAGCCTTGTATGTTTGCAGTTCTTCGGCTGGTGCGCTTGAGGAGGACTAAACACCAGAACAGGCATGACGTAGGCATTCCTTTCACAAATGAAATAAAGCGAATTTTAAAATGCTAGCCCACAAACCAATGAAAGTGAGGGCGTGGTTAAAAGCCTGCACAGAGATTACAACAGTCCAGAGCCCTCGCGCCCTCGACCCAATAAAAAGCAAATGACTGGATCAGATGATAAATCTGACTATCCCTTAGGACTGTAGCTTTGCAAATTCGATGAAAAGCTTCTCCGTATACTGACAAGTGACACAAGTGATAAGGTAGTGTTTGTACTAACAAGGTATCTTCAATGTGCCTGGGCAGTACGATCCAGAGAGAGTTTACAGCTGATTGGTTAAGACTGCACAGACTGATAGGTTATAAATTGTGTGATATTATAGATTGATCTTAATCAGTGGCATGTTTTTAAGACCTAATGAATATACGTTTCTAGTGTTTTGTAAATGTTTTCAGGGTTTGGACAGCTGTCAACTGTGTGTCATTTTAGATCAGTCTTATCCAAGTTTCAACTTTTTAAATGAATGACTATAGGTATTTACAATTTTTTCTTAAATTGCTTTTATGGCTTTTTGCCGATATAAAGATATTTATTATTAGTAAATGATTGGATCAGATGATAAATCTGACCATCCCTTAGGACTGTAGCTTTGCAAATTCGATCAAAAGCCTGTTTGAGTAGTGCAGAGATTAACTGACTCTTGAAATTCAAGTTTTTATTTTGCGATCTCTTATTTTTACAAAAAAAAAAAGAAAACCTTTTTGAGGGGATCATTTGCCATGTCTGATACTAATGTATTTTGTTGGACTGGCTGCTGCTCAGTCCCCTGACCTAGGCTTGCAGCCAGGATGTAGGGAGTTACAAGCTCTTTTATGTACAGAACTGGTGAGAAGTGTTTAATGTTGTCATTTTACTCTCCTGGAGGCAGGAGTCCGTCTTTACAGCTTGTTTTCTGCTCTCAGGGGCATATTTATAATGCCCTAGCACCGCCTTGCGCCACATTAATATCATTATTTTTTACGTTATTGTGGCCCAACGAGGCAGAAAACCCTGTGCCGTATTTACAGGGTGGCGCAATGCATGCATTGCGCCACCATGTAACCCTTTGTGCTACATAATGTATTCAAAGGGAGTGTTCCCCATTAGGGGAGCCGGAAAATGGCGTAAGGAAATCTATGAGATTTCCATGAGCCATTTTTTATGTCACTTTTAACGCCTGCAATATTTTGGTGCTACTCCTGCAAAGTACATCAATAGCGTCATGTGCAATGACGCTATTGCCCCCACCCTGCACCATGGTGCGACTTATTTTAAATACAGTGCACACATGGTGGTGTTGGGGGGGTGCTAAGGGGCGCAGGGAAAGTGGCACTGTACTGCGCAGCTCCACTTTCCATAAATCTTCCCCTCAGTGTTTTAAGTTGTATCAGCAGCAATTTGCAGATGTGAATCTCCGAGTGCAGCGCAAAGTTTGTGGACGACCATAAGGGATGAGATTACTTCTAATTTTTTTCCTAACAGTGCTTCAAGTAGAAACCCAGAAGTAGATGAAGGTGCATGTGTGTGTGTGAGACACTTGCATGTTGTATGTTTTTAACTTGGGGTCCCATGGCACCTGATGTCCCAGAACACACCCCCTTGGTCTAATATCGTACAATTAGAGGCATTTCATCCTACACATCTTGTAGTGTTGGCTGAATCAGTTGAGAAGTCACATCAAGAACAACGTGTTCTGATGGATAGAACTACCTGTGGATTCCTCACCTTATTAATTCTCCCAATGTGGCTACATTAGACGGAAATTTTCTTCCTAACTCTTCACGTCAACTAGGACATCACAATTGCACGGCTCCGCATGCGACTCCGTCTGACGTCATCGTGACAATAAGAAGCCCTCACCGGCATGCTGACGTCAGTTCCCTTTTATCTGTGCCTTTGACACTAACGTTTTTTCCTGGATCTCGAACAGTTACTGTTTCAAAGGTGTTCTTGTTGTCTAGTTACAATGTTCATGAGTGTGGGGGTTGCATGTCGGTCACAGATCCTCATGAGGACTGCTTGTGGTGCCTAATCTCGGACCATGGAGGGGTGCGTGTCCTGCCAGTGGATGAACCC
This sequence comes from Pleurodeles waltl, assembly GCF_031143425.1. NCBI lineage: Eukaryota > Metazoa > Chordata > Amphibia > Caudata > Salamandridae > Pleurodeles > Pleurodeles waltl. The sequence goes on along the minus strand of NC_090445.1, from coordinate 535,045,602 downwards.
GAAGGCCATGAAAGAGAGAGAGGCTAAGCTCTTCTTGGCAAAAGCTAAGAAGGAGCATAAGGGTCATCGAAGATCTAAGGCGAGGGACTTTTCCTCACATAAGTCCTTGAGGTCTCATAAGAAGCCATGCCGGCACGATTCTCGACGCCGTTCTTCCAAAGATCGGTTTCGGTTCCGTACGGCGTGGGAGGTCAGTCCAATGATTACTCTTCAGAGTCCACAGGCTTCTCCGGCGCCGTCAGTGATTGAGGTCTTCAAATCCCCAGTGAGTCCTCTTGTTCACTTTTCACCTGTGTTAACTCAGGAGCCGGTGGCAGAAGCTTTGGATTCGGCCCAAGCGCCTCAAGATGAGCAGAGGTTTCCTGCCTTCCCAACTCCGGCAGTGGATCCAGCATTCCTTAATGCTATGTTTAGCATTTTCAGCAGAGCTATGGCCCCTGCTGGTGCATCAGCTGGTCCCCCAGGTCCATTAGCTTTCTCACTGGGTTCGCCAGCCCCATACAAACAGGCTCAGTTTGTACCCTTCTATCCAGCTGAAGGTGCTGGTTCAGCGCCGATGACGTCATCGCCCCAAATGATGTTGCCCGCAGCTCAGATGGAGTCGATGCCGGTGCCGGATGGATCGGGACACAGTATATCTCCACCATCTCCTCCGCCAGAGCGTCCATCTGCTTTGAAACCGGCGTCGTCGGCTAATTCTCTGTCAACGCCGTGGTTGGAGGCCAGACTGAGGTTAAGGAGGAGGGCCTTGAGGCTCTTGGAGGAGCAGGAATATCGGCAACAGCTGTTGGAGGAAGGAGAAATACCCAAGCCTATGGGGGAATTTCAGGGTCTGGACTCTGCAAGTGGCCTACATACATCCCCTGAGTGGGATAGTTCATCCCCTGGCGAGTTCACAGAAGAGGCAGCATCTTATCACAGTGTTATAAGGAAGGCTGCTGAATTTGTGGAACTTCCTTTGCCAGCATCAGAGATGAAGACGAACATCTTGATTGAGCTGTTGCATCCTTACACTTCGTCTGCGGAGCCCCTACTCCCTTTTAATGATGCCCTTACTGAGCCCATTTTAGATATTTGAAGGAAACCTGTCACAACTTCAGCGGTTTCCAGGGCTGTGGCTAGGAGGTACAGAGTTGCTCCTGGGGATCCACAGTTTTTGTCTCAGCATCCGTCACCTGAAACTTGGTAGTGCAAGCATCCTGTTCTGCCCAATCTGGACCTGGTTCATTGCCTGCTACTCCATTGGATAGACAGTCTAAGAGGATGGAGCAAGCAGCTAAGAAAGGTTTCTCCTCGTGCAGCATGGCCTTGAAGTCAGTCAATGCTACTTGTGTGCTGGGGAGGTATATTCATGTCCTGATGGACACGGCAAAAGCTGTGATGCCAAGCTTGCCTCAGGATGTGCAGGGGCAGTTTGAAGAGCTCCTGTTGGACAATCAAGTGGCAGCCAAGCAAGTTATCCAGTCTGGTTTGGATACGGCTGATTCAGTTGCCAGGGCAATAAGCACTTTGGTGGCGACCAGGACGCATGCATGGCTTAGGTCTTCAGGCTTTTCCACGGATGTTCAGACAACTTTGTTGGACCTTCCGTTTGATGGTGAGAAGTTGCTTGGATTCAAGGCCGACTTTGCTTTGGAGAGTTTTAAACACAGCATGGCTATTCGAGGTCCTTGGCACTCTAGGCTTCAGCGTCTACACCCTTTAGATCTTTTCGGAGGTTCAGGGGGTTTGGCCGTGGGTCCTCTTTTCGTGGAAGGCCACAGTCCAGCATGCAGCAGCCTCTCTATAGGTCTTATAGAGGGTGGGGGAGGGTTAGAGCACGAGGAGCCACTCAGCAGCCTCCCATCTCGTTTTCTTCCGCTGGGGGTACCCAACAAGGAAAGCAGCCCTAGTTTTCTCTCCATCTTGAATCATACTTCTCCCGTAGGAGGAAGGCTATTACATTTTGCTCACGAGTAGGAGTTAGTCACATCGGACTCTTGGGTGCTGAATATTGTGGGGAAAGGCTATGCCCTTCCTTTTCAGGAGTTTCCCCCTCCCATCCCTTCCCATCCCTTCCATCCCTCCCAGTCATTTGTTTTGCATAAAAGATCATCTCCTGTTGCTTCAACAGGAGGTGCAAGTCCTTTTGTTAAAGGGTGCAGTGGAGTTGGTTCCAGAGTAGGAAAGGGGTCAGGGATGCTATTCAAGATATTTTCTGAGTCCCAAGAAGTACGGTTGATTGAGGACTATCCTGGACCTGAGGATTTTGAATTGGTTCCTCAAACAAGAGAAATTCAAAATGCTGACTCTAGCACACGTGTTTCTGATGTTTAACAAGGAAGACTGGATGGTGTCTGTCGACTTGCAGGATGCTTATTTTTATATCCCCATTCTGAAGTCGCACAGGAAGTATCTCCGGTTTGTGGTAGGGTCACAACACTATCAGTTTGCGGTCCTTCCTTTTGGTCTTACTTCTGCACCTCGAGTCTTCATGAAGGTGATGGCGGTGGTTCCAGTGGACCTCAGAAGGAAGGGAGTATCTGTATTCCCTTACCTGGGGGATTGGCTGATAAAAGCCAGGTACCCAGAACTTGTGCTGCATCACATTGCAAATGACAACACAGTTGTTGTTCAACCTGGGTTTTACAGTAAACGTGCCCAAGTCTCACCTGGAGCCCTCTCAGTGACTTCTCTTCATAGGGGCAGTACTGGATACAAAATTGAATCGGGCCTATCCTCAACCTCAGCGGATTCAAGACATTCAGGCATTGGTTCCACTGTTTCAAAAGGGAGCAGCTGTTCTAGTCCTCAAGATCCACTGTCTGCTCGGTCTGTTCGCTTATTGCATTCTGTTGGTCACTCATGCACGTTGGCACACGATGGCTCTCCAGTGGTGCCTCCGCAAGCAGTGGTTGCAACACAAAGGGGATTTCGAGGAGTCGATAACGATCTCCAGAGACGCTGCAGTGGATCTACGATGGTGGCTGTGGATGGCAACCTTTCCGTCTCCGGTGGCCACAGTCATAACGGATGCTTTCACTCTAGGGTGGGGAGCTCATCTGGGGGACCTGGAGATCAAAGGTCATTGGACTCCAGTAGAACAGATGTTTCACATCAATCTATTGGAATTATGGGCGATACGTCTGGCTCTCAAGGCCTTCCTCCCGTCCCTTCATGGTCTGTCAGTTCAAGTCTTGATGGGCAACACTACTGCGATGTGGTACGTCAACAAGCAAGGAGGTGAAGGGTTGTATCTTCTCTGCAGGGAGGCTCTACGGCTCTGGTCCTGGGCACAGGACCATCGGATTTGCATAGTAGTAATCCATCTGGCCGGAGTTCTCAACGTACGTGCAGACAGTCTCAGTCGGCATTTCACGGCCAAGCATGAGTGGCATCTACATCCAGACCTGGTTCTTCACATCTTCCGGATGTGGGGATTTCCACAAATAGACCAGTTTGCAACCGGGAGAACGCACACTGCCTATCGTTCTGCAGCCTCCAGTATCCAGTGCAGGGAGCATTGGGGGACGCGTTACACATGTCTTGGTGCGACCAGTTGCTTTACGTGTTTAACCCCATACCCTTGATTCCTCTGGTTCTGAGGAAGATTCAGCCGGATAGGGCTCAATTCATTTTAATAGCCCTGGATTGGCCAAGAAGGGTGTGGTACACAGACCTTCTCCAACTCTCAATGTACTCTCCGCTTCATCTCCCTCTCAGGGCAGACCTCCTCTCACAGTTGCAGGGGCAGGTTTTACACCCCCACCTCCAGAGCCTGCACCTACATGCCTAGAGATTGAACGAGGCAATCTTAGTTCCTTTTCTCTCCCTCCAGAAGTGGTGGATTTTATCTTATCGGCCAGGCGATACTCCACCAAGACTGTCTATGCTAACAGATGGGCAAAATTTGTTGCTAGGTGTGGAGAGAAGCAAATTGATCCCTTAAAGGCCCATTTGTCTGATGTTTTGCTTTTTCCCATTTCCTTGGCACAGAAGGGATGTGCAGTTGCGACTGTGAAGGGTTACTTATCAGCGCTGTCGGCCTTTCTGTGCCTTCGTGATCAGCCTTCCTTATTTAAGTCCCCTATAGTTATTAGGTTCTTGAAAGTCTTGACTGACAAGTTTCCTGCCACTCCATTTCTCATGCCTCAGTGGGATTTGAATTTGGTTCTTACTTTTTTAATGGGTTCACTGTTTGAGCCTATGCATTCTTGCCCATTGAGGCTTTTAGCTTTGAAAACAGTTTTCATCACAGGTATCATGCCTGCTAGGTGTGTGAGTGAGTTCCAGGCTCTTAGTGTGAAACCACCTTTTACATCCTTTCATGCTGACAAGGTGGTGCTGAGAACCAGGGGAGCTTTCCTTTCTAAAGCTGTCACTCCCTTTCACATGGGGAAATCTATAATGCCTTCGTCCTTTTACCCCCCTCCCTATCCTTCAAAGGAGGAGGAAAGACTTAATCACCTAGAACCAAAAAGGGCTCTGAGTTTTTACATTGAAAGGACAAGAGACTTTTGTGTTGATGGTTATTTCTTTGTTAGATATGTGGGCAAGATGAAGGGCAAAGCCATCCACAAGAGAACCCTTTCCAGGTGGGTCATTCTTTGCATAAAGATGTGTTAATCACTGGCAAAGAAGATTCCTCCTGAAGGTATTAGGGCCAATTCCACCAGGGTTAAGTCTGCTACTTCGGCCTTGGCTAGAGGTGTCCAAGTTGCTGAAATTTGTAAGGCCGCAACTTGGGCTTCCCTCCACACTTTCACAAAGCATTGTTGCTTAGACTCCGAAGTTAGGAGGGACAGCCATTTTACGCATTCGGTTTTGCAGGATTTCTTGGTTTGACCGGTCAGGCACTCACCTCCGAGTGAGGGACTGCTTTGGGATTCTATTCATTAGGTGAGGAATCCACAGGTAGTTGTATCCATCAGAAGAACAAGTTACTTACCTTCGGTAACGCTTTTTCTGGTGGATACAGTAGCTACCTGTGGATTCCTCACAGTCCCACCTGCCTCCCGGTGCCTGTCTGATCATACCAAGACTTCTTTTATTATAAATGTATATACGTTTTTGATGTTTTTATATAAACAAATATTGTGGTTTATATTTGTATTTGGATTGGTATATATATTGTTCTTGTGAAGTTGGTATTCACCTGTTTGCCTCGAAGGCACGTAAAAAATAGTGAAACTCACGTCAGCACACCAGGCGAGGACTTCTTATTGCCACGATGGCATCAGACGGAGTCTCGTGCGAAGCCATGCAATTGTGACGTCCTCGTTGATGTGAAGAAGAACTAGGAAGAAAATTTCCATTGAATGCTAGTGCATTGGGAGAATTCATAAGGTGAAGAATTCACAGGTAGCTACTGTATCCAGGTTAGTAACTTGTTCATTTAGCTATCACGTCTTGCTTGGTGATCCTTTCGACCGAACTACTGACTGACATGTAACCATGTTTTCTGGTTGATATAATAATTGTAATTAGAAGATTAAGAAAATTGTTTGAGTTTTTGCCCTGAATTACTAGTACAAAAATGGAAAATCTGCATATCTGGTAAGTGTGTGTAGGACGTTTTAGGTATTAAAGTTTTGCTCGTTTCTGTTTTTCGTCCTCTATAAAGATTGTAAAGTTTACTAGTGTGCCTTCAGCTGAGTGAAGAGTTCTCCAATGTATGACAAAATAATTTTCACTATAACTGATCCTAGCCACATTGAAAAATGTATAAACAGTTGTGTTTGTGTATTAACTTTTTGAATAGCTTTTTATACACAGTGGTAAATATTGCTAGAATGTTTCTCAAAACGACGACTTTTTGCTGAGACTTTCTACACACAATGGCATTGCGCAGGAAAAGAATACCAGTTATTTTCTTCAAAGTATATACACAGAACCATTGCCTTGTAGGTAGTGCTCATGCAAAAAACTTCAATTTGCTCCTTGATTCCCAGTTGAAATATCTTGATAACTGGGTCTAGAAGTTTGTGCTATGTAACGAAGGCAGACCTCCCCTTCGCTTGGATACCAAGAAAACTTTAATTATATTCATGTTTCGATGTGAAACAAAGATGGGGAGACAAGGAAGGCTTCATTATAGACTGTTTTTTTTTCTCTGTCATTCAAACAAAAGCAGAATTACAATGAAGGTTTCCTCCTAAATGAACACGATTTCAACAAATACAGGAAAACAATGAAAAGTCTGTTGCCAGCTATGCTTCAGTTTAATTACGGTCATATTTCCTTCTCTATTGTATTCCTGTTTAACCTGTTGTGGCGGTAATGTACTAATATTCCTGCCCACCACTGTGCTACCTCCCTTTCACTTCTATGCGTTCAGGATCTTTGTTGGAGCCTGGCACCCCAAATATGTCTGTTGCCCGCCGCTGTCGTCCACTGCCTCCTCACGCCACTTCCAGAGTTTCCTTTTTAAAACCTGTTGACATTAAAATGCCAAAACCTTTGAGTTGCCATTTTGGATTTCTATTTTTTTTGTATTGTTTAAAATGATTAGGCAATCCCAAGATGGCTCTCACGTTGCATCATGTTGTGGATAGAAACAACATAGTGGCAAAGTTGGGATGGTATAAGAATACTAAACAAAAGATAAAAAACAATTCCAAGTTAGACATTATTTTGTGTCATAGTGTATATAAATGCAACATGACACATTATGGCTCTCATCTTCAAATTCTATGATTAACGAGAAAAAAACAGAATGCCAATATTAAAGTGATGTTGAGTCAACATGCAACGTGCCACAGTTTCATGGCCCTGGTATTTATACCCAGCAGCAGTATTTACTCGTATGGTGTAGAAACACAGCAAAGTGCACTTCACTCCACTAGGTTCTGCTACGGAACACTATTTTGACTGCATTTTCCTAATAGGCCTTTACCCATCTTGTCTCACACTTTCACTGTCATATTGGGCTTAATTCATGACATACGATTGGTATCACTGGTACTGGAAGCTCACTTCTGGTGTACTGCTTGCAGTAACATAATGGTTAAAGCTTTTATGTATTGTAGTCAACCTTTGCACAATGATGCTATCCGTGTTGCATTGCTGGCATCTGCATAATACGGTCATCTTTTCCATTTTATAACTTTTCACTACTGTTGTTCAAGTAAGTTAGTGCAACATCTTTCCCACCAATCATGCACTAAATCCCTCGCACACCCCGCTATGATCAGTTTTTTCATCAAAAATGTTACTGCAAATATTACATTGATATTATCAATGATGTAATCAAAGATGCCACGATTGCCATAATTTGTGGGATAATTAGCAGTGCATTGCGAGGGGGCTAGTTATGGTTACCTTAGGGAAGGAGTTATAGTTACTTGAGGTAACTGTACTATATCTGTTGAATGTCTATGGTTTTGTACATTTAAAACGTGAGTCTAACAATAATGTCCCTGTAACCTTTGTTTTTTATGTGAGTTTCTGTATTTGTAAAATATTCTATTTCCTAACTATAAAGTCCCTGTAACCTTTGTTTTTTTCAGTGAATTTCTATGGTTACCTGCAAGACATGGCCTGCAACCAGACCCTGTGGCCATCCCCACCAACCACCCAATCCCATGCTGTGCACGGCCCTTTGGCTGTGCACGGCAGAAGTTAGCGGCGGCCTTTCTAGGTGTCAGAATAGGTGTGAAAGGGTGTATCTGGCTGTGAAAGTGGCTGTGAGAGTGGCTGTCTGTGGGTAGGAGTGCATACATTAGTGTTTTAGTGAGTATGTCAGTGTGTGCATGGGTCTGTGAGTGGGTGCATTAGGCTGTCAGTGGGTCTGTGAGTGGTATGTAAGAGTCTGAGTGGGTCTGTGAGTGGGTGTGTAACTCTCTGACTGGGGCTTTGAGTGGGTGTACGAGGGTCTGAGTGGATCTGTGAGTGGGTGCGAGAGTGTCTGAGTGGGTCTGTGAGTGGTTGCGTAAGTGTCTGAGTGGGTGTGTGAGTGGGAGAAATTGATTGAAAGAAAGTCAGAGAGAGAGAGAAAGAAAGTGAGAGGCAGAGTTAGAGAGTTTTTTAGGCTATAATGTATGATTTACTTAGAATGAGATAGTTCTGTATAATTTAAAATAAAAATTGTATCCGTCATTTAAAAAACAATTAATAATTTGCACTTAAACTCTGACAGCTCAGAGTGAAAGTCTTAGACCTTCACACACAAAATTTAATATTTTAGATTTTTTTTTGCCCTTTATGGGCTATCTAGGACCGCGACGGGGGCCCCAAGGGCTCCCACGTGGTCCCTACAGAGTTATTTATTTATTTATTTGAAATATCTTTACAGAATGCCCTTCATAGGCTGTCTGGCACTGCGGGGAAGCCTTAAGGTTTCCCTCGTGGTGCCATTGCTTAAGCAAGCAAGGAGCTGCTTTACTAGCAGCTTCCTGGGTGCTGAAGCATTTCATCTCAGTTCCCTGTACACATGCAGGGGACAGGGATGAAAGCTTCAGTTTTTGACTGCCAGACCTGTTTGACATGTCCCGCTGTTAAAAACAGATGTGTTTGCTCTGGCTTGGCTTGGCTGCAGAGCTGCAGCCAAGCCTCAGCAAAACGCTATGTCCCGGGGCTGGGCGCCCCGGGACTTACAAGAGCCGGTCCTGGGGGTGTCAGTCCCCAGGGCTATCAGTGGCTCCTAGAGGGGGACCGCATGGCCCCCCTCTAACATGAACATAGCCCCGGGGAGTTGGTGATATCCGGGCTAAAGAGGGTCCGAAATGAATCCCTTTTATTATTTTTTACCTATGCCCCGGGGAGGCGGTGATCCATGGGGCAGCAGGGGGGTCCCACACTAAATGCTTCTTATGCTACTGCATCCCTAGGGACGTGGTGATCCTTGGGGCACAGGGGGCCCCACACATAATTGCCATTTTGCCCCAAGGAGGTGGTGGTCCCTGGAGCTGCGGGGGGGCCCAGGAGTCCCCCCCCACCGATTTAAAAAAAAGACTGTCCCTTGGACTTGGCCCACCTGGGGGCTTAATGAACAGAAACACAGGAGCCCGAACTTCTGCTTTATTTTTTTAATTTCCGGTAGATCCACCATTGATCAGTATGAACATTTAAAAAAAATGCTTTTAGCCTGGGGGGTAGGGGAGATGGGGCCTCTGGGTCTCCACCATCAGAGCTAAGGGGTCAGGGCGTCTGTACCCTGGCCCCTTTTCTTTTATTTTTCATTTGTTTCTGGGACTTGGCTACTGAGTCCCAAGATGGCTGCCAACACTTCCTTGCTGAAGAGTTGGCAGCCAGGCAGATCTCTGCCCGAGATCAGGAGGGTAGCGAATCCCTTGTGTCCCTAGATATACAAATTTGTTTTCCCCTTCATTTTTCAAAAACTATTGAATGTAATTACACCAAAACATAAAAGGAGTTCCTTCTGGACAAGGACCAACCTTTCTGCAAAATTTGGTGTAATTCCATCCAGTAGATTCAGCGCTAATGCTGTTATAAATCCACATTGAAAAATGAACGAGGAAAATATTTTTTGGAACACCCCCTTTTTCTCAGCCCCCATCTGGATGGGTCACCACAAAACTTTACAGAGAGCAGCTGACGTGATTGGCAAATTGTTTTGGAAAGTGGCACAAAAGATACAGGCAAGTTAAAAACTGCTTTTTACGTAGCTCTAATTATAACTACCTAGTGGCAACGACCAATAGGTTATACATACATACAAATATATATATATATTTTTATATCTATATATATATATTTTTATATCTATATATACTGTATATATATATATATATATATATATATATATATATTTATATATACATAAAACCTAGTGGCTTATATATAAATAAAACCTAGTGGCAATTGCCACTAGGTTACAGTTAGGACCATGTTTCCATAGAAGAAGTGTTTTTTTGACTTGCCTATATCTTTGGCATTATTTGACAAATCCTCATTAAATTTTCCGAAAAAGGTGGCCCAGTGATTTTTATTGTGCACAGGAAGTTTTGGGGTGATCCGTCAAGTAGGGGCTGAGAAACAGGGGGCTCAAAAACATTGCGTTTCCCATGTAAATTACCATAGTAACTGTCAACAAGTCAACAGCCTGAATCCCTGGTCAGAATTACACCAAATTTGACCGAAAAGTAGCTCCTGATAAGCATCTTGTACTTTTTGTTTTTTGATGTAAATCCATTCATTAGTTTAGGAGATATTTAAGGGCAAATCAATTTGTATATCTCTGTCTGCGATTATTTTGCAATTCTGTCGTGAATAAGTCCTGAAAATTTGTGAATTTTCACAAATACGCGTGTGAAAAGAAATGTTGCAATTGGCTGACTGCAACCTGATTAGAAAGTTGCGATTGCCATTTTATTTCATTGGACATGGTCCCCGGGGGGGGAAATTCAAATTGAAAGTCGGGTGTGATATAGGTGTGTTTTAGATGCAAATTACAGGTTTAATATTATTTTGCACCACAGCGTGCAATATTTGTGACTTTACACAAATTTCCATGATTCCTTTGCAAAATATTCACAATTTTGGAAATATTTGAAAGAAGGACCACAGACTCATTCATACACTAATTCATTCACTCATGCATGTACTCAGAGGCTCATGCACCCACTCACACACCCACTCATAGACTCACACACCCACTTTCAGATCCACTCAGACACTCATGCTCCCACTCACACATCCACTGGCAGAGACAGGCCATGTGGCCGACCTGCTCTGCGCCTGGCCCTAGGCCATGTGTGGCGTGGGGTTGGATGGTTATAAGGGTTTGGCTGCAAGGCCAGGCCTTGCGACCAACCCTTGCCTAGCACTGCCAAAGGCCATGTGCGGCGATAGTTGGAATAATGTATAGTAATTAAAATTACTTAACCTTAAAAAAAACATAGAAATTCAGGTTACAGGAATGTTATAGTTAGATTCTGAATGTACTCCTACAAAACAACAGAAATTCAGCAGTAACGGTTAGAGTTCTTTCAAGCAACTCTAACTCGCGCCCAAAGGTAACTTGCGCCTTCGCCATGCACAGCTAACTACTCTACATATTATGTCATTGATGAGATCTTGTATGGAAAAATTACTGCAACGTTTGCAATAACATTAATTGATAAGAAAACTGTGCAAGCCAAGGGCGTGAGTTATAGTTACCTTAAGGCGCAAGTGAATATCACTCATTTTCATATTCGCTCAGAGGCGCACAATCAACGCTATCAATGTAAAGCCACTCTATCCGAACTAAAATAGCTAGAACTCTGTTGCAGCATGCAGTGTTCATATCCCAAACCTTTCTGGATATATAGGAATTAGGAATTTGGGTGTGTTATGTGAAATGATGTGCCATGCTTTATAAAGATTTGAAAATGGAGGCCGATATCAATGGGGTCAAATCAAAGCATCCAAAACTGAAGTGGAGAGAAGCTCTTCAGTTCACTTGAAGCAATTCATCTTGATATTAGGATCAGACATTACAAAAGAATGAAATGTTTCCCCGTCCAAGAGAATCATCTCTACACTATTAAAACATGCCAGTATTATACCTTGCCTGCAAACAGCTTTTGCAGAACTGAGCCCAGAACAGCTGAATCTCTAACCTGCCATTCCTAACAAAATACTAAGGGCATCAAGTGGTAATTGGGCCCTATAATGTCATTTACCTCTACTGTCCTGGGTTCCCCATACTATTGTTAGCCCAAATTAAAAACCAATTGTTCCCTTACAACCCTCAATCTTCGAGTTAGTGACATCAGAGTGGTCCAAGGCCTCAGTGAGGTGATGTGGGGTAGAAAATCAGACCTGCGTAACAGACATAATAATGAGAGCAATATTTTCCAGTCAGTGTTTTTACTTTTAAAAAGGAAAATTATTTTAATGCACGCAATGCTAAATAAATAAATAAAGCGACCCTCTGCAGGACACATTTGTAGCACAATTTCCACAGTGAATTTAGCCCATTTTCTGAGGACAAATGCAAGTTCAGCTGGAGGTTTAGGGCCCATTGTCCTTGCTTGTGCGCTTCAGTCACCAGGCGCTTGGGCTGATGACTCCACAAACAAGCTTCTCCTCTGGGGATGCAATACCACAATCCTTTTCTGTCCAATAGGTAGTTATTTCTTTGCCAGCACCGCCCTCCCAGCAACCCCTCATCGAGTTGCCCGTGCCCGATCACCCAGGAAGGTGGGCATCTCCTTCACCCCAGGCACCTCAGGCCCTGCCCAGTGAGCCCTGCTGCCCTGAGTGAGGAGGCTATTGACCTCCTGAGATCCATCTCTGTAGGACAGTCAACCATTGTGAATGCCATCCAGAGGCTGGCAGCCAAGATGCAACAGACTAATGCATTCCTGGAGGGCATTCACACTGGCTTGGCGCCCCAACAGAGATCAATCCAGGCTCTGGCCTCCTCTCTGATGGCAGCCATTGTCCCTGTTTCCACCCTCCCCCCTCCAACTTCGTCTTCCCAATCCCATTCTCCTCAACCCCAAACTATCCCAAGCAAACAGGCAGATGAGCATGCACACAAGACAACACATGAGTGGCAAACACAAGCACCACACTTCATCCCAGAGGCACTAACGCAAATATCATCCAGATGCAGACATACCAACATCCACAATTTCCACTGTGTCCCCCTCCTCCTCCACCTCCCTCCCATTTCCATCTACACTCACACCTGCATGCACTACACCATCATCCACTACCAGCATCACCACCACACCTATCAGAACACACACCTCACTGGCAGACACCTCCACAACAGCGAGGCACATGTCCCCAGTGTCCTTTCCCACTATGTCTGTCCCCCCTAAGGTACACAAACACAAGCACTCAGACACCCAACAGCCATCCACCTCACAACAGCATCCAGCCCATGCAGCTGTACCCAAAGTCAGCAGACACACACCTCCTACAACCACTCCCTCTTCCTCCACTCCCAATCCTTCTCCCTCTTCCTGCCCCAGTGTCCCTAAAAAGCTTTTCCTATCCACCATTGACTTCTTCCTGCACATCTGGCCAGAGTGGCAAAACCCCAGCCAAGAAACTCAGCCACCCAGTCCACATGCTCAGTCGTGACGATACCCACTCGTGGTGGGAAAGGATCCAGGGCACATGTCCTGAGGGTGAAGGAGCCTGCACCAGGCAGCCTCAAGGAAAAGGAACCTGCCCCAGCTGCTGCCAGGAAGACTAAGGAGAATGCCCCAGCTGCTGCCAGGAAGACTAAGAAGAATGCCACTGCTGCTGCCAGGAAGACTAAGGAACCTGCCCAGCTGCTGCCAGGAAGATTAAGGAGCCTGCCCCAGCTGCCAGGAAGAGCAAGGAGCCAGCATCATCAGGCAGAAAGGGCAAGGGGCCTGGAGCAGGACCTGTGTCGGAGCCCCAACCACCAACCATGGTTGTACAGCTGTCTGAGGCTGCAGGGGATGGGCAGGAGCCTCCCCCCACCAGCAGCACCGCCACCTCCATTGGGCAACCGTCCTAGGCTACAGGGGATGGGTAGGAGCCTACCCCCACCATCAGCACCAGCACCGCCACCTCCAGTGGGAAGCCGTCCGTGGCTGCATGGGATGGGCAGGAGCCTCCCCCCACCAGCAGCACCAGGACCATTGAGCAGCCGTCACCGCTGGCAGACGGTAACTAATCCTGCCTCCATGGGCTGCTGTGCAGCCTGCCCCCTGCAAATCCAGTGGGTATGACACCCACCTGAGAGACTGTGACCATGCACTCCCCAGGATCAAGATCATGCAGGTCATGCTGGCCCCTCCAGAACCAGTGGGTAAGACACCCACCTACTCCAGCCTCCCCAGGATCAAGAGCACAGGGCACGAGGCCCCCTTCAGAACCAGGGGGTAAGACAGCCACCTACCCCAGCCTCCCTAGGATCAAGAGCACAGGGCATGAGGCCCCCTCCAGAACCAGTGGGCAAATCACCCACTTGAGAGACTGTGGCCTTGCACTCCCCAGGACCAAGCACAGGGCGTGTTGCCCCCTCCGGAGCATGTGGGCAAATCACCCTCTTGGGAGACTGTGGCCTCACTCCCCAGGACCAAGCACAGGGCATGTTGCCCCCTCCAGAGCATGTGGGCAAATCACCCCCTTGAGAGACAGTTTCCTTGCACTCCCCAGAACCAAGCACAGGGCATGTTGCCTCATCCAGAACCAGTGGTGTTGTTCCATTTCCCGGCTGAGGTGCACCCCCGTCCCTCTGAGGTGCCCGCCTATTTGCCAACTGATGCCCCTGCAGTGTTCTCTCCGTGTTGAGGCAGGTGACAAGTGGGGCCTTGAACTTTGCCCTTTAGCCATGTAGCCCACGCTAACTCAGGTCTGGGCAATGTCCCTCGAACTGTACATTTGTAGATATCTGTTACATTGGCTAAATTATTATTTATACTGTGTTGATCTTATTACACTCACTTTAGTAAATTCGTTTTGTCCTTGCATTATTCAGCCGATTTAGGGGGAATACCTTGTTATCTTGTGCATCTGGTTGTGTGTATGGGGTGTGTATGTGGGGTGTGTGTTGCGTGCGTGTGTGTGTCACTGTCATTTTCCTCCCTCCCTCCCTGTGCTAGGCAGCTGTACTCGCCGTCGTTGGTGTTCGTGGTGGAGCAGCATGTAGAAGAGCATGGGGAAGACATGCAGCTCGGGCTTCATGGCGGCAAGGTTGTTCCCTGTGTCTCCAATGGTGAGACATTTAACTTCTGTGCAGTGTTTCCGCCAGGCTTTTGATGTTGTTGGTACCGCCCCGGAAAAGGTGGCTGTTAGAAATGGGGTTTTTGGTTGGCAGTCAGGTTACCTCCTGTCCAAGCAAAAGCCCTCACTCTAGTCAGGGTAAGTCACACACTATCCAAGATTATCCTGTGCCCACCCTCTGGTAGCTTGGCACGAGCAGTCAGGCTTAACTTAGAAGGCAATGTGTAAAGTATTTGTGCAATAAATCATACAATACCACCATATAGCACCACAAAACTACACCACACAGTGTTTAGAAAAATATATAATATTTATCAGGATAATTGTAGGTCAAAAAGAATAAAGTTGCAATGGAAAATTGTAGAAATATCACAGGGAAGTGATATAAAGTGTCTTAAGTCTTTAGAATGCAATACAGTGTCTTTCAAGCACAAAGTTCCTGGTTTCTGGTGGAAAATCTCCTCAGAGGGCCACAGGAGAAGAGATGCGTGGAAAAAGGGGTGTGTGCGTCGATTTCTCCTCAGCACACACAGACTTGCGTCGGTCTTTTCCACGCGGGGAAGTCGGGCGTCGTTTTCCGGCGCGCAGACAGTCTCTTTTTGTGGATCGCGGGGATTACCAGATGTCCCGGGTCTGTGCGTGGATTCTCCTGCTTGTTTTCCGGCTGCGCGTCGTTCTGTGGGGCTGCGCGTCGAAGTTTCGATCTCACGGTAGGCGTCGCGTCGATTTCTCCTTGGAAGTCGGGCGGCGTTGTCCTTGCGAGGCCGTGCGTCGAAAGTTTGGTCTCACGGCAGGCGTCGCGTCGATTTCTCCTTGGAAGTCGGGCGGCGTTGTCCTTGCGAGGCCGTGCGTCAAAGTTTCGCACTCACGGTGGGCGTCGCGTCGATTTCTCCTGGAAAGTCGAGCGGCTTTGTCCTTGCGAGGTTGTGCGTCGAAGTCTCGATCGTCCCGAGGGCGTCGCGTCGATCAGCGTCGGTGTGCGGCGTTTTTCTCGCCGCGAAACAAGCTGTGCGTCGAAATTTTCGGCGCACGGAGCGTCCAAGTGAAAGGAAGAAGTCTTTTTGGTCCTGAGACTTCAAGGAACAGGAGGCAAGCTCTATCCAAGCCCTTGGAGAGCACTTTCACAGCCAGACAAGAGTTCAGCAAGGCAGCAGGGCAACAACAAGACAGCAGTCCTTTGTAGAAAGCAGACAGGTGAGTCCTTTGAGCAGCCAGGCAGTTCTTCTTGGCAGGATGTAGTTTCTGGTTCCGGTTTCTTCTCCAGCAAGTGTCTGATGAGGTAGGGCAGAGGCCCTGTTTTATACCCAAATGTGCCTTTGAAGTGGGGGAGACTTCAAAGAGAGGCTAAGAAGTGCACCAGGTCCCCTTTCAGTTCAATCCTGTCTGCCAGGGTCCCAGTAGGGGGTGTGGCAGTCCTTTGTGTGAGGGCAGGCCCTCCACCCTCCCAGCCCAGGAAGACCCATTCAAAATGCAGATGTATGCAAGTGAGGCTGAGTACCCTGTGTTTGGGGTGTGTCTGAGTGAATGCACAAGGAGCTGTCAACTAAACCTAGCCAGACGTGGATTGTAAGGCACAGAAGGATTTAAGTGCAAAGAAATGCTCACTTTCTAAAAGTGGCATTTCTAGAATAGTAATATTAAATCCGACTTCACCAGTCAGTAGGATTTTGTATTACCATTCTGGCCATACTAAATATGACCTCCCTGCTCCTTTCAGATCAGCAGCTGCCACTTCAACAGTGTATGAGGGCAGCCCCAATGTTAGCCTATGAAGGGAGCAGGTCTCCCAGTAGTGCAAAAACGAATTTAGGAGTTTTACACTACCAGGACATATAACTACCCAGGTACATGTCCTGCCTTTTACCTACACAGCACCCTGCTCTAGGGGATACCCAGGGCACACATTAAGGGTGACTTATATGCAGAAAAAGGGGAGTTCTAGGCTTGGCAAGTACTTTTAAATGCCAAGTCGAGGTGGCAGTGAAACTGCACACCCAGGCCTAGCAATGGTAGGCCTGAGACAAGAAAAAGGGGCTACTTAAGTGGGTGGCACAATCCGTGCTGCAGGTCCACTAGTAGCATTTAATCTATATGCCCTAGGCACCTGGAGTGCACATGACTGGGGACTTATAAGTAGATTAAATAGTTCAATCAGGTATGATCCAAAGTTACCATGTTTACAGAGAGAGAGCATATACACTTTATCACTGGTTAGCAGTGGTAAAGTGCGCAGAGTCTAAAAACCAGCAAAACAGTATCCAAAACGAGGAGGGAGGCAGGCAAAAAGTTAGGGGTGACTACCCTAAGGCTGTCAGGTCTAACATGTGTCCCCCCCAGCTGAAAGTGGGGAGAGCTACCCGACCTCCTGGGAGCTCTCATCGCTAAGGCGGAAGTACCTGGAGAGACCATCAGCATTGGCGTGGTCAACCCCTGGGCGATGTTCCACCGTAAAGTCCATCCCCTGTAGGGAAATGGACCACCTCAGAAGTTTTGGATTCTCACCCCTCATCTGCATGAGCCATCTGAGGGGTCTGTGGTCTGTCTGAACTAGGAAGTGAGTCCCAAACAGGTAGGGCCTCAGCTTCTTCAGGGCCCAGACCACAGCAAAAGCTTCTCTTTCAATAGCACTCCACCTCTGTTCCCGTGGTAATAGCCTTCTGCTAATAAAGGCTACCGGTAGATCTTGGCCCTCCTCATTTAGCTGTGCTAGGACTGCCCCTATGCCATGCTCTGAAGCGTCTGTCTGCACGATAAATTCCTGGGAGTAGTCAGGGGCCTTGAGCACGGGGGCCGTGCACATGGCTTCCTTTAGGGCGTCAAAGGCTTTCTGACAAGCCTCTGTCCAATTCACCAACCTAGGTTGCTTCTTGGACGTGAGTTCTGTCAAGGGGGACACAATGGTACCATAGCCCTTGACAAACCTGCGGTAGTATCCGGTGAGGCCTAAAAAGGCTCTCACCTCAGTCTGGGTTCGAGGTGGTTGCCAGGCCTTGATAGTTTCGATCTTGGCCTGGAGTGGCTGCACCTTGCCACCACCTACTAGGTGTCCCAAGTACACCACGGAACCCTGCCCAATCTGGCACTTACTAGCCTTGATGGTCAGGCCTGCCTGTTGTAGGGCCTGAAGCACCTCCTTGAGGTGGAGCAGGTGTTCCTCCCAGCTGGAACTGTAGACAGCTATGTCATCCAGGTAGGCTGCACAGAAGGCATCCTTGCCAGCCAGGACCCCGTTAACCAACCGTTGGAAGGTAGCGGGGGCATTTTTTAATCCAAACGGCATCACTCGGAACTGGTAATGGCCGTCAGGGGTGGAAAAGGCGGACCTTTCCTTAGCCCCCTCAGTCAGGGCGATCTGCCAGTACCCTGAAGTAAGATCAAACGTACTCAGGAACTTGGCAGCGCCTAGCCTGTCCACGAGCTCATCAGCTCGGGGGATGGGGTGAGCATCAGTCCGGGTGACTGAGTTGAGACCCCGGTAGTCCACACAGAACCGGAGCTCTGGCTTCGCACCTGGGGCAGTAGCCTTAGGGACCAATACCACTGGGCTGGCCCAGGGACTACTGGATTTCTCAATGACCCCTAGAGTCAACATCTTGGAGACCTCCTCCTTGATGCTGGCCTTCACCTTATCCGACAACCTGTAAATTTTGTTTTTCACAGGGAGACTGTCACCGGTGTCAATATCATGAACACAGAGGTGGGTCAGCCCAGGAGTAAGGGAGAACAGGGGGGAGAACTGCTCCAACAGCTCATAACAGTCTCCTTTCTGATTTAGAGTCAGGGTGTCAGACAGAATGACCCCGCTTACTGACCCATCACCTTCTTGGGCAGAGAGGAGGTCGGGGAGAGGTTCACTCTCCTCTTCCGTTCCTTCATCTGTGACCAGAAGCATGTTGATCTCCGACCTCTCACAATGAGCTTTTAGTCGGTTCACATGGAGCACCCTTAGGGGATTCCTAGGGGTTTTGAGGTCCACTAGGTAAGTGGCCTCCCCTTTCCGCTCCTTTATTTCAAATGGGCCAGACCAGCGGTCCTGGAGAGCTCTGGGCTCTACTGGCTCCATTACCCACACTTTGTCTCCAGGTTGAAACTCTACCAGGGTGGCCTTCTGGTCATACCATTGTTTCATCACCTCTTGACTGGCCTCAAGGTTATCTTGGGCTTCTTTCCAGAAGCGGGTCATCTGGTTGCGGAGGGCCAACATATAGCTGACCACATCCTGAGGGGGTGCCTTTGGAGCTTTCTCCAATCCCTCCTGGACAATGCTTAAGGGTCCCCTGACAGGGTACCCATAGAGAAGTTCAAAGGGACTGAACCCTACCCCTCTCTGGGGGACCTCTCTGTAAGCAAAGAGAAGGCATGGTAAGAGGACGTCCCACTTACGCCTCATGGCCTCAGGAAGGCCACCAATCATGCCTTTCAGGGTCTTGTTGAATCTCTCCACAAGACCGTTCGTCTGGGGGTGATAGGGTGTGGTGAACTTGTAAGTTACACCACACGCATCCCACAGCGACTTCATGTATGCGGACATGAAGTTAGTGCCTCTGTCAGACACTATTTCCTTGGGGAACCCCACACGGGTAAATATCCCCATCAGGGTTCTGGCCACCACCGGTGCAGTTACTGTCCTTAGAGGGATTGCCTCTGGGTAACGGGTGGCATGGTCCACCAAAACCAGGATGAACCTGTTGCCTAAGGCAGTTTTGGGGTCCAAGGGGCCAACAATGTCGATGCCCACCCTTTCAAAGGGGGTGCCAACGACAGGAAGTGGAATCAGGGGGGTTTTAACCCTTTTTCCGGCTTTACCACTGGCCTGGCAGGTAGGACAGGATCTGCAGAACTTGTCTGAGTGTGTCCTCATTTTGGGCCAATAAAAGTGGGTGACAAGCCTGTTAAAGGTCTTGCCCTGCCCCAAATGTCCTGCCAGGGGAATGTCGTGAGCCAGACCCAGTAGGAAGGTTCGGTAACATTGGGGGACCACCAGCACACGTGCTGCCCCAAAGCCCGGAACCTTAGGCTCACTGTAAAGGAGATCATTCTCCCAATATAGGTGGTGATCGCCAGAGGCGTCGCCGGCTGCCTGGTTTGAGGCTTGTTTCCTCAAACCTTCTAGAGTGGGACATTCTTTCTGCGCCTTGCAGAAGTCCTCCCTGGTGGGTCCACCCTCAACTTGCCAACCAGCAAGCTCAGGTAAGTCACCTAGGGCGGCGATGTCTTCCCCAGTTGGCTCGGAAGCCTCCTCCTCAGGAGCCCCGTCAGCCACTGTGGGAACAGCGGGGGTCGGTTTCCCGCACCCCTGGTCCCTCCTCCTGGCAGCTCTCTGGGCCATCGTTCCAGGCTCCAGATGTCCTTGACTTCCCTCTCGGTCAGCCATGGACCGTGTGGTCATGCAGACCCACTCAGGTAACCCTAACATCTCCAGGTGAGACCTGAGCTCCACTTCTTTCCAAGCAGTGTGCTCAAGGTCATTGCCTAACAGACAATCTACAGGCATGGCAGGACTCACAGCTACTTTCAGAGTACCAGAGACCCCCCCCCACTCAAAGGGAACCAGAGCCACCGGTAGGTGACTCTCGCGATTGTCAGCTACTCTGACCTGGTGGAATGTATTAGGCATTATCTGCTCTGCTGACACCAGCTGACTCTTGATAGTAGTCATACTGGCTCCTGTGTCACGCAGAGCCTCCACCCTCTGCCCATCAATGGTGACCCACTGCCGGTACTTGGAAGTATTTCTAGGCATGTGGGCCTTGGGCACCATTTCTCCTTCTCCCAGGGACACTAGGGAAATCTCTACCTGTTCCCCAAAGCTAGTTAGGTCCATCTCCCCCCCGAGTGCTACACTAGTCAACCCAGGTGCCTGTCCGGTAGTGGACGGTGCCCTCTTGGGGCACTGAGGATCGCCTTTGTAGTGACCATATTGGTAACATTCCATGCATTTGGGGCTAGATTTTCCTGACTTGTCAAATGTCCCTGGCTTTCTCCCAAATTTGGAAAAGGAAGGGTTGCCACCCCCTCCCTGGGAATTCTTT
This sequence comes from Pleurodeles waltl, assembly GCF_031143425.1. Taxonomy (NCBI): domain Eukaryota; kingdom Metazoa; phylum Chordata; class Amphibia; order Caudata; family Salamandridae; genus Pleurodeles; species Pleurodeles waltl. The sequence goes on along the minus strand of NC_090445.1, from coordinate 535,024,933 downwards.
TGGGGGCCTTTAGAGAGTTCCTTATCTGTAAGTTTATCTCCCCCCTCTTTCTTCTGTTGGGAACCCTGACCACCTTTGTGGGAGTCCCCCCCAGGTACCTTTTTGGACACTCTGGTGCTAACCCAGAGGTCCGCCTCCTCAGCAAGCTTCCTGGGATCAGTCAGCTTACTGTCCACTAGGTGCTGGCGCAAATCTGTATAAGTAACATTAAGCATATGCTCTCTCAGGATCAAATCATATAAACTTTTATAATCTGCTACTTTGTTGCCCCGCACCCATCCATTCAGTGCCTTACTAGAGAAATCAAAGAAATCTACCCATGTTTGTGTGGTTTGTTTGGTGCTGTCCCTGAACCTCTGACGGTATCCCTCAGGGGTCAGCCCAAACTTGGCAAGTAAAGTGGCTTTCTGGAGTGGGTATGTGTTTTGATCCGGTGGATCCAATGTGAGAAGTGTGTCCCTCCCCAATGGCGGCACATAACCCCACATAGCTACCCCCCATTGCCCTTCAGGAACCTCATGAGCCCTTAGTGCAACTTCATAAGCAGCTAACCATTTATCTATGTCATCTCCCACCACAAAACTGGGCACCACATTTTTGGGTATACGAACCTTCTTTTCTCCAGCAGGTCCTGTCTGTATGCTGCCACCATTATTGCTGGATTCAGACTGTCTTGCCTTGATCTCCAGCTCCTTGAGACTCAGTTCATGAGCCAACAATAGTTTCTTTTCAGCCAAAGCTCTTTCAGCTTCCACTTGTTTGGCTGCTCTTTCAGCTTCTGCTTGTTTGGCTGTCCTTTCAGCTTCAATCTGTTTGGCTGCTCTTTCAGCCTCAGCTTGTTTGGCTTCTCTTTCTGCCCTCCTCTCCTCCTGTTGCGCCTCAATTTTCAGTTTTGCCATTTGCAATTGGAACTCCCTTTCCTCTCTCCTTTCCTCTGCGGTCAGGCTTTGCATGGAGACACTGCTCCCTGGTCTGGAAGGGTGCACAATTGCAGTGGTAACACCATCCATAGATAGTGAAAATCCTTCTGAGGGGCCATTTTCTGGCTCCCCTTCCTCATCATCCTCTAAATGGGCTTCTGCCCAGGCCCTCAGCGCCACTTGAAAGTCCTCCTTTCTGGAGGCCCCTTGGGTGGGTACCCTCAATGCCCTGCAGAATCCTCTTAGTTGTTTGACCGTGTATGTATCCAACTGGACTAGGTCAAAGTCCCCTGTCTGAGACCCAGTCAGAGACATGTTGAGTGAGGATTTAGTTTTTGAAAATTGTCAGGAAAAAACTGATTTTCAAAAAGAGATAAAAACCAAGTTGACCTTCAACTGTGGGTAGGTAGTGAGATACTTAGCTACTGTATGTCACTGCACAAATACAAGTCCTATCCTCACCGCTGATCACCAATGTTAGAAATGGGGTTTTTGGTTGGCAGTCAGGTTACCTCCTGTCCAAGCAAAAGCCCTCACTCTAGTCAGGGTAAGTCACACACTATCCAAGATTATCCTGTGCCCACCCTCTGGTAGCTTGGCACGAGCAGTCAGGCTTAACTTAGAAGGCAATGTGTAAAGTATTTGTGCAATAAATCATACAATACCACCATATAGCACCACAAAACTACACCACACAGTGTTTAGAAAAATATATAATATTTATCAGGATAATTGTAGGTCAAAAAGAATAAAGTTGCAATGGAAAATTGTAGAAATATCACAGGGAAGTGATATAAAGTGTCTTAAGTCTTTAGAATGCAATACAGTGTCTTTCAAGCACAAAGTACCTGGTTTCTGGTGGAAAATCTCCTCAGAGGGCCACAGGAGAAGAGATGCGTGGAAAAAGGGGTGTGTGCGTCGATTTCTCCTCAGCACACACAGACTTGCGTCGGTCTTTTCCACGCGGGGAAGTCGAGCGTCGTTTTCCGGCGCGCAGACAGTCTCTTTTTGTGGATCGCGGGGATTACCAGATGTCCCGGGTCTGTGCGTGGATTCTCCTGCTTGTTTTCCGGCTGCGCGTCGTTCTGTGGGGCTGCGCGTCGAAGTTTCGATCTCACGGTAGGCGTCGCGTCGATTTCTCCTTGGAAGTCGGGCGGCGTTGTCCTTGCGAGGCCGTGCGTCGAAAGTTTGGTCTCACGGCAGGCGTCGCGTCGATTTCTCCTTGGAAGTCGGGCGGCGTTGTCCTTGCGAGGCCGTGCGTCAAAGTTTCGCACTCACGGTGGGCGTCGCGTCGATTTCTCCTGGAAAGTCGAGCGGCTTTGTCCTTGCGAGGTTGTGCGTCGAAGTCTCGATCGTCCCGAGGGCGTCGCGTCGATCAGCGTCGGTGTGCGGCGTTTTTCTCGCCGCGAAACAAGCTGTGCGTCGAAATTTTCGGCGCACGGAGCGTCCAAGTGAAAGGAAGAAGTCTTTTTGGTCCTGAGACTTCAAGGAACAGGAGGCAAGCTCTATCCAAGCCCTTGGAGAGCACTTTCACAGCCAGACAAGAGTTCAGCAAGGCAGCAGGGCAACAACAAGACAGCAGTCCTTTGTAGAAAGCAGACAGGTGAGTCCTTTGAGCAGCCAGGCAGTTCTTCTTGGCAGGATGTAGTTTCTGGTTCCGGTTTCTTCTCCAGCAAGTGTCTGATGAGGTAGGGCAGAGGCCCTGTTTTATACCCAAATGTGCCTTTGAAGTGGGGGAGACTTCAAAGAGAGGCTAAGAAGTGCACCAGGTCCCCTTTCAGTTCAATCCTGTCTGCCAGGGTCCCAGTAGGGGGTGTGGCAGTCCTTTGTGTGAGGGCAGGCCCTCCACCCTCCCAGCCCAGGAAGACCCATTCAAAATGCAGATGTATGCAAGTGAGGCTGAGTACCCTGTGTTTGGGGTGTGTCTGAGTGAATGCACAAGGAGCTGTCAACTAAACCTAGCCAGACGTGGATTGTAAGGCACAGAAGGATTTAAGTGCAAAGAAATGCTCACTTTCTAAAAGTGGCATTTCTAGAATAGTAATATTAAATCCGACTTCACCAGTCAGTAGGATTTTGTATTACCATTCTGGCCATACTAAATATGACCTCCCTGCTCCTTTCAGATCAGCAGCTGCCACTTCAACAGTGTATGAGGGCAGCCCCAATGTTAGCCTATGAAGGGAGCAGGTCTCCCAGTAGTGCAAAAACGAATTTAGGAGTTTTACACTACCAGGACATATAACTACCCAGGTACATGTCCTGCCTTTTACCTACACAGCACCCTGCTCTAGGGGATACCCAGGGCACACATTAAGGGTGACTTATATGCAGAAAAAGGGGAGTTCTAGGCTTGGCAAGTACTTTTAAATGCCAAGTCGAGGTGGCAGTGAAACTGCACACCCAGGCCTAGCAATGGTAGGCCTGAGACAAGAAAAAGGGGCTACTTAAGTGGGTGGCACAATCCGTGCTGCAGGTCCACTAGTAGCATTTAATCTATATGCCCTAGGCACCTGGAGTGCACATGACTGGGGACTTATAAGTAGATTAAATAGTTCAATCAGGTATGATCCAAAGTTACCATGTTTACAGAGAGAGAGCATATACACTTTATCACTGGTTAGCAGTGGTAAAGTGCGCAGAGTCTAAAAACCAGCAAAACAGTATCCAAAACGAGGAGGGAGGCAGGCAAAAAGTTAGGGGTGACTACCCTAAGGCTGTCAGGTCTAACAGTGGCGAATTGACATGTCTTAATATAGTGGGCGGAACATTGACTTCCGTCTGGCTGTAGGGGGCTACTGCCATGGTGCCTGTTGTTTCCGCCCTGGTGGTTGGTGTGGTAAAGTGGCTGTCTATCGGAGATCTATCCGCCATGGTCATAATTTGGCAGTACTTACCGCCAGTCTGTTGGCGGTATTACCACCACTTTTGCACCAACCGCCACGGTTGTAATGAGGGCCTTAGTTTACTATACTAATTTTCTTCATGACATTTATCAAATTCCAATTTACAAGATATGAATTTGTGATTGACTAATGTAATATGATTTTATAGATTGTTGCACTTGTACTTTAGCATGTATAGATTAGTCCACACTTTATCAAGATAAGAGTGGGGCTATTCTGATAAATAGTTAAGTCATTACATTTAACATAAATGAGTATATGTCCAGTACAAAATTTACATTTTCATAAGTAATCATTAAAAAAGATTGGAGTACAGATCTGTAAGTACTTAGGATTGTCCGTGCATTATGAATGTTAAAAATATCGGTGCCATCAGAATGGATTTAATGTCATTAAATATACATCCGAATTGATATTGTGTTTAGCTTATATTTTTAATTGTGTATACATTGTTTTTTAAACTTGGCGATGAAATTGTAAACAAGTTTTATGTAAATGTTGTGTAGCCCTGAAGAAGTCCCAAGTGGGGTGAACCTCGTTGGCAAGAGCAACAATCAATGCACGTCAATGAGAAGATATATAATAGAGAGCTGAACAGAAATTGAAGTCAGAAAATTGTGTGATTATATTAAAAAGAGTACAATTCTTTCTCTATTTGAAGTGTTGAACATTCACACCTTTGACCAAATTTCTAGTGCTTAGTGACGTTACAATTACTTAAAGTTATGAATATATATGAGATTACTCTGCACTGCAGTTGTTGGCATTTGCTAAGAACATACTATATTTAGCCCATATCAAGAGTTAAGGATTCATGTATATACAAATCAATGGGTAGTCTATTATGGGGAGGAGACCATTCATTGTGACTGTATAATAAGCACCACCTCCTTCAAATAAGTACACAGTAGGATACTATCACAGACAGCTGGAGGGAAACAATTATTAGTTTCCTCATAAAGAATAGACGAATTGGCATACCACAACTATTCACATATGTATTTCAGGTAGACCTACAGGATTCTTGGAACCCCATCTAGCTATATGTAAAAATCTAACAGAGTCTTTGGATTTTGATATCTATCCTCCCAGGCTGTTTCATTTGTCTTTCAATAGCAGTTTGAACTCTCTGCGACTGATATACTTTCAGACCACTTCCTCCTGTTTGCTAACAGTACCTTATATTTGGACTCTTAACAATGATGGTCCATTCAGGGTGATACATCCTCAGATGGAGAAGGCTTGTAAATAGAGGGGTGTGGTTACTAGAGGCAATAATAAACATTGTGTAGTTGAACATGCATATTGGTAGCAAATTCAGAAATGAAAAAAATCGCTAATGGTGTTAGGACCTTCTTATATATTATTGGTGAAACATCCTTAGTGACTAGAGAATACACATTAAACTTTTTCCTAAATACAATAACAGCTCTGTAGCCTTTATTGTTTGATTACATGACTGAGGGAAGTGTCTGCTCCAGATACAGCCCTGGCACTACCTCCAGGTTACACCATCTACAACTGTAACCAGGTAGATAGAAGAGGAGTGGGGTAGCAGTAATTTTTAAAAACTGCATAAAAGGCCAGTTCTCCCATATAAATCTTCCAGCCAGCGAAGGCCTGCTGTTCTCTTTGGAATTTTCCCCTAGTTATACTTTTTCAGGAATTATAAATTATCGCTCCCCAGGTCCAGCTACAACCTTCAGTGCTGCCCTTCCTGAACTAGCTGCAGAACTTAGTTTAAAAAAATCATATTTTACAGTTCATGGAAATTTAAATATACACTTTGACGAGGAACATGTACAAAGTATAAAAAAAATCTTCTTCAGGATATGGAACAATTCAACTAACCCAAAGAGAAAAATATCCTATCAATAACTTAGGACATATTTTAGATCTGATTTTTTCTAATGTCAATGGTCTTAGGATAAATATGCCAACCCCAATTTGGTGGCCCGACCACTACTTGTTCTTCTCACTTAACATCTCGACAGAAACAGTGGGACACAGGCGCTCAACAAAGTTAATTCACTGTTGGTCCATATTAAATAGCAAAGCCTTGGAATCTGCATTAGCAAAGCAGAAAATAAAGAAAGAAGGCTGTATGAACGAGAAGAATAAACTCTTTGAGAGTTGGCTTAATGCCTCCTTAAATGAGGTGATCCCCATGAAAATGGTGGCAACATCTCGCCCTGAAGCATCTGCTACTTTGTATTCCAGCGAGCTCAGGGAGTTAAAGAGGGCAGCAAAAATAGCTGAAAGAAAGTGGAAAATAGATTATAGTGAACAAGCAAAATCAGTGTAAAAAAAGTAATAAAGAAATATCAATATGCTGGCGAGAATATCTTAGGTCAGTTATAAGATAGAAAATTTATCTAACACGCCTAAGGAATTGTTCAAAGTAGTGAACAATTTCATTAAACCAGTAAAAGTCCATTATGCTCCGCATCCATCAGTGGACTGGCGTAACACCTTACCCACATTTTTTGTGGCTAAGGTGAAAAATAATATTTGTACTCTCCCCTCTGACATTACAAAAGAACCTTTTAATGACATTAGTACTCATGCTAATCCGTCACACTCCACTTTTCCCGCATTACATATGGAAACAGTCAAGGAGACTCTTATCTCAGTCAAGTCTGACTCTCCTATGGACGTTTCACCTCCCGACATATTAAAAAAAGGAGGCAATTTGTTATTAGTTGAAATCACAGATATCCTGAACTGCTCTCTGGAAATGGGCTTGATGCCACAGGCAAGGAAACATGCAGTAGTAAAACCTTTTTTGAAAAAGCCTATGCTTAATCCTTTGCTGGTAGAGAGCTATTGTCCTATCTCCCTTCTCCCAGGGGTTAGCAAAATTCTTCAAAAATATATGAACAAGCTTCTTTACAGTTATTTGGAGACTCATTTAATTTTGCATTCTACTCAGACAAGGTTTTAGACCAGGTGACAGTAGAGAAACAGCACTGTTAACTGCCATGGAAGACTAAAGTCAGTACTGGACGGAGTCAGTTCAGCAGCTCTGATCCTACTGGATCTGAGCACTGCCTTTGATACAATTTCTCATCCAATTAAAATGTTAAAGGAGGGAAATGCTAACTGGTACCATGTTGAAATGGCTAATGGAATTTTTAAACGTACTCAGTTTTCACATACAACTGGATTCTTTTACATTGGCACCACTTGCTTTAAATTGTGGTATGCCACAAGGATCGTCGTTGAATCCCACTCTTTTTAATCTTTATGTACGTCAGTTGGCAGAAATTGATAAAGCTCATGGGTTTGCTCTGGTCACATATGCAGACACAATCAGATTGTTGTCTCGCTGACTAATGACATTAAGGGAAATATGAGTGATTAAATTGGCAGCAGTTTGTTTTGGACTTTTACATGCCTTGAGAAAATGTCTTTGCTGGTTTCCAGCCACCCTGTGTAGAGTTGTAGTCCAGGCCTTCATCAACTCGCGCCTGGTCTATGGAAACTTTTTTTATTCAGGGAGGCCAAAATATGTTATCCAAACGTCTTCAGATAATTCAAAATGTGGCGGCACGTATCCTTTGTAAAATATCTAAAAGTACCTCAGAGGTTCCTGCTGTAGCAGCATTGCATTGGCTTCCAGTCCAGAAAATGATTTTTTTTTTAAACCTTATGTCTAGTTCATAAGGCACTACAGAGTAAAGGACCGCTGCCAATTCAACAGATGCTTCTGCCATATGTTCTGAAACAGATGCTACGGTCTCAGAGTCAATACCTGCTCACAGTTCCTAGGTTTAATAAAGTGAGATGAGGAGGCAGCGGTAGCAGCACCCCTGCCAAACGACCACCTCGCCAGACAAGGTAAGTCAGGCGCCCGACAGGGGGCTAGGGAGGGAGGTGTTGTGTGTGAGTGTGTGGTGTCTGCTTGCGTGTATGAATGTGTGTGTGCGTGTGTGAATGCGTCTGTGAGTGTTGTGGTGTATGTGTGGTTGTATGCATGTGAATTAATGCGTGTATGAATGTTGCAGTGAGTGCATGTCTGCATGTCAGTGTGTATGCATGTGAGTATGTGTGAGAGCATGTTAGTGTGGATGCGTGCCTGAATGCATGTGAGTATGTGTGAGTGAATGCTTGTATGTATGATTGTGAGTGAATGCATATATTGATGTGTGTGAGTAGATGTGTATCCAGAGGTGGAGGTGAATGGGTGTATGCATGGTGCATGTATGTGTGTGTGCATGTATGCGGAGAGTGGGGTGGGGGTGGGAGGTGTTGTGACTGGAGGGGGGTGGGGTGTCAGGTGATTTCTGGGGGTGTGGGTGTGCTGTGACTGTAGGGGGGGTCAGGTGTTTGCTAGGGGGTGGGGGAGCCATCTACTGGTGGCAGGGAAGGAATTCCGTGTCACCGGTAGCCCTACCACCATGGTTTTTGTGGCAGTGCTACCACCGCGGAAACCATGGTGGTAGGCAGGGTCATAATGCCGCCGCCGGTCTTCTGTAGACCGCCGGGTCAGAAATAAACATCTCCGGCCCAGCGGTTCATACTGCAGTGGTGGTATGAGTGGAGATGTGGTGGATTGGCAGTAGCCAACCCGCCACAGTCATAATGAGGCGGTATATACCGCCAGCCACATTAACCCTGGCGGTCAAAAGACCACCTGGTCATAATGAGGGCCTAAATCCTGCATGTTTTGTCTTTTATCTAGGTTTTTTCCATGATAAATTTAAGCAGATGCAGAAGCGGGGATTCTTATACCTCAATTGTTGAGTTTAATTATCAAATGTCCCCCCCATTGGTTGCATGGACCTTTGTTAGTCAACAAGAAGAGATGTTAAAGAGCTATAATTTACATCCCTAGCCATCAACAGTGAAGTCCAGTCGGAGCTTCACAGGAATCAGCAAAGTGATTTAGTGTGAGTTTAAAGGGTTTGTTAACAGGTTAACTCAAAATCAATAATGAATGCAGTAGTTCTTATATTTAGTCATCATCAATAGAGAATCAAATAACTTAATAATCAACATTTCAAAACAACATACAATGCCACATTAGTAAGAATTACAAATAGGAATATCAGAAATGCAGCATGTGTGTTCCATAAAGTAAAGTCCCTAGTCTAATTAGTGAAGAAAAGGTGTGAAGGATATTTAATTTCTGCAAGCTAGGTAAGGTGTCAGTTCGGAAAACCCAAATGAAGGGCTCTGATCAGAGAATAAGAATGCTTAGGGATGAAGCATTACCATTCAAACAGTTGACATTGGCAAAGGCTGGGAGGGTATTCTCAGCTCAAAGCAGACATCTCTAAGATCTGCCTCCTGAATTCTGTAGCAAGTTCTCCAAAGGTTTCCGTACCTAGTCTAAGACACACATGGTAACATATTCCAAAAACATTAATGGGAACAATTTTCTCATTCTGTGAGCCATTCAGTCTTTAAGAAACATCTGGGAGCAGGTAACCTCCTCAGTTTCTCATGTCTTCACAATGGGTTATGCAACTATGTACTTGGTTTACTAATTTAAACAGATATTGTGGTTCAGACAGTCCTTCCTACCAGTCATGTTTCCTTCCATCTCTTCCCCTCCTGGTGAGAATCTCACTATCAGTTGCATTGACATTTGCACTTATCAGATACATGCATTTAATACGCCAAATGAGGAAGTTTGCTCTATCATAGGTTTGACTTGCTGGAAAATATCGGGTAACAAAGATGAGGATATGATAATTGTGACAAGAACTTGTAATTCCAATCCCTCTGCCAATGCCCATTTGTGTACAGTAATCAGAATATACCCCAAAAATGCAAAGGATGTTCCTATTTGGGAGAATATGCAAACATAAAAAGAATGTTGCTGGGGTGAAGGGATGAAGCACAACAGAAGGTGCCTGCCATTGCATGTTTATGCAATGACATTCAATATTTGCCTATAGTGAGCATTGTATTCTGTAGGTTGCGTAGCCAATAGCTTCACTCCGCCAGGTACAAGAGTGAGTCTTTGGTTATACTCTGCATCTAGGCCATACTGACCAAACACTTCAGGCATGCCCAATGGGCTCTAGACACATTTTGTTGGCTTTTGATCATGCCCTGTTTCCAAACACTCTGGCACAAAGGCTGTTAGAAATTGGGTCTCTAGTTAGCCTAGGTATGCACCCTGCCCAAGTAGGAGCCACAATCCTAGTGAGGGTAAATCAGATACACATCAGAAATTAGCCTGTGCTCACCCTCTGGTAGCTTGGCACCAAGCACTCAAGTTTAACTCAAGAGGTAATGTGTAAAGTATGTGTGCAATACCTCATACAGTAACACAGTGAAACCATCACAAACAGGCTCCACACAGGCTTTACAAATAGAGAATATGTATCCTAGTAAAACAAGACCACCAAAACAACAAAAGTCCAATGTATACTTTTCAAGTTATGAATACTCAAAGATTGTGTAAAATCGCAGTACTTTAGCAACACTCATGATTATCTTTGTGCTGTTGGTCACACTAGACCTTGGAAAAGCAACCCAGATTGGGTGAACAATTGTCAAATGTTATTTTCTCACTGTGCCGGGCCAATTAGTACACCCAGAGGCATGGAAGGGAAGTTCTGCCTGGATTCCTCGGGACAGAAGTAGTTAAAGCAATGTTGGTGCCCTCAAGCACGCTGATCGGCTACTGGTACCTCGCAGGTCTGACACTCACCACAATACCTTTTCTCTTCGTCGAGGTAGCAGGGTGCAGGCAAGCTCCTGACGATATTAGAAACAGGACTCCTGATGCTAGACTCCAAAGCATTGGTACCACACTGAAAGGCTGTCGGCAGGCCTTGGAGGTGGACCCACCTCATTGTGCTTTCGAGCTAACTGTCAGGGAACTGCAGACAGGGAGCACACCGTGCTGACCCACTAGGCAGGGCCAGAGGATTGAGCATTGCATTTCTGGCCTGCCCTTGGTTACCCAGGCAAAGCGTCCTGGGGCCACACTGAAAGGCGGCGCAGCGGCATCGAAGAAGGCAATGACTCCGCTCATAGTAGGTTGAACTCTTTTATGATCCTGAGACTTAACACAAGACAAGCAAACAAGCCCTTGGAGAACACTTTGGCTGAAGGCAGAGAGCAGTAGGCAGCATTGCACAAGCAGAAAAGCAGTCCTTACAGAAAAGCAGTCTAGTTGAGTCTTTTAAGCAGCACAACAGTTCTTCTGAGAGAGCCTTGGTTCAATATCCAATAGTGTCTGACTAGGTGAGGTCAGTGATCCAGTACTTATACCCAAATGTGCCTTTGAAGTGGAAGAAACTTCAAAGAGTGGCTTTGATGTGAACAAGTATCCCATTCAACCCAGTCCTGTCTGCCAGGCTATCTGTGGGTGGTAATCAGTTCTTTGTGTGGGGTCAGACCACTATCCTTTGAAGTGCAAGTGTGAACCCGTTCCTCACTTCCTGTACTGGAATGGCCATCAGAATGCAGATGTATGTCAATGGGTACTCAGCCACACCTAGCATTCCAGTATTTGTGGCTGTCTGGAGGGATTGTACAAAGTGTATCTTTCACCTAGGCCTGACATGTATTGGAGACAATAAGGTACACAGAGCAGTAAGATCAGAGAAATGTCTACTTTTTAAAAGTGTACTTTCTAAAATAGTAATGTTAATTCTGGCTTTACCAGTAAAGAGGATTTAGCATTACCATTCCGAAGATTTGAAGCATGATGCAGCTACACCTTTCTAATCAGGAATTACAGCTTAAAGGTATATTAAAAAATTCCCAATACTGGCCTATGAGAGGAGTAGGCCTTACAGTAGGGAAAAACTACTTTGAGAGTTTTCACTACTATGACAGGGAAAACTTACAAGTACACGTCCTGCCTTTTACTTACATAGCACCATGCTCTGTGTACTACCTAGGGCCTACCTTACGGATCATTTATATGTAACAAATGGGGAGTTGAAGGCTTGACAAGATGTTTTATATGCCATGTCAGAGGAGCAGTAAACTACCCACACAGGCCTCTCAATGGCTGATTTGAAGACATGGTCAACGGGCTACTTTCGTGGGTAGAACAAAAGTGCTGCAGGCCCACTAGTAATATTTAATTTACCGCACCTGGACATCTGTAGTACACTTTACATGGGACATATGAGTAAGTTAAATATGCCAATATTACCAGGTTTTAGGGAGAGAGCATATGCATTTTATCACTGGTTAGCAGTGGTAAAGTGATCAGAGTCCTAAAGCCAACAAAAACTATGTCAGAAAAAGAGGAGGAGGAAGGCAAAGGTTTTGGGGTGACCCTTCAGAGATGACCATTTTCTACAAAAGACCATTCGAACATGCTCTTTTGTTTTCTCTCTCAATGACAGTTCCTATGTTCCAAATGCCCACTGGCTATGTCCACAGGGCTTTAAATTACCAGGTGATGTGTTTTCACAGGAGGAAAATGACAACTGATTAATCAGATTTTATTTTTACTCAAAGTTTATTTTATTAATCCATTACCCTACAAAACTGCCAAGATGCAATTGAACATCCGATTGTGAGCAAATAAAAATCTACTGTACATATTTACACTAATCCACAAACGAATTTCAAGGTGAATCAAGCCTGTCGCACCTGGTGGATATCTTGTAATTTTGTGACATGAGCTTGATATAAAGTTCCTTAAGGACTTTGGAATGTAAGTGCTAACTTTGGGATGTCACCATGTAACTTTTCCCACTGTTGACCAATATGAAAAAAAAGCAAAACAACATTTCAAGATTCACCTTGGCCAGAAAAATTCTTTTATTTTAAAAATCTAGTCATTAGCAATCACAAATCATTTTCCCATGGACTGGTGATCTAAAGCATAACTGCAGAATCACGATGGTGTGATGGTATGACACCAATGACGGAGAGGGGGTTACTTCCTGACGGTAAGTCAGGAAGAAAACCTTCCAAAGAAGGACTTTACATCAGACATATATTGGCCACTATGACCCAAATCCACAGATACCAGGTTGTTGATCTGTCTTTTTAATCGTTTCTGTTTAGCATATTTAAATGTATGATTATGATGTCATCTGTTCAAACGCACAAAAATTATATTGTCCGATTTGCAGATCATTAAACTGTGTAGCAAATCTTTCACAGGGCCTATAAATGTTAACCACACTTAACTAATGCATAATAGTATAACACAATTAAATTAACCATCAATTCCCGTTTAAAACTGCCATTTAATAACTACATTTAATTCCTACATAGCTTCCTTTAGCTGCCTTGTTAAACACCAATTAAACAAGGAAACATTCTTTGGAAATGCAGTGCATTAATGAAGCCCTAATTGTTATGTTGCTGTTCAGAGTTTTGATTAAATTATATTTCAAAGAGACGTGTCTCCTACACACTCATTAGACCTCAGTGTGGATTCAGCCATTAAATCATAACCTGTTTAATGTAGCACATTTTAACGTTCTTTCCATCATAAGAAAACACCATTACATAATAACTTATTAGTCTTGTTCACTCACCTTTCTTATTTAACAAAGTTCTTAAATTGTAATTTGAACGTTTTTTTATACGAATAACTCTCCCTTTTTCGAAAACCAGATATTGTATAGTGGGACTGATTTTCCAAAAACTGTTCAGATGACACCTGCTGTTTACTTAATGTAAGCTACAATAATTTATTCACATTAACATGTAAGCAAATGGGCGAACTGTGCCTTATTAACTGGTCAGTTGCACTTTCACATTATATATAACTCAGACAATTCACAGGTACTAGCACTCAAGGTGACTCAGTGCATTCTGATACATATAATCTTTAAATATGAATTGTGGACTACATAAATAAATAATCTACAGACGTGTCTACTGATGAGCAGACAGGCTAACGTGTAACACCTTTCAAAGAGTGCTGCGATGCACCTTCCTGATCCAATCGGTTTCAATACCACACAGACGTATTCTGCAAATCAATTTGCTCCAGGAAATTCAATGTATTCAGTGCATGTGTAAATTGGTTGGATGAGCTCTCACTTTTATGAAAATAAAGCATTGACAATTTGAGGACTACTTTTAATGAATTGCTCGATTTTTTTATGCGAATATTCAACCATCTGCTTCAAATAACAAGCACTGGCAAACCCAATCGATCTGGTATTATTTGTTAATAGTTGAGTGACTCTGTATGTGCTACTCCCAGCTGTACTAAAATGAAAACACCATAAAGGAGCAACATCTTGATCTACAACAGCATTGACTATCTTAGTTTAGGCCCTTTACTGTACATGTACTTTATTGTACATTTGCAGAGTCAAGTTATACCTATAAAGAAGATTGTTATGAAAAAGAGTCAGCAGAGGTTTGTAATGAAAATGATTGTGAGTGAGGAACGTAAAAGGCGTACACCAGCAAAATATTGCTTAGTCGATATTTTGACTAAGGTTTGATATTTTCCTTGGTTCTTTATGAAAGTCAGACTTTCACTTTATGAACAAAAAGCTGTATGTTTGTACAAGGTGTTTCTATAGCGCAAGCATAACCAAAAGACAGTAATGTGCTGTACATGGGCAAAGGCAAGCTTAAAGTCAGTGATTGATAGGAAATGAAGATAAATTGTTGTCAGTTAGTGCATTGTGATGTAGTATTCTTTAACATTGCAATTCTTCAAGTGTTTCCTAAATTGCAGCTGAGTTTGGGATGGGCTTGATAGATACAGGGATGTTGTTTGAGATCTTAGGTGCATAGATGGAAAAGACCTGTAGCCTTGTTTTTCTTTTTTTACAAGTCTTAGCCTGAATTCCAGATGTTGTCCTGCTAATGGCGTGCCAAGAACCACCTGAGATGGTGAGGTTGTCTGCAAGATAAGCAGGGGTGCTGGTTTTGTCAGCTTTGTAAATGATACAGCTGGTTTTAAAGAGGGTGCAGGCTTGCAAATGGAGCCAACGGAGTTACATCAGGGTGGGAGTGATATGATCATATTTCTTCAAGCAGTGGATTAGACGTTGCAGTTTGTATGATGCCCTTTGGCCTGGTACTGGCCTGTCTCTGTTTTTTGGCAATGTGTTTATTGATGAATAATTTGGAATGAAGGATGAATCCTAGTGAATTAACATTTAATGAGAGTTGGGTTTAAAGCTATCATGTCATTGAGCCCAGTAAATCCAGCCGCATGTTATCATGATAGCAAACTAAATGAAAATACAAGGGGATTAGTGAATAGCATTGCTTCTTATGGACAGGCTAATGCAGCCAAATAGCAAGCACTTCCTAAGCAAACAAATTGAATTTAGAAGCAAGTCAAATGTTGTCTTATTAGCAAACTAGGGTGGTCATTCTGACCTCGGCGGTAAAAGGCGCCTACCGCCGGTCAGAAATCCTCCATAATCCCGCCGCGGTCGCGGAAACCCGCCACGGTCATTCTGACCCGCAGAAGGCAAACCTCCGAAAATCCGACCGCCACAACAGACCGCCAGACCAGCGGTCGGCGGAAAAGTGGAGGTGACAAAACCTCCACCGTCACGCCAACAGAAATACGCCCATGCCATTACGACCCACGAATCCACGCGGCGGTCATTCAAACGCGGTATTCCATTGGCGGGACACACCGCCGCGGTCAGAATACACACAAACGAACAAAACTCAGCCACATTGGACGATTTGAATCCCACACACCTGATACACATACACACACCACTCCCACACACACAATACAATATAAAACACCCACCCACATCACCCACAAACCCCTACGCTAAAAAATTCTGAAAGAAGGCCAGAGCGAGACACCAGCATCCACAAACTAACAGCCACAGCCACTCAACACCATCACCCACACACTATCCACACACAAAACAACACACACCACCACACTCAACTCACTTAAATACACATACTCCACCCCACACATCATACACACCACCCCATGGCACCCCAAAGACAACCCCGCTTCACAGACGAAGAACTCAGGGTCATGGTGGAGGAAATCGTTCGGGTAGAGCCCCAGCTGTTCGGCACACAGATACAATACACCAGCATTGCCCGGAGGACGGAGCTATGGCAGAGGATTGTCGACAGGGTCAACGCAGTGGGACAGCACCCCAGAAATCGGGAAGACATCAGGAAGCGATGGAACGACCTACGGGGGAAGGTGCGTTCCATGGTATCCAGGCACAACATCGCCGTGCAGAAGACTGGCGGAGGACCCCCACCTCAACCCCCACAATTCACATCATGGGAGGAGGAAGTCTTGAACATCCTGCATCCTGACGGCCTCGCAGGAGTCGGCGGAGGAATGGATACAGGTAAGTTGAAGCTTCAATACTGCTTCCCCCCCACCTGCATGCCAAATCATACCCCAACCCTCACCCCCATCCTCGAACCCCACCCTCACCCCCACCCCCATCCTCACCCCCACCCTCACCCCCACCACCATCCTCACCACCCCACCACCATCCTCACCCCCACCCCCAGCACACCTATTCCCCGCCAATGTCTCACCATCACAACCCACACATCCCAAAAGCTAGGCCTGAATGCGTCCACTAAGCATGGACACCCATCACCAAAGCATGCCCAATGCATATACACATCCCCCCCACAAGCCACCCTCACCAAAGCCCCCACACACGAATGCCAGCACTTGGGGACACGAGAACCCATAGATACACCCATATGCCACACATTGAAACTATAACCATACCTCTATACCCCTGCAGGACCCGACCGTCAACACACCGCGGCGGAGGGGCCAGAATTCTCCACACCCCCCACCCAAGAGGCCGTCAGCGATGACAGCAGCTCTGTCGACCTGGACACCGATGACCAGCCCGGACCATCGGGGACCTCTGGACAGTCGGTTCCCCTCACACAGGCCCAGGCCACTACAGACCCAAACCCCTCTGGGAACACCAGCACAGCTCCCACCCAGCGGGCCCATGCCTCTGTCTCCAGGGCGCGTCAATCTGCGGTGTGTCTACCACTACAGGGCACCCAGGATAACCCACCACCCCAACAACAACAGGGACCTGGGGGCAGTGGTAGTGGGCACACCGGCCAGGGGGCAGAGGCCCAGGGAAACAGGGGAACTCGGAGGGCAGCTGTGCGACAGGGGGGGGAGGAGAGGCCCAGGGAACCCACTCTCCACGAGGTCCTCACCACCATCATGGGAGCATACAACCGCTCCCAGGAGACGATGGCGACGGTACTGGCCCGGTTCCAGGAGATCCAGGTACTGCAGGAGGAACACTATCGGGGGTACAGGGAGGACATCAGAGCCATCAACACCACCCTGGTTACCATGGTAGGGCTGCTGCAGGACCTCGTCAACAACAGGGCGGACACTCAACAACACCCAAGGGCCCCTGCCACTAGCCTGGACCAAGAACAGCCAACCACCTCCGCCGGCGCTAGTCGACAGGAGGCCCCCGCACAGCAGCAGCCCACCAGACCCCCACCTCCTGCAGGAGAAGAACCACCCCGCAAGAGGGCCCTGAGATCTCGCAAGAAGACAGAGTAGGATGTCAAGACCCCCGCCAGCAATGGATACCACCTGATGTCATCCCACTGTCCCACATTGTCACCCTGTCCATCCTTGAACTGCCCATGCTCCATCTCTCCACAGGCCTCTGGACAATGCACCTGTGTGACTGTTACTCTGGACTCTGCCATGGACATTCCTTCACCATAGCCCCCACCCACTTGAAACCACCCATCCCATTTTGAGCACTTAAATAAACACCTATTTTGCACCAAAATATCTGGAGTCTGGCTGTGATTTCAATATATTGTAATTGACATGACAGTGCAAATATGTCCTTGTACATGGTGAAGTCAACAAACAGCTGCCACAAAGCTGTAGTCCATGGGGAAACGAAGCACAGGACTCGTAGTGGGGACCCCAGATCTGAAATAGGGAGGGAAAAGCCACAACTCAGTCATCATACACTGGGGCAAATAGACAGGCAGCAGAGATGCAGGAGAGTAGTTAACATTTACTAAATTATCTTTGAAATGTTACCTGTGTCCTATTGGAAGTACTGTTCAATGATTCTGTCCCTGTTGTCTGTTTCAGCCCCGTCGTCTTCCTCCTCGTCACTCTCCTCAGGTTCCACCGCTGCCACAACACCACCGTCTCGACCATCCTCCTGCAGGAAAGGCACCTGGCGGCGCAAAGCCAGGTTGTGAAGCATGCAGCAGGCCACGATGATGTGACACACCTTCTTAGGTGAGTACATTAGGGATCCACCTGTCATATGCAGGCACCTAAACCTGGCCTTTAGGAGGCCAAAGGTGCGTTCGATCACCCTCCTAGTACGCCCATGGGCCTCATTGTACCGTTCCTCTGCCCTGGTCCGGGGATTCCTTACTGGGGTCAGTAGCCACGACAGGTTGGGGTACCCAGAGTCCCCCACTAGCCATACACGGTGTCTCTGTAGCTGTTCCATCACGTAAGGGATGCTGCTATTCCTGAGGATGTAGGCGTGATGCACTGACCCTGGGAATTTGGCATTTACATGCGAGATGTACTGGTCAGCCAAACACACCACCTGGATGTTCATTGAATGGTAATTTTTTCTGTTCCTGTACACCTGCTCCCTGTCTCTTGGGGGAACCAAAGCCACATGGGTCCCATCAATGGCACCAATGACGTTGGGAATATGTCCAAGGGCGTAGAAATCACCCTTCACTGTAGCCAATTCGCCCACCTCAGGGAAAATGATGTAGCTCCTCACGGATTTCATCAGGGCAGACAACACTCTGGATAACACCTTCGAAAACATGGGCTGAGACATCCCAGAAGCAATTCCCACGGTTGTCTGAAATGACCCACTTGCCAAGAAATGGAGTACTGACATGACCTGCACCAGAGGGGGAATCCCTGTGGGTTGGCGGATGGGGGACATCAGGTCGGGCTCCAGCTGGGCACACAGTTCATGGATAGTGGCACGGTTAAGACGGTAGGTCAGGATAATGTGGCGTTCTTCCATTGTCGACAGGTCCACCAGCGGTCGGTACACGGGAGGATTCATCCGTCTCCTCGCCCAACCCAGCGGACGGTGCCTAGGAAGGACAACATGGAGCACACAGTCAAGCAACCCACAGGTACGTACTCACAGCTAGCACAGTAAACGATTCTCTATGCAGTGAATGGCGTGTCTGAGTGGCTATGCAAGGCCTAGGCCTGTGTGACGCTGTTGAAATTGAGCCATGTGGGCCCTGGAAATGGCGGCTGCCTGACCTGTGAAGTGTGACAATGGGATGTGAGGTCAATGCGCTGGCGTGACACACCGCGGCGGGCGGCGGGCGAAGACCGCGGCGCCAAGCCGCATTGGTTAACATTGAAGCCTATGGGTTTCAGGAGCCAATGGCGAAGGGCGCCGGCGGTGGCGGGACGCACCGCCGCGGTACGCACCGCCGCGGACGTGACCGCCATTTTCTATCTACTTATCCACTTGCGACTTGAACTTTCACAGGAGAGGACCTATACTGCAAGTGTTGCTGTGACCTCGGTCTGGAAGGGACAATGGCTGCTGCACCTGGGGAAAGGGCCCCTGCCTTCACTGGAGAGGAGTTGGAGAAACTTGTGGATGGGGTCCTCCCCCAGTATGTGCTACTCTACGGTCCTCCAGACCAACAAGTGAGTTTAATTCAATCTGGATTTGGGGCCACTGGCTGGCTTGGGGGCCTGGCGGGGGGCCTGGCGGGGATGGGGGGCATGTTGGGCCTGGCGGGGGCATGGCGGGGGGCATGGCGGGGATGGGTGGCATGTTGGCCATGGCGGGGGGCATGGCGGGGATGGGGGGCATGTTGGGCCTGGCGGGGGGCATGGCAGGGGGCATGGCGGGGGGGCCTGGCGGGGATGGGGGGCATGTTGGGCCTGGCGGGGGCATGGCGGGGGGCATGGCGGGGATGGGGGGCATGTTGGCCATGGCGGGGGGCATGGCGGGGATGGGGGGCATGTTGGGCCTGGCGGGGGGCATGGCGGGGGGCCTGGCGGGGATGGGGGGCATGTTGGGCATGGCGGGGGGCATGGCGGGGGGCCTGGCGGGGATGGGGGGCATGTTGGGCATGGCGGGGGCATGGCGGGCATGTTGGGGCTGGCGGGGGGCCTGGCGGGGGGCCTGGCGGGGATGGGGGGCATGTTGGGCATGGCGGGGGGCATGGCGGGGGGCCTGGCGGGGATGGGGGGCGTTGGGCCACTGGCAAGGAAAATGCTGACAAACTTGAACGTGGTATTTCTCCCTCCCTGTACGTGTCACATAGGTCCGCGCCCATGAGAAGATCGGGATTTGGCGTGCCATCGCCAAGGAAGTCCGGACCCTGGGGGTCCACCATCGACGGGGCACCCACTGCCGCAAGAGGTGGGAGGACATCCGCCGCAGGACCAAGAAGACCGCCGAGTCTCTGCTGGGGATGGCCTCCCAACGTAGGCGGGGTGCCTGCCGTCAACTGAGCCCCCTGATGTTCCGGATCCTGGCGGTGGCCTACCCTGATTTGGATGGGCGCGTGAGGGCAGCACAGCAGACACAAGGGGGTGAGTACAAGCATTATCTACTCTGTTGTCGCGCAGTGGAGGTGTCTGGGTGGGGGAGGAGGGCTGGGGGTCCCCCTAGGCCAGGGCGATATCTGTAGGCTGGGCACCCCCGTAAGCCCCTGTGTCCCCAGTCACCACCCTCAGTAGTTTGTCAGTACAGCCATCCCTGGGCCGTGTCATCCATGGGTGCAGTTGTCAACTCTAGGCGTGTAGGGCATGTTCCACGGAATGCGTAACGGACCCCAAGTGCGCAACTTAGTGCAGGGGGCATCTGTGTCTGTCATGTCCGCTAACTGTACCGGAGATCCATGTACTCAATATCCCTTTATTTCTCTCTCCCCCCCCCTTTTTGTTTGTCTTTCTGTGCTTGTGTGCATCAGCATCATCAGGCGGAGGAGAAGTGGCATCGGGGCAGGAGGGAGCTGCATCTCACATGGCCCAGGAGGGCCATGCCACAGAGTCAGACTGGACCAGTGAGACGGAGGGCGAGGGGAGCTCCACGACGGGGACGACTGGACCCTGCAGCGACACGGACACGTCCTCGGAAGGGGGCTCCCTTGCGGGGTGGCACCATCCGTGCCCCCCGCCATTACAGGTACAGCCGCCACCCAGCGCACCATCTCCGCCCTCCCAGCAGCCCCTCAGCGTTCGCCCCGTGCCCGCTCTGCCAGGAAGCCGGGCATCTCCTTCGCCCCAGGCACCTCAGGCCCTGCCCCTGTTACCCCCGCTGCCCTCAGTGAGGAGGTCATTGTCCTCCTCCGAACGCTCATTGTTGGGCAGACTACCCTTTTGAATGCCATCCAGGGGGTGGAGAGGGAGGTTCATCGCAGCAATGCGTACCTGGAGGGCATTCATTCGGGTCAGGCTGCCCATCAGCGATCGTTCCAGGCTCTGGCCTCAGCACTGACGGCAGCCATTGTCCCTGTCTCCTGCCTGCCTCTACTAACTCCCTCCTCCCAGTCTCCTGTTCCTCTGCCTGTCCCACCCACACCATCAGACCAGCCTGCACACACCTCAACACCCAAGAGAAGCTCATCCAAACATAAGCACCACAGATCACGCAGACATTCACACACGCAACATTCCGATGCAGACATGCCAACAGTCACTACCACCTCTGTGACCCCCACCTCCTCGTCTCCCTCCTCCCTCCCTGTGACGTCTACACTCACACCTCCATTCACCTCACCATCAGCCAGTGTTTCCATCACCAGCACACCCTCCACTCCAGTCCGCACACGTGCAGTCACCACCCCCACTGCCATTTACACGTCCCCTGTGTCCTCTCCCACTGTGTCTGTCACCCCCTCTTCCACACCACACAAACGCAGCCACCCACCCACCCAACAGCCATCCACCTCACGACAGCCTATCCCTCCTGCACCTGCACCCAAAGACAGCAAACGTGACTCACCTACAACCACATCCTCTCCCTCCACTCCCATTCCCACTGTACCTACCACTCTCCATTGTCCCAAGAAGCTCTTCCTCGCCACTACTAACTTCTTTCCTGACCCTGAGCCCCCCCCTCCTTCTCGTCGGGGTAAGAAGAGCACCTCAGCCACCACCAGCCCTGCAGCCCCCTTGACAAGGGTGCAGGGGTATTGGAGCCCGCCAGCCCGCATGTCTGGATCTTCGCCCAGCAGCAAGGGGACAGCCAGCCCACCCCCTGGGAAGAGGAGCAGAAGGCGGAAGGGGCGCCGCAGGAGCCCGCCTTCTACATCCCCCCCGGACACCACCCAGAGACAGTCACCAGCCACAGCTCCAAAGGGAGGAAAGGGCCACAGGCCCACGACTAAGGAGGGCAAGGGCAGCAAGTCGGAGAGGTCAGGCAGCAGGCCTGCTGCCCAGGAGGAGCCCACAACCCCCATAGCCGCTGCCCCAGGAGGAACCGGAACAGCTGCCCCGGGAGAGCCCACCACCCCCATAGCCGCTGCCCAGGGAGGACCCAGCCCAGCTGGCCAGGAGGGCCCCACCACCCACAGCCCAGGTGGGCATTGAAGGAGCACCATCCCCGCTGCCCAGGAGGGCACCACCAGGCAATTAGCAGTTGGCCATAGACCGGCCGCCGTCTCCAGAACCGCTGAACTGGGCCCCGCCGTCTCAAGAACCGCTCCGCTGGGCCCCGCCGTCTCAAGAACCGCTGAACTGGGCCCCGCCGTCTCAAGAACCGCTCCGCTGGGCCCCGCCATCTCCAGAACCGCTCCGCTGGGCCCCGCCGTCTCAAGAACCGCTGAACTGGGCCCCGCCGTCTCAAGAACCGCTCCGCTGGGCCCCGCCGTCTCAAGAACTGCTGAACTGGGCCCCGCCGTCTCAAGAACCGCTGAACTGGGCCCCGCCGTCTCAAGAACCGCTGAACTGGGCCCGCCGTCTCAAGAACCGCTCCGCTGGGCCCCGCCGTCTCAAGAACCGCTGAACTGGGCCCCGCCGTCTCAAGAACTGCTGAACTGGGCCCCGCCGTCTCAAGAACCGCTCCGCTGGGCCCCGCCGTCTCAAGAACCGCTGAACTGGGCCCCGCCGTCTCAAGAACCGCTGAACTGGGCCCCACCGTCTCAAGAACCGCTGAACTGGGCCCCGCCGTCTCAAGAACCGCTCCGCTGGGCCCCGCCGTCTCAAGAACCGCTGAACTGGTCCCCGCCTTCTCAAGAACCGCTGAACTGGGCCCCGCCGTCTCAAGAACCGCTGAACTGGGCCCCGCCGTCTCAAGAACCGCTCCGCTGGGCCCCGCCGTCTCAAGAACCGCTGAACTGGGCCCCGCCGTCTCAAGAACCGCTGAACTGGGCCCTGCCGTCTCAAGAACCGCTCCGCTGGGCCCTGCCATCTCCAGAACCGCTCCGCTGGGCCCCGCCGTCTCAAGAACCGCTGAACTGGGCCCGCCGTCTCAAGAACCGCTCCGCTGGGCCCCGCCGTCTCAAGAACCGCTGAACTGGGCCCCGCCGTCTCAAGAACCGCTCCGCTGGGCCCCGCCGTCTCAAGAACCGCTGAACTGGGCCCCGCCGTCTCAAGAACCGCTGAACTGGGCCCTTCAAGGCAAGGAGCGCTAAACTGGGCTCTTCAAGGCAAGAACCGCTGGCCCTTTGGCAGACGTGGCAGGGCAGGATCTATCTCGGGCAGGGCTGCAGGATGTCCTCTGGCCAACTTGCCTCCTCCAGTGGCAGTGGGGTCTGTTATGGACTGTATGGACTGTGGCTTTGCTCTCCCCAGGATGGCCCAGTGGGCAGGCCACCCACTGTATGGACTGTTTGGACTGTGGCTTTGCTCTCCCCAGGATGGCCCAGTGGGCAGGCCACCCACTGTATGGACTGTTTGGACTGTGGCTTTGCTCTCCCCAGGATGGCCCAGTGGGCAGGCCACCCACTGTATGGACTGTTTGGACTGTGGCTTTGCTCTCCCCAGGATGGGCCAGTGGTCATGGAGTCCCCTCGTGGATCTGGCGTCGTGTACTCAAGTGGCTGAGGTGCCCCCCCTTCCCTTCCCCCTGAGGTGCCTGTCCTATTTTCTTTCTGATGCCCCTGCAGTGTTCTCTCCGTGGAGTTCTTGTCGTGGGACTGGGCCTTTCCCCTTTGCACAGGACCCCTGTGATCCACGGACAGTGGTTGGACTACATTTAGTAGCTGTATATATTTTGTACATAGTTTATTTATTTATTGGGATTACTGGTGTACATATTTCAATATATCTGCCCGTTTATGATCTCTTCTTTTGGTCTTTGCATTATTTCGGAGGGGGGTGGTTTGTGGGTTGTGACAGTGATCTGTGGGAATGCATTGATGTGTGTGTTGTAGTGGGTGTGGGTGGGTGGGTGTGTGCCGGTAATCTTTTCCCTCCCCTGTGTCGTAGGTGCAGTACTCACCGATGTCTTCCGCGCCGCCGGGCGTGCTCCTGGTATATGAGCAGGTATAGGAGTGCGGGGATGACCTGCAACTCTGGTTCCATACTGCCGGAATCTCGCGTGGAGTGCGTAGAGGTGAGCGTTTTCCCGTTCGTAGTCTGTTTCCGCCGTGTTCTTATCGGCGGTGCTCCCGCCCCGGAAAAGGTGGCGGATTGGTGGGTCGTAATAGGGTGGGCGGTACATTGTCTGCCGCCTGGCTGTTGGCGGGAACCGCCGCGCTGTTTGTTTGTACCGCCTTGGCGGGCGGAGTGTTAATACGGCGGGCTGTGTTGGCGGTTCCCGCCAGGGTCAGAATTGCATATTTTAGACCGCCGGCCTGTTGGCGGCTTGGCCGCCGCTTTATCACCGACCGCCAGGGTCAGAATGAGGGCCTAGGGGTCTAATTTAGATTTTGTCAGGAAGGGTACTGTGTCACAATGGCAAAGCAGTGCCTTGTCTTCATGACTCTCAGTACATCCACACAATTTTGAATTGGAAAGACCGCCAACACCAACGGAGGAAAATTTGCTCTGTTGGCATAAACCTTCCACTGATGAACCAGGGGAGTATGGATTGTCTGAAATAAGCCATCTGAACGTCCCCTCTATTTAGAGTGGTTAGTAAGGACAATACAAATAAAAAAAATATCCTTGCACCCTTGGAGGAAACTCTTATGATGTTAGGGCCATTAGTTTCTACTTTTCCGAAAACAAATTCCTGCTTTGGGAGTGGGTTTTTGTGAATAAGTAAAAATGTATAAAACATTGGTGTAAGTGTCTGCCACCAATAACGGATGCACACCCAACTTTTAAATGGCTTTGTATGCACTGTTGTGACAGTGGTTTAAACAAACCCTTAGAGTTCACTTATGGGTGGGAGTTGAACACCAAATCTTGTGGGCAGGTTAAAGACAGGGCGGTATACATAAAATTCTCCGCCTCTCTGAATGCCTTTACTCTGTTTGTCAATCTCTAAATCAGACACTGAATGAATCAAACAGCATGGACTGGATCTAGACTAACTAAAGGAGTACTTTATACCTGCAGGAAAATATCTCTTTTTACATGATCACCCCCATTTTTCTTTGTACTGACGCTGTTGTTTATGTGACTCTGCTGGCCAGGCCCCAGTGCTTGTGCTCTGATCCCTAAAGCATATTAAAGTTGTCTATATTCCTAAGTGGCATATTGCACTTACATAAAAGCCTCCAGTATATCATACACAGGACCTGTGAGTTAAATGTCACTAATGGACTTCAGTACAAATTGTGCCACCACTAGGGTGACAGTGCAAAATATAACTGCATGCCTACCACTGTGGCCTGTCTGCACAGTTTTAAAACTGCAAATTCAATTTGTAAAAATACAATTTTTAACAGGCCTGACCCCTCCTTTTAAATACTAATAAGACACCCTTAAGTAGGCATTAATGGGTCATAGGACAGGATGCATGGTACTTGAAAATACAACAGGACAACATTCAATGTTTAACATTTCTTTACGTTGACAAGACCATAAAAGCCATTTTTACTGTATTAGGAATAGCTGTTCTGTAGGAAAGCATTAGGGAAATATTTTAGAATTAATAATGCTATCTATGCTTAGGAAACGGCTACAAATGCAATTCGTGGACTTTTAAAAATATTTATTACAAGCCCAATCCATTGGTAAAGTCACATTTGTAACACATATCTTGAAAAAGGTACTTTTAAAAAGTTACATTTTGCCTGCCTAAAGCCTCTAGAAGCCTGTTTGCATGAGTTTCCAACAGTCACCCAGAAGCCGAATAGCCCCTCTAATAAGGTGTGAAATTGCTCACAGTGCTGAGACAAATGCCTTGGGTGTGGGAAGGTGTTTTGTTCCTCAGACAGAATGACCATCTGAGCAGTGCACAGAAACTTAATTAATTTAAAAAAGGCCTGGCCAGTCACAGGCAGATGTAGCCAATACCTGAGCCACTCCCCTCCTTAATCCCTCTGCCTCCATAACTGGTTTTGAATGATCACAGAGGATTGTTTGCACATTTCCAAGATGGCTCTGCAAGTGTAAGAAAGTTTTTACAATGTTGAATTTAGGTAGAAAGGGGCATTGTGGGATTGTTGGCAGCAGACTGTCATGTCGGCTTTCATTCTTCTAATGAGACAAATGGATTTGAGCAGCAGAATCGTCTGCTGTGTGGGAGACTGAGTCTTAACCCACTACAGATGACACCCGTAACCCTAATCTCCGGCTAACTAGCAGTGCCTTATCTCTCCCCTAGAGCAGGGATGATTGGGCAGCCGAGCGCATGACACAATTGACTCCTCACGGAAATCGTGGTTACTCAGGTCTCATCCGTTTCTCTCAGTTACATTAGTCTTATGTATACAAGGACAAGCAGAGGCAGTATATGTTTCAGTAAAGTTTCAATGAAGCAACTGTATCTTAGACAATAAAGCCTGTACTGCAAAGACCAAGGCAATAAAGCTTCACAAGATTAAACTTGTGACAAGGAGAGTAAAACATAGAAATACCACTACCATATTGTCACTAAAGTCAATACACTAATTCCTACCTAGGCTATATTAGAACACAGCATGTTAAGCTCTAGTTCTGCCCTTCGGGTTCCCCTGGGAAGACATCATCACCCATACCTGAGCAAAGACCTAAAGTCTGAATAAGCAGCTGTAGCGAAGCTTTCAGCAATCAGCATACAGTCATGGACCTCTGGCTCGAATCTCCCTCTAAAGTGTATGGGACTAGGAATTGTTTTTATAATAAAACAACTGATGTTCTGAGAAAATGTCTCTACATAAGGATGTGTGTGTTTCTATGAATACCAGAGACAAAACATTTACCACGTTTACTAGCAACCTATCTTACTATAGGTTTGAGAGAATCACAGAGTGCTTGTTTAAGAACATGATGCTGGCCTAAGCAAAGAACAGCTAGATAGAGAACGATAAAACAAGACCGCAACTGTGGCTATTGTTAAAATATTAAACAAAGTTGACCAAAATATATTTGTGTAAAAGTGCACAGTGGCAGGCCTAGTGTGTTACAATAACGTGCATAAAGCTATAACTAAAATGGCTACGCAACAAGGGCACACAGGAACTGCTGCAAAGGTGGGATGGAATCCCCTTGGGAATGATTATTAGGTTGGTCAGGGAGGGGGCCAGGAGTCACCCCCACCTAGAGGCTAGAGCCAGGTATAAATATGGCACTCCTGGTCAAAACATTTATATATCTGTGGAAGACAGAAGAAGGATCGACCTGCTGTTAAGACCTGTGAGTGCGCCTGAAAGGCTTGACATGCTCCTACTTGTACTCAGGACAAAGAAGTGGACTCCAAGGGTCAGTTAACTGAACTCCGACTGAGCTGCAGGGTCCCAACATGCTGCAAGAAGCCCCTTTTCCTGGAGAATCTAGCTGATTAGTTTAACTAGAGTTGCCCTGGACCTTGCTGGTGGCTTTAGCTGGAGTGAGTCCTGAACCCAAAGATTTGTTTCTGAGGTCCTAAGACCCTAGGCTTTGTCAAAGGGTACTCCCGCTGTCATCCTGGGAAAACCTGGGACTTAGAAACTTTCTAAACACTTTTTTGTTACCTGGAGAACCATTGGGAGATTGGGCCAAGCTGCGTAGCCAATCTCATGAGGGTGCATTGCCCCAGGGCCTGACTTCGAGTAGCTCTTGCTTTCACTGAAGGCTGTTGATTGCGGTAGGTAATGTTGTCACCCAGACATATCTGGCTCTTGTGGACAGACCATGCTCCATTGTGGTTGGCCTGAAAACATACCCTTGACCCAGTCAAGTGCACCCAGATGAACGTGGTTGGTGCTTAATGCTTTTTTGGTGGAATTTTCCTTTAAAATTGTAAAAAATCATATCTCCATTTACCCAATAGGATTTTTGTTCTTTGGTGCCATTTTGTTTAATACATTTGTCTCTACTTTTATAAACTGTAGTGGGATTTTTATTGTGTTTCTAACTTTTTTGACTGTTTTGTTACTTTTAAATGCTTTATATATTTTCTTACGTTAAGGCTGCCTGATCAGTGACATAGCTACCAGGAGTTGAGCTCAGGTTTAAAGTACGGAAACATTTACTGGATGAAACAAGAATAATGTCATTAATATTTGTGGTGGACTACTGCCCACCCAAATAACGCTGCACTTTCTCATGATACCCCAACGCCAGAACCTAATACAAATACAAATGGGACACTCAGAATTGAAATGCCATGGTGTTAATTGACCGCATATCCAAGCAATGGGAACCAAAGAAAAAGTGGTTGAAGGGGACTGACTCAAAACCTGCTTTATTACTGATAGTGGTATTTTAAAGGAACTGAAGCATGAATTCCTTTAGACTGCTAAAGCTGTCTGTTAACAAGTTTCAGGTGCAAGTATTACCATGATTATTCCAATTGTCTTACAGGGTTCGATCATGTAAATCATTTCTCTTATTCTGTAGGAAATTTTCCAGATGTCAAAATTAATCTTTTACAGTGCTTTTTTTTCTACATAAATATAATTTTACCACTAGTATTTCTATTACATAGATAGGTACAAGAATTATGAATATTATCAATTACATGCTTTTCTAAACCTTCTCTAGCTAACTCATTAAAAGCTGTTCCTTCCAATGTAACCTTTAATTTCCAAACCTTTTTTTATATAAGCAGCCCAAAAGTGTAAATATTTAGATTCACTTCATAATTGTGCATGTACAGTGGCTCTGCAACTTTGTTTTCATCAATTGCCACATTATCCTGAATGACCCATCTACATATCAATGCCATAGCATTTATTTGTTCACTCTATCTGTGTTTTTTATACTTGACTGTTAAACGTTTTACCGTAATAATAAATTATTCTTTTATTCATTGAAACTGTAATACTATTACGTTTGAGTGGTTTGAATGTTTCCATGTGTTTATTTTGGGTCCCAGTTTATTTGCCAATAGTAGATTAATGTTGGAGCACTTAATTTCAGGATCCTATTGTTTTTTTACATTAATATTGGAGTAATTCCAAATGTAATTTTCTTTCTTTTTTGTAGATGACCATGCTGCACCATCTACTTAGTCCTGCTTTACATTTTCTTTTTTTTAAAGAGAGGGATGGGAAAGAGAAATGAAAAAATAGAAATCTCCATCTGTGAGTAAAGTAGAATATAAAGCAGAACTAGCCTATTTATTGTTTGTTTACCTGTCCTTTCTTAATGATTGTGGCCTAATGGTTCAATTTACAAAGTATGTGATCCATTTTTTGATACTAAGGTTTTTGATCTGAACTTTTCATATGTCCGTGGTTTATATAGCATTGCACTACAAAGTGAATATGCTGCATGCACTTTCACAGAAAAATGGAGCTAAGCCTCAAGATTTAAGCATTGTGTGGGTTTCAATTTCTTTCTTTGGGCAATGTATGATTACAAGGAGTAAAACCTGAAGACATCACAAAATTGAATTGCCATCTTTACACAGAACAAGATTTGAAAATGCAAAGAATATTGGGTATTGGGATTGCAGACAACAAGTGGGAATCTAATTACTGTTCTTACCATAGTGGTCTTCCAAAACTGTTCCAAGAATCTTAGTTATGAGTTTTATCACCTTTGAGATAGTAATGATAATCACTGGAAAACAGTAGACCCTCTTACGAATGGAAGGTATAGAGTTCCATGTTCATACTCCATAACCATCTTGAGTGATCTAGTAGATCTAGTTCCCTAAAAAAACACAGATCCATAGAAGGGCTGTTAGGTGAATATAGTGTAAATCAAAATACACCAGTGCCTAGTGGACATCCATTGCTTTCTGACCTTGCATTATGTTTCACTAATTAATGAAAGATAAATAGAACTCTATATCCCTTGCCACTAGATTAAGAAATACTACCCATGTTTAGTGATTCAACTACAAAAAGGTCATGGTTATAGATGGCACCAAATCATGATTCACTAATGAGGTGGATTACTATAGCTTAGGGTGTTGGAATTATATCTACAAAAGTCAGTAAGCATAATACTCTTATAATATGTGTGCAATAATATTAAAATATCGTTAAAAAAGATGCAATACATGTTAGACCTGTCTAGTGCAGCAGGCAAACTGCATGATGTCTTAGACAAATTTAACATGATTCAGACTATCTTTGACAGGAATGCCTGGATTAAAACACAGCAGAATTCAGATTCTATGTCTGTTCAACTACAAACATACTACAGTATGGTATTTTTGATCTTGCCAAAAATATTTTTTGCCAGTATTGTTTTTAAAAAAGAAACTGCCACTTTGGGAGTTTGTTTGTTGGCCACAAAACATTTGCACCTTTCAGGAACTTGTTGGCAAAGGAGTTACTCTTTCACAATGGTGACAGATATCTCATCAGCCAAAATCTAAATCCTGTAGGATATAATGGGATTTAGTTTGAGATGGAAAAACTCATCCACCAATATATAAATGAGGCCATTAGTGATTTACCTGTAATCAAATTTGTTTTAGACGACACTGAGGCGCAAACCTAGTTCCCTAGCTCCAAAGTCAGCAGTTCTGGCCATTATGTCACATTCTCTCCTGTTGATGCTACCTTTGGAGACTCAAGTGTACAAAGCTAGTAACTTGCTTACTGAATTGAACTGAGCTAGAATCTTAGGCCTCATAATCTCTTTAAGTTTATAATCTCTTAACTGTAAACATTAAGAGTGCTAAGAAACAGGCACAGTTAAGGTAGTGAGGGAGCAAGTGGTATAAAAAAATCCATGCCCTCAACAAGGTGTGCAATTCACTGAAATGGGCATATACAAACATCTAATCCCCACTGCTAGGCATGGAAATGCGGGAACATTTAAGCCATGGCACTAGGAGACTTACATTTTAATCCTGGCTTTACCACCTTGTCAGAATATGCTGGTTATGTACTTTGTATTTAAATCGTGGGCAAATTCCACAGCACAGTGTCATTTTTTGGTACAAGTAGTCCCTGAGCCTCACCATTGGAACCACTAACACCCCAGTTGCTATATACTGAGGAAGAAAGAAACTATGGAACCAAAAGGTATGTTTTTTATTAATCTGACCCTCTGCTTATGATAAATCGTGCACTCTTGGGTTTCTGATCATATTTCTCTCCTCCTTTTTTCCATTTCAAGTTACTTTTATTAAGATTTAGTAAAACCAATAGTAGAGGTAAAGAAATGAGGGAAGAAATGAAGACATTGCATATTGGGGTATGGTGAATAATAATGATTACATAATTAGCTATCACAGTAGCTTTGTGTTGTATTAGGGGTCCTTCACACCTTCTAATATTATATAAAGCTTTATTAAAGTACCAGCTCTTCAATACGTGGGACTCCTCTCACCAGCCAGTAGCAACTTCCAGTCTTGCTGGATTTTGAGAGTGGCACCATGACAATAGAATTATCCAACAACAGCATTTGGATCTTATCCAAACTATTCCTGCAAACCCACATAGAGAACCTAAGCCCACTACAAGAAACGCTAACAAGTTGACCCTTAAATGAATTCCCATCTCACATAATACCCCGTAAACCCCAAACAACACCTGAAATGCAGGCTTCTCAATTGCAGAGCAGTAACAAAACACACAGCTGACATTGCTCATCTAATCCTCACGCACGAGCTGGATTTACTAATCTTGACTGAAACATAGCTAAATTACTCCACTGAACCAATCCTCAACATATTAGTCCCACCTTGCCATGACATCATAAGATTAGACAGACCTAACAGACCAGGTGGAGGGATCTCCTGTATACACCACAACAGCCTCCCTGTGAAATAGTCACAAATCGTAGTTCTAACCTCATGTGAGTACCTATGTATAAACATTGTGAGTAACAACAGACCAATCCATAAACTGAACATTATCTACCACCCTCCACGTGACAACCTCTCATTCATTGACCAAATTATGGAAATCATCTCATCCAACTGAAATAGAGGTCTGCACAATCTACGATACCGTCCATATAAGACACAGCAGTAAGTTAGCTACTCACCTAAAAACCACAGTTCCCTGAATTTGCACTGTACTATTCTGCCTTATACACCACGGGATCCCCAGATGATAACAAACAAGAAGCCTCATTCTTCTGAGACCTTTCACTGCCACGCTTAACACGCAAAAGTAAAAAAGCTCTGGATGGAGAAATAAGGGATGACAAAGTTTTGGAAACCATCAAAGTCATCCCAATGGTAAGATGGCAGGGAAAGATGGATTCTCAATTGAATGTTAGAAAATCACAGCTAATCACTCAATACAATTATTGGGGGAAATGTTCAGAGCTGCAGACTCCCAAAAAACATCTTTACCATAATTTTTACAAGCCCTGATGACGCTGATACCAAATTCGGAGATAGACATTCTGCAGTGCGAAAACTAACGTCCACTTTCTCTCAATAATTCAGATATGAAGACCTTTGCCAAGATTCTGGCCAACAGGCTTAAAAAGTATATTCCATCACTTATCCATGCCAGCCAGGTGGACTTCGCCCTGGGACGATAATCATGCAATCACTTACGGACTTTACCTTACCTCTTTTAGTCATACAGGACTGTCAATACTTAACAGGCTCCTTTCTCCCTTGATGGTGAAAAGGCTTTTGATCGAATGGAGTGTGTCTACCTCTACAGCACGCTGGAATTCCAGAGTATTGTCCATACACTTCATTGGTTATACTCTACCCGACGGCTTCCGATCTCCTCCTTTAAATATAGGCAGGAGGATCAGGCAGGGGTGCCAGCTTCCTCCCTTCCTCCATCGTTGCCCTACAATCCCTGGTGATAGGCATCCATTAGAGACCTGTAGTGACCAGTATACCCACACCAGCAGGAGGCCTGAAGCTCATGCTTTATGGCGGCAATATTTTACTGACTTTATCATCCCCAACTTTCCATCCCGGCTGTAATGAGGATTTGTGACTGCTTCTTGATCTTCAACGGCTACCAAATCAATTAGTCCCAAGGTGAGGCCCTTTCACATGACTCCAGTCACTTCATTGCATAGCCTACAAGGATTGTAATTTTGTTGGATGATGACACCGATAAAGTATCTGGAATCATGATTCAGTCCTTACCACATTGCCTGTTAGGTGACAGAATCGACTATCTTACGGACTGGATGCAGAGCATCTTTCTGACATGGGAACACTTACAATTTTCACTTTGGGGAAAGGCACAAACTGTTGAGACGGTCCTGATCCTCCTTCTTCAACCATGTCTTTGATATGCTGCCAGTGCATGTTCCCCCAACAACCCTTTGTCAAATTGACTCAGTCATAAGTTGATACATCACGAAAGTTGCCCTCCAGAAACTATATGTGACTACCACCACTGGAGGACTTCCCCTTCCCAATCTGAAGATTTACCATACAGCAATCCAAATTTCTCAATTTGGCTATTAATTCCAGTTCTGCCTGGAAACTCCAGACTGCTTGCGACAGATACAGGAAGTGCTAGATAACATTTCTGTTGTGTACAAAAAAAATCCTGAACACCCACGGCTTGCACCAATCTGATACTATAAGACACCATGAAGATCTGGGATGCAGGTCATAAAATGCTCAAACAAAAGGGTTATGTCCAATCTTTGTCTCTGCTTTTTATTAAAGCAGAGCTCAGTGTCAATGGAGATCCACTGGTATGGCTCCTTTGGTCCATGAAAGGTAAAGGCAGATAATCTGATTTGCAACCTAGTTTCCTTGCTGACCTAGAACAGGAATACCATCTGGAACACTTGCAATACCTATGCTACCTTGAACCAAAAGGTGTACTTCTTTGGATGTTAAGAGGTGATCTGCAGGCTCCGGGAGACCAATGGTATATGTCCAAATGGAGGTCGTATATGAAACTCATTACAGACCTATATGATACTGTCAGCAACCATGCATTCTCAAAACCCACCTCACCCTGTCTCTATAATTTCTGGTTAATTCACCTCACGGCCCTCCTTTCTGAAAGAAAATAGGGGGAGCTACTCTTTCAGCATGACTAAAGCTTAAGGGAAGCATGAATAAAATGTAGCCAATTCAAGATCTACCATGACTGGCCCAGATCGCCATTCGAGTTGCACAGGCTGAAGAGCTGCCTCCACCTGCAACTGGAGATGCAGGCACATTTGAGGAGACACATTCACGTGCCTTAACCTTACTGGTCAGTAGTATGAAATAATCTTCAAACTGCCACAGACTAATAAATCTGACCCTCCTTGGACCTAGCTTGTGTCACACAAGATAGAGGACTTATCTTCCCACCAAAAACACTGGCTAGGTACTTTACTGACTGAGGCTAATATCTGTATTTTGAGCACTCAAAATGTACCACTGTGCACTCAGTGGAGGACCTGACTAGGTCAGTGGCAGACACAGCATCACAGGAGAAGGTGGTTTATAAACTAAGCAACGAGGTGGAAGTATTCAATGAGGAATGGGGACCTCTTTTGCCCTGATATTTCCAGATAACATTAGCCTCTGAAACTAGTTTTTACCCTTGTGGTTCTCTTCTGCCTGGAGCCTAAAACATTCCTTACAGGTGGGATTGTGTGATACTCCACCCATAAGGATCCTGATCTGAGACACAAAACCCCTTACATATAAGTGGCTTCTTCTCACAGGGGCTGAAGATGATCATTTACGGTGGAGGTGCCCCCTTTCTCTTTTTCCTCCCTTGGATAAGTTGTATGTTAAGCGTTTTTACAACTCACATATGGAACACACTTTTTGGCACCCTTTGATATGTGCTTAGACACACAGCCCCTCCTGACCACACTGATTGTTATATCTGGGAACTTGGAATATAACTTTGAACTCTGATACTCGGGCTCGGATTCTGTGACCGGACAGTTAGTTTTGTGTAATTCATGGCTCAATTGTGATATGCAGTTGCAGCTGCTGCATGTTTTTAATGCTTTTACTGTATACTTGCATGGTATCTTTTACGTCTGAATGTATATACTGAATTAATATATAAATACTTTAGGAGCTTTTCACTGCAAGGACATGTAAGCCCTAATCCCAAATGTTCTTCCTTTTAAACACCATGCCCCCTGCCCTCTGAGCCTTTAGGTAGCACCATGAGGGTGACTTATGATCATTAAAAATGGAGGTTTGGGCCTTGTAAATGGTTTATTCTGCCAGGTTGAAATATCAGTTTAAAACAGGCTCCAGTGGCAGGTCTGAGACATGTTTTAAAAGGCTATTTTAGCGGATGGTGCAATGAGTGCTGCAGCCCATTAGTAACAATTAATTTACAGGCCCTGAGTACATGTTGCACCACACACTAAAAACTTGCTTGGAAATTAAATATACCAGATGTCAACCAATTGTACCATGTTTAAAGGAGACCGCACAAGCACTGTGTTTTCGTGGTTTGAGGTTGCTTGGATGCTCGAAGGTCTGTCCAACAGACAATTACATTTTGCGAAGAAGTCTGGGAAATGATTAATAGAACAACGTTTTATTTATGGGGCTGAAGTCCGTTATAACGCTGGGTAAGGTAAATATTCAACCTAAAAATTAGATTACATAAGGATAATGCATGCACGTATAGCAGACGTATGTAAATTTTACATCATTACTCTAAACTACGTGTAGAGAAAGTTTTCTTACATTGGCAGATGCTTACTGCTGATAATGCACATTAAAAACAATATTCAATAGATTGAACTTCCTATTGACCACTGTTAGGGGGTCATTTACTATTAAGCAGTCAGTCTGTCAGTTCAGTGGAGGCCCTGATTTCTGTTCCCCTGGTAGAACACTACTTGCTATCCCTACCGGCCCACACAACCTAGGAAAGGATCACTGTGACTAAAGTGCATCCGCCTGGGAAGTAGATGCACCTTTATCACCCGTGAATACTGAGCGAGCTGATATATCTTGTTCAGCCTACTCGCCATTCTCTTTTCCCAAAGTGGGGAGTTGTTGATGGAAAGAAAAAAGACAGACGTCGCTGGTGTGCAGTGAATTTTCTTCTGGTACATCAGGGATATTTTCAAATGTTTTCTTCTTGTGACTGCTGTGCCTCACATTGTGGTCATACAGGACCCTGATGACTGGCATGATGGCCCAGGAAAGGAAATGTAGGTGATGGTCACCCCACTAAGGTGTGGCAGCTGCCACTGTGTCCCGACACTTGAGTTGCGCAAAGGGCGAGTTAAGGGTTTCTGACGCTTCACTGTGGGAAATCTTGAAGTTCTCCTGACTCTAAACGAGGTAGGGGAAGCACAAGTGCTGTGGGGAACGACCACCATCAGTTTTTGCTGCTGCCACTGTCCTGCTACGCTCTGAGGTGATTTAACTCTATAAGGTGAGTTTTTTTTTTATCCCAAGAGCAACGTTTCAAAAGGGTCTTTGCAATGCTTTGTTGCTTGTTTTCAGGTGCCATGATATATTACTTTTAAATAACCTGTAATTATTTTGAGCTTGACCACAGCAATAAAAATGTCTGTCACCTCCTCAACTATATTTCTCGTCCCAGTACTTACACATATGAGGTGTTTGACCTCTGCTCAGACCCACCTGCCCTGGCCATAACCAATCAAAAAGATTTTTGCGCAAAAAAAAACCCTACCCCTTTCCCTCCTCAATCTCCAATTACCCTTCACCATTCTGATTATAAAAGGGCATAGAGCCCAGAAGACATCCTGTTTTTTCTTCCGCTCCACTTGCTATGCTGTTCCACTCAAAGGTAAGCCCCGGGAGGCCAGGCCTCTTGGGGTTGACTTCATTGCTTTTTGCTTGCTTCTTTGCTTGGGTGCTGTGCTGGGCACTATGTCTAGGGTTGTGGTTCTCTCCCTGCTATCTCCCCTGGTTCTTGGGTTGGCTGGGCCTTCCTGGAGTGGGGCTTCTTTCGTTACCTAGCCTTTGGATGTTTGGGCTTTCCTGTTGTGTGCCCTGAGCAACGCGTGTCCCTCTCATCTTGGAAAAGGGGGCTGCTGCTGCGTTTACTCTGCATTCTTTTTCTCCACCACGCTCTTCTTTCTGCTGCAAGCAGTGTTTTGGCAGCTGGATTTTGTCTTCCTGACAATTACTGTGTCTAGGGTGGCTGGGTTGTGGGGCGCCCATTTCTGTGAAGGGTGGTTTGCACGCCACAGTGTTAATGGTGTTCTGTTGCTGGCCGGCCAGTTGTCTTGTTGGTCGGCTGGCGGCTGACATATTTGGATCCTTTGATGGTTTTGGGCTCCTAGTTGCTGTGGGCCTATTGTGTCAGGGACTGTAGCTTAGTGGCAGCAGCGTGTGCTGCAGACATGGGTCCGTCCACCTCTAGCACCTTCCTTTCTGCACTTTTTATTGTTTTCTTTTTCAGGGCTATACATCTGCTTATTGTAGCCTACTAAGGGGTCCTTTTTGCCTTTATTAGCTGGGTCCTGCTGCTCCTTGGTGTCAGTTCATCATGGAGCACAGGAAGTGGTCATCTAAGCGCCATCATTGCTCCAGTGCCTCTCAGGATGGGAGTAAATGCCACAAGTCTGCACATTCTCTTCCTGTTTCATCCCAGGGTATGGGTCTTTCTGATAAGCAATTCCAGTTGTTGGTCTCATCCCTCTCTAAGGATGGTTTGAGGTCCAAGGACTTGAGTGGCTCTCGCTACTCTCCCGTTTCTCCTACCTCATCAGTTTCTTCTTTGATGGTGTCTCAGGTCCAAGTTTCTTCAGAAGTCTGATCTGTTGGTGTTGTTCAGGTATCTTGGGGATAACCTCAGTATCTCAAAGGAGGATGACGTAGTCTTAGCTCGGGCCTTTTTCAGCAGTTTGATTCCTGTCCATTGACTTGTTTGGCTGTCAACAGAGAGGTATTGGATCTTCTCCTACGTGAGTGGTGGGGTCCTGGAAAGGCTGATGTGTCTAAATCTTTGTTGTGCCTTTATCCTTCGGCCAAAGGCGATCTTGAGTTCCCTTCCTACCTTAAAATTGATCACCTGGCTGGTCGTCATTCTATTATGTTGGAAGAAGCCCCCATTTCAGATTTTGTTGATTGTCGAGTGGAGGCTTCTTTGAAGAAATGTTTCTCTGGTTTGAACCTTTCCCTTCTGGCTGCTATTTCTGCTGTTTAAGCTTCTCAGTTAAAAATTTCCATTCATTGACGGAGGCAATCCAGGATGGGGTTGAATGTTTCTCTCTTTTTTCTTCTACGGAGACTCAGGCTAAATTTCTGGCAGATGTTTTATGTGTTGTGTTGAAAGCTTCTGCTTCTGCCATGACCTCTTTCCTTTCTGCCCACCACCAGGTCTGTTTCCTCGATCGGAATGTGGAATCTGCTTAAAAGTCAGGACTGTTGCAGATGCCTTTCTCTGTCAGCTGTCTTTTTTGATGAGGCTCTGGAGCAGATGCTCCACAAAGCCAAGAAATGCACAAGGATTTCTCTGGATGGTTTCAGTCCAGGCCTAAGCGGTCTGTCTCTTTTCCTGCTAGTTCTTTTTTTTAAGCCTCAGTCTCCCCCTGCTCCTAGGGACGGGAAGCATTTCTGAATATTCCTCCCTCCCCTGGGGGCGTGGGGTCACCTGGCCTCTTTTTCTTCCCACTTGGCAAAGGCATGTTTCCGACGCCTTGGTTCTACAGATCATCTCAGATGGTTACTCCCTCAACTTTGTTTCCCGTCCTCCCCATACGGGCATCATAGAGTCTTTGACCTCCTCCTTCGTTCTTCCTGTGCTATACAAAGAGAATGTCGACCTCATCAGAAAACAGGTTGTGGCACTTATACCTGTGGAGCAGTGAGGGAAGAGGTGCTACTCTCCGGTCTTGATAGTCCCGAAACCTGCAGGGAAGGTCAGGCTCATTTCAATCTCAGACATTTGAACTTATTTTTGAGGAAACCTCACTTCAAGATAGACACTCTAAAGCACATTTTTCCCCCTCATTCTCTTAGGTGAATGGCTGCCCTCCTTGGAATTGAGGGATGCTTACTTTGAAATTCCCATTGCTCTTTCCCATCAGCGGTTCCTTCGCTTTTGTGTGGGCGGTGTCCACTGGCAGTTTCGGGTCCTCCCCTTCGGTCTGGCTACCTCTCCCAGGGTGTTCACCAAGGGGATGGCCCCTCTGGTGGCTTTTCTTCATGGTCAGGTTGATGATTCATCCCTACCTGGACGATTGGCCCCTCCATAATCCTGTGCTGTCCATCCACCAATCTCAGATTGTGCTGGTGTGAAAGACTCTGGGACCTTTGGCCTGCTTGTCAACTGCGAGAAGTCACACCTGACTCCTACACAGGATCTGCAGTTCATCGGGGCCCATTTCCAGACAGCAGAGGGTTATGCCAGCCTTCCTCCAAACAGGGCGCAGTAGTTCAGTAATCTCTTCCTGGATCTGGGCACAAGAGATCTGGCGCCTGCTCGAGACTGGCTACATCTTCAGGGTCATATGATTGGTTGTCTTTGATGTTCCCTAGTTTTGTCTCCTGCTGCATTCTGGTTTGCATTTTTTCATTGTCTTTCGTTTTCTATCAGACATCCTGCGTCTTTGTCGTCCTCTATGCTCGTTTACACTTGGGTCCTCTAGTTTGTCATCTGCTGTCGTATTGAGTGTGTTGTCTGCATCCGCTGGACTTTCTGATGCCTGTCTCCTGAATCATCAGGCGCTTGCTGCAGTGGTGGCTCGACCCCCTTCATTTGCCCACTCCCAAGCTGATGACCAAATATGCCAGCGTGCTACTCTGGGCACCTTTTCCATTCAGGGATGATGGTCTCCTCAGGAAAGCAGGCGCTCCTCAAATTGGAGGGAATTGAAGGCAGTCTTGCTGGCCCTGCTAAATTTGTAATCCCTTACTGAAGGTCCAGGTGGTGCTGGTGCGAGCAGACAACACTGTAGCCAAATCCTTTGTCAACAGGCAGTCCAGGACGGGTTCTCGGGCTATAGCCTCTCTTGCACTTCAGGTGGTGAGTTGGCCAGTATATCACATTCTCTTCCTCTCAACCACTTATAATTGGGGAAGGGACAATGTTTGGGCAGACAGACTCAGCTGAGTTTTTCCTTCTTCCCTAGAATTCTGTCTGGTCCCAGATTTTTTCACCCAGTTTTGCCACCGGTTCAGCACTCCTCAGGTCAACCTGTTTGCATCAGCAGCCAATCCCTCCTTCCTTAATTTTTTCCCAGGTCCCCAGAACAGGGCTGTTGGGGGATAGATGCTCTGTACCACCATTGGCCACGGCTGCTTGTGTATGCGTTTCCTCTGTTCCCTCTTATACCCCGCTATTGGCCAGACTTCAGAGGGAGTCGATTTCTCTCATTCTGGTGACGCCCTTTTGGCCTAGGATGGGTTGGTTTCCTCTGTTGCGTCTGATGTTGGCTGCGCCAGAGTGGCTTCTCTCTTTCCACCCTTGTCCTCTTCGGATGCCCATTCTTCCCCCATCCACTTGCCACCGGATGTGTCTGACGATTTGGCTCTTTAAAGCAGGGGTTTGATGTTGCATGGTCTTTCTGCTCTTGTGGCTGTTTCCATTCAGAAGTCTTGGAAATGTTCCACCAGGAAGGCTTACGCTCATCATTGGTGTTCCTTTGTTCAGTGGAGCATGGGTAGGTCTTTGGACCCAGCCTCTTGTCCTGCCTCTTCGGTCCTTCAGTTTCTTCAGGATGGTTTCCAGGAGAGTCTGGCTATTTCTACTTTGAGGGTCCAATGGGCAGCCATTTGGCTATTCGCTCACTTTTCTGTTTGCCTGAGCTCCTTCCTTTGGGTTCCCATCTTCTTAAGAGTTTTTCTTTACTGAAGCCTCAGGTTTGTCCTGTCATTCCTCCTTGGGACTTGCCTCTAGTTCTCAAGGCCCTTCAGTTTCCTCCATTTGAGCTGTCAGTTTGAGGTTTCTTTCCTTGAAAACTTTTTTTCTGGTGGCCATCACTTCAGCCCAGAGATTGGCTGGGGTCTTTGTCCATCTGGGCTCCCTATTTACAGGTGTATTCTGATCGGCTGGTTCTTTGCTTAGGTCCTGGCTTCCTTCCCAAAGCTGTCTCCTCCTTTCACCAACACCAGGAGATAAAGCTGTCTTCTTCTTTTTTTCAGATCCTGCTACTTCTGAGTAGGTTGCCTTACACAGTTTGGCTGTGTTGTGGGCTGTGTCCATCTCTCTCACACCAGGGGTTTTCGTAAATGTGTGGACCTCTTTGTGAACTTTGGTGTGTTTCATCATGGACTGAACTCTTTTACACCCACTTTGCGCAAATGCAGTCTCCCTCAGCTATCCACCTGTGGTAAACTAGGTCTTCTCATCAGGATCGTTCACATTGCCATCCTTTATCGACATGCTCTCTCTACATCCACCTCTTTTCAATAGTATACACCCACCTGATGTCACTGTAAAAATCTGCTTTCACTTGTCGCAAGATGAGAAGTGTGTTGGTGAGGCAGTTGCTTCTAAGAAAATAATGCCTTTTCTCTGATGCAACCAGCAAAATTAATCCGTTGGGTGCCTGGGATGTATTGGTTGCGTCCTGGGCAGCACTGCTCGGGTGCCCAGGACGTAACCGTTACGTCCTGCACCCGGTCCTCCAGGGAAGCGCTAGCGCTCCCTCCGAGGGCCTCCCTCCCAACCCCTCAGGGCAGGGCTGGAAGGGAAATCGCTGCCACCTACCCACATCTAATAACATCAGCACACGATCGTGCGCTGAAATCATTAGAGGCTGCCCGACACACTGAAAGCCATTTGCTTCAAGCGTGTCGAGGGAGAAAGAGGTGAGTTTATCTTCCGGCCGGAGGGCATTACTAAAAAAGAGGCATCGGGGAAAGGAAAAGGTTTTCCTTTCCCTCGATGTCTCTTTCAGCATTCCTGCTGCCTGACTGCAATGCGATCGGCAGCAGGAATGCCCACTAGGCATCAGGGATTTTGTTTATGTTTGTATTTTTTATGTGTTGGGGAGCAGCCCCTTGGGCAAGGGTCACTACCCTAAGGGGGCATAATGTTTGGAAATATCTTGGGGAATATTTTTAAGCCGATCTGCCCCCAGGGGTGCAGAAGCCACATGGACACCAGGGATGTTTTGAATTTTTTTTTGTGTGGGGGCAGCCCCTTCGGCAAGGGTCACCCCCAAAGGGGTAAAACCACCTTGGGGGCAGATTGGCCTATTTTCTTTAAGCCCATCTGCCCCCAAGGGGTTCAGAATCCACTTAGAACCAGGGATCTTGTGTGTGTGTGTTTTGTGTGTGGGGATGGCCCCTAGGGCAAGGGTCACTCCCCTAAGGGGGGCAGTATGTTTTTTTGCCATTTCTGCCCCCCTAGGGGGGAGATCGGTGGATTATTTTTAAGCCGATCTGCCCCCAGTGGGGTCAAAAGCCACAGTGATGCCAGGGATGTTTTGCGCTTTGTTTTTTTTGTGTGTAGGGGCGGCCCCTTGGGCATGGGTCACCCACGAAAGCGGGAAAAACACTTGAGCAGTTCTGTCCCCCTTGGGGGCAGATGGGCCTATTTTGTTTAGGCCCATCTGCCCCCAAGGGAGTCAGAATCCACTTAGCGCCAGTGACCTTGTGT
Source organism: Pleurodeles waltl (assembly GCF_031143425.1). Lineage (NCBI taxonomy): Eukaryota > Metazoa > Chordata > Amphibia > Caudata > Salamandridae > Pleurodeles > Pleurodeles waltl. Next base: position 534,982,290 of record NC_090445.1, on the reverse strand, counting down.
GTGTGTGTGTGCTTTGTGTGGTGGGTGGCCCCTTGGGCAAGGGTCACCCCCCCAAAGGTGGCAATATATTTTATGCCATTTCTGGCCCCATTGGGGGCAGATTGGCCTATTTTGTTTAGGCCCATTTGCCCCCAAGAGGGGCAGAAGCCATCAAGATGCCAGGGATTTTTTTTTGGTTCCTTTGATTTTTTGTGTTGGGGTGCCCCCTTTGGCAAGTGACGCACCCCCCAAAGGGAGCAATGCACTGTTAGGCAGTTCTGCCCCGCTAGTGGGCTGATCGGCCTATTTCATTTTAGGCCCATCTGCCCCCAAAGAGAAGCAGAATCTACTTCATAAATTGGATCTTGTGTGTGTGTGTGTGTGTGTGCTTTGTGCAGGGGGTGGCCCCTTGGGCAAGGGATTCAGCACAGTACTGTTGGACATTTCTGCTCCTTGGGGGCAGATGGGCCTAGTTTTTTTAGGCCCATCTTCCCCCTGGAATGGCAGAGACCAGTAGACACCAGGGAACATTTCTAAATGTTTGGTGGCGGGGTGTTTGTCAAATAGCAAAGTATTTACATTTGTGATTATAACAGTTTATTTCTCCTTTTTGTTCTAGTTCAAAGTTTTTGCTTCCTTTGTTGTGGCTCTATGCGATTTTGGCAGTGGTTGACCTGAGGTTTGCGTAGTTACATGTTTTAGGTAAGTAAATAAATTTAATCCAAAGGAGTATTGTTGCCATGCATGAATGACATGTTTTTAGGTGGTGTACTCAATGCAGGATTGTGTGTGAAATTGTCCTTAGATTTGTGCACAATGATGTTTATGTTGTCTTATGTATAATTTTCTTTTTTCTTTTTAGTGGGATATCATTGGTGATTTCTGTGTCTGTGCAGAGTAGTTGCTTGTGAGTCTAGCTTTTTCAAGCAAGTGGGTGGTATAGTTTTTGAATACATAACTCTTTGTGATGAAGCCACACTTTGGGGGTGATTCTGACCCTGGCGGTCAGTGATAAAGCGGCGGCCAACCCGCCAACAGGCTGGCGGTCCGAAAAATGGAATTCTGACCCTGGCGGGAACCGCCAACAGAGACCGCCACTTTAACACTCCGACCGCCACGGCGGGACAAACAAACAGCGCAGCGGTCACCGCCAACAGGCAGGCGGCAGACAATGTACCGCCCACCCTATCACAACTCACCAATCCGGCACCTTTTCCGGGGCGGGAGCACCGCCGATAAAAACACGGCGGAAACAGACTACGAACGGGAAAACGCTCACCTCTACGCACTCCACGAGGACGGAGGACAGCATGGAACCCGAATTGAACATCATACCTGCTCTCGTCTACCTGCTCATCTACCACGAGTACGAACTCCGCCGCAGACGTCAACGGTGAGTACTGCACCTACGACACACGGGAGGGGGGAGGAGGAAAGGTTACGGGCAAACACATATGCGACCCCCACCCCCCCCAAGATGTACACACCAATGCAGAGCAACAAGTCACAGTGACACCACCCAAACACCTGTAAAAAATACAATCACATAACCAAATTGAGAATAAATATTTATGAACAAAATAGTCTCAGAAAAGTATTATCAACCATCAAAACTTTCTTCTGATAAACCAATTATTTACACAGCAGTGGATAACTGAAGCAAGTAGTCCTGCACATCTTACGAATCCATCATGTCCGTGGGCCAAAGTGTAGCGAAACAAGGGCAAACCCCACACAGGAGACCTGAGTCCTTTGGAGTGAACACTGCAGGGGCATCTGGTGACAAAACTACAGGCACCTCAGGGGGAAGGGAAGGGGGGGCACCACAGCCACATGAGTCCACGACGCCAGATCAACGAAGGGCCCACCATGCCCACTGTGCCATCCTGGGGAGTGCAAAGCCACAGTCTCTCAAGTCTCTACAGTGGGTGGATTGCCCACTGTGCCATCCTGGGGAGTGCAAAGCCACAGTCTCTCAAGTCTCTACAGTGAGCGGCTTGCCCACTGTGCCATCCTGGGGTGTGCAAAGCCACAGTCCATCAGGTGGATAAATGTCCCCACTGGACAAGGAGGATGCATGGTGGGTACAGTGAACCCTGAACAGTGCCTGACAGGAAGGGCCCAGCGGAGCGGTGCTTGAGACGGCGGGGCCCAGCGGAGCGGTGCTTGTGATGAAGGGCCCAGCGGAGCGGTGCTTGAGACGGCGGGGCCCAGCGGAGCGGTGCTTGACAGGAAGGGCCCAGCGGAGAGGTGCTTGAGACGGCGGGGCCCAGCGGAGCGATGCTTGAGACGGCGGGGCCCAGCGGAGCGGTGCTTGAGACGGCGGGGCCCAGCGGAGCGGTGCTTGAGACGGCGGGGCCCAGCGGAGCGGTGCTTGTGATGAAGGGCCCAGCGGAGCGGTGCTTGTGATGAAGGGCCCAGCAGAGCGGTGCTTGTGATGAAGGGCCCAGCAGAGCGGTGCTTGAGACGGCGGGGCCCAGCGGAGCGGTGCTTGACAGGAAGGGCCCAGCGGAGCGGTGCTTGAGACGGTGGGGCCCAGCGGAGCGGTGCATGAGACGGCGGGGCCCAGCGGAGCGGTGCTTGACAGGAAGGGCCCAGCGGAGCGGTGCTTGAGACGGCGGGGCCCAGCGGAGCGGTGCTTGACAGGAAGGGCCCAGCGGAGCGGTGCTTGAGGCGGCGGGGCCCAGCAGAGCGGTGCTTGAGACGGCGGGGCCCAGCGGAGTGGTGCTTGAGACGGCGGGGCCCAGCGGAGCGGTGCTTGTGATGAAGGGCCCAGCGGAGCGGTGCTTGTAATGAAGGGCCCAGCGGAGCGGTGCTTGAGACGGCGGGGCCCAGCGGAGCGGTGCTTGACAGGAAGGGCCCAGCGGAGAGGTGCTTGAGACGGCGGGGCCCAGCGGAGCGGTGTTTGAGAGGGTGGGGCCCAGCGGAGCGGTGCTTGTGTTGAAGGGCCCAGCGGAGCGGTGCTTGTGATGAAGGGCCCAGCGGAGCGGTGCTTGAGACGGCGGGGCCCAGCGGAGCGGTGCTTGACAGGAAGGGCCCAGCGGAGCGGTGCTTGAGACGGCGGGGCCCAGCGGAGCGGTGCATGAGACGGCGGGGCCCAGCGGAGCGGTGCTTGACAGGAAGGGCCCAGCGGAGCGGTGCTTGAGACGGCGGGGCCCAGAGGAGCGGTGCTTGAGACGGCGGGGCCCAGCGGAGCGGTGCTTGACAGGAAGGGCCCAGCGGAGCGGTGCTTGAGACGGCGAGGCCCAGCGGAGCGGTACATGAGACGGCGGGGCCCAGCGGAGTGGTGCTTGACAGGAAGGGCCCAGCGGAGCGGTGCTTGAGACGGCGGGGCCCAGCGGAGCGGTGCTTGACAGGAAGGGCCCAGCGGAGCGGTGCTTGAGACGGCGGGGCCCAGCGGAGCGGTGCTTGAGACGGCAGGGCCCTGTTCAGCGGTGCTTGTCTTCACGGCGGGGCCCTGTACAGCGGTGCTCTTCTGCACGGCGGGGCCCTGTTCAGCGGTGCTTGTCTTCACGGCGGGGCCCTCTTCAGCGGTGCTCTTCTGCATGGCAGGGCCCTGTTCAGCGGTGCTTGTCTTCACGGCGGGGCCCTCTTCAGCGGTGCTCTTCCAGTCAGTGTAGGGAGTCAGACCTCGCCTGGACAACCTGCTCACTCGCCCTCCGAACGTGCAGTGTCAGGCCCCTTCGGAGACGGAGTCCTGGGCCCTTTGGTGTCGTCCCTTGCAGCCGGGATGGGGCGTGTGGGGCCCTCCTGCTCCGCGCTCCTGCTGGCTGGCCTCTCCGCCCTGCTGCCCTTCCGCTCCTTAGATGGGGCTCTCGGGCCCATGCCTCCCCTGGATGTTGTGGCAGGTGAAGTGGCCTGAGTCACCTCCTTGGGGGCAGCCGTCTCAGTCCGCTCACGGCGGCCCTTCACTTTCTGGGTCCTCTTGCTGGGGGGGGGGCTGCCAGTCCCCTTGCTGCTCAGTGAAGTGTCACTGCCACCAAAGGGTGGACTCCATATTCCATGCACCACTTGTACCTTGGAAGCTGGGCTGGTGGTGGCTGAGGTGCCTTTGGGACTTTTCCCAGATGGAGGGGATGGGTCAGGGGAGGGAAAGAGGTCAACATTTGAGAGGTAATATTTCTTTGGACCAGGGTAAAGGGTAGGAGTAGTGGAGATAGAAGTGGAGGAAGAGGATGTGGTTGTAGGAGAGTCAGGTGTGCTGTCCTTGGGTGCAGGTGACTGAGACGTAGGCTGTCGTGAGGTGGTTGGCTGTTGTTTGGGTGTCTGCCTGCGTTTATGTGTCTTGGAAGAGGGGGTGACAGACACAGTGGGAGAGGACACAGGGGACGTGTACATGGCAGTGGGGGTGGTGACTGCACGTGTGAGGACTGTAGTGGAGGGTGTGCTGGTGATGGAAGAACTGGCTGATGTTGGTGTGAATGCAGGTGTGAGTGTAGACGTCACAGGGAGGGAGGAGGGAGATGAGGAGGAGGGGGACACAGAGGTGGTAGTGACTGTTGGTATGTCTGCAACTGGGTGTTGCTTGGGTGAATGCTTGTGTGTTCTGTGGTGCTTATGTTTGGATGAGCTGGCCTTGGGTGTTGAGGTGTGTGCAGGCTGGTCAGATGGTGTGGATGGGATAGGCTGAGGAACAGGAGACAGAGAAAGGCTGGAGGCAGTTAGAAGAGGGAGACTGGAGACAGGGACAATGGCTGCCGTCAGTGCTGAGGCCAGAGAAGTGAAAGCTCGTTGATGGGCAGCCTGACCCGAATGAATGCCCTCCAGGTAGGCATTGCTCTGTTGCACCTCCCTTTGCACCCCCTGGATGGCATTCAAAAGGGTAGTCTGCCCAACAATGAGCGTCCTCACGAGGTCAATGAGCTCCGCACTGAGGGTAGCAGGGGTAACAGAGGCAGGGGCTGAGGTGCCTAGGGCGAAGGAGACGCGCGCCTTCCTGGGCGAACGGGCACGGAACGAAGACTGAGGGGCTGCTGAGAGGGCGGTGCTGGTGCGCTGGGTGGCGGCTGTACCTGTTGTTGCTGGGGGCACAGATGTTGCCGCCCCCGCTAGGGAGCTCCCAAACGAGGACGTGTCCGTGTCGCTGGTGTCTCCACCGGCCCCCGTTGTGGTGCTCCCCTCGCCCTCCGGATCACTGGTGCCCTCGGTGTCTGTGTCAGTGCCCACCGGGGCCTGGTGACCTGCAGCTCCCTCGTGCTCCGACGCCAATTCTCCTCCGCCTGATGATGCTAATGCACAAGAAACAAAGAATAAGGGTGGGGGGAGAAAGAAAACAAAGTTGAGTGCATGCCTTGTCAATAGCCTTGGCGGAGAGGACAGACACAGGTGCCTCATGCACTAAGCCGCAAACTTGGGGTACACTACTCTGTACTTCTGACTAGGCCAACAGGTCTAGGGACAACAGACGCGCTCATGGGTGATGTTGGACCATGGATAGCTGCACTTGGCACCCTACAGAGGTGGTGGGCGGGGGCACAGGGCCATGTCTAAGGGAGGGGACTACACTACAGAAAGCACCCTGGCCTACTGTCACCCACAGCCCTCCTCCCCCACCCAGACGCCTCCACTGCGCGTATAGATAGGAGAATGTGCTGATACTCACCCCCTTGTGTCTGCTGTGATGTCCTCAAGCGCACATCCAAATCAGGGTAGGCCACCGCCAGGATCCGGGACATCAGGGGGGTCAGGGTACGACTGGCACCCCTCCTAGGTCGGGAGGCCATCCCCAGCAGTGACTCAGCGGTTTTTCGGGGGTTCCGCGGCCGATGTCCTCCCACCTCTTCCGACAGTGGGTGCCCCGTCTGGTGTAGACCCCCAGGGCCCGGACTTCCTTGGCGATGGCACGCCAAATATCGATTTTCTGATGGGCGCTCACCTGTTTGACATGTTTGGAGTACATTCCCCCCCTCCCCACCCTTGCCATGTGGCCCATACTCTCATCAGTCGTGCGTTGCATTCCTCATTTTCTCCCCACCCCAGCAACTGACAGCCACCCCACTCCACACAGGCATTACCCATTCAATGTGCACTCAGTGTACTCACCTGTTGGTCTGGAGGACCGTAGAATAGCGCATACTGGGGGAGGACCCCGTCCATGAGTTTCTCCAACTCTTCAGACGTGAAGGCAGGGGCCCTTTCCCCAGTCGCAGCAGCCATTGTCACTTCCAGAGCGAGTTCACAGCAGCACTTGCAGTATAGGTCCTCTCCTGTGGATGATCAGGTCTCGAGTGATTAAGCAGATAGAAAATGGCGGTCACGCCCACGGCGGTGCGTACCGCGACCGCCGGCGCACATCGTCATTGGCTCCTGAATCCCACAGGGTTCAATGTTAACCAATGCGACTTCGTACAGCGGTCTTCGACCGCCTACCGCCACGGTGTGCCACGCCAGCGCATTGACCTCACATCCCATTGTCCCAGTTTAGAGGTCAGGCAGCCACCATTTCAAGGGCCCACATGGCTCAAATTCTACTGCGTCACACAGGCCTAGGCCTTGCATTTGCACACATACAAACATAGCAGTCAAAACATTTTCGTGTACTGTGCAAGCTGTGTTGTACGTACCTGTGAGTTGATTGACTCAGTGCTCCATGTTGTCCTTCCTAGGCACCGTCCGCAGGGACTTGCGAGGAGAAGGAGGAATCCTCCCGTGTACCGGCCGCTGGTTGACCTGTCGACAATGGAAGAACGCCATATAATACTCCGATACCGACTTGACCGAGCCACTATACATGAACTGTGTGCCCAGCTGGAGCCAGACCTGATGTCACCCATCCGCCAACCCACAGGAATTCCCCCTCTAGTGCAGGTTCTATCAGTCCTCCATTTCATAGCAAGTGGCTCATTCCAACAACAGTGGCCATGTCATCTGGAATGTCTCAGCCTATGTTTTCAAAGATTCTGTCCAGAGTGTTGTCTGCCCTGATGAAACTCATGAGGAGCTACATCATATTCCCAGAAGAGGCTGATTTGGCCACAGTGAAGGGTGATTTCTATGCCCTTGGACATATCCCCAACATCATTGGTGCCATTGATGGGACCCACGTGGCATTAGTACCCCCAAATGACGATGAACAGGTGTACAGAAATAGGAAAAATTACCATTCTATGAATGTGCAGGTTGTCTGTTTGGCAGACCAGTACATCTCCCATGTAAATGCCAAGTTCCCTGGGTCAGTGCATGACGCGTATGTTATGCGTAATAGCAGCGTCCCCTATGTGATGGAACAGCTACAGAGACAGCGTGTGTGGCTAATCGGTGACTCTGGTTACCCCAACCTGCCGTGGCTATTGACCCCAGTGAGGAATCCCAGGACCAGGGCAGAGGAACGGTACAATGAGGCCCATGGGCGTACTAGGAGGGTCATTGAAAGGACCTTCGGCCTCCTGAAGGCCAGGTTTAGGTGCTTGCATATGACAGGTGGATCCCTAATGTACTCACCAAAGAAGGTGTGCCACATCATCGTGGCCTGCTGTATGCTTCACAACCTGGCTTTGCGACGCCAGGTGCCTTTCCTGCAGGAGGATGGTCCAGATGGTGGTGTCGTAGAAGCCGTGGAGCCTGTGGAGAGTGAAGAGGAGGAAGACGATGGTGAGGAAACAGACAACAGGGAAGCTGTCATACAACAGTATTTTCAGTAGCACACAGGTAAGGTTCAGCCACGCCATTTCCCAGTTACTTAGAGCCTCATGCATCTCAACTTTATGTATTTCCCCCCAGCTCTTTTAAATAACATATTCTTTTTCCCTTCCCTTCTCATTGCTTAATGACTCATAGCCCGACTTCTGCTTGGTTTGGCCATGTACTACAGCGTATTGACATTGGTATGTTGTCATCACTAACTGACATCACATATTGTGAACTGTTATGTGTTGTACGATTTTTTGAGAATACAGCATGACTCCAAACGGTTTTCTGTGCAATAATTGTTTTATTTTGTGTGCTTAGATAATGGTACATTATATGATGACGGTGATGGGTGGGGGTGGAGTGATGTCCATGGCAGAGTCCAGTTCTCAGTCTGACAGGTCTATTGTCCATATGCCTGTGGAAGGATGGAGCAGGGGCTGTTTGAGTTTGGACAGGGTGGCAATGTGGGACAGTGGGATGACTTCTGGGGGTATCTCATGCTGGCGGTGGTCTTGGCATGCTACTCTGTTTTTTTTTGGGGTCTTAGGCTCCTCTTGCGGGGTGGTTGTTCTTCAGCAGGAGGTGGGGTTCTTGTGGCCTGTCGTTGTGTGTGGGCCTCCTGTCCATTAGCGCCGGCGGAGGTGGTAGGCTGTTCCTTGCTAGTGACAGTGGCTCTGTGTGGTGCCACATGGTCCGGCAACGTGTCTTCTATCCTGTTGAGGGCCTGGACCATGCTCCCCATGGCGGTAGCGATGGTGGTGAGTTGGTTGCTGAACCCCATGTAGCGTTCTTCCTGCTGTGCCTGTATCTCGGTGAACTTGGCCAGTACCGTCGCCATCGTCTCTTGGGAGTGGTGGTATGCTCCGATGATGGTAGTGAGGGCCTCTTGGAGAGTGGGTTCCCTGGGCCTCTCCTCCCCCCCCTGTCGCACGGCAGCCCTCCGAGTTGCCCTGTTTGCCTGGGCCTCTGTCCCCTGGACGGTGTGCCCACTACCACTGCCCCCAGGTCCCTGTTGTTGTTGGGGTGTTGGGTTAGCCTGGGTGCCCTGTAGTGGCAGACACACCGCTGCTTGACCTGTCCTAGAGACAGAGGCATGGGCCCGCTGGGTGGGAGCTGTGCTGTTGTTCCCAGGGGGGTTTGGGTCTGCTGTGGCCTGTGTCTGTGTTTGGGGAACCCACTGCCCAGAGGTCCCCGATGGTCCGGGCTGGTCATCAGGTTCCAGGTCGACAGAGCTGCTGTCCTCACTGGGGGCCTGTTCCGGGGGTGGGATGGACATTTGAGGACCCTCCTGACCGGTGTGTTGGCGTTCGGGTCCTGCATGGGGTGAGAGAGTATGGTTATTGTTTCTGTGTGTGAAAAAGCGTGCGAATTATGGGTGCCCTTGTCCCCCAGTGCAGGCATTCCCTTGTGGGTGGTGTTGTGAGGGTGGTTTGTGGGGGGGATGGGTATGTGCAGTGGTCATGCTTAGGTAATGGGTGTCCAATGTTTGTGGTGGCATGCAAGGGTTGGTGAGGGGTTGGGTGGGTTGTGCTAGGGATACATTCTCAGGGATGATGTGTGATGGTGGGTTGGGGTGAGGGTGGGGGTGTGGGTTGGCATGCTGGTGGGGTGGGGGGGATGAAGTATATGAGATAGGACTTACCAGAGTCCATTCCTCCGGGTACTCCAGCGAGGCCCTCAGGTTGCAGGATGTTTAATACTTCTTGCTCCCATGCTGTGAATTCTGGTGGGGTGGGTGGGGGTCCTCCGCAAGTCTTCTGCACCGCGATGTTGTATCGCGACACCATCGAACGCACCTTCCCCCGTAGGTCATTCCATCGTTTGCGGATGTCGTCCCTATTTCTGGGATCCTGTCCCACCGCGTTGACCCTGTCCACGATCCGCTGCCATAGCTCCGCCTTCCTTGCTATGGTGGTGTGCTGCACCTGTGAGCCGAAGAGCTGGGGTTCCACTCTTAGGATTTCCTCCACCATCACCCTGAGTTCTTGGTCCGTAAAGCGTGGGTGTCTTTGTGGTGCCATGGGGTGGTGTGGATGAGGTGTGGGGTGGTGTATGTGGTGATGAGTGTGTTGGTGTGTGGTGCTTTGTGCTACTATGTGGTGTGTGTGATGTTGTAGTGTGCCTCTGTGTGTCTGGCTCTCTATTCTCTGATGTGTCTCTCTCTCCTTCGTCTCTGATTTTTGGTAGTAGGGGTTTGTGGGTGATGTGGGTGTGTGTTTTATATTGTATTGGATGTGTGAGAGTGTTGTTTGTATGTGTATCAGGTGTGTGTATTTCAAATTGTCCAATGTGGTAGTGTTTTGTAAAGGTGTGGGTATTTTAACCGCGGCGGTGTGTACCGCCAATAGACTACCGCGTTTGAAAGACCGCTGCGTGGATTTGTGGATCGTAATGGCATGGGCGTATTTCTGTTGGCGTGGCGGTGGAGGTTTGGTCATCTCCAGTTTATCGCTGGCCGCTGATGTGGGGGACTGCAATGGAGGTCGGATTTTTGGAGGTTTGGCAGTTGTGGGTCAGAATGACCGTGGCGGCTGACCGCGGCCGCAGTGGTATTGTGGCGGTCTTCTGACCGGCGGTAAGCGGCTTTTACCGCCGAGGTCAGAATGACCCCCTTTGTGTATTACTTATTTTAGATAGTGCTGGTTGTTGTTGGTGCATTTGTCAAGGTATTTTTCCTAGAAAAGATCATGGCTAGCCGCAGGGTAACCACTCAGCAGGTTGTTAGTATGCTTTTTGAGTCATCTTCTGATCATAATTATGAGACTGACTCTGCATCTAAGGCAGAGCAGGAAGAAAGAGATTCTGGTACTGAGTTTTCTGCCCAGGAGGAGTGTTCTGATGAGGACGCCACTCTCAGTGCAGATGAAGGGCCTGTTTTAGAGGAGGACACTGACGTGCCAGTGGTGCAGCAGCCAGTGGCTGAACAGCTTCCCATTGGAAGACCTGAACTCGGGGTTGCCCCAAACATATAGCAGCCACAGTTGCCTGCCTTTACTGGTCTCCCAGGGTGTAGAGTAAATACGGAAACATTTTTGCCAGTCAATTTCTTTGAGTTGTTTATGGACAATGTATTTTTGGAAAAGATTGTTGAGCAGACTGATTTGTATTTGGAGCAGTATTTGAGGGGCAATGCTGCCAGACTTAGGGGGTCATTCTGACCCTGGCGGTAATTACCGCCATGGCGGAGGTCGGCGGTAGCACCGCCAACAGGCTGGCGGTGCACCGCTGGGCATTCTGACCGCGGCGGTACAGCCGCGGCCAGAGGCGGAAAGCCGGCGGGCTACCGCCGACTTTCCGCTGCCCGTCTGAATCCTCCATGGCGGCGGAGCGTGCTCCGCCGCCATGGGGATTCAGACACCCCCTACCGCCATCCTGTTCATGGCGGCTCTCCCGCCATGAACAGGATGGCGGTAGGGGGTGCCGCGGGGCCCCTGGGGGCCCCTGCCGTGCCCATGCCAATAGCATGGGCACGGCAGGGGCCCCCATAAGAGGGCCCCAAAAAGTATTTCAGTGTCTGCCCAGCAGACACTGAAATACGCGACGGGTGCAACTGCACCCGTCGCACCTTCCCACTCCGCCGGCTCAATTCTGAGCCGGCATCCTAGTGGGAAGGTTGATTTGCCCTGGGCTGGCGGGCGGCCTTTTGGCGGCCGCTCGCCAGCCCAGGGCAAATGTCAGAATCACCGCCGCGGTCTTTCGACCGCGGTGCGGTGTTCTGACGGCGGTACCTTGGCGGACGGCCTCCGCCGTCCGCCAAGGTCAGAATGACTGCCTTAGTCCTCAATCTAGAGCTACCCAGTGGATTCCCACAAATCTGGAAGAGATGAAAAAGTTATTGGGTTTGACTTTTTTGATGGGGTTGATGAGGAATCCGTCACTGGCTTCTTATTGGTCTACTAGTCCCTTGATGGCAACAGCTATATTTCCTGGAACCATGGCTCGTAATCGGTATTTGCTTCATCTTCGGATGCTGCATTTTGTTGACAATGCTTTAGCCTTACCACAAGATCACCGTGATTGTGACCATCTTTTTAAGATTAGGCCTGTCCTTGATCACTTTGTAGATCGTTTTTCAGAGGTCTATGTTCCAGGAAAAGAAATAAGTGTGGATGAGTGTTTGGTCCTGTTCAAGGGTCGTTTGGTTTTTAGGCAGTACATTCCTAGCAAGAGGGCACAGTATGGAATTATATTGTATATGCTGTTTGAAAGTAGTACAGGATATGTTTATAATTTCTGGGTTCACAGTGGTAGGGATTCCAGTATTCACCCCCCTGGTTGTCTGCCCACTTTTGGAGATAGTGAGAAAATTGTGTGGGAACTTGGTAGACGACTGTTTAACAAAGGTCACCATTTGTATGTAGATAACTTCTACACTGGATTTCAGTTGCTCAAGGAATTGTTCAGAGTGGACACTGTTGCTTGTGACACAATCCACTCTAACCGGAAAGGCTATCCAAGGGAGCTTGTCTGTAAAACACTTGAGAGCGGACAGTGCAGTGCCTTGTGGAATGATAAGCTGCTAGCTCTAAAATTTGTAGACTGGAGGGATGTGTACATGCTAACTACCATCCGTGATGAGAGTACTTCATCTGTGTCTGTTTGGGGTCAAGTTTCTGAAGTGTGCAAACCTGTGTGCATTTTAGACTGCAAAAAGCATATGGGTGGTGTTGATAGAGTAGATCAGCGGTTGGACCCTACACTGCTGTTTGTAAGTCTTACGTTTGGTGTCAAAAGTTGGTAATTCATTTGTATAATCTAGGAACTTTTAATGCTTTTATTGTGTTTAAGAACTGTTCCCATGAGTCAAGGATGAAATTTGTTCAATTTCAGGAGTCAGTGATAGAGAGTCTTGTTGTGGTGGATCATGCAAGAGTTCCTAGAGTAGCACTGTTGGAGGACATGGCTAGATTGAAAGATCGCCACTTTCCTGATCAGGTTCCTCCCACTCCCAAAAAAGACTTTCCCACTGAGAAATGTAGAGTCTGTACCCGAAGAGGTATCCTGAGGGATACTCGGATGTACTGCCCCGATTGCCTGGGCTGTGTGTGGCCGGCTGTTTCAGGAATTACCACACCAGAAAGAACTTTTAGGAAATACTGTGAGTGTAAACTGCCTGCTTTATATTTTCATATGTTCAGTTTCACGGTTGGCATTATTGTCACGTACTTAGTTAGAGCTTTTGTGTTTGTAGTTTTGTACTTACTTATAATTAGTTAGTGGTTTCTTTGTTGTTTAAAAAAAAAAGTGATGGCGCTTCGCTGGCGGTGTAAATAGTGACTTGCTGTTGGCCACTGCAACACACTGCCAGCCAAACGCCAGTCCACACACTCCCATCAGCTGGTGTGATAGCTGTATCAGGCATGTGGGCATATGAAAGTGATGGCCCCTTGAATGGCGCTGTGTTGTAATGTGCCGGGCTTGCAGCTGGCGGCGTGAATGGTCTTGTGAATGTCATGTATGAAACGTGTATGAATGGACTGTAAAGCGGTTGGTGCCTTGACGCAGCTTTACAGCTCACAAGCTGTAAGTCATTGGTTCAGTTTTTTAGCCTTTCAGTTATTAACAGTGCATTTCATTTTTATGAAATCTCTTGTTAATAAAATTTGATCTACGGAACCATAACTCACCCTCCTGCCAAATCCAACCAGTATGTGTGGTAAAAATGTCAAAACCTGCTCTGCTGTAATTAGGCGTCGCAGCACACCCGTGACATGCTAGGTGTCTCAGGTGGGACCCCGATGATGAAGCATGCCACCAACTTGGGTGGTGGGTGAGGGATCTTTTTAAAAATAACCTAAGTGCGTTTCTTTCCACAATTTCAGTCTTCACAACACCACAGAGGAATGATCTATTACAAAACGACCTCTTGTTCCTGGGGGAGGGGCACCTCTGTTTTTGGTCCTGAGTGCGGCCTTCATCTAGGGAAACCTACCAAACACAGACATTTTTGAAAACTAGACACCCGGAGTAGTCCAGGGAGGTATGCCTTGCGTAGATCCCCCAACATTTTCTTACCCAGACTCCACTGCGCAACCTCAAAATTTAATCAAAAAATATATTTTCCTCACTTTCCTTTGTAGGATCACTGCACCAACGCAAATGTTCTACCACCCAGCATTCCCCTCAGTCTCACAAGTAAAATGATACCTCACTTGTGTGGGTCCCCAAAGCAGAGTAAACCTAAAAATGTACAAAAGAAAATATTGTGCTTATCAACTCGCTGTGCTATCCCCTTAATCTCGACACGTTTTTGGGCTTTTCCTGTTGCAGGTACCTGGGCCACCCACACAAGTGAAGTATCATTTTTATTGGGAGACTTGGGGGAATGCTGGGTGGAAGGAAATTTGTGGCTTCTGAGGGTGACAGAACCTAATGACAGCCCCAAAAGTCACCCCATCCTGGATTTCCCTAAGTGTCTAGTTTTCAAAAGTGTTTAGGTTTGCTAGGTTTCCCAAGGTGCCGGCTGAGCTAGAGGCCAAAATCCACTGCTAGGCACTTTGCAAAAAACAGGTCAGTTTTCTTTAGGAAAATGTGATGTGTTCATTTTGTGTTTCCTGTTGCGGCATTAGTCCTACCGTCACAAGTGAAGTACCATTTTTATCAGGGGACCTGGGGGAATACATAATAGAAGAAAAAGTTTTATTGCTCTTTGTCTTTTTCTACATTTTTTACTTCCAAATGTAAGACTGTGTGTAAAAAAGACGTCTGTTTGAGAAATGCCCTGTAATTCACATGCTAGTATGGTCACCCTGGAATTTAGAGACGTGCAAATAACTACTGCTTCTCAACACCTTATCTAGTGCTCATTTTGTAAATACAAAGGTTTCCTTGATACCCATTCTTGACTCTTTATATTTTACCAAAATATTTACTGTATACCCATTACACATTGAAAAAAACATTGCAAGGTGCACCTCATTTATTGGCTTTGGGTACCTAGGGTTTTTGATGAACCCACAAGCCCAATATATCCCCGCAACCAGAAGAGTTCAGCAGCCGTAACAATATATTACTTTAGAAAATCTGACATGGCAGGAAAAAGTTACAGAGTAAAACCTGGAGCAAAATACTTTTTTTTTTTTTTTACCTCAATTTCAATATCTTTTTATTTTAACTGTTATTTTCTGTAGGAAAATCTTTTAGGATCTACACAAATGAGCCCTTGCTTAATTCAGAATTTTGTTTACATTCCAGAAATCTTTAGTTTCACATGATCCAGCTATTTCTGTCATTAACTGGAAGGAGGATAAAAGCAGAAACAAATTGTAAAAATGGGGTATGTACCAGTGAAAAATGTGGTTTTCTGATTCAAGTCTGCCTGTTACTGAAAGCTGGGAATATGGTGATTTTAGCAATGTGAACCCTTTGTTGATGCCATTTTCAGGGAAGAAACCACACGCCTTCTTCTGCAGCCCTTTTTCCCATTTTTCTTTTTTTTTTTAAATGTTTGCTGTATTTTGGCAAATTTCTTGGTCTCTTCCAGGGGAACTCACAAACTCTGGGTACCTTTGGAATCCCTAGGATGTTGGGAAAAAAAGATACAGATTTGGTGTGGGTAGCTTATGTGCACAAAAAGTTATGAGGGCCTCAAGCGCAAACTGCCCCAAATAGCCAAAAAAAGGCCTGGCACCTGAGAGGGAAAAGGCCTGGCTGCGAAGATATTAAGGACAAATAGTTTGCTTCAAAAAGCACACAATCCATAACCTTAGAAATTACATCAGCAGTTGTGAAATAGGCTATTCTATCTTTAGGTCTGGCTTTTCACTTTCTCTTATTAAGACCCATAATGACCAATATTTTCAGTGGGCTTTGGGCCAGCTGATTGTTTGCCATTGGTTTCCTTTTTTGTCAGTCACATTTGCTTGAGTCTGAATCATTGACATCCTTCTTCACGTGTCATGTGTGTTCCTCCTCGGTAGCATAGCTTCTTTGTCATTAGTTTGTTCAGAGGACTTGTATCCTTCACGGCTTAAACCCACTGTTTTTTTTATTTTATTTCAACACTCCTAAGGGTGCAGGTTTTTTCTTTTTAACCCTTCAGAGGAAAAAAAGCAACAAGTGGTTCATGCAGCATTCGAGTTATTAAGGGACTGAATCCTTAAGATGAACAATCATGTCCGAAAATAATAATATTGATAATAATAATCATAATAATAATATGTTATAATGGACAACCATACACCAATAATTAATATATTATATTTCATATTTACATACTTCCATTGCAAACACATTGACAACAAAGGAAAACATACAAAAATGGTGCAGTTCCCAGTGCAATGACAGTGCTTCACATATAGAATAATGAAGACAAAGCAATGCTTAAATAAGAATATCTTGCTCTAGAATATATTAGCTAGTCTAAGTCGCAAAGTTTATTTAAGCTTCAGTGTTGACTCCAAGTTCATTATATAAATACAACCATGTATAGACCAATCTTGCATTTTTCTAGTAAATGTAAATTGGATTGCGTAGAAGTAGGTATTGTAATGGGTGAAGTGAATGAAGAAGGTCCACTAAGTTTTTCTTTTTGGCATTCTGGCCTTCTGAATATGTGAGCGTCCGTCTTTCTGTCATAACAAGGATACTCGAGAAGGAATGAGAAAAGAAATACCCGGGTTGTACGTCTTCGCTGAGCTGCCCTCTACATGAATTCCCCTGTAAGTGATGGAATGGGAAGTCAGTTTTGTGCTCAAACCTGTATTTCCTAGTGTCTTTATTCACATGTGCAAAAAAACTGTTGAACTGACCAGCAGAGCTGCTGTATCTGTATTATGGCAGCATGCATTTAGATATCATGGCTACATTGTTATTTTAAAATATGAATGCATGAAAAAGATTTATGGAGTTCAAAACGGGTCGAGAAGGGCTTCATGGTGCAAGACGATTCTATGGACTCCAATTAGGTTGGCAGAGCACCTTCAAGCCCATTTCCCAGGGTGCAGGACTAGGGTGCCATATTTGGGGGGCATGACTCATAGCAGATAGAGTTCTGGTGCTGGGTTCAAGCTGGTTGGTACTTTTTCTGTCCCTATGGTTCTGATCAGGATGCCAGCCAACTAGCCTTTGGAGTCTGGTGGTCTTGGGATCAAGATGCAGGCCCCAACTTCATCGCTTAGGTCAGCAAGCAGCAGAATAGGAGAACTTCTTGCAGCAGAGAAGGACAGCAGTCCACCTGAGTCTTCTACATGTCTAGTGGTGTACTGAAGTGTTGGGTCTCAGGGTCCAATATTTGTATCTGATGCCAGTTCTGAAGTAAGAGAAGGTTCTGAAGGTTTCCAGATCCAGAGATGTTTTGGGAATTTCCTTTCCCCCTGTCCTGACCCCAGCTGGCCTGGGAGCACAATAGACTTTTATAAAATCCTTTGTGAGTGCGCTGGGGCAGAGCCTTTTGTCATACACAATTGTGGTAGGTGACAGCTCGTCCCTCTCATCAAGTCCAAGGTGGATCACCCTGCCAACATCTAGCCACCCTCTGTCTTACTGTCTGAAAGCAATAAACAAAGACCAACTGCCAGCTACACCTTGTCATGTGAACCAGGATACAGGCTGCAGGCTCCAAATGGTTAGGACAAGAAGTGTCAACTTTCTAAACGTAAATGTAAAAAGAACAGAGGATGGACTGAATGCTGAACAATGTCAAACATTCACTCCCAGTCAGACATCTGGGCCTAAAACCATGTCACCCCAGTTTGGACCAAGCTGTATGCAAATCAGTTTTGACCCTACTCCCCATTGGAACCTACCAGCCCGAACTGCCAAGCCAGGTCCTCCCTGGACCGGAAACAAACATCCTGGGAACAGTTTGGGGGTATCAGCCCTCATCAGCTAGGCTAGCTTCAATCCACGGCACTGTGAGCCTTGGACCCAAGTCTGGGCATACCCAGCACACTTAGGGTGACAAATGACAAAAGAACAAATGATGGACAGAATGATGAACAATGTCAAACATTCACCCCGAGTCACAGATCTGTGCCTAAATCCATCATTTTCTGCTCACCATGCCATCCCAGTTTGAACTCAGCCATATGCAAATCAGTTTTGCCCTGCTCTCCATGGGCACAGTCCAGCCAGAATGCCTGAATGAGTCGACTGATTTGAATATACCTGGGTCCATACTGGAATTGTGTGGCAAGGAAGAAAACAATGGATTTAGTCCCAGATCTCTCTCTGGGGATGAATGTTTGACATTGTTCAGCATTCCGTCCATCACCTATTCTTTTTGCAACATTTTCAGAATCATGACTTAAAATACAGCTTAACTATTAAAGAGGGTTTAACATTACAGTCCTTCAGACACCAACCTCAACATTTCTACCTGCTCCCACTTGCAAATTAACACTTATTAAATGTAATAAGGAAACCCAATGTTATTCTATGGGACAGGTAGGCCTTGCAGTAGCAAACAACGACTTTAAGAGTTTTTACTAATAGGAAATATATAACTTAAAAGTACATGCCCAATTTTTTAAATACACTACACCTTGCCTTATGGGCTGTGTAGGGCCTACTCTAAGGGTGACCTATATGTATTAAAAAGGGTTGGACTCGGTAAAAGGTTTACAATTGCAGAATAAGGCTGCAATAACAAGCCTGAGATATGTTTAATGGGTTGCTTGAGAGTATGGCACAATTGGTGCTGCAGGACCACTAGTAACACTTTGTTTACTGACCCTGGGAACATGTAGTGCCAGTTTACTAGGGACTTACAAAGCCAATATCACCATGTTTTACTAAGTGAGCACTGGTTAGCAGTGGTAAATGTCCTACTGCCAACAAAGAGAGATCAACAAAAATGGAGGAGTAAGGCAAACCTTTTGAAGGAAGACCACCATAAGGCTGACAGGTGCATCAGTGCCTTATCTCAAAGTGCACTAATCAAGGAATTTGTCTGAATTCTGCATATCATAACTCCTCTTATATTGTGGTTTCTAGCGCTGAGGTAGAGCTAAGCACTACATCTAAGATGTGTCCCTCCCCCACTTTTCAGAAACCCAAATGCCAGCCAAAGCACAAAACATCTGTTTACTTTCTGTTCCAAGTAGTTAGGTCAATTCTACTGTGGGGGTACCACTTGCATAGACTATTGACCTCTAGACAGACCCTGAATTAGTGCCCCACATATTCACTGATGTGACAAGGTCCTGTGGCTCAAACAATGTTCTTGCTCTAACTGCTGCAGGTGAAGCAAGCCTCCTGTCTGAGAAGGGACAAAACCCTTACTCCTTGTTTGGTTCCTCTCCTTTAAGCATGTCACATATTAACCCCTTCGCTGCCAGGCCTTTTCCCCTCCTGTGCTAAGCCTTTTTTTGGCTATTTGGGGTAGTTCATACTTAGGCCCCCATAACTTTTCGCCCACATAAGCTATCCATGCCAAATTTGTGTCCTTTTTTTCTAACATCCTGAGGATTCTGAAGGTACCCAGAGTTTGTGGGTTTCCTTGGAGAAGACCAAGAAATCAACCAACATACAGATAAAATCTGTTTTTTTGGGGGGAAAAAATGGGAAAAAGTGCTGCAGAAAAAAAGCATCTGTTTTTTTCCCCTGCAAATGGCATCAACAAAAGGTTTACAGTTCTCAGCTTTCAGGAAAAGGCAGACTTGAATTAGAAAATCTAATTTTTCAACACAGTTTCGGCATTTTACTGGGACATATCCCATTTTTACTATTTTCTATGCTTTCAGCCTCCTTCCAGTTAGTGACAGAAATGGGTGTAAAACCAATGGTGGATCCCAGACAGATAAACATTCCCAAAAAGTAGACAACATTGTTGGTCATTTGTGTAGATCCTTCAAGGATTTCCTATAGAAAGTAACAGTTGAAATAAAACAAATATTGAAATTAAGTTGAAAAAAACAGCCATTTCTATCTACGTTTTCTTCTGTAACTTTTTCCATCTATGGCAGAATTTTGAAAGCATTATACCATTACGTCTGCTGGATGTTTCTGGTTGTGGGGATATATAGGGCTTTTAGGTCCATCAAGAAACCAAGGGGCCCAGAGCCAATAAATGATCTGCACCTTGCAATGGGTTTTCATTGAATACCCGCTACACAGCAATTCATTTGGAAAAATATAAAGAGTGAAAAATAGGTATAAATGAAACCTATGTATTTCCGAAATGGGTACAAGATATGGAGTTTAAAAGCAGTGGTTATTTGCACATCTCTGAATTCGGTGGTCCCCATGCTAGCATATGAATTACAGGGCATTTCTCAAAATGACTTATTTCTTACACAATGTATTGCATTTGGAAGGCAAAAATGTAGAGAAGGACAATTGGCAATAACACTTGTTGTTCTATTCTGTGTTCCCCCAAGTCTCTCAATAGAAATGGAGCCTCACTTGTGTGGGTAGGCCTACTGCAAACAAAAGGAAAAGCCCCAAAACGCAACATGGAAACATCACACTTTCCATTGAAAACTGGTGTGTTTTTTGCAAAGTGCCTAGCTGTGGATTTTGGGCTGTATCTCAGCCGGCACTTAGGGCAACCTACCAAACCTGTACATTTTTTAAAACTAGACACCTAGGGGAATCTAGGATGGATTGACTGGTGGGACTCTTATTGGGCTCGGTCATCCAGAATCCTCTGCAAGCCTCAAAATGTGTCTAAAAAACACTTTTTCATCACATTTCAGTGCTGCAAAATTCTGGATTCTGAGAGGAGTCACAAACTTCCTTCCACTAAGCATTCCCCCAGGTTTCCCAGTAAAAATGGTACCTCAATTGTGTAGGTAGGCCTTGTTCCTGCAACAGGGGATGCCCCAAAACACAACATCGACACATCACAATTTTCCAATGAAAATGGATGTGTTTTTTGCAAAGTGCCTAGTGGTGGACTTTGGTCTCTAGCTCAGTGGCACCTATGGAAACCTAGCAAATCTATACATTTGTGGAAACTAGACACCTAGGGAAATCCAGGATGGGCTGACTTGTGGGACTCGAACTGGGTTCTGTCACCCAGAATCCTTTGCAAACCTCAAAATTTGGTTAAAAAACACTTTTTCCTCCTCACATTTCGGTGCTGCAAAGTTCAGGAATCTGAGGGAAGCCACAAACTTCCTCCCACCCATCATTTCCCCAAGTCTCCCAATAAAAACGGTACCACACTTGTGTGGGTAGGCCTAGTGCCCTCAACAGGAAATGCCAGAAATCACAACATGGACACATCACATTTTTCCAATGACAATGTATGGGTTCTTTGCAAAGTACCTAGCTGTGTATTTGGGCCTCTAGCTCAGCCGGGACCTAGAGAAACCTAGCAAACCTATACATTTTTTTAAAGTACACACCTACGTGAATCCTTGATGGAGTGACCTGTGGGGCTCTCCCTGGGTTATGTCACCCAGAATCCTTTTCAAACCTCAAAATTTGGTTAAAAAAACACATTTTCCTCATATTTTGGAGCTGCAAAATTCTGAAATCTGAGAGGACTCACAAACTTACTTCCACTAAGCATTCCCCCAAATTCTCCCAATAAAAATGGTACCTCACTTGTGTGGGTAGGTCTAGTGCCTGCAACAGGAAATGCCCCAAAACACAACGTGGACACATCACATTTTTCCCACGAAAACGGGCGTGTTTTTTGCAAAGTGCATAGCTGTGGATTTTGGCCTCTAGCTCGGCCGGCACCTAGGAAAACCTAACAAACTTATACACCTTTGGAAACTAATCACTTAGGGAAATCCAGGATGGGGTGACTTGTGGAGCTCTCATTGGGTTCTGTAACCCAGAACCCTTTGCAAACCTCAAAATGTGGCTAAAAAATACTTTTTCCTCACATTTTGGTGCTACAAACTTCTGGAAGCTGAGGGGAGCCACAAACGTCCTTCCAACCAGCATTTCCCCAAGTCTCCCAATACAAATGATACCTCAGTGGTGTGGGTAGCCTAGTGCCCGCAACAGAATATGCCCCAAAACACAACGTGGACACATTACATTTTTCCAAGGAAACAAACGTGTTTTTTGCAAAGTGCTTAGCTGTGGATTTTGACTGCTAGCTCTGCCGGCACCTCGGGAACCTAGCAAACCGATACATTTTTTAAAACTAGACACCTAGGGGAATCCAGGATGGGGGGGGGACTTGTGGGGCTCTCATCGGGTTCTGTTACCCAGAATCCTTTGCAAACCTCAAGATCTGGCTAAAAAACACTTTTTCCTCACATTTCGGTGCTGCAAATTTTTGAAATTTGAAGGGAGACACAAACTTCCTTCCACCCAGCATTCCCCAAGTCTCCCAATAAAACTGGTACCTCACTTGTGGGGATAGGCCTAGTGCCCGGGACAGGGATGGGCCCACAACACAACATAGGCACATCAAAATTATCTTTTACCAACTATCTGTTTTGGCAAGGGGGGCACCTGCATTTTTGGTCCTGGGCTGAGCAGCCATCTAGAGAAATCAACCAAACTCAGCCATTTCTGAAAACTAGACACCTAAAGGAATCCAGGGAGGTGTGACTTGCGTGGATCCCCCCAGCATTTTCTTACCCATAATCCCTGGCAAACCTCAAATGTAGCTATAAAATCATATTTTCCTTACATTTCCATGTGGGATCACTGCACCAGCACATCCTACCTACCACAAATCGTTCCCCTCAATCTCACGTTAAATATGATACCTCACTTGTGTAGGTGGGGGAATCAAAGTGGGTCAAAAAGGGCAGTTTTTTCAAACATTTTAAGGCTGACTAGTGGAGCAGAATTTTTATTGGTATAGGTGCAACAATGCTGCGTGGTAGTAATTTTGTGGATTCCTGCGGATGTAGGGAAAATGCGTGATTTCAAGCAAAGTTGGAGGTTTGCAGGGCATTGTGGGTAAGAAAATGGTGTTGGGTGCATGTGAAGCACACCACCCTGAACTCACCCAGATGTTTTGTTTTCAGATGTGTCTAGGTCTGGTAAGGTTTTCTAAGTGGCAGCATACCAAATTCCAAAAAGTGCAGCTGCTCACCAGAAATTGATCCAGAAAAGCCCTCAGTTCTTCTGTTGCTGTGAAGAGGGCAGACTTGGTACTGCTACTGGGTCTGAACCCTGTTTAAGTTGGGTGCAGGATGCCATGTGTTTCCAAGAAAGTGGAGAGATGTTTGTTCACATGCTTTTCCAGGATTGTGCTTACCCCAGGGAAAAGTGAGATGGGGCCTTAGTTCTCCACCAGAAGTGGGTCAGGGGTCGTTTTTTTAGAAGAGGTTTCACCACAGCATGTTTCCATGTCCGAGGGACTGTGCCACTGTCTAGTGACTGATTGAGGAGGTGTGTACATTCTTGTAAGATAACGTTTCTTCCCCCCATTAAAATGTCTGGGGGGTTGCAGGGTCAAGGGGTGACCTTGATTTGGTTGACTTTAGGGTTTCCTTAGTACTGTCAATACTCAATTGAGGAAATTGATATTACTGTGTTGGTGCTAGAGATATTTTGAGTGGGATTTGTGGGGTGGGTTAGTAAGATGTTCACTTTCCCCAGAAAAAAGTTAGCTAGCACGTTACATCAGTCATCAGAGGGTGTGGGCCCTCTTTGGGTCTTGGCCAGGTTCATCAAAGTATTAACCAACTTGAAAAGTTCCTTTGAGGAGTATGGAGCATTTTCTATTTTGGTAATAAAGTTCACTACTTTGGCTTCTGTAATGGCATACTGATATTTTTTCATTGAATTTTCGTATGATGCCTTAGTTGGCCCATCGTACGACTTTCTCCATTCTCTTTCTGCTCTTTTTGGCTTCCTTTTGAGCACTTGCTGAAAACCATGGGGCATGAATTTCTGGGTGTCCTGCCCCCGTGGGCTTAATAGGGATTAAGGCATTCAGAGAATCAGTGAACCAATACTAAAATATTTTATATCTTTTATCAATTCCTCCTTCCTTTTTGGGAGTAGATTCTACCAGAGAGTTCTCCCATGTTGTGGCATCTAATTTTGACCAACAAAATTTCAATCTTTTCTGGATCAATGAGGGCTTTTCTGGATCAAGGTGGTTCAGCATCAATGATCTTACGTGACCTAAGTGTTGCCTTTGACACAGTATCACATCCGGTCCTTATCCAAAGATCAAAAGAGGCTAGAATAGGTGGAATCACCCTAACTTCCTAGACCAGTAAAAGTTTCAAAGTTTAGGAAGATTCCTCAAACTCTGCAACCTATGCTTCAAAGTGCGGAGTACCCCAGGAATCATCGTTAAGTCAGACCCTTTTCAACCTTTATGTGTGTCCACTGGCAGAAATAGTACAGAGCCATGGGTTTGCCCTAGTCTCCTATGCAGATGACACATAACTTGTCACCTCATTGGCTACCGACATCAAGTACAACTCCTATGAATGGAGAGAAAACTGAAGTCCTGGTTGTAGGGAACAAGCCCTCCCTTTTCAGTGAACTCACCTGGCCAGGCAGCGTAGGGCCACAACCCACTTCCACCCCAGCAGTAAAGAGCCTGGGGTTTTGGACTGCGAAAGGCTATCCATGGAAGCCCAGGCCATGAAGTTAGCAGTGTGCTGGTTTGGACTTTGTACTGAGTTGGCTCCCAGCACCTACACATACAGTAGAGTGGTAGTTCAGGGTCTAATAAATTCACTTTTCAATATTCGCAAATGAACATCAGCGGTTTCCGCTCTGGCAACACTTTATTGGCTACCAATCTAAAAGAGGATACAATTGAAATCTCTGTCTGGTCCATCGTGACATGCACAAAAAGGCCCCCAGCTCATCCAATATCTCATAACCCCTTATGTGTCGAAGCGTAACTTGCGATTGGAAGGTAAAAAACTACTCTTTGTCCCTAAGGTCAAGAAAGCAAGAAGTGGGGGAAGTTCCTTCACATTTCTAGTCTCCAAACTATGGAACAGGCTTTTTGTCCACATCAGACTAGACACCTCTGAAGTTAGCTTCAGGAAGCAACTCAAAGCATTTCTTTTCTAGCATTCAGCAGACAATGTACACGAAGAGCGGGGGTTTAGCAGCACTGGGAGGCCCGTTGGGGAGCCATGCACTACATAAATTCCAAGAATAGAACAGAAGCAAGGAATTTGAACATGCACAGTGGAGATAAGCCTCTTCGGGATCATTTCAAATATATAATTGTACTTTGAGCGACTGCCATTGTAATTATTATAGTACGCTATCCCACATTAATACATTCACTCTTGTTCACCACAGGGTTTCGTTTGTCTTTCACTATACAGCCTGCTGTTGACTAGTACACTGTGGTATTTCAAACATTTCGGGGCCCATTTCATTTCTTATCCACACACGCTATCCTTGTTGGTAGTAGGGGCGTAAAACACACACCCGTAGCCCCGTAGTGAGGAGTGAGGAGTGAGAAGGCAATCTCCTCTTTCTAGGGAAGCCCCCTCAGCCACTTGCTTCTAGAAGTGCTCACATCATGCAGTAGGTTGCAGCCTGCTGTGTCTTTTGTGCAGCGAAAGTGAGAAAGGGTTCTGATTAGCAGTGACGAAAGTAACAAGTTATTGTTACAATTTCCGCAACATGTATTGTTTTTTTTTTCTTTCTTAAAAAGTAAAGTAGGGGTCGGACTGCTAATTTCAGGACTTGGTGGGGCCCCTTGGCGGACTGGCTTGATGAATATAGGCAGGCTCTGAGAAAGAGGGGCTTGTTGGATTCGAATTGTCAAAGCCTGCAGCAGCTTTCTATCAGGCCGTAATGTATTGGAACTGAAAAAAGACCGAGATAGCTCAACGAATTTCAGCAAGTGAGCACAGGGTAGCCCTTCGACTGTGACAAAATAAAGAGATGGATTCAGGGGAGAGTCCTCCATTGAGCCCATAATCCCCTAATACTAATTTACAAAAAAAGCATAAAAGATTGCAGATCATCGACTTTTTTCTAGCTTTGTTTTTAGTTACTGTTCTATCTCCAATGGTTTGTTATTGTGAATTGTCAAACATGTTGTATGCTCATTTATTACACTGAACATCATTGTCATATTTTTAAAAAACAGTGCAAACAACATCACCACCTTTTGCTCTGTGGGACTCTTGCACTCTTTGCTCTTCAATGACAAGATGGCAATAAGGAACACCTTATTTTTTGGACAATTATTTTCTACGGGTCTCAATTTAAAAAAGAAAACTGAGTAGAAAAATCTAAATTAGGATTGGGGAACCGGTGCCCTCGCAAGGTATTCAAATAAAGAGAATACATTGATTCTTCTGTTTATCTATAGTCATAGAAAGTACACGTTTTGTTTACAAAAAGTCGGTCAGTCAAACGAAGCAAAAGGTGGTGGTATTATTTGCATTAATTATAATTATAGAAAGATGCACTAACATATCTATTAAAATATCTAATTTACGCAAGAAAAACAGCTAATTAGCACCAGCTTATGTCTGGCTTTATTTCCAAACCTTTAAATCAAGAGGCGTCGCAGTTTCTGCATATTATTTCATAATTAATTCTAGGTTTTCTATAGTATCCCCGTTACTGGTTGCCGTAGCACGATCATCAGAAGTTTGGAATTACCACACATGTTCCGAAAACCCCTAAATAAGGGTGTAAGTGTTTATGTACGCCTCTCAGGCTGTTTTTTTATGTCTCTTTTTAGTTTATGCTCTCGTTTCTGTTTCTGTGATCCCAGCATCCTTTTTTAAAAATTAGCGATTCTTTGCACTCTCAAACCCTGCCACAGACTTTAAGATGAGAGAGAAGGTACGGAAACAGATTTGCTGATCCATACAGGATCCATTGGCAGAGATGTAAACAGATCCAGTCCTGGAAAAGCAGAAGGTGTTGCATTGTTCAGTAGCGAAGAAATGAGGTACATTGCCAGGACTCTGAGCAGATTTCAGCATTGTTTTCGAAGGAGAATGATGGTGACACTGGACAAGTCAGAAACAAGGTGCATTGGTAGAGCCTTGAAGCTCTCTGTTGTGCACGTCTCTATTAGCTTTGCATACTGAACATGCAGTTACTGCTCAATATGAACTATTTTCTTAATGTCGCAGTCAAGACTTTGAAGAGCCACAAATATTTTCCATTTTCTTTTAACCTCTGATCTTCCCCTCATGTCTGATTTTTTTTGTAGAGATGACCTTTTCTTATAACACAGCGAGTATTGATTCCAGCAGTACTAAAGTGTCTCCCAATATCTAAATCGTTCTCCCCCACTTCTTCAAACTCAAATCCTGTCCTAGGATGTTGCAGTGCAAAGAAATTCTCTTAATATACGACTGGTAATTCTTTTTTGTCTGAGTTTTTTCTAGGCTGGGGATAGGGTTAGGAGGAAAAGAGTACATATCTAGATCCTCACACCTCATTTCCAGATGATCAGTCCTTTATGGAGGAAAGACAGATCTTGTCCATTCAGAAATTGTTGAGAGGTAAACCGAGATTTGAAGGTGTTTACTGACTTTCTCAATTACTTTATATATGTTAGATATTGAGATCTATGGGTATTTTTTCAGAATGTCAGGTATGCCATTTTTTTAAATAAATAATTACATTAACAACTACCTATATAGCACACAATACCCTTCTACCTATATAGGACTTCTAACTGCACATCTCCTGTTTCTAAGTACTGTGAATAGCAGATGGAACTATTACCTAATTTAATGGGGTGATAGCCCCTTTCAACTGAGTAATAGTAATGTCTGATGCCTGTTAATGGTACATAATTTGCTTACCTCAAAGGATGGAGCTCAGTTTGGAACAGGTGACCGGCAGATCGCTGCACTGAGCCATCACTTCAGCTTACAATCTTAGCACTTAATAGCCATACTTGCAAGATAGTAGGTGCCTACATTTTTCTCCTTGTTCCTAATATCCGCACCTCAATGTCAAAAGAGCTTTTCAGCTTTCTATGCACAGAGGTAAATAAAAAGATACGTTTCACTTTCTATTCAATGTTTCAGAGTAGGGGAAGTGTGGGAAAACTGGTCTGATTGCAGAAGCCCCTAACATTTTGCCCTCATTTTTCACTTAAGTTGGTGTTTTTCTGGCTCTAATAGTGTCCTGGGCACTGCTAAACAGTCCCAGGGCCTGTGCTCTGATTAAAATGGATATGCAAATTAGGCTAATTATGATTGGCTCTACCAACCAACATATAAGTGCCTAGTATATGGTAGGGCATGTAGGTTTAGGGACCCCAGCATAGGTAGTACACCGATAGTACTGTGGTGCCCAGTGTCATTCTAAAGGCAGGCCTGCCTTGCTGGCTGCTTTTAAGTTAGAATTACCCCAAATTCAACTTTGGAAATAAAAGTACTTCCAAAGTCCTAAGCTACCTTATTTTTACATATAAGTCACCCTTAATCTATGCCCTAAGTGCCCCAGGGTTGGGTGCAGTGTAACTATAAGCAGGGACGTTATAAAAGATGTTTTATAAGCCCTGGTTAGGAAAAATATAGTTACATTTGTGTTCCCCATTGTAGTGAATAGGCTCCATAGGCTAACATGGAGAGGCTTTATCTTAAAATAATAAAGTCTTATTTTCCATAGGAAGGAGCTAAATTTGAAATGTTTAGTATCAAATTAAAAGTTATAATAACTCCAACAACTTGCCACTGTTGAATTTATTATAACTTGTACTTAGAAAGAGTTTTAGAACTCTTTCTAAAAGTTACCAATTTCAGCTCCAAAGCGCCCTTCTCTGATTGGTCAGCCTCTGGCAGCTTGAGCCAGGCTGCCTTGGTGAGCTGTGAAGTGGCCTGGGCTGATACAAAGGAAGCATCTGGTGGGAGGAGATCTGTCTCAGACGATGGTGGAACAGGGTGGAGGGAGAGCAGCCAAACTGGTCTTCAAATGAGGGAAAGACATTTGGGACAGCAACTGTACCTCCCCCATTTCCTGCAAACCCAGACAGCCAGGTGCCCACGATTGGATTAAGGAAGGGGTGTGCTAAGGGAAACTTAGCCACCCACAACAGTGGGTGGGCTCAGTAAGACCTAACTTCTGATATTGAATTTTTGCCATCTTGGATTTTGGGAGAATGTTGCTCTCTGGGATTGATTTTTGCCACACTTCCAAGGAAGTGGTCATTGAAGAGGGTGGTGGCCTGCAAGTGATTGGTCAAGAGCCCCCCCCCACTTTCAATCTGAGGAGCAAGAATAAGATTGGCAGAGCTGCACCGAACCTCAGATCCCTACAGGAACAAGACAAGAAGAAGAAGGACTGTCCTGCTGGACCCTCTGGGCTGCACCTGGACACTGCCTCAGAAAGACTGCACCAGCTGCACACTTGAGATTCACCACTAAATGGACTTTTCCTGTCTTCAACTGCTTCAAGAAGGGACTCCTTGTTTGCTACAGGTATTAAATAGCTGACCAGAGTCCGCTGCATCAACCCATAAAGAAATTGACCAGCTGACCAGTAACCACTGGTCATTTTTGGATTTGAGCCAGGTGCATTCTCGGAGTTGGAGTCCTAACCCTCAAGGAGCAACTCAGAGCCTCTGGAACCTCGGGGTGAGTTGTGGACTCCAAAAGGACCTTGGAGGAACTTCTGGAAGAAGATCCAGAAGCTTGGAGAAGTTTCGAGCCACTTTGGAAAAAAGCTCCAAAAGTGGACTGACTCAATGTTGTGAGTTAAGCCAGCTTACATCTACAACGACCCGGCCTGCACGTTCATCCCGCTAAAAAGCTCCAGAGCCCCAGACTTCCAAAAATATGTCAGCAGTTTTTAATTTCACAAAAAATATATCTGCCCTCGGTCAGTCCATGTTTTAAGAATCGATTATGGTAAGGTTTACCTGAGAAGTACTGCAACCCCACTTTCCTGAAGGTACTCATAGATTTTACAGGAGACATTGGTGAGAAACTCAATCTGCCGCTAGTATTCACCCCTCTTATCCATTCAAGTTTGATCTTTTAAAGTTCTGCCACTGTCAAATGTATTTGTTATGTAAGTGCAACATTTGCATGTTTTGAGTTTAGACATGTAAAAGTTTCTTCCCCGTAATATAATGTGACACACCGTTCACAGTCAGGGAGATACTTGTTAGAGGATTTCAGGAGCACTGCAAAGAAGACAAATCAGCTTAAACACGAAAAATAAAACTGAAACAAATTACCATTGTAGCTGTGTTCGATCTGACTATGGGCCTCATTATGACCCTGGCGGGCGGCGGAGGCCGCCCGCCAGGATGCCGCCCTCCAAAATACCGCGCCGCGGTCAAAAGACCACAGCGGGTATTACAAGTTTTCCCCTGGGCTGGCGGGCGGTTGCTGAAAAACCGCCCGCCAGCCCAGGGGAAAACGACCTTCCCACGAGGATGCCGGCTCGTAATCGAGCCGGCGGAGTGGGAAGGTGCGACGGGTGCAGTGGCACCCGTCGCGTATTTCAATGTCTGCAAGGCAGACACTGAAATACTTTGCGGGGCCCTCTTACGGGGGCCCCTGCCGTGCCCATGCCATTGGCATGGGCACGGCAGGGGCCCCCAGGGGCCCCGCGACCCCCCCCTACCGCCATCCTGTTCATGGCGGCTTTCCCGCCATGAACAGGATGGCGGTAGGGGGGGGTCAGAATCCTCATGGCTGCGGAGCGCGCTCCGCAGCCATGGAGGATTCACACGAGCAGCGGAAAGTCAGCAGGAGACCGCTGACTTTCCGCTTCTGACCGCGGCTGAACCGCCGCGGTCAGAATGCTCGTTGGAGCACCGCCAGCCTGTTGGCGGTGCTCCCGTGGTCGGTGGCCCTGGCGGCCACCGGCCGCCAGGGTCAGAATGACCCTCTATGTGTTCTACCAATAGTCTGAGGGATAACATACCAGTGATACGAATGAGTACACCCAAAAAGCCTCAAATTTTGACTTTGCCCTGGTGGAGTGCAACCAGATGTCCAGATTGCCGCTTTTAGTTTCTATGCGCTAATAAACATTTATTCTTTAAAAATCAATATCTCTGGTCTCCTTAAATGGAATTTTGTTGTTTTAGTGTCAATCAACCAATCAATCAGTGATTTCTAAAGTGTGGTGTAAATGGCAGTAAAAATATTTGTTCAGAGCAGGCAGTGGTCCCGTGGAGCGCTGTGAGACCCCATTATCTAATGTGAATACTGTAATTAAATGTGTTGTTGACTGAAACATCACCCTAAGTCAGCATATTACATAACTAGATATGAAACAGTAACCTGTGCATTGACTGACTAGTATGCCCAACACCCATGGGCATTGATTCACCAAAATGCCAGGGGTACCGGAAATGACATCACATACCTTTTAACCTTAATAACATCACAGGAAGTCTTATCATATGACCCTTGACCCTGATTTGTTCTAGGAAGGTATGTCACATGACTCTTGCATCACAACAATTGACATTGCTGAAGTTCTATAATAACAGCATGATTAGTACCACAGCATAATACAAAAATTTCAATTTCAGATACCAACTATATTATGGAGCTGACTTGATATTTAAACGTTCTCAGGCATAATACCTGTCCTGAACTATAGTGAGAGTGCAAAGCGAGTAATTCAGATGTCTTTTAGGTGGTTTCTGCTTGAAGAACAATTTGAAAAGATTGAAGTGAAATTGTGCCTTTTAAAGCACAATTTTCACATAAATTTTCTCTGATGCCATAGGTGCTGAAAGGGCAATCATTAAATATTCAGTTCCTTTCATGGTGTGCCATGCCAATTAACCTGATGTTCATCTGTTGAACACATTTATTTCAAAATGTGATTTTGGTGTCCCCCATATGTCGAAAGTGACCCTGCATTTTACCAGGCCAAGCATTTGGTCATAGGTGTCCCATATTCCATGGGTGCCCACTTATATAAAAAAAAAAATGACATAAATATGCCAGTGCCAGAATTTTGGAATTTATGCCAACCTTATACCATAGGTAACCCTTATGTAAGAAATTAACTCAGTATTTCAGGGCCACAATTTTGACATGGTTGCCACCCTTTCAGGTGCCAGGTTGTCCACATTTATGCCAAGAATGACCTCCATTGTGCTAGTACCAATGTTTGGACACTGGTGTCCACATTACAAGAATTTCCTCATGCACACCAGTATGTTCCAGATGCCCTATGAGTCCTTAATTACCTCTAGTAAGCCATTATCAGTATTTTGCAATTGATGCCCTTCATTCCAAGAATTCCCACCAGTGAAATAATGCCAGTATTTAGTCACAGGTGTTCATCATGCTAAGAATCGCTGTAAGTATGCCAGCACCAGTATTTTGCCGGTTGTACCTCTATGAGACAATAACTACCTTCAATATGCCAGGTCTAATGACAAACTTGCAGGCATCACATCACATTCTCATGCACACTCACATTCACTCACTGTCACTCATTCATTCTCATTCATGCGCTCTTTCACTCATACTTCTTCATTCTCATTCACTTGCATTTACTCTTAATCTCATACATTCTCCCTTATTCATACTTAATGACACTCAAGACAGAAGTGCCAGTGGTTTGCTTTGTTTTTTTTCCGTCACTTTTGTGACACAAACTCAGCCTAAAATGTTAGTGTGGGATTTACTATGTAACACAAACCACAATTTGCATTAGATAGTACTCCAAAGCAACACAAAGTTGCACTATGCTCTGATTTGCGTTATTTTGGTTTAAGGTAGCATTCCATGGATATTGTTGGTGAGTTACATGGAACCACCTGTGGGTTTTGAAGCAAATTCTCATCTATAAACATTGGCAGACACAAATCTTTACCAAAATCATATGCCTCCTCGATCGAGAGACATAACAAGGAGGAATGTATTCATTACTCCTTGATTTTCCAACTTTGTATGTGTTTTGCATTGTACAGCACAAATACAAATGGAGAAAACCCTTAAAATAGTTTTTGTACTGAAAGTTACCCCTTCCAGAACAAAACCATGCTTTAGAGAACACACATACCCTTGCTTTATGGCAGAATGGTGTGCATCTTGGCATGGCTGACAAAGAGAAAAGAATCTAGTGGATATGACACATTTTTCTCTCTTCCTTTGACACACAGCAGCGTAGCAACTTTGGTGCAGAATTGCCTTCTGTCAAAGAACAATAAATTTAGGCTTCAATCTCACACAATCTCACTCACTGCCTGTCACTGACTCGCACTCACACACACATGCTTACACATAGAGACACACTTGCCCACACATACAAATGCTCTCTCTCACCTAAACAGACTCTCACCCGCAAGCATGCTAACAGTATACTTTTAAAACCATTTTTACTTACTGCAGCTGTCACCAGGTTCCATTCCATCTAAGTGTGTTTCAGTTTTTATTACACTAATAGTGAATAACAGAAGATTCACTATTAGTATAATGAAAAAAACAGCAGAAAATAAAGAATGCAAACCCACCTCCGTGTTCTTGACATTGAGTTTGCTATCTCCGAGACCATGGGCTAAAAAGGCAGTGCCAGGGTTTTCAAGGGCAAGACAGGAGGTGCAGCTACCATCCCTAGCCACCCCCTAAGTGATGTCCACGTACAATGTTGACTCTTGATTATATTACATAAGTTCTTGTATGAGTGGTGCTGGAACAATTTCCAGAGTAGGGGTGCTGCCACCAATATTACATCACCTGTCATAGGAATTGTGAACAATCCAAGCCACACACAAAGAACAAGGGAAAAATGAGTCACACCCATTCAGCATGACACTGATAAGGATGTGGAGTAACTAGTGGTACATTTGGAGCACACTGTCACAAATATACTTTTCACTGAAATGGCCATTACATTTGCACAGACAGGAAGTACTACTGATAAAACAATACAGATCACATACCATAATGTGTGGAAATAGGGTTTCAGTAAATAATTATAATTTGCACACCACTAAGTATCTTTGGGTCACATGTACAAAGATCCGGTTTTGCGACTCTCAAACTGCGAGTCTTAGAGACTTGCAATTTGCAAGTCGCAAAACCACATGTAAAACAGTGTACTTTACACTGTTTGCGATTCCCAATGGGGTCGCAAATGACCAACCTCATGAATATTCCTGAGGTAGGTCGCAATTTGCGACCCCATTGGGAATGGATGCATTCAGAGGGATGGTGGCCTGCTGGAGACAGCAGACCACCATGTCTGTGACTGCTTTTAAATAAAGCAGTTTTTTTTGTTTTTTTTTAAATGCAGCCTGTTTTCCTTAAAGGAAATGAGATGCATTTCAAAAACAAAAATGAAAAGTTTTCTTTTCATTTTTTCAGAGCAGGCAGTGGTCCACGGGACTGTAATTCACAGTGTAAAATAATAATAAGGAACTTAATACAGCATGTAAGCAAAGAAGTGAAAGTTTGATCTATTAGTCTCTGTTGAAGTTGTAGTATTTTCCATGGAGCAGAGTAATTTGCCTTGTCTCCTGAGAGAGTCCACTACCTGGTGTAGTCCCTTCCTGTCAGAAAATCTATGTGTAATTTATTTACAGGTGATGACCTCATCTATGTAGATTAGTAGGACATTGTATATACTGTCTTTGACTCTGCTCATGTTTTGACTGTCCTATTGGCACAGAATAAAGATAGTCTAGAAAGGCTTCAACCTCACCTGGTCTGCTGTATTCGGAGGTTTTCCCATCCATTACAATGATCATAACTGCTGGCTCCAGAAATCTGTAATTTCTGTCCCAGGGATGAAGCCAGGGTTATGGTGGCAGGAATATCTTGCTTTTGATATCTGTGTACTAGGATACATTGCCCTCTACTTGAAAAAAGTCTATCTTTCTTTTAGCTGTTCGTAGGATCGTTCTGGTGTTCTGGTGATGTGCAATACAGGCAGTGAATTGGCATAGTTATCCATTTGTATTTATTAATGAGTTTAGATAAGGAGGGCTCTCTGAAATTCAAGCAGATCCCCAAATTATATGTTTAAGAGTTGAGATTCTAACCTTCTGAAAAAGTCCATCAGTATCATGTTGTCTTCTGCTTTTTCTGGTAATCCATAGAATTTGATGTTTTCCCTGCATAAATGGCCTTATAGGTCTGTGTGTTTGTGTTGTAGGTCCAGATCTCCTTTCCTGTGTCTGCTGCTATTGCTTTTATCTTCAACATTGTCTAAGCTCTTTTCTATCTAATCTCGTTTCTATGTTCTCCAGTTTTGTTTGGAATGAGGCAAGTTCTTTACACATTGTTTTTATTTCTGAGGTAATTTCTGTCATATCAATTCCCATTGTGCCTATGGTGGTTCTTAATGCTGAGATCTTTTGCATAATTGCTTTTAGTCTGAATGCAGACATCTTTAGTTGAGCGGATCATGTGGTAATTGTTGTGGTGGCTATGCAAAAGACCTGAGGTCATTATAGCACGTTTGGAGCAAGATGCCACTAATAGATGTTTGCAAGGTATTTCACAATATTTAGAATTAAATATAATGCAGGTCAACACGTTATCAGGGAGGTTTGCTGAAGTTTCACATGATCCTAATAGGCAAGAATAATAATCCAATTCACAGTATGCACTTTTATATTGGGAAACGTAGAGTGTGCCAAGCAACTCCTTTTAGTAATGCTGAATCTGTTTGTCTGAAATATGAAAAGTAGTGTTGTCCTTCTAATAGTTCTCTTGTGTTTAGACCATTTCAAGCCTTGGGCTTTGGACTTTTAGGAGAAGCAAGATTCTGAGTCATATCGAGATAAAATGCCACTTAATATTAACTGTGCCTCTTGGGAAGTCAGAATGTGATATGTGAGCAGGAGATTGGAAGTTGTGTATTTTACAGAAGGGCACAGTGTTGACACTAACAGATATTGACTACAATAGTTTTGAGGGACACATTTTGACTGTGCATCCTAAGACAGCAAAGGGAGAAACAGTCAGTAAAAACACAAAATCAGGATTTAAAATGTAACTCAGTGATTGGGGTTATGTATTCTGGCAAGATTGATTTACTACCAAAAGGAACCATTCTTTGCAAACTTAGAATAATAAGAGATTAAGAAAAAAACAAAAAAGGATCTCAACCCAGGACTAGCACTTTGCATGCAGCTCCTTGATGCCTATTAACAACTCCCAGTGCTATACTGGATATAACAAAATTATCCATGTCAAAAGCAGTTTCTCACTTACATAAACATCAATTTTCCAAAATGCCAGGGGTAGTGGAAGTGACATGACATGCTCTTTGATCTTCAATTTTGCTTACACATATACACACATTCACACTTACACACACTCTCTCTCTCACATAAACACACTTTCACCAACAAGCATGCATAAAAGCATTTTTTTAGATCTCACCTGCAGTAAGGGTGCATGTGCTGTCGTTAAACTCTAAAAAGAGGCATCGTTATTACTCTTTCTTGCTGCCTTCTAATTTGGCAGCTTGGTTGACTCATCAATTTTAGCATCATTTCCTGTTCTTCATGTGGAGCATGGACCAAGTATACATTGATTCATATCAATTAGTGTCTGCCTGCTCCTTGTGTTGTGATTGAGGTACTATTTCTTCTTTTTTGGCTATTTTTATATAGCACAACCATGACCCAAACCCAAAGGTATTACTTTACACAAGTTCACATTCATTTTGTTAGGCATTGGAGATTAAGTAATTTGGCCAGAATTAAAGGATGTTGAAACAACATGCTTTTTGTGAGGGGGTGTAGAGTCGCCCATGTGCCACATTGGCTGGTTAACTCATATTCGAACCATTGTCGTCCTTTGATGGGCACCACCTAATTTAATAAATATCACTGGCCACCCTGCAATTTTTTTCATTTCATATGTTTATTAGCATTCCTACATGAGGTGGGCAGACTTTCGGAGGAAATTTTTAAATTAATTAGTACCCTTTACTAAAATGACCACTGGAGGGTACCTTAGTAACACAGACACAGCCCACAAATATTATAATGAGACAAATTAAAGGGCTTAAATACAATAAATTAGGAGGAAGGGCAGAATACAAGCACTGACAAAGTCAACAGGTCTCACTCATGCACGAGCTACTGGCTTTGTCAATATTTTGTTTAACTGGCTGTACAGCATGACTAAAAGTAAAGAAATAAAAGTGCTATGATGCTGCCACCACTGACTGCATCACAACACTTTTTTTCTTTCCTTTTAGCCATGATGCACAGCAGTCACACTGCTGTAGAGCATGGCTAAAACACATTAACATAGCCAATAGCTCTCACTTAGGTGAGACCTATTGGCTTTGCCAATGCTTGTTTTACTTACCTCAGCTGACAGGGAAGTTCAAATTCCAGCTAATTCTATTCTATTTTTTACTACACTAATAGTGAATAATGTGGCATTATTCACTATTAGTGTAATAAAAATAATTTAAGAGAAAGCAAAGAGAGTGGAGTACCATCCAACATTAATAATGATGAGCTGTCACTGTGTTCCTGGCTTTAATTGTGCCACTTCTGAGGCCAGCAGCCTCAAACAGCAAGGCAGGGATCACAGCTGCGACCCCTGGTGACCCCTTAATAGTGTCCCTGCCACTTACCTATCTACATGAAATACTAATATGTGATCTGTGTGTAACATCAACTCTATGCCACATAATGAGTCAAAACTATAACTGGACAAAACACGGAATCCTCCAGGAGCTGTTCTAACTAATTATCGTACTTATAATAATCCCCTGAAAATTGCTGGGCACGAAGTGTTCTCTGCAGTAGGTGTCTTAACCCTGTACGATATATTAAAATGCAGACCAACTAAGCAAGCTAGAGCTAGAACATCTGTCCTTGTTGCCAATGTCTTTGTGGCAGATTATGCTTTTCATAGCTCCCTGTCTCGTGATTTATATCCTTTCCTTGCCACACTCTGTCCCCCAATTTATGGGTTGATTTTTTTCGAATTTAGCACTGGAAGCATGTACCTGCCGAGCAGGTCGATTGCAATATTTAATGGCTTGTGTTTAACCAATTAAAGTAGCTGTACTTTGTGAGATTTCTCATGGCGTTTAAGGTTTAAATTTGTACTGGAGTCTCATGCCAGACATCTTGAGCAAAGATATTGGGATGCTTGGCAGGAAGGGGTGCACTCTGCTCCTGTAGCCATTTGAGCTTACCTCACGTACTGTTGTGGGAGTATTTCATGGGCTCTTGTCAATGAGGCGGCCAAAGACAGAAAGCTTTGAGGTTTTCCTTCAAATAAAAATACACAATAGGTTGGCTTAGGCTTCTGATGGCAACAGCGACACATAATTCATATTATCATGCAGACAGGTTTGGACTGGGACAGAAAATAGGTCTGGGCACAAAAATAAAAGTAGCCCGCATTGTTGAATTAGACAGCTAAAAAGGTGGCCTATGTTTGAAAATTTGAGCAGTTTTGAACCTGTAAAAACACACTGTAAATGCACACTGTTTAGGTGTGTAGCAAGGAGTGGAAAACTGCACGGATGTGAGCTTGCTACAAGCAATGTTTGTTTTAATATCAAGAAAATCAATAGTAAAAACCGGCCAAGCAGGTTAACAAACAAACAAAAATCGGGCCCACAGATTGACCTGTCAGACCAGTCCATTGGACACTTCCTGATTGCCCTACAGGAAAGGAATAGGAGAATTGAGGGCATTACAGGAAGGTTTCCACCAAACAATAAATCACTGACACCCAGCCAGAAACCTCACATTAAGATTCCAACATATTAAAGGTCATGGAGGATCCAAATATTTCATTTCACAGTCGTTCCCTGCTGGATCTGCAGTCGTATAAATCCCGAAAATAGCATCAGCCCTGCAATTCTCATTTCTAATTTCAAAATGCAGAAAACAAAACATATAATTGACAGCTTGTTTGTTTTAAAGAATATACAAACAATGGTAACACCAGCAATGACTCCATCAGTTGCGAAACTAGCAGTTTTATTTTTTGATTATTTTATCTTTTTGTGCGAATACATTATTTAGGAAATAAAAACATCTATAAACTGAAGCTTGCACACTAGTCAAGGACCGCTCTGAATTGCTTAAACACACGATTTTATGTTGCCTATTCTTGGAATTGGTTAAGGATACCCCGCTCTCAGATCGACAATTCAGCTTTAAAATCAGCAAGTAGAGAACTAGCCTTCTCCCTTGGTGATCATGTCTAACTATATTCTTCTTGAAATGTATATGAAATAGTAACTAGGCCTCCGGAAAATTGCACCCTGAGGTCTGCTTTATGGTACTCTGAAAACGCGCGCAGTGATTTCTTTTATTTCCCAGACTGTGCTCTATTAAGAAGCCAGCAAAGGGCTAATGTCAAGGAGAAGGGGCCACCGCCTGGAAGTGATAAGGAAAGTATGGGGGAAATGGACTCGAGTGAAACAAGTGAAAGGTGTAATACATCACAAGGAGCAATCAATGCAACAGCAGAGGTAAAAGCAGAAGTAATGAGGGAAGAGGGCCATCTTTTCTTAGACCGCTC
This sequence comes from Pleurodeles waltl, assembly GCF_031143425.1. Lineage (NCBI taxonomy): Eukaryota > Metazoa > Chordata > Amphibia > Caudata > Salamandridae > Pleurodeles > Pleurodeles waltl. Next base: position 534,943,414 of record NC_090445.1, on the reverse strand, counting down.
TTATCTCAAGGCACTAATCAAATCCAGTGCGGTACTGGGCAGGCATAAAGCAAGTATGTCTCAGAGTTCCCGGATTGTACGTCTTCATTGAGCTGCGCTGTTGTTCACAGGTGCGCAAAGGTTCGGCTGCCGGCAACGGATTGGGAGCTATTTTGTGTCTGCCGTAATCACTGCTTGAAACTGAAATATTGGTCCGGAGTACCTGGCTGGTGCTGAGAAGTGCTGGTACTCTTCCACTGAAAGTATTGAGAAATGCTAGTACTATACAGGGGCATAGCTGGGGGGCGGGAGAATCTGAAGGTCACACTCCCCAATCTTACATACCAAGCTACTCCCCAGGCACTATCACTTCCAAATTAAATAACTGCAGGCAATGAGTACCTGATAGTACCCGTCCTTTTAAAGCACTGGCTGCAGAACATAAGACATGTGCCCTTATTACTCTGTATTTGTGACTATTTTTTTTAACACTAGCAATGATCCCGGAACTCCTGTATCAGAGTTAAAGCTGCACATGCTTAGAGTTCTTTTCCTTGTTTACCCATGTCTGAAGGAAACTTACATTTATGAGGATTTTAAGAATCATCCCTATTTTAGGTTAATTGATAGTGGTCTCATAGAACAAGTTTATTTATAAACATATCGTTACCTATGCTTAACTGGAAATGATTGTAAGGCATACAGTACAAGGTGCAAGATCTTAGGGAAAGATTTATGAAAAGTGGTGCTGCACCTAGTGCAGCTGCACTTTTCTTGCACCCCTTAGCGCCCCTTTAATGCCACTATGCATGTGCCATATTTAACATATGGTGCACCATGGTGGTAGTTAGGGAACCAGTGTCAAAATTGTTGATGCTAGTTCGTCACTTTGCAGGATAAGCATCAAAAATGTTGACACTAATCCTGCAAAGCACCCAGAGGTCCATTGAAAACAATGGGAACCTCCTTTTAATGCCTGCTTTGAGCAGGTGTTAAAAATGCCAATAAAAATGACACACATTTTTTTCATGCAAGCATTGCACCACTTTGTAAATATGGCACAGCGTTTTTGGCCATCTAACGCCACATTAGCGTAAAAATAATACCCTAATGTGCCGTTAGATGGTGCTAAGCCCTCTTAAATCTGGGCCTAAATGTTGTAATGACTTTAAGCAGAATGCTGGGGCACCATGCACACGTGGGTTACACTAGGGATGATCACAGGGAAGGGAACCACACAGTATTAACTTTCAGTTTTTTATACTTACAAAATAAAGTAACCGCTCTACCCCAACACATGTCTGCACATCTAATATACCTAGTCCAGGCCTAGTTAATACAGAAAACATAGGGAATGTATAAGGTGCGTGCACTTCAATTGGGAGTATGATGGGGACACTTTTAATTAAAAATATGTTTAAACTGAAACCAAAAATATATTTTGAAACTTTACTAGCATTTCCAAATGTCCACTGTATTTGCCTCACTGTACAGCTGTATGGATCATTTATAATGAATTGAAGTCCACTTTATCGACAAGTGACTGCCAGTGCAAGGGGTGTTTCCATGGGGCATCAGGATTCGTGCCACTGCATTTTGTAGGCAGGCATGATTGCGGGCAGGATTAGATGGATTTCTGTCCATACCTATATGTAAAAATCTGTAGAAGTGGGATCCTTATTTATGTTAGAGTGAGCTGTGTAGTAGAGTACCCTGCTTTTCAGTGTCCCAGTCATTTGACTACAGGTTTCGCGTGTTACCAGCATATGTACTGCATGGAATTTTTCTACGAAATGAGTTATAGAGCTTTTGAAGTTGCACGTTCTTTTGGTCTGTTTGTTTCTCAGATTTTCATTTAATGGAGTCAAGAAGGTCTGGTGTCATTATATTTTTGCTAAAAATTGGATTATTATTTGCGAAGGATGTGAATTCTCTAACAGTAATAAATCAGCAATTGTAGTTTTAATGGGAATCAAGTACTCCATTGTAACACTTGACTCTCTCCAGGTAGAAAAGTAGAGCGAGCAGTCCAAGGCCTACTGATGGGAGGTGGTGTGGGCTAGTCACCCTAGCTCGCTGGTGTAAGACAGCACTCAAATTGTTGTTCAGTCAATCCTTTATCATTTAAAAAGGAAACCTATTTTTTATTGCAATCACACTTCTAAGTACTACACATAAAATTACAAATATGTATATTAAGTTGATAGAAATGCGTTTGACAATGCCCTCATATCAAGTTACACCCCTATGGGGTCCTGAACCCAATAACCACAATACCTGCGACCTACACTTGATGCATCACAGTATAAAGGTGTATCATTAAAATAAAGGCAGACCTATTACTTTTGTTAGGATGTCTTCATATCAACATCTTCTCTTGCCATCTTGCACAGCCCCACCCCAGCCAACAAGCAGCACATTCTCCTTGCTCGACTGTCAGTTCCCAGAGCCTCATGGAGTCTTGAAGGGCACTTGTGTATCAGAAGAGAGCAGAATCCAGTGCGAGTCCACAGAATTTCCAGAGGAGCTATCCACAGTCCCCCAGCAAGTCCATTCTCCCAACTGTTCCTCTTAAGATGTAAGGGTGCCAGCACCTCTGGCCCTGGAGAGACCCATCTTACTCCTACTGGGTAGCTCAAGTTAAAGTCCCAATGTCCATCTTTACCTGGCATCCATTGTTTTCTTCTTCTAGCTGGGCATTCCTTTGCCATCATAACTCCCACGTCCAATGGCTCCTCATATGTCTCTATCTTGTTTTAGAAGCTTTTAAGTGGAGGTGGACATTTCTAGAAGCCATGCACTCTTGACCATCATTACTCCAGTCCTGTCCCAACCCTCCTGCACATCATTTTGGGACAATCCAATATAGTGCCTTCAAACTGAGAGCCTTAGTTCTGCCCCTAGCTAACACAGCTGGCTGATCCATTCTCACCAAAGCTTCAAAGGTGAGCCCCTCTTGTGCTGGCTCCTCCTTTATTTCTGTGGACCTGGGCAGTCCGAGCCCAGGTGCAGTATGACAAGCTAATTAATCGAAACAGATTTCCTCCCCACTCCTACCTTCTCCAGGAACTGCGCCAAGCAATGTTAGTTGCTCTCTTGTGCGGAGAGGCCTTTGATCCTCCTGCTGGAGAGCAGACTAAAAAACTTGGCCAAGTAGAAGGATAAAGCCTTGGAATCTGATTCTGAGCTGAGCAAGGGAAATATAGCAATTCTTAAAGTGCCATAAGCAGTGTAGATATGATATCAGGGCCCGAAGATCCATACTCAGTTCATGTCTAAGTCTAGACTGGTATCTTGATAGACCCTTGTTAGACCTGACAGCCTTAGGGTGGTCACCCCTAACTTTTTGCCTGCCTCCCTCCACTTTTTGGACACTGCTTTTGCTGGCTTTTAGACTCTGCGCACTTTATCACTGCTAACCAGTGCTAAAGTGCATATGCTCTCTCCCTTTAAACACGGTAACCTTGGATCATACCTGATTGGACTATTTAATTTACTTATAAGTCCCTAGTAATGTGCACTATATGTGCCTAGGGCCTGTAGATTAAATGCTACTAGTAGGCCTGCAGCACTAGTTGTGCCACCCACTCAAGTAGCCCCTTTACCTTGTCTCAGGCCTGCAATTGCAAGGCCTGTGTGTGCAGTTTCACTGTCACCTCGACTTGGCATTTAAAAGTACTTGCCAAGCCTAAACCTCCCCTTTCTCCACATATAAGTCACCCCTAATGTGTGCCCTAGGTAACCCCTAGAGCAGGGTGCTGTGTGGGTGAAAGGCAGGACATGTACCTGTGTAGTTTACATGTCCTGGTAGTGTAAAACTCCTAAATTCGTTTTGCACTACTGTGAGGCCTGCTCCCTTCATAGGCTAACATTGGGGCTGCCCTCATACAGTATTGAAGTGGTAGCTGCTGATCTGAAAGGAGTAGGAAGGTCATATTTAGTATGGTCAGAATGGTAATACCAAATCCTGCTGACTGGTGAAGTTGGATTTAATATTACTATCCTAGAAATGCCACTTTTAGAAAGTGAGCATTTATTTGCACTTAAATCTTTCTGTGCCTTACAATCCACGTCTGGCTGGGCTTAGTTGACAGCTCCTTGTGCATTCACTCAGACACACCCCACACACAGGGTACTCAGCCTCACTTGCACACATCTGCATTTTGAATGGGTCTTCTTAGCCACTCTTTGAAGTCTCCCCCACTTCAAAGGCACATTTGGGTATAAAACAGGGCCTCTGCCCTACCTTATCAGACACTTGCTGGAGAAGAAACCTGAACCAGAACCTGCATCCTGCCAAGAAGAACTGCCTGGCTGCCTAAAGGACTCACCTGACTGCTTTCTACAAAGGACTGCTGCCTTGCTGTTGCCCTGCTGCCTTGCTGAACTCTTGTCTGGCTGTAAAAGTGCTCTCCAAGGGCTTGGATAGAGCTTGCCTCCTGTTCCCTGAAGTCTCAGGACCAAAAAAGACTTCTCTTTTCCATTTGGACTCTTTGTGCGCCGAAAATTTCGCCGCACAGCTTGCTCCGCGGTGAGAAAATCTCCGCACACTGACGCTGATCGACACAACGCCTTCGGGGCGACCGAAACTTCGACGCACAGCCTCGCAAGGACAACACCGCCCGACTTCCAGAGGGGAAATCGACGCGACGCCTGCCGTGAGAGCAAAACATCGACGGACAGCCCCGCGGAACGACGCGCAGCTGGAAAACAAGCAGGAGAATCCACGCACAGACCCCGGGACATCTGGTAATCCCGCGACCCACAGAAAGAGACTGTCCGCGTGCCGGAAAACGACGCATGACTTCCCTGCGTGAAAAATAACGACGCAAGTCCGTGTGTGCTGGGGAGAAATCGACGCACACACCATTCTTCTTCTGCGGCCCTTTGCGGAGATTTTCCACTCCAAACCAGGTACTTTGTGCTTGAAAGAGACTTTGGGGGTCATTCTGACCCTGGCGGCCGGTGGCCGCCAGGGCCACCGACCACGGGAGCACCGCCAACAGGCTGGCGGTGCTCCAACGAGCATTCTGACCGCGGCGGTTCAGCCGCGGTCAGAAGCGGAAAGTCAGCGGTCTCCCGCCGACTTTCCGCTGCTCGTTTGAATCCTCCATGGCTGCGGAGCACGCTCCGCAGCCATGAGGATTCTGACCCCCCCTACCGCCATCCTGTTCATGGCGGGAAAGCCGCCATGAACAGGATGGCGGTAGGGGGGGTCGCGGGGCCCCCGTAAGAGGGCCCCGCAAGGTATTTCAGTGTCTGCCTTGCAGACACTGAAATACGCGACGGGTGCTACTGCACCCGTCGCACCTTCCCACTCCGCCGGATCGATTACGAGCCGGCATCCTCGTGGGAAGGGAGTTTTTCCCTGGGCTGGCGGGCGGTCTTTTGGAGACCGCCCGCCAGCCCAGGGAAAAACTCATAATACCCTCCGCGGTCTTCTGACCGCGGAGCGGTATTATGGGGGCGGAATTCTGGCGGGCGGCCTCCGCCGCACGCCAGAATTAGAATCAGCCCCTTTGTTTGCTTTTTAAAGACTTAAGACACTTTATATCACTTTTTAGTGATATCTCTACAATTTCACATTGCATCTTTATTCGTTTTGACCTGCAATTATCCAGATAAATATTATATATTTTTCTAAACACTGTGTGGTGTATTTTTGTGGTGTTATATGGTGTTGTATGATTTATTGCACAAATACTTTACACATTGTCTTCTAAATTAAGCCTGACTGCTCGTGCCAAGCTACCAGAGGGTGGGCACAGGATAATTTTGGATTGTGTGTGACTTACCCTGACTAGAGTGAGGGTTCTTGCTTGGACAGAGGGTAACCTGACTGTCAACCAAAAACCCCATTTCTAACATTGATGATCAGCGGTGAGGATAGGACTTGTATTTGTGCAGTGACATACAGTAGCTAAGTATTTCACTACCTACCCACAGTTGAAGGTCAACTTGATTTTTATCTCTTGTTTTGCAAATTCGTTTTCCTGACAATTTTCAAAAACTAAATCCTCACTCAACATGTCTCTGACTGGGTCTCAAGTAGGAGACTTTGACCTAGCCCTGTTGGATACATATACGGTCAAACAGCTAAGAGGGTTCTGCAGGGTGATGAGAGTACCCACCCAAGGGGCCCCCAAAAAGGAGGACTTTCAAGTGGCGCTGAGGGCCTGGGCAGAAGCCGATTTAGAGGAGGATGATGAGGAAGAGGAGCCAGAAAATGACCCTTCATAGGATTTGTTGCTATCAGTGGATGATGTTACCACTACAATTGTGCCCCCTTCCAGACCAGGGAGCAGTGTCTCTGTGCAAAGCCTGACCACAGAAGAAAGGAGAGAAGAAAGGGAGTTCCAATTGTAAATGGCAAAACTGAAAATTGAGGCCCAACAGGAAGACAAGAGGGCAGAGAGAGAAGCCAAACAAGCTGAGGCTGAGAGATAAGCCAAACAAGCTGAAGCTGAAAGAGCAGCCAAACAGGTGGAAGCTGAAAGAGCTTTGGCTGAAAAGAAACTATTGTTGGCTCATGAACTCAGTCTCAAGGAGCTGGAGATCAAGGCGAGACAGTCTGAATCCAGCAATAATGGTGGCAGCATACAGACAGGACCTGCTGGAGAAAAGAAGGTTCGTATACCCAAAAATGTGGTGCCCAGTTTTGTGGTGGGAGATGACATAGATAAATGGTTAGGTGCTTATGAAGTTGCACTAAGGGCTCATGAGGTTCCTGAAGGGCAATGGGGGGTAGCTATGTGGGGTTATGTGCCGCCATTGGGGAGGGACACACTTCTCACATTGGATCAACCTGATCAAAACACATACCCACTTCAGAAAGCCACTTTACTTGCCAAGTTTGGGCTGACCCATGAGGGATACCGTCAGAGGTTCAGGGACAGCACCAAACAAACCACACAAACATGGGTAGATGTCTTTGACTTTTCCAGTAAGACACTGAATGGATGGGTGCGGGGCAACAAAGTAGATAATTATAAAGGGTTATATGACTTGATTCTGAGAGAGCATATGCTCAATACTACTTATACAGAGTTGCGCCAGCACTTGGTAGATAGTAAACTGACTGATCCCAGGAAGCTTGCTGAGGAGGCGGGCCTCTGGGTTAGCACCAGAGTGTCCAAAAAGGTACCTGGGGGGGACACTCACAAAGGTGGTCAGGGTTCCCAACCGAAGAAAGAGGGGGGAGATAAACTTACAGATAAGGAACTCTCCAAAGGCCCCCAAAAGAATTCCCAGGGAGGGGGTGGCAACCATTCCTTTTCCAGATTTGGGAAAAAGCCAGGGACTTATGATAAATCAGGGAGATCCAACCCCAAATGCTTGGAGTGCTACCAATATGGTCACTATAAAGGCGACCCCCAGTGCTCCAAGAGGGCACCGTCCACTACTGGACAGACACCTGGGTTGACTAGTGTAGCGCTCGGGGGGGAGATGGACTCAGATAGCTTTGGGGAGCAGGTAGAGATTTCCCTAGTGTCCCTGGGAGAAGGAGAAATGGTGCCCAAAGCCCACATGCCCCAAAATACTTCCAAGTACAGGCAGTGCGTTACCATTGATGGGAAAAGGGTGGAGGCTCTGCGTGACACAGGAGCCAGTTTGACTACTATCAAGAGTCAGCTGGTGTCAACAGAGCAGATAGTCCCTAATACATTCCACAAGGTCATAGTCGCTGACAATCGTGAGAGTCACCTACCGGTGGCTCTGGTTCCCTTTGAGTGGGGGGGGTCTCTGGTACTCTGAAAGTAGCTGTGAGTCCTGCCATGCCTGTAGATTGTCTGTTAGGCAATGATCTTCAGCATACTGCTTGGAAAGAAGTAGAGCTCAGATCTCACCTGGAGATGTTAGGGTTACCTGAGTGGGTCTGCATGACCACATGGTCCATGGCTGACCGAGAGGGAAGTCAAGGGTGTCTGGAGCCTGGAACAATGGCCCAGAGAACTGCCAAGAGGAGGGGCAAGGGGCGTGGGAAACCGGTCCCAGAAGTTCCCGCAGTGGTTGACGGGGCTCCTGAGGAGGAGGCTCCCGAACCAACTGGGGAAGACATTGCCACCCTAGGTGATCTACCTGAGCTTGCTGGCTGGCAAGTTGAGGGTGGACCCACCAGGGAGGAATTCTGCAAAGCGCAGAAAGAATGTCCCACTCTAGAGGGTCTGAGGAAGCAAGCCTTAACCCAGGCAGCAGGTGAAGCCTCTGGCGATCACCACATATATTGGGAGAATGATCTCCTCTACAGTGAGCCTAAGGTTCCGACCATTGGGGCAGCACATGCGCTGGTGGTCCCCCAGTGTTACCGAACATTCCTACTGGGTCTGGCTCACGACATTCCCCTGGCAGGACATCTGGGGCAAGACAAGACCTTTGCCAGGCTTGTCACCCACTTTTATTGGCCCAGAATAAGGACAAACTCAGATACGTTCTGTAGATCTTGTCCTACCTGCCAGGCCAGTGGTAAAATAGGAAAAAGGGTTAAGACCCCCCTGATTCCACTTCCTGTTGTTGGCACCCCCTTTGAAAGGGTGGGCCTCGACGTTGTTGGTCCATTGGACCCTAAAACTGCCCTAGGCAACAGGTTCATCCTGGTTTTGGTGGATCATGCCACCCATTACCCAGAGGCAATCCCTCTGAGGACCGTAACTGCACCGGTGGTGACCAGAACTCTGATGGGGATATTTACCCATGTGGGATTCCCAAAGGAGATGGTGTCTGACAGAGGCACTAACTTCATGTCTGCATACATGAAGGCTATGTGGGATGCGTGTGGTGTAACCTACAAGTTCACCACACCCTATCACCCCCAATCTAATCGTCTTGTGGAGAGATTCAACAAGACCTTGAAAGGCATGATTGGTGGCCTCCCTGAGGCCCTGAGGCGTAAGTGGGACGTCCTCTTACCATGCCTTCTCTTTGCTTACAGAGAGGTACCCCAGAAGGGGGTAGGGTTCAGTCCCTTTGAGCTTCTCTATGGGAACCCTGTCAGGGGACCCTTAAGCATTGTCAAGGAGGGGTTGGAGAAAGCTCCAAAGGCACCCCCTCAGGATGTGGTCAGCTACATGTTGGCCCTCCGCAACCAGATGACCCGCTTCTGGAAAGATGGCAAAAGTAACCTTGAGGCCAGTCAAGAGGTAATGAAATGCTGGGATGACCAGAAGGCCACCCTGGTAGAGTTTCAACCTGGAGACAAAGTGTGGGTAATGGAGCCAGTAGAGCTTAGAGCTCTCCAGGACCGCTGGACTGGCCCATTTGAAGTAAAGGAGCGGAAAGGGGAGGCCACTTACCTAGTGGACCTCCAAACCCCTAGGAACCACCTAAGGGTGATCCATGTCAACCGACTGAAGCCTCATTTTGAGAGGTCTGAAATCAACATGCTTCTGGTCACAGATGAAGGAATGGAAGAGGAGAGTGAACCTCTCCCCGACCTCCTCTCTGCACAAGAAGGTGATGGATCAGTGAAAGGTGTCATTCTCTCTGACTCCCTCACTCTAAACCAGAGAGGAGACTGCTATGAGCTGTTGGAGCAGTTCTCCCCCCTGTTCTCCCTTACTCCTGGACTGACCCACCTCTGTGTTCATGACATTGACACAGGTGACAGTCTCCCTGTGAAGAACAAAATTTACAGGTTATCGGATAAGGTGAGGGCCAGCATCAAGGAGGAGGTCTCCAAGATGTTAGCTTTAAGGGTTATCGAGAAATCCAGTAGTCCCTGGGCCAGCCCGGTGGTGTTGGTCTCTAAGGCTACTGCCCCAGGTGCGAAGCCAGAACTCCGGTTCTGTGTGGACTACCGGGGTCTCAACTCAGTCACACAGACTGATGCTCACCCCATCCCCCGAGCTGATGAGCTCGTTGACAGACTGGGCGCTGCCAAGTTCCTGAGTACGTTCGATCTTACCTCAGGGTACTGGCAGATCGCCCTGACTGAGGCCATTACCAGTTCCGGGTGATGCCATTTGGGTTGAAAAATGCCCCCGCTACCTTCCAACGGTTGGTTAACGGGGTCCTAGCTGGCAAGGATGCCTTCTGTGCAGCCTACCTGGACGACATAGCTGTCTACAGTTCCAGCTGGGAGGAACACCTGCTCCACCTCAAGGAGGTGCTTCAGGCCCTGCAACAGGCAGGCCTGACCATCAAGGCTAGTAAGTGCCAGATTGGGCAGGGTTCCGTGGTGTACTTGGGACACCTAGTGGGTGGTGGCAAGGTGCAGCCACTCCAGGCCAAGATTGAAACTATCAAGGCCTGGCAACCACCTAGAACACAGACTGAGGTGAGAGCCTTTTTAGGCCTCACAGGATACTACCGCAGATTTGTCAAGGGCTATGGTACCATTGTGTCACCCTAGACAGAACTCACTTCCAAGAAACAACCTAGGTTGGTGAATTGGACAGAGGCTTGTCAGAAAGCCTTTGACTCTCTAAAGGAAGCCATGTGCACGGCCCCCGTGCTCAAGGCCCCTGGCTACTCCCAGGAATTTATCGTGCAGACAGACGCTTCAGAGCATGGCATAGGGGCGGTCCTAGCACAGCTAAATGAGGAGGGCCTAGACCAACCAGTAGTCTTTATCAGCAGAAGGCTATTACCACGGGAACAGAGGCGGAGTGCTATTGAGAGAGAAGCTTTTGCTATGGTCTGGGCACTGAAGAAGCTGAGGCCATACCTGTTTGGGACTCACTTCCGGGTTCAGACAGACCACAGGCCCCTCAGATGGCTCATGCAGATGAGGGGTGAAAATCCTAAACTCTTGAGGTGGTCCATTTCCCTACAGGGGATGGACTTTACGGTGGAGCATCGCCCAGGGGTTTTACCATGCCAATGCTGATGGTCTCTCCAGATACTTCCGCCTTAGCGATGAGAGGTCCCAGGAGGTCGGGTAGCTCTCCCCACTTTCAGCTGGGGGGGACACATGTTAGACCTGACAGCCGTAGGGTGGTCACCCCTAACTTTTTGCCTGCCTCACTTTTTGGACACTGTTTTTGCTGGCTTTTAGACTCTGCACTTTATCACTGCTAACCAGTGCTAAAGTGCATATGCTCTCTCCCTTTAAACACGGTAACCTTGGATCATACCTGATTGGACTATTTAATTTACTTATAAGTCCCTTGTAATGTACACTATATGTGCCTAGGGCCTGTAGATTAAATGCTACTAGTGGGCCTGCAGCACTGGTTATGCCACCCACTCAAGTAGCCCCTTTACCTTGTCTCAGGACTGCCATTGCAAGGCCTGTGTGTGCAGTTTCACTGTCACCTTGACTTGGCATTTAAAAGTACTTGCCAAGCCTAAACCTCCCCTTTCTCCACATCTAAGTCTCCCCTAATGGCTGCCCTAGGTAACCCCTAGAGCAGGGTGCTGTGTGGGTGAAAGGCAGGACATGTACCTGTGTAGTTTACATGTCCTGGTAGTGTAAAACTTCTAAATTCGTTTTGCACCACTGTGAGGCCTGCTCCCTTCATAGGCTAACATTGGGGCTGCCCTCATACAGTATTGAAGTGGTAGCTGCTGATCTGAAAGGAGTAGGAAGGTCATATTTAGTATGGCCAGAATGGTAATACCAAATCCTGCTGACTGGTGAAGTTGGATTTAATATTACTATTCTAGAAATGCCACTTTTAGAAGGTGAGCATTTCTTTGCACTTAAATCTTTCTGTGCCTTACAATCCACGTCTGGCTGGGCTTAGTTGACAGCTCCTTGTGCTTTCACTCAGACACACCCCAAACACAGGGTACTCAGCCTCACTTGCATACATCTGCATTTTGAATGGGTCTTCCTGGGCTGGGAGGGTGGAGGGCCTGCTCTCACACAAAGGACTGCCACACCCCCTACTGGGACCCTGGCAGACAGGATTGAACTGAAAGGGGACCTGGTGCACTTCTTAGCCACTCTTTGAAGTCTCCCCCCACTACAAAGGCACATTTGGGTATAAAACAGGGCCTCTGCCCTACCTCATCAGACACTTGCTGGAGAAGAAACCTGAACCAGAACCTGCATCCTGCCAAGAAGAACTGCCTGGCTGCCTAAAGGACTCACCTGACTGCTTTCTACAAAGGACTGCTGCCTTGCTGTTGCCCTGCTGTCTTGCTGAACTCTTGTCTGGCTGTAAACGTGCTCTCCAAGGGCTTGGATAGAGCTTGCCTCCTGTTCCCTGAAGTCTAAGGACCAAAAAAGACTTCTCTTTTTCATTTGGACTCTTCGTGCGCCGAAAATTTCGAGAAAATCGCCGCACACTGACGCTGATCGACGCGACGCCTTCGGGGCGACCGGAACTTCGACGCACGGCCTCGCAAGGACAACACCGCCCGACTTCCAGAGGGGAAATCAGCGCGACGTCTGCCGTGTGAGCGAAACTTCGATGCGCAGCCCCGCGGAACGACACGCAGCCGGAAAACAAGCAGGACAATAGACACACAGACCTCGTGACATCTGGTAATACCGCGACCAACAGAAAGAGACTGTTCGCGCGCCGGAAAACGACGCACGACTTCCCCGCGTGAAAAATAACGACGCAAGTCCGTGTGTGCTAGGGAGATATCGACGCACACACCATATTTACACGTATCTCTTCTTCTGCGGCCCTTTGCGGAGATTTTCCACTCCAAACCAGATACTTTGTGCTTGAAAGAGACTTTGTTTGCTTTTTAAAGACTTAAGACACTTTATATCACTTTTTGGTGATATCTCTACAATTTCACATTGCATCTTTATTCGTTTTGACCTGCAGTTATCCAGATAAATATTATATATTTTTCTAAACACTGTGTGGTGTATTTTTGTGGTGTTATATGGTGTTATTGTATGATTTATTGCACAAATACTTTACACATTGCCTTCTAAGTTAAGCCTGACTGCTCGTGCCAAGCTACCAGAGGGTGGGCACAGGATAATTTTGAATTGTGTGTGACTTACCCTGACTAGAGTGAGGGTTCTTGCTTGGACAGAGGGTAACCTGACTGCCAACCAAAAACCCCATTTCTAACAACCCTGTAATTCTAAGTGGAACAAAACAGTACTTTAGGGCAGATTTCGGCATAAGTGTGTGATACTGCGTAAGCACCACAGATCCCCGGGAAGCACGACAGACCTACACTATGAATGTGCACTCATCTTATAAGACATACCCCAGGTCAGTACCAATCCCAGAAGAATCCCTTCTGTGACAAACTACCTGTGCGCAGATTTCAGGCTGCACAAGATGATAGTTTTGCACATGCAGCCTGCACACATGCCTTTCATGCTCAAGTGTAACTAACCCTAGCTGTGGTGGAGAGACGTAATCTTAAAAGGTGGACACTGGTGATTAGCGTTCGGTCCATTTGCCATGAAGTTTACTATGATTGGTAAGCCAGACGCGCTTACAGTAACAGTTCAAAAACCAAGTAGTTAAGTGTGAAAAATCATGTGAGTTTGTTACAATCAGTGTATATTCTGTTGAGTTGTTACATTACCAACTCTTTCACACAAGGACATGACAGAAGAGATGAGTGTTTAACATTTTTATGCTAAAAAGTATTATAGAATGCAACCTGATGTCTAAAAAGGTAACCTGGTTCTATTGCCATGACAGACAGATCAACCCGATCCACTTGAAAATAAATGATTTGAGCATTTTCTTGAAAGCAGCATGGTGAGCAATAGTTTTAAGAGAGTGAGGAAGATCATGCCATAATAAAGCAGTGAGTCAACTAAAATGAAGGCCTCCTCAGCGGAAGTTTTGAAAAAACTGCCACTTTTAGATTACCATAGGACATTTCTGTCCTGTGATACTCATGGAATGAATGTTGCAGCTTAGTTCTCATCATGACATCATCCTCTGATGTTTGAATCATGAACAATAGGCATGGGCTTCAACAGTCTGATATTGTGGTCATTGTGTAACCTCATCACAGCCCAGAGAGCCACAGAAGGCACAGGCAGTGCAAGGGTAATGGGTGGGCCAAAGAGAGCCACCCAGGATTCTCATGAGAGGAGGGCAGGTGAAAGCAGTGCAAGGATACGAGATGGCTGCATGAGTAAAGCAAACAGTGGCAGCTGGCGCAAATCTCAAGGGGAGAGGTAGGGGGAGGGGACGGAGACAGAGGGGGGGAATAAAAAATAAAAAAAATGTACCTACTAGCAGTCTCAGTTTCCTGCCGCCTTGTGCTCCTCTTCCCTCCATGTGGTGGTGTCTGCCGCTCAGACAGTGCCCTGGGGCCTGTGCAGTTTCTTCAGCTTGGCTGATAAACACAGCTGGCCGGAGAAACCTAAGTGCACATGTGTGTTTGGTTGGCCTCAGATGGCCGGCCAAACACACATGCTCACTTAGGTGTCTTCTCTCCATCCACTACCTCCTGTTGCGCTGCCCCGCCCCTCCCTTCACATGCTGGGTGTTAGACTTGGCATCCTTGGCGAGGTCTCCCCTAACTTTTTGCCTGTTTCCCAGGTTGTTGATGTATGCTGGACTCTGTTTTTGCTGTTTTTGATACTCTGGACACTTTACCACTGCCATCCAGTGCTAAAGTGAAAGTGCTCCTATGTAAAATATATGTGTAGTTGGCTTTCCATGATTGACATATTGGATTTACTAGTAAGTCCCAAGTACAGTGTACTAGAGGTGCCCAGGGCCTGTAAATCAAATGCTACTAGTGGGCCTGCAGCACTGGTTGTGCCACCCATATGAGTAGCCCTGTAAACATGGCTCAGACCTGCCACTGCAGTGTCTGTGTGTGGAGCTTTTAAACTTGCAATTCAACTTGGCCAGTGTACCCACTTGCCGGGCCTAAATATTCCTTTTTCTTACATGTAAGGCACCCCTAATGTAGGCCCTAGGTAGCCCCATGGGCAGGGTGCATTGTATGTTTCAGGTAAGACATATACTAATGTGTTTAATATGTCCTGGCAGTGAAATACTGCCAAATTTGGCTTTCACTATGCAAGGCCTATCTCTCTCATAGGTTAACATGGGGTCTGCCTTTAAAGATTATTAAAGTGCAGATTTCCTTTGGAAGCAGATAGAAATATGTATTTTAGGGTCTTTGAACTCACGATTTAAAAATACATCTTTTAGTAAAGTTTGTTTTAGATTGTGTGTTTGAAAATGCCACTTTTAGAAAGTAGGCATTTTCTTGCTTAAACCATTCTGTGTCCCTGCCTGTTTGTGGATTCCCTGTCTGGGTTAGTTTGACAGTTTGGTTGTTTGCACCTCTCTCGAGACAGTGACACAAAGGGAGCTGGGGTGTATCCTGCTGATCCTGATGAGCCATCTGTGCTGGGAGGGAGGGGAAAAGTGGTCACTCACACCTGAAAATGCTGTGCCTGCCCTCACACAATGAAGTCTCCAACTCCCTGGTGTGTGTCTGGGGCCTGGCCTCGGTAAGGCAGGATCTCACAAACAAGAGAGCCTTTCCTTTGAAGTTTGCCTATTTCAAAGGCAGAAAGGAGTATAAGTAGTTGACTCAAAACCCCTACAAATTAGATCACTTCAAGAATCAAGATGAACCTCTGCCCAGGAGAAGAGCTGAAGAGCTGAGAAGTGCTCCCCTTGCCTGTGACTGTACTTTGTTGGGCTATCCTGCAGTCGCTGCTTCTGCCTGTGAAAGGGGACAAAGGCTGGACTTTGTGGTATATTCCTGCTTGAGAAGAAACACCAAGGGCTTGGACCGAGATTTCCCGTTGTTCTGAACTCTCAGGGCCATCAAGACTTCCCCTAGGAGCACCTGGACTCTCTGCTGAGATGTCTGCCCTGACAAGTGGTGCCCTATCCAGTCCCTGAGCCCTTGAAAGGAGAAGCTGGTGAAAATCCAAGAAAACTGACTTTGGACAACTCTGGACTGACACCGCTGCCAAATCCTGTGATGCCACCTCCAACCGACTCCGTGGTCTTTGCTGGAGTGCAACGACCCTTGCAGGCCCGACGTCGCTGCAGCTCCACCAAAGTCTGCGACTCCGTGGAAATCGCCGGACTGCGTCGGGACCGACGGATATCGACTCTGCCCGAAGTAAATGAATTCAACGCTTCGCACCGACACCACCTCACCTCCACGGCTCCGCAGCAAGGACCCGACGCCTCTTGGAGACGCCTCTACTCCTTTGCCCTGCAGCACCAGAACCGACACCGCCTCGGATCCAGCGACGCGGCAATCTCTGACTTCACGTACTGGCTTGTTTTCACATTTTACTAAGATACTGTACATGGGGGTCTGCGTGACTCCGTACCCGGCGCCATTGTCGTCGGATTGTTGGGAACAACTCAGTCATGACGCTGTGTTATCACCTCATCGAAGCATTTTGTGTTTCTAAGTGCTATTTTTGAGTTTAATCTTTAAAAATTCATAACTTGACTTGTGTATGTCAGCTGTTTGTCATTTTGGTCTTGTTTTGTTTAGATTGCTATTTTTTCTAAACCTGTGTTGAATCATTTTGTGGAGTTTTTACTATATTACTGTGTGTGTTGGTACAAATACTTTACACCTGGTCTCTGAAGTTAAGCCTACCTGCTCGTGCCAAGCTACCAAGTGGGTGAGCAGGTGTTAACTGAGTGTGATTCTCCTTTACCCTGACTAGAGTGAGGGTCCTTGCTTGGACAGAGGGTAACCTAACTGCCAACCAAAGACCCCATTTCTAACACTGGGTGAGCCATCAGATGAAAAATAAAACAATTGAATATCTATTGTTTTATTTGTCATCTCCTGTCTCTTGGCCAAGGGGGGAGCGACACTCCTTAGTGAAGGAGCCGCCCTTGAAAGCAAGAGAGCCAAAGTGAGAAAGACAGTGCAAAACTAGACAAAATTCAACAAATGCAGAAGGTGCACAGTAGCAAACAGTCAACAGCATACAATCCACATGTGCATGTCAGCCGAGGGCAAGGCAAATTCAGAATGTAGAGCTGTCTTGTTGTAATGAAAGGGCAACATCAGAGAAGAAAACTGAATGTTTGCTTTCTCATCATTTCATGGGAGTGCATGAAACCATTGATATTGTAGTAGATTACAACGAAACTACTAGTTGCAAAATGGGAAATATCATCGATGGGCTGGAGAAAATCTATCATTATGATAATAGGTTTAAAAACTCTCACCTTTGACCATGTTCTTTGTCTATTACATTGGGGTGATTAAGCACAAAGTACACCTAGTTTTAGAGTACAGACATTGCCCTTTGTACACTAGAGCTATATAGCAAGAAGCGGGCACATTGACCAAGGCCTGCACTATCAATGATGCTGTTGGTGAAGCTAGAAGTTATTACAAAAATTAGGTTTAGACACTTGGGGCCAGATGTAGGAAACTGTTTGCGACTCGCAAACGGCAAAATTTGCCGTTTGCGAGTCGCAAAACGCAGTTTCCTATGCAGAAATGCATTTTGGGAGTCGGAACCGACTCGCAAAATGCATTTCCGACTCGCAAATAGGAAGGGGTGTTCCCTTCCTATTTGCGATTCGCAGTGGGATGCAATACCATTTGCGAATGGCATCGCAGTTACCATCCACTTCAAGTGGATGGTAACCCACTCGCAAATTGGAAGGGGTCCCCATGGGACCCCTTCCAGTTTGTGACTGGACCCACAAATATTTTTTCAGGGCAGGGAGTGGTCCAAGGGACCACTCCCTGCCCTGAAAAAATTCCGAAACTAAAGGTTTCGGTTTTATTTTAAGTGCAGCTCGTTTTCCTGTAAGGAAAACGGGCTACACTTAAAAAAAAAAAAACTGCTTTATTGTTCAAGCAGTCACAAACATGGAGGTCTGCTGACGACAGCAGGCCTCCATGTTAGCGAGTGCCTATACTCGCTATGGAGCCGCAATTTGCGACCCACCTCATGAATATTCATGAGGTGGGTCATTGCGACCCCATAGCGAGTCGCAGTCGGTGTCTGAGACACCGTACTGCACAGCAATTTGCGACTTGCAAATTGCGAGTCGCAGGGACTCGCAATTTGCAAGTCGCAAATTGCCGTTTTGCTACATCTGGCCCTTGTTTTCTTAAACAGTACAAAGAGATTAAGGGCCACATGTATTGAAATTGAGAGTTCCTAATTGCGATTTCATGTGAATCACAGTTACAAAATTGCAATTTCAAATGTATGAAACTCTTTTGAATTTAATTTGTGATTCCCGGTGGGTCTCAAATAAACCTACCTCAATAAAATTCATGAGGTAGGTCTTGCTTTGCACCCCATCGGGAATAACAAAAACCACAGGGATGATGGCCTGCTGGGGTCTGCAGACCACCATGCCTGTGATTGCTTTTAAATAAAGCATCCAGCTTTTTTTTAATGCAGCTTGTTTTCTTTAAAGGAAAAGGGCAGCCTGTTTTCCTTAAAGGAATATAGGATGCATTCAAAGAAGAACATTTAAAGTTTGCTCTTCATTTTTTTAAAGTAGGCATGGCCCGTAACACCAGGGCCTGATCCTAAAAAATACTTTTACAAACATTCAAAAAGGGGAAGGTTTCCCTTGGGCACCCCTTCCCGTTTGCGAATGGGGTAGGCTGAGAATGTTTTGCGATCGCATTTTGGTCACAAAACACTCATACATACCACTATGATTAGGTTTCAGGAAGGGACGCCGTAAAAATGCCCATCCTAAAACCGAATCATAAAGCCAAACTGCAATTTAGTAACAGGTTACTGATTTACAATTTGGCCTTCGTACATTCCAAAAAGCTTTCTAGCTGTTGCAAACGGCGCAATTCTGCAAATCAGACCATTTGCAACCTTTAAAAAACTTTGTACATCTGGCCCTTAAAGGCGGTAAGGATACTAAAACACATTCTATATATTTCACACATTAATTTCCAGATTTTTAATTGTACAAAAACGTGTCAACCTACTCTCAACATCAAGAAAACACATTCGTACAATCAGCAAAATAGGAACCTACGAAAGTAAAGCATAATATATATATTTTTTAATCATGACGTTACAATTGTCAAACTTACAATCAAAGAACAATCCATTAAACAATGACACAAATCAAATTTTACATTTGCGTGGCATGTACTTTTTGGAAAGTTTCTAGCTAGTAATAAGCACAAACTTTAATTAATAAAAAAGCCTGCCACAGCCATCTGCATAGGAACCCCTTTATAAAAGGGATGGAAGAGGAAACGCCCTTCCTTCCAAAAGATCATGCTTAATATTATACTAAAACTTTAAAGGCTAAAGAGGCCTTGTCACAAGTATTATTGTGAGGCACAGTGGGGTGTATACGTGCTTTAACAGAAAATGTACTAATCTTAGGATCAAAGTTACAGTCCCTATGAAGATTCCTAAGGTATACTATGGGCCTGATTACGAGTTAGGTGTTACTTATTGCACACAATAATTAACGCTACCACAGGGTATGTTATTTATGCTGCGCAGTAAATAACACCTATCATGAGCTTGTAAAGAATAATATGGATTTTTGTCTTTGACGCACCAAACTCCTCACATGGTAAATACCATACAATTTTCCCTGTTAAATATTTTGGCAGGTTTGACCTGCCAACATTAAATGAAGGTTGATTTATTTAATGCATACAATAATTATCAGATGTGTTAAATAAAGCAAACTTGTAAGTCCGACCCGTGCAAAAACAAGGGTTTGCGCACAGGTCGGAAATAACCAACCCACTCGTAATCAGGCCCTAGGTCAAACCAGAATAGACCTCAGTTATATATTTTCATCTTAAAGAGGATATCTTTTTCTTTTCCACTTTTCAAAGGCAATACAGAATACTCAAAAGGTACGTTTGTGGCACTACTGAAAATGTTAATCCCAATTCAGACTATATGGACACAACCATTGAATTAACGAGGAGACTCAAGAGCCATATATGATTTTCTCCTTTTACCTAATTTTTCCATCTCATTTTTAAGAGCAAGAATCTTTGCAACATAAAAAAAAACTAAAGCTCAAGTTTACAAAGGCCTAGGTTACAGTAACTACTTCTGTCCTTTCATAACTTTGAAAAAGGAACATGGTATATTTGTAGGAGTGAGGAAAATGTATTTTTCTTCTCACATAGAACGATTTTAGACTTTTCAGCATTTAGTATACTTGTAATGTAAGCACACAAATCATTTAAAAAGTTTGGTTTGTGCTGCATTTGCAATGCTGTTTGCATAAAAGATAGGACTTTTGATCATCCCTCACCTTTAGGTAAATCTACTTGGTAGCAGATTGATACTAAAAGAGATTGACTTGATATTCACTGAACATAGTTGCTAGATTACAGGCTTGTTGCAGGCGTGTATTTACAAGGAACAATCACTCGAATCTAACTCAATGTATACCCAAGTAGAAAAGTCGCCTATCAGTCTTGCATGCCTGAAAATAATTGGGGCAAAGTATTCATATTTGCTATGTTTTCCCATAGCTGAGTGGCTTTCACCAAAACCTCCTTGCCCAATGGAAAAGAACATTTTTTCACATACCAAGTAGTCAACTTTTAATAAGCTAACGAGATGGTACCAGTGCTTAATTTGTGCTTGTTGTTTCCGGTGCTGAGCAACGACAATTATTTTTGAGGGCCTGGCTTATCCTACTGCCTCAAGCATGTGCCGCGAGCAATAGACACTTATGGGAAAGACGGAGGAAGGGAAAAACAAAAAAGCGTCACAAAGGGAGAAAGTAGAAAGCTGCTGGAGTGAGCTGAAGGGACAGGGAGTGGCTTTGTATGGATTGAAGAGGTCTGAGAATGCTTCAGGATTACGTCTCCTCAGTATTCCGTGATCCTACATTTAATTGCAGCAGCAGCGAGTTTAAGAGGAGGGCTTTGGGCACTGGCACTTTTTTATCTACAAATTAAACACTGGATGGTACTTAGAGGTGTTAACTGGGTACAAGGCAATATAAGGAAGTTCACAGTACCGACAGGGTATGGTCTCGCACCATGCTCTGTGCTAACTCCTCGGGTCTGCAACACAAATAAAAGCCTGACTTCAGACTCAATTCTGCCCAGACCCGCGATGTGTCTCAAGTTGTTACAGACCTCTGCCGGAGGGCGATAAAAGCAGCAAAATGTCACTTCGCGTCCCCTCTTTTGGGTTTGGGAAATTTCCTTTCCAAACCGTTTCACCTGAGAATGATATCCCTTTTTCTCCGTTTTCTTTTTAGTCAAAAGCCAAATTAACACACACTAACCGCAAAGACTTGAGATCTCACATCGATTTTTCTATTCCCTCCAAAGATCTACATCTTATCACTTCTAATTACGTTTTCCTTGATGTAAATGATTACTATAATAAAGGGAAGAGACACTCACATCGCCTCGGAGGATTTTTTCTCTCTCTCTTTCTCGAGCGCCGCACAAGAAGCGCGTCTGATCATCCCCGTCATAATTACAATGGGATTAGGCAGACAGCTCTGATCACTCCTCCGACTGACCGCTTCATTTAGATTTGAAAGACTAGGACAGCGAAGGCCAAGGTCGTTTTTAATTCAATGAAGCAAAAATCAATGGCGTTCATTATAGAAGTAAAATACAAGAGCAACCTTTTGCCTCCGTTATAGCATCACTCGCACCCAGGGGTAGCGTCAGATGACACCCCATAATCTCAGTCTGAAGAAATGAAAGCTCGTGAACTGGGTTGACATTTTCTTTTGAGCTGCATAAGACTTAAGGTGTCAGCTGCCTCGCGCCGGAAATCTTGCAAACCCTTTCTTCATAGTCCAAGCCAAGGAAAACCTGGGAGGGCGGGGGGAGAAAGCCATGCGGCCTACCTTTTGGCAGTCAACGTGACTAGCTCTTTGCCTGGAAGTCACTCAAGTTAGCAAGCATTGGTAAAGCAAGTAGTTAGCGCTTTTTTTCTGTATTGGCTTTGATGACGCAGAAATGAAGGTTTTACATTTATTAGCGCATAAACGTAGTGCAGCAATAATCAAGTGTGACTTTAACCAAACTAATAAAGATTGGACGGGGACAAATGTGCCCTCAGAGTAGTTAGCCAACATTTATAAGCGTGCTTTATATAACGTGATGTATTAGAATTGTACTAATCTGACATAACCGTAAACGTGTGCTATGATTTGTTTGTTTGAAATGTTTTAACTTAGCATAACTTTAGTGGAGGCTTCGGCCTAGTTGCCTTGTCTCACGGTTTAGATGCTCGTGTTTTTCTAACGAGCTAATGAAACGTGTATTCTTGCTTGAAGCTGTACTTTTCCAGTGAGATCGGTTCACATGCTTATCTTTAAGGTTTCGTGCCAGCCTGGCATCTTCTTCTTTGCTCCAAGGTCAATCTGCAGGTGCAGACAATGGACGCTCTGAAAGTGAGTTAATTGGTAAAATATGTTGCAACTTACGTTCCCGACTCCAAGGATAATGTATGCTTAGGTAGAAGCTTGTGAACTGTAGTTTTTGATTGGACAATTTGAAGCCAACCTATGAACTCTCAATGGAAGACCCTACTGGATTTGAACTGTTGTCTATTTAAACCTGGTGCACAAGAAGGAAGGAGGACATGCGCCTTTACCAGCCCATTACCCGCTATTGCCGACTTCGTCATTTTACCATCTTCTACGATGCCAATTGATGTTCGATGAGACTTTGATGCTTTCTCTAATCGAGAGAAAGAGACTTTAAGTAATTCTCGCCCTAGAGACTTTAACTTTGATTTGTCCCTTTGCATGAAGTAGTAGTTTTGTCCTTTTATCTTGCCGCTGTGAGGCAATTGCCCCGTCCACCCTGCCCCTTTGCCCCCGTCCCATGCCGATCGAAACCGGTACCTGTGAGACGAAGACTTCCTTGAATGCTGATTGAATTTGGTAAATATGAAAGGAAAATGTACAATTGCATTGTTTTTCTTTTTAGGTAACCAACTGCTGATTTTTGATAAGAGCCCTAGTTAGGAGTTTTTTCCAAATCAATATTGCTAAATTGTTTTTGCATGAAGTCCCACATGCCGATGCTAATTTGAGGTTAGATGAGGATTCATTTGTTGCACGATGCAATTTGAGACCTTGTTATGCTGACCAATGTATGCAATTAGCTCATTACAGATTATAGTTTTAGTGGTTTGCATTGCTATTATCGAATGTCTTGTTATTCAAATGCTGCATAGATTGCATCTGTTTCGCCGTTATGGACAGCTATTAATGTTCATTTACATATATCATTTGGTGTTGAGACACATTTACATTGTGCTAGCTTTGTTAATATAGGGAAATAAATTCATTAACTTTGAATAAACTGGTGTGGTTATTCATGGCCGAAAGGTCATGGTTTCGTCGAAATGTTTTCTGGATTAATTGTGAAGTGTTATGCTGATCAGGGTATTGCTTATGTTCGTTATTGATTATTGATTTGATTAAATTGACTAATCTCGGGTGAAGAGAGCCCCACTTGGTCAAAAGATTCATCGAACCAAGAGCGTCCAAATACAGGTAATTTATTAGGTCGGAACGCTCTAGCAGTAGATGGTAGCAGAGGACGGTTTCGCCCTTTGGGACCCCACTCGAGAGGTAACGGTTTGTCATTTTGGGACCCCGCTCGAGAGGTAACGGTTTCGCCCTTTGGGACCCCACTCGAGAGGTAATGGTTTAGCCCTTTGGGACCCCACTCGAGAGGTATATGGTGTTGAATTAGATTTTTCTTGGGTAAAACAGATTGAGAGAATGATGATGGGCTAAGTCCCCCGCGACTTTCCCGGGATCTCGGAGCTTGCGAATGGAGAGAATGGAGGTGTGAAATCGGCGTTGGCGGTACTAGTGACGGTATTAGTGAAGTTAGGATTTTGCGCTTGCACAGCTTATTGCCGCAGATTGTTTGAAAAGGTTGCGAGGATTTTAGAGAATAGCGGAGGTGCGACTCCGAGTGTGAGAGTAGGGAAGTCGTCGAACTTCATGTGTATGTGGCGCTTTGTGCAGGAAAAAGGTCCACGTGGTTGTTGTTGTTGAGACGGGCCCTGCGAGGTCAAGAGACTCCGGAGTATGTTGAAAAGTGTATGAGACACTTGTTTTATGTTGTGGTCTGGTCGGTTTAATAGGTTGACCGGGCGTGGTCAACGAGTCGGTACGCTTGTTAAGGGAGGGAAAGAAAACTTCGACTTCGGGCTTTGACAAAATCTAAGTGCACTAGAATAGATCATTGACAAGTTGAGAGCAGAATCTGCGGGTCAGATTTGCTTCCGAAAGTGGGGACCGAGAAAGATGGAATAACTGCCGAGGCTAGTGAAAAATCCCTAAGGTCCTGAAGCGATTGTGTTACCCTTCCTGTAGTAAACCGACAGATCTGTTTTATTATTATTTGGTTGCTCGCGATATATGCTAGAAGTTGTTACGAGAGGAGCTGAGTGAAGGAGGACTAGCCGCGAGGCTTTGTCAGCCGCAGTGTGTGTGAGTGTGACGTCACTAGGAGCCGCGCTGGGATAGGTTGGTTGCAGAGAAGGGTCGCGCACGG
Organism: Pleurodeles waltl; assembly: GCF_031143425.1. Lineage (NCBI taxonomy): Eukaryota > Metazoa > Chordata > Amphibia > Caudata > Salamandridae > Pleurodeles > Pleurodeles waltl. The sequence continues at coordinate 534,919,075 of NC_090445.1, read as the reverse complement.
ATTGGACGCAGTCCGTGGGGCTCGATTGGAAGGGGAAAGGCAAGCGAAGAGTATTCCGGGAATTAAAGTCACTTATTGATTACAAATTTTGTGAAATAAAAGACGAGAAAATGAAATTTTTGAAAGCATTAAAGAGTGCGATGAAGGGGGAGTCTTACATTAAAGCGAGCGTAGGAGAGGAGACGCCACCCGAAGGTACACCAGCTTACATTGTAATGGAGGAAAGGGGGTTAGCTCCGTGCCTTTGGCTAAAGCAATGGCACAAGCTGACAGAGAAACATGGGAGCGTAGCGTTCCCGATCCATGGGACATTCAATATAAGGATCCTAGAGAATTTGAGATTCGCGATGTATGACATGAAGGTACCTCCAAGGCCAGCACAGTTTGAGGCTCTAGCGATTTGGGAACTAATGGCTAGACAGCAACAGCAAAAGAAGTTCGAGACCAGGATAAGAAAGGCAGAAAAGACACTAGCGGACGCTAGGTGGGATAATGCACAGAAGGTGTGGAGGTCAGATATATTGCAGGGGATAAAATTGTTTCCCGCAATTGCTAAGGAAGAAGAGGCGACAGGCAAGAAAGCTACCAGTAAGACAAACAGGAGGTGTTCCAAAGATAGAGAGGACGAGGAAAAGTTAAGGAGAGAAGAAGAGTCAGAGGATGAGGAGTTCATCATGCAATTGCTGAACGACCGTCCACCACCTTATGTAGAGAGTGAACAAGGTCCAAGTACCAGTTCTGCCCCTCCGGCACCGGTACAGAATAATGAAACTCCGAGTTCAGAAACGCCATCGGGATCTAAGGACCCGAGTTTACTGTTCACCCCGCAGATACCGCAGGTTAGGAGAATATATCCAGATGTGCCTATATTGAAAACAGCAGAAAATTATCAGCCGCAGGTCCCAAGGTACTACAGCAGTGACAACGGTACGGGAATGATTCTAGATCCAACCGTAATGGGAGTACAGAATGGTCGCAACCCAACATTGGCACAAGCTGAATCAACCCAGTTTTTGATGCCTCAAAAGCAGATGCAGGGGGGAACCGCACATGCTCAGATGACGGGGAGTCAGACGGGCATGCCGGCAATGATGACCCATAGTGTGGGAATGAACATGCCTCAGAACATGGGGAATGGACAGAACCCAGATGCGATATCCCTACCCATTACTGTAGGTCCACCGGTACCTTTGTATGTTCAGCCTAACTCAGGTATGAGCGGTCAAGGATCAATGGTGCAGAATGGGACGGAAAGGAGGTGCATAGAAAACACTCCAGAGACAACTCCGATAGTGGCTCAGCCAACTGGATCTGGGTCCTTGATGGAGTTTAGTCCCATATGTGCTCAGTCAACAGTGGTGAGGTCGAGTCCCCCACTGATGATACCGCTATCATCGAACACTGAAAAGTTGCCGCAACCATCAATGGCAGTGGATGTGAATGCTACACTGATGGGGTTGAATGCGCAACAGCTGACACAGTGGTTCAACAGTCTGAATTCCACACAAAGCTCAGCCAGTGGGAAGGGAGAAGAGGACTATCTGAATAGGGTCAGGTTGAACATGGAAGCAGAAGAATTGGTGGAAGGGACTATGGGTGTGAATAGGTTAGAGTCCTACTCGGAAGACGAGCTGAGGTATCTATGTCCCAGGATTACGAGAGAAGTGAACAAGGTACATAGAAGCTTGCAAGAAATAGCTGACAAAAACGGGGTTGAAATAGACAAGACAAAACACTTGAGCAGGAGCTATAGATTGGATTTTAGGACCACAGACTTTGAACACATGAGGTCAGCAGGCATGAAAACGCACCTTAGAGAATTGCTGCAGAGTGCACAAGTGTGGAGGTGCCTAGACAAATGGGAAAGCAGGTGGGCAAAGAAAAAGGAAAAGAAGAAAGACAGTGTCCCAGAGCACAACGAGAAAAGGCCACAGAGTAGTGATGCAATAACCATGTTACCAATGAGGGAGACAGCAGGGGGAAAATTAATACATGTACCGTGGCACAGAAGCGACATCCAGTCCTTTACGGATGATTTTCCCAAACTGAGAGAGAAACCGATTGAATGGTATCAACAGACTGATAGGTTTGTGAAGCTTGCAAAATGTCTTTGGGAAGACCTGAACACCCTCTTTGAGATTGTGGTTCCGGCAGATTTGTGGGAAGACTGCAAAAGGGCTGTAGGTTGGCCGACAAGTGAACCAGAGAGAGACAGGGATACGGGTGCACCATCACCTATGGTAATGAGCTTGTACTATAAGGTGATTGAGCATTTGAAGACGAAGGTCGCCGCAAAAAATGTGGATTGGCAGAAGATTGATCGAACTGCCCAAGAGGCTAAAGAGTCGATTCATGGTTATTATGAGAGGTTGTTGAAGGCGTTTAAGAACTACAGTGGCACGGAAACAATAGAGGCGAAGGACATGCTTCATTTTGTGTTCAGATTTGTGGAAGGGCTGAGACCGGAGATAAGTCAGATGATAAAGACGCATTTGATTTGTTGGCAGTCGAAACCTATTGATGAGGTGTTGAATTATGCGAAATACTGTAGCGACGAAATTGAAGTGAAACAGAAAAGGTTGAAAGAGAAAGTGATGATGATGCAGCTTAAAGCAGCTCAGACAGGTCTGCAAGGGTTACAAGGGTTCCAACAGCAGATACCGCAGCCGCAGCCGCAGGGAAATATGGTGTTTCAGCCACAGGCGAGAGGCAGAGGAGGCTTTGGGAGTAATGGTCCGGATTTGAACACTGTTGTAATTCCGAATGGTGTGCAGGCAATGAAAAGGGTGATGCCGTGTCACGTGTGCGGAATCGTCGGACATTGGAAACGCGAGTGCCCGATGGTGGTGCAGGAAGGTGCAGGTGTTGGTCAGCAAAACAATGATGTCAATGCATTCCAGACAATGAGGGGACCGAAAATGAGAGGTCCAAACCCAAATTTTCAGACCATAAATCAGCTGCAGGGATTACAGCCTATGCAGCCGCAGCAGATGCAGATGCCCCGTATGCAGATGACGCAAATGCAGCCAATGCAACAGCAGTTTCCCATGGTACCTAATCAGCAAATGCAAATACCTTTGGCACCAGTGAGTCAGCAGCAAGTGATGGTTCCTCCACAGGTCTCGGGTCAGGTGATGAGTACAAATGGCACAGTACAACAGTTCCCATTACACAGTGAGAATGGAATAAACAATGTATGGGAGAGTGAAAGTTCAGATGAGGAGGGAAATTGTGTGCTTGCAGCATCCTTGGAAGTTGATCAAAAGGGTCCATATGTGGAGGGAAGAGTTATGGGTCATCGTGTTTCATTCTTGGTTGACACAGGAGCCACACGTTCAACTATTAGGAGCATTGAAGTACCAAATTTGCCACTCTCAGGGAGAACAGTTCAAGTAGTGGGAGTAGCAAACAGGCACCTGACGAATCCAATCACAGATCCAGTACCAGTCAGCATTGGTAACTATCAAGGGTTACATAATTTTGTGGTATGTGACTCAAGCCCGATAGCACTGTTAGGGAGAGACCTATTGTGCAAATTGGCATGTTCGATTATGTGTTCGCACGATGGAATTAGAATTCAGACGAGCAGTGATCGGGAAGAAGAAGAGGACAGTGTAGAAGGGGATGAGATGGAAACTGTCGATGAAGAATATCCTCTGATTAACCTTTTTCCGATGATAACTGAAGAAGATATTCCAGCTGAATTACGGGAAACAGTCGAAAAGGAAGTGTGGGATATGACAGGAAAAGAGGTGGGATTGGTGAAAGGAGTGGAACCAGTGAAAGTGACTGTAAAACCCAATGCAACCTTTCCCCAGACCCCACAATACCACATGGCACAAGACACCCTCATGAAAGTTGCCCAACTCATTGACGAGTTTGTAAAAGAGGGAGTACTGAAAGAAGTGTTAAGCAGTCCATGTAATTCACCAATCATGGGACTAATAAAGCCGAGTGGAAAGGTCCGAATTGTGCAGGACTTGAGGAAAATTAATGACATCGTAGTTAAATGCTGCCCTGTAGTACCGAATCCAGCTGTGATAATGTTTCAAATCCCTTGCGATGCCGAGTGGTTCTCAGTCATTGACTTGTCACAAGCATTCTTTTCGGTGCCTCTTCATGAGGACAGCCAATTTCTCTTTTGTTTTAAATTCTTAGACAGAGTTTACAGTTGGTGTCAAATTCCTCAAGGGTTTTCTGAGTCACCGTCAATTTTCAATCAGATTCTAAAGAAAGACTTGGAAGCGTTAGAATTGCCATTCGAGTCAACCCTAGCGCAGTACATTGATGACTTACTGATTGCATCTAAGACAGAAAGTGGCTGCACAGCCGACACCATTGCTCTGTTGAACCATCTGGGAAGGAATGGACACAAGGTGTCTCCTTCAAAGTTGCAGTTCTGTCAGAAGAAAGTGAAATACTTGGGTCATCAAATAGAAAAAGGGACACGGAGAATAATGAAGGAAAGAATAACAAGTGTACTCCAAATGAGTCCACCAAAGACTGAGGAGGAGGGAGGTGAGGAAGTTTTTGGGGATGGTGAGCTACTGTCGCCAGTGGATTCCTAACTTCTCAACTCTAGCAAAGCCTTTACTGAAACTGACCCAGAAGGATGCCTTGGATGAAATTGAGCTGAAAGGAGATGAGATGGATGCTTTTATTGAATTGAAAGAATGCATGTGCAGGGCTCCAGCTTTAGGTATGCCTGATTACACAAAGCCTTTCATATTGTTTTGTCATGAACGTGATGAATGTTCTTTGTCTGTCTTGACCCAAGCCCATGGTGGCATAAACAGACCAGTAGCGTATTTTTCAGCTACTTTGGATCCGGTCGCAGCAGCACTGCCAGGGTGTTTGCGCGCCGTAGCAGCAGTTGGTATCAGCCTCACTCAGAGTGAAGGAATAGTGATGGGACATCCATTAACAGTTATGGTCCCTCACTCAGTTGAGATACTTTTGACCCGCTCCCGAACGCAACACATGACTGGAGCAAGACTCACAAGGTATGAAACAATAATTCTGGGCTCACCGAATGTGCAGCTGAAAAGGTGAACTACGTTGAATCCAGCAACCTTGCTTCCCGGTGAAAATGCTGAAATTGAGAACGCTGAAGACGTCGAGCACAACTGCCTTCAGGTGACTGAATTTTGCACAAAACCCCGACCTGATATTAGGGATACTAAGCTTGATGAAAATGACCATATTATTTTTGTTGATGGTTCATGTTTAAGAGATGCATTGGGAATTTTGAAAGCAGGATATGCTGTATGTACTGTAACAGGTGTCTTGGAAGCATCCTGGCTCCAAGGAGTCTATTCCGCACAAGTAGCAGAGCTTGTAGCCCTTACAAGAGCATGCCAACTGTCTACATTGATGAAGGTTACCATTTACACTGACAGTCAGTACGGGTTTGGAATTGTGCACGACTTTGGGCAACTATGGTCACAGAGAGGTTTCCTGACCTCTTCAGGGTCCCCAGTGAAAAACGGGGAGAGAATAAGGGAATTGTTACACGCCATTCAGATGCTAGCCGAAATTGCAGTGGTAAAGTGTAGTGCTCATACAAAAGGACAGGACTATGTTTCCCTGGGAAATGCATATGCGGATCAGGTCGCAAGATTTTGTGCCTTGAACTGTATATTGCTCAGGGATGAATGGAATTCGATAAATGAGCCAGAGCTTGAACCAGCTGAAGCTTTTGCCTTGAAGGTCGTGGATACAATGGATGAACTAAAAGCATTACAGAATAGCGTCAGGGAGGATGAAAGAGTTTCCTGGATTAAGTCACAATGTACAAAGAGACCAGATGAGTTATGGGTTTCAAATGAGGGAAAATTTGTCTTACCAAATTGTCTCTTATCGCAGCTAGCGCGGTTCTATCATGGGCAGGCTCACCTAGGGAGAGATGCCATGATAAGATTGTTCAAAACTGATTGGTTTAACCCCAGATTCCGGCAAGTTGCAGAAGCAGTCTGCCATCGATGTGTCATTTGTCAACAGATGAACCCAGGAAAGGGAACGGTTGTGAACGTGAGCCACATTGGTAGGGCGGGTGGCCCGTTCAGCAGAATGCAGATGGACTTTATCGAGATGCCTGTGCATGGAGGTCTGAAGTATGTGTTGGTGATTGTGTGCATTTTTAGTCACTGGATTGAAGCATACCCCACACGTAGAAATGACAGCCTTACAGTTGCAAAACTATTGTTGAGGGAGTTGATACCACGTTTCGGATTCCCGATCTCTTTAGAATCAGATAGAGGAAGTCACTTCAATAACGAGGTGATAAAGTTACTTTGCGCAGCGCTGAACATTGAGCAAAAACTGCATTGTAGCTATCGCCCTGAAGCCTCAGGACTGGTGGAACAAATGAATGGTACACAGAAATCAAGAATGGCGAAAATATGTGCATCGACAAATTTGAAATGGCCTGACGCATTGCCTTTGGTGTTAATGTCAATGAGAAACACCCCTGACAGAAAGACTGGATTGTCCCTGCACAAAATTCTCATGGGCAGGGCTATGAGACTTCCTGCAGTTCCCGCAAACGCGCTTTTGAATATTACAGATGATATGGTGTTAGACTACTGCAAAGGTCTGGCTGACGTGGTTCGCTCTTTCTCTCACCAGGTGGAAGCAACCACCTTGTCACCGATCCAAGGTCCAGGACACACACTGAAAGCAGGTGACTGGGTCGTGATAAAGAAGCACGTGAGGAAGTCGTGTCTGGAACCCCGTTGGAAAGGCCCTTTCCAAGTGATCCTGACGACCACTACCGCTGTGAAGTGTGCGGGGGTTCCCAACTGGATTCACGCCAGTCATACAAAGAAAGTGTTGTGTCCCACAGATGAGGAAGTTGAAGCGCTGAAACTGCCAGTACCTGATAACAAAGTGCCGAGCGCTGAGACAGAGCAAAACAGAACTAGAAGCGAACAGGCAGAAATAGAAGAGAGAGAAATATTCTCTGAGGACGAAGCAACCGATTCACTTGGGGAAGACCAAGGAGAAACCTCAGACAGCGACGAAGCAGCTCCATAATGCAGGCCATGTGGCACTCTACCCCACCGCAGTAGAGTGTCAAGTACAGGTATACATGCCCCTGTGGCATCCATGTGTGCAGATGTCCATCATAGCCATGTAGGCCAGATCCCAGGAATTGCATCTGTAGAGGCCAGGAGCACGGCGTAGTGCAGGGGGCTGCTGTGTCTGTATTGTCCGCCAACGGTAGCGGTATGCCATGCACTCAACCTGTCTTTCTTCTGTCTTCCCCCCCCTTCTTGTGCTCTCCCTGTTCTTTTGTGCATCAGCATCATCAGGCGGAGGTACAGTGGCACCGGAGCACAAGGGAGCTGCATCCCACATGGCCATGGAGGGCCACACCATGGGCTCAGAATGCACCAGTGGGACGGAGGGCGAGGGGAGCTTCACGTCGGCCACCGGATCACCAACCAGCGACACGGACTCGTCCACCGATGGGAGCTCCCTTGTGGTGGCGGCACCATCTGTGCGCCCCACTTCTACAGGTACAGCCACCACCTCCCCTACCAGCACCGCCCTCCCAGCAGCCCCTCAGCGTTCGCCCCGGGCCCGCTCACCCAGGAGGGTGGCCATCACCTTTGCCCCAGGCACCTCAGGACCTGCCCCTGTCACCCCTGCTACCCTCAGTGAGGAGTCCATTGACCTCCTCAGGTTACTCACTGTTGGGCAGTCTACCATTGTGAATGCCATCCAGGGTGTAGAAGGGGAGTTGCAACACAGTAATGCATTCCTGGAGGGCATTCATTCTGGTCAGGCTGTCCTTCAGCGAACCCTGCAATCTCTGGCATCAGCACTGATGGCAGCCATTGTCCCTGTGTCTAGCCTCCCCCCTCCAACCTCCTCCACCCATACCCAATCCCCTGTACCCCAGCCTATCCCAAGCACCCCATCAGACCAGCATGCACACACCTCAACACACAAAAGTAGCTCAGGCAAACATAGGCTCCACACAACCCACAGGCACTCACGCAAACATCACACACATGCAGACACAGCAATATCCACTGCCTCCACTGTGTCCCCCTCGTCGTCGTCTCCCTCCTCCCTCCCAGTCTCGTCTACACTCTCATCTGCATGCACTACAACTACAGGCACCAAGACTTGCACCAGAACACCCAGCACCACACCCCGCTCACCTGCACTCACCACCTCCACTCCCATTTACACGTCCCCTGTGTCCTCTCCCAGTGTGTCTGTGACGCTCCCTCCCAAAGTATACAAACGCGGGCACCCACACACCCAACATCCATCCATCTCACGACAGCCTCCAGTACCTGCACCTGCACCCAAAACACCTAAAGTGACATCTCCTACAACCACCTCCTCTTCCTCCACTCCCAGACCCCCTCCAACTACCCATCCCAGTGTTCGTCAGAAACTGTCCCTCTGCAAAGTTGACCTTTCTCCCCCCCCCCTCCAATTCATCAGTCCCGTCGTAGCGCCTCAGCCAAAAAGCCTCCAGTACCAGTGGTGGCTGTTCGAGGTGTGTGGAGTGCACCGGCCACCAGGGCAGGCAGTGTGACACGGAGCCAAGGCACTGCCAGTCCACCCCCTGTAAAGGCTCTGAAGTTGGAAAGTGGCCGACGGGACCGTGTGAAGACTCCTGGAGGCAAAACAACTCACAGGGGTCCCAGGGGGATTGCAGAGTCAGCTGTGACTCCTCCAAAGGTGGTGAAGGGCCAGAACAAGTCTGCACAGCCTGGTGTGAGCATCACTGCGGAGAAGGGCGGCATCCTTCCCGGCGGCCGGGACCCCACCGCCAGCACCGTCGTCACTGGTCCGGAGACCACCGCCAGAGTCATTGCCCAGGAGGGCCCAAGTATCGTCACTGGTCAGGAGACCACCGCCGGAGTCAGTGCCCAGGAGGGCCCAAGTATCGTCACTGGTCAGGAGACCACCGCCGGAGTCAGTGCCAGGAGGGCCCAAGTATCGTCACTGGTCAGGAGACCACCGCCACCGCCGGAGTCAGTGCCCAGGAGGGCCCAAGTATCGTCACTGGTCAGGAGACCACCGCCGGAGTCAGTGCCCAGGAGGGCCCAAATATCGTCACTGGTCAGGAGACCACTGCCGTAGTCAGTGCCCAGGAGGGCCAAAGTATCGTCACTGGTCAGGAGATCACCGCCAGAGTCATTGCCCAGGAGGGCCCCGGCAGCCACTGCCCCGCTGGGCAATGAGGGACCGTCATGCCACACACCAATGCCCAGTCCAGAAACCGCCATGGCAAAGCACCGCTGAACAGTCCAGAGACCGCCATGGCAAAGCACTGCTGAAGAGTCCAGAGACCGCCATGGCAAAGCACCGCTGAAGAGTCCAGAGACCGCCATAGCAAAGCACCGCTGAACAGTCCAGAGACCGCCATGGCTAAGCACTGCTGAACAGTCCAGAGACCGCCATGGCAAAGCACCGCTGAACAGTCCAGAGACCGCCATGGCTAAGCACCGCTGAAGAGTCCAGAGACCGCCATGGCTAAGCACCGCTGAACAGTCCAGAGACCGCCATGGCTAAGCACCGCTGAAGAGTCCAGAGACCGCCATGGCTAAGCACCGCTGAACAGTCCGGAGACCGCCATGGCTAAGCACCGCTGAAGAGTCCAGAGACCGCCATGGCTAAGCACTGCTGAACAGTCCAGAGACCGCCATGGCTAAGCACCGCTGAAGAGTCCAGAGACCGCCACGGCAAAGCACCGCTGAACAGGGCATGCACCGCTGAAGAAGGAAAAGACCGCCACATCAAGCATCGCTATCCCATGTGCAGCTGGGACAGTGACGGGACAGGAACTGTCACGGGGAGACTAATCCAGTCGGGGCACCAGTCCCCCTCCAGAACCAGTGGTGGCTGTTATCTACTTGAGAGACTGTGGCTTTGCACTCCCCAGGATGGTACAGTGGGCAACCCACCCACTGTAGAGACTTGAGAAACTGTGGCTTTGCACTCCCCAGGATGGTACAGTGGGCAACCCACCCACTGTAGAGACTTGAGAGACTGTGGCTTTGCACTCCCCAGGATACATCAATGGGCATGGAGCCCCGTCGTGGATCTGGCTTTGCACTCATCCGGCTGAGGTGCACCCCTTTCCCTTCCCCCTGAGGTGCCTGTTGTATTTCTCTCTGATGCCCCGGCAGTGTTCTCTCTGTTTGTGGACAGGTATCTTGTGTGGGCCTCGCCCATGTATTTTTGGACTAGTGGTGCACGGACATTGATATGTGCTTATCTGCACTACTTCTCGTAATGTATATACTTTTGAATGATTTTATAATATATCTGTATATATTTGATACATGTATATTGAAACATTACAATGTTTGAACTGATTTCGTTTTGTCTTTGCATTCTTCCGGGAGGGTTGTGGGTTGTTACTGTGATGTTTGTGAATGCATTGGTGTGTGTGTTGTAATATGCGAGGGTGGGGGTGGGGGTGGGGGTGTTGCGTGTGTGTCCCACTGACTTTTGCCTCCCCCCTCCCTTATGTCGTAGGTGCAGTACTCACCGTTGTCTTCGCCGGCGCCGGCGTTGCTCTTCGTAGATGAGTAGGAATACAAGGGCCGGTAGGATTTGTAATTCCGGATCCATGGAGTCCTCCTTCCTCGTGGGATGTGTTCAGGTGAGCGTTTTCCCATTGTAGAAACTGTTTCCGCCGTGTTTTTATCCACGGTGAATCCGCCCCGGAAAAGGTGACAGATTGGCGGGTTGTGATACTATGGGCGGTACATTGTCTTCCGCCTGTCTGTTGGCGGTGACCGCCGCATTGCTTGTCTGTTACGCCGTGGCGGGCGGTGTGTTAAAGTGTCTGTCTTTGTTGGCGGGTTCCGCCACGGTCATGATTCCCTTTTTTTGTCCGCCAGCCTGTTTACGGTATTACCGCACCTTTAACACCGTCCGCCAGGGTTGTAATGACCCCCTATGACTTTTACAAGAAAGGTGTGGTTATTGATAGCCAAAGGGGTCATGGTGTGTGAGATTACTGACTCCAAAGATTATTGATACTGTTGATTGATATTGTTAATGATTTGTATTGAAATTGAGGCCTATAGTGGGATTTACTCTAAGCGCATTCAAAAGGTCCATCGAAATTATAATGCTTCCCTTTATGAATTAAAGATAGAAAACCCAAATAAGGTCAGACGCGCTCACAGGAGCAACAGGGAGTGTGTGTGGGATGGAGGAAAGCAGCACAAGAGGGCAAGAAAAAGGGGGAAAACAATGGACGAGCATGGTTGGATTAAGAAGGGAACCACACAAAGCATGGAGGTATGCGTATTTCACCTGTGGAGTCGCACATGAGGGCGAGAGCAAGCAAAGACCTGCACTCTCATGGAGTGATTAAAGAAAAAGAAAAAAGTAGTTCACTGAATATGAGCAGGTGAAGGACACAAGGGCATAGACCTATTTATGGAACACAGCATTCCTGTACTGGGCCACCAGCAAAAAAATAATAATATCTATTGGACTAAGCTGGAGACATGTGACATGTGACTGTGACATCACTGGAGCCGCGCTGGGATAGGTCAGTTACTGAGAAGGGTTGCGCACGGATTGGCGGACAACCGTGAAATGCAATTGGTTGAGAAGGTCGGCGAAAATAATTTTGGGATCGAAAGTCACTTCCTGAATTGATTGAAAGTATTGTAAAAGTACAAAGATGACATTTTTCAAAGCTTTTAAGGGTGCCCTAAGGGGAGATATGTATATTCCAACGAGTATTGAAGAAATTACACCGCCACAAGGTACACCCGCCTATATTGTATTCGAAGAGCAGAGTGCTGTGCCATGTTTTTAGCTGAAACAGTGGTGCAAAGTGACAGAGAAAGATGAAAGTTTAGCATTTCCTGCCCATGGAACACCTAATTTGAGGAGCCTAGAGAATTTGAGGAGGGTACTGTAGGATTTGAAACGTCCTCTGAGACCTGCACAGTTCGAAGCTTTAGCCATTTGGAAACTAGAGTCTAGACAGCAATAGCAACTGACATTTGAGAGAAGAATGAGAAAAACTAAAAAGACACTTGCAGAGGCTAGATGGGATAGTGATCAGAAATTTTGGAGAACTGAGAAGTTACGGGGAATTAAGTTGTTTCCTGCATTTCCACAAGAAAATGAAAACAAAGCTAGAAAAAGCAATAGAAAGAAGGATTTGTATCCTTCTAACGACAAAGAGCAGAAATCCACAGCATCTAGAAAATCTTTGACACATGATGAAGAGTCAGATGAAGAGTCAGATGATGACAAATTCATTTTACAGTTAAGGAGAAATCGTCCCCCCACCATATGCAGCACACGAGAGAAGCTCAAGCACCAGCATAGATCCTACAGCCCTGATAGCAGCTGAATTGACCCAGAACCAGATAGAGGTGAGCTGTAGTGTTCCAGTTACTTCAGCAATTCAAAGGCCTATGCCACGGATGAATATTCACAGAATATACCCTGATGTACCCATTATAGATACTGCAACAAACTTGATAGTACAGACAGGACAAGTTTATCAGAAGCCAACCTTGGTTCAGGTAGAGTCAACCGTGAATTTGATGTCCCAGATACAGACACAGATGATCCCAAGATACACCCCCATAGCAGGATCAAAGATGGAAACGTCCATGTTAACGAGTCAGATTAAAGGAATAGCATACCTGAGAGACACAAATGTCAGACCAAGTCCAGATGCAGTGTCAGTACCAGTTACCATCGGTCCGATCATACCATTGTTCGGCCAGGAAAATAACGAAGAGCAGTGAGCCGAAAACTCTGAACCTGAGTGTAGAAAGGGAGAGGTACAACGCAAACGCAAGAATGCCAACTCCCATAAGACAGACATTTGACGGAAAGGGTCTGTTTATTGATTTTGGTCCTTTCAGGACTCCTCCAAAAAATGAGGTGAGATCATACCTACGTTCAAATCTAAGTATGGTGACACCAGAAACCCTAAATTTAACAGTACAGCAAGTGCCAGGTGTAAGTCACAACAATGTTATAATACAAGATTTGACAGCTCAGCAGTTAACCGAATGGTTAGAGAAGTTGAGTAGTACACAAGGAGATCCCAGCGGAGGAAGTGCCCTGAATTTGACCAGGCTCAGACTAGAGGCAGAAGAACAATTGAGTTACACAGGATTGACACTTTCAAGGAAGACAAGCTGCTTTACTTGTGCAAACTGATTAGTAAAAAAGCAGGAATAGTACATCAGAAATTAGCAGACCTAGCAGAGAAATATGACTTAGAGGTTGAGAAAACAAAGCCCTTAAAGAGGAGTTACAGATTAGATTTTGATTCAAAGGATTTTGAAAACATGAGAATCCCAGGAATGAAAATTCACCTTAGGGAACTAATTCAGAGTATTCAAACATGGGGAGCATTAGGCAAATGGGAAGGCAGATGGGTGAAGAATGAGACAAGAAGAAAAGGGATTCTGTAAATCTTACTGCAAATGCACAACAGGTTGAGGATCAAGTGAAAATTCTCCCATTGAGAGAGAGTCCAAAAGGGAATTTTGTCCATGTCCCTTGGAGCAGAAGTGACATTCTGTCATTTACAAATGATTATTCCAGATTGAGAGAGAAGCCAGTAGAATGGTACCCGTAGACAGACAGGTTTGTGAAGCTCGCAAAATGCCTGTGGGAGGATTTGAACACCCTTTTAGAGATAGTAGTTCCAGCAGACTTATGAGTTGAATGCAAGAGGAGCGTTGATTAGCTGACAAGAGAACCTCAGAGAGATCCAGCAACAGGTGCACCATCTACTGACGTAATGAAGTATTACTATAAGGTGATTTAATTTTTGAAAACAAGAATTTCACCGAAGAATATTGACTTGCAGAGAGTAGACAGGACACCACAGGAAGTGAACGAGTCAATACATGCCTATTACAAGAGTTTGTTGCAGGCATTCAAGCATTACAGTGGTCCAGAAACAATTGAGCCAGAAGACATGATTAATTTTGTGTTAACATTTGTTGAAGGACTGAGACCTGACATTAGACAGATGATTAAGAGTCATTTGATTTTCTGGCAAGCAAAGGCGATCAATGAGGTATTGCAGTATGCAAAGTACTGTAGTGACAAGATTGAGTTGAAGCAGAAAAAGTTGAAAGAAAAGACAATGGTGATGCAGACTAAAGTGGCACAAACAGGAATGTGGGGAAGTTTTCCCCAACAGCAGCAACAGGAAAATGTGGTGTTTTAGAATCAAGCAAGAGGTAGCGGTCGTGGAGGAATTGGAAATGTGAGTCGAAGTCTGGATTTGAATAATGTGATGGTTCAGAATGATGTGCAAGGAATGAAGAGATTGTTGCCATGTCATGCTTGTGGAGGGCTTGGACATTGGAAACAGGAGTGTCACACGTTGGTTCCGGAAGGTGTTATTCAGCAAATGAGTGAAATCAATTCTTTTCAAAACATGTGAAGACCGAGAGTGAGAAGCACACAATCAACATTTTCAAAGTAATGTGAATCAGTTGCAAGGCTTTCAGCCCATGCTGCAGATGCAAATGCCACATTTGCAGATGCCTCAGTCGCAGCAAATGCAACCTCAAGTTCAAATGGTACCTAGACAGCAAATTCAAATACCTCAAGCCCCAATGGAGCAGCAGCATGTGATGCTTCCTCAGCAGGTCACAGGTCAAACGTTTAATCAAAGTAATAACACAGTGCACCAATTCCTGTTACACAGCGAGGATGGAATAAACGATGATTGGTTGAGCGAGAGTTTGGATGAAGAAGAATGTGTGTTAGCAGCTTCACTAGAGGTAGATCAGAAAGGTCCATATGTAAAGGGAAAAGTAATGGATTACAAGGTCTCATTTTTTGGTTGACATAGGAGCTACACACTCTACAGTGAGAACTGCAGAAGTTCCAAACCTGCCCCTTTCAGGGAAAACAGTCCAGATTGTAGGAGTCATGAATCAGTATTTGACCAACCCAATTACACAACCAGTTCAGGTTAAAATTGGCAAATTTAAAAGATTACACAAATTCGTAGTTTGTGACTCGAGTCCGGTATCTTTTCTAGGAAGGGATGTGTTGAGCAAAACGAGATGTTCAATTACTTGCTCAAATGATTGAATCGAGATTCAAACAAACGGTGATGACGAAGATGACCCAACTTCAGAAACAGATTACTACACAGTGAATGAGGAGTACCATTTGATTAGCTTCTTTCCAGTTTTCACAGAGAGGTCCTCCTTCTGACTTACAGGGAACAGTTAAAATGAAAGTGTGGGATTTTACAGGAAAATACATTGATCTAATAAAAGGATTTGAACCAGTTTAGGTCCAGTCAAGCCAAAAGCGATTTTTCCCCAGATTCCTTAGTACCATGTGACACAGGAAACAATTGAAGGGATTGCACCCATAATTGCAGAGTTTGTAAACCAAGGAGTTTTGAAAGAAGTGTTGAGCAGTCCATGTAACTCACCAACAATGGGATTGCGAAAGCCCTGTGGGAAATGTCAAATCTTTCAGGATTTGAGGAAAGTAAATGATATTGTAATGAAATGTTGCCCCGTAGTGTCCAATCCAGCAGTGATTTTGTTTCAGATCCCATGCGATGCTGAATGGTTCACCATAATAGACCTTTCACAAGCACCTCTTCATGAGTATAGTCAGTTTCTTTTCTTTTTCAAATTTTTGGATCAAGTCTACTGTTGGAGTTGAATTCCTCAAGGGTTTTCAGAGACACCTTCTATTTTCAACCAGATTTTGAAAAATAACCTGGAGTTATTGGAGATGCCTTTCCAATCAACATTGGTGCAGTACATTGATGATTTATTGATTGCATCAAAGACAAGAGAAGCATGCAAGTATGATTCTATTGCATTACTGAATTATTTAGCGAAATTATAGTACTGTCAGAAAGAAGCAAAATGTTTGGGTCACCTGATTGAGAGAGAAACTAGTAAAATTTCCAGAGAGAGAGTCACAGTCATACTGCAGAAGAATCCCTCAGCATCCCAGAGAGATGTCAGAATGTTTTTGGGAGTGGTAAGCTACTGTCACCAGTGGATTCCCAACATTTCTGTAATTTCAAAGCCATTGCTGAAGCTGACTCACAAAGAAGTTACTGATCTCTTAATGTTAGATCACGCCTGTATGAAAGAATTTTTGGAGTTGAGAAAGTCTGTGCAAAGCCCTGGCTTTGGGAATGCCTGACTACACAAAAACCTTCATGTTGTTTTGTCATGAACATGATGCATGTTCATTGTCTGTCTTGACTCAAGTCCATGGTGGTGTAAACCGCCAGTAAGATATTTTTCAGCTACTTTGGACCCAGTTGCAGCAGCTTTACCAGGCTCTCTGTGTTCAGTGGCCACGGTTGGACTGAGACTCATTTAGAGTGAGAGGATTGTGATGGGACACCCTTTAACAGGCATGGTCCTTCACTCCATTGAAGTTGTACTTACACAAACCGAAACACAATACCTTACAGGTGCCAGGTTGACTCATTATGAAACGCTCATCCTGGGGTCCCCAAATGTGTCGTTGAGAAGGTGTACAGTGCTTAACCCAGCAACTTTACTCCCAAAAGAGAATATTGAAATTGACAATTTGAAAGAAGTTTAACATGACTGTCTCGAAGTAACTGATCAGTGCACCAAACCAAGACCGGAGATTAGAGATACCCGAATGGAGGAAAATTACCAAATTATTTTTGTTGATGGTTCCTGTTTAACCCAGATATGGTTCCTGTGTGCCCTGGACAAGACCACCTCATCCTGCACCCGGCCCACGGGGGGAGCACTAGCGCTTCTCCCGTGGGCCTCTCACCCACACCCCCAGTCGAGGAGGGAAGGGGAATCACTTCCCCTTCCACCCGACCCTCCCCCTTGGCAATCTGATGATGTCAGCGCACTCACAGCGTATCAACGTCATCAGAAGCTGCCGAGGATGTGCTGGAAGCCATTTGCTTCCAGTGCGAGTGGAAAGAGGACCTGAAACAGGTGAGTCCTTCTCCTGGGGGTTTGGAGGGTGAAAGACAGACACCGGGGGAAAGGAAAGAGTTTATCCTTTCCCCCTGTGCCTGTTTTGAGTGGATTCCTGCTCCACGATCGCAGTGCAGCAGAAATCCCCACTAGGCACCAGGGATTTTCTTTTCATTTTATTTTGGTGAATGACCCCTTGGGCAAGGGTCACTCGCCTGTGGGGCTATTTAAAATCCTGTTTGGGCCCCCCCTGGGGGCAGATCGGCTGTTTTGTTGGCCGATCTGCCCCCAGGGGGTCGAAAACCACTAGACCACCAGGGATTATGTTTTCCATACGTTTTTGGGCAGCGACTCCTTAGGCAAGGGTTGCTGCCCCCGGGGCAATAATTTTTTATGTTTCTGCCCCCCCTTGGGCTAGATCGGCCATGTTTTTGGCCGATCTCGCCCCCCGGGGGGTCGAAATCCACTAGGTCCCAGGGATTGTGGTGTGTGTGTGTTTTGTTTGTTTGGGGGCACCCCTTGGGCAAGGGTCGCCCCCCCAAAGGGGAGAAAATTAGTATTGGCCATTTCTGCCCACTTTGGGGGAAGATTGGCCTATTTGTTTAGGCCCATCTGCCCCCAAGGGGGCCAGAAACTTCCAATACTGCAGGGATATTTTTTTTTGTTCTCCTTTTTTTTTGTTTTTTGCTGGGGTGCCCCCTTTGTCAAGGGTCACCCCCTAAAGGGGCACAGAGCTGTTGGCCATTTCTGCCCCCCTGGGGGGCAGATCGGACAATTTTTTTTACGCCCTACTGCCCCCAAGGGTGCCAGAATCCACTTAGGCACCAGGGATCCTGTGTGTGTGTGTGTTTTGTGGGGGGGCGGCATCTTTGGCAAGGGTCACCCCCCATAGAGGGCACGTTACTGATGGCAATTTCTGCTCCCCTTAGGGGCAGATCGGGCTTTTTTTTTAGGCCTATCTGCCCCCAAGGGGGCAGAAGCCACCAAGACGTGAAGGAATTTTTTTGGTCCCCTTAGTTTTCTTGTGCGGGGGGCGCCCCCTTTTTTTTAGGCCCAGCTACCCCCAGGGGGGGCAGAAGGCAGCAAGATGTCAGAGATTTTTTGTTTTTGGTTCCCTTTGTTTTTTTGTGTGCTGGGGGCGACAATGGTCAAAGGGGGCACAGAGCTGTTGGCCATTTCTGCCCCCCCGGGGGCAGATTGGCCTATTTCTTTTAGGCCCATCAGCCCCCAAGGGGGCCAGAATCCACTTAGGCACCAGGGATCTTGTGTGTGTATGTGTTTTGTGTGGGCGGGCGGCCCCTTTGGCAAGTGTCGCTCCCCAAAGGGGGGCACATTACTGATGGCCATTTCTGCTCCCCTTAGGGGCCGATCGGGCTTTTTTTTAGGCCTATCTGCCCCGAAGGGGGCAGAAGCCACCAAGACGTGAAGGAATTTTTTTGGTCCCCTTATTTTTTTTGTGCGGGGGGCGCCCCCTTTCGCCCCCTTTGGCAAGGGTTGCCCCCCCAAACAAGGTACAGAGCTGTTGGCGATTTCTGCCCCCTTTGGGGGCAGATCTGCCTATTTCTTTTAGTCCCATCTGCCCCTAAGGGGTGCAGAAGCCACTTAGGCACCAGGGACAATTTCTAAGTTCTTTGTGGTGGGGTGTTTGTCAACTGGCAAAGTATTTGTATTTGTGATTATAACAGTTTATTTCTTCTTTTTGTTCTAGTTCAAAGCTTTTGCTCCCTTTGCTGTGGATCCTTGCGGTTTTGGCAGTAGTTTTCCTGCAGTTTGCATAGTTGCATGTTTTAGGTAATAAAAAGCAATTTACTCCAAAGAAATATTGTGGACATGCATGAATGATATGTTTGTAGGTGGTGTACTAAATGCAGTATTGTGTGTAAAATTGTCCTTAGATTTGAGCACAATGATATTTGTGTTATCATATGTCTAATTTTCTTTTTTCTTTTTAGTGGGATATCATTGGTGATTGCTGTGTCTGTACAGAGTAGTTGCTGGTGAGTAGCTTTTTCAGGCAAGCGAGTGGTATAGTTTTTTAGTACATAACTCTTTGTGATAAAGCTACACTTTGTTTATTACTTACTTTAGTGCTGGTTGTTGTTGGCAATCCATTTGTTGTTAGTGAAGATCATGGCTAGCCACAGGGTGACTGCTCAGCAGGTTGTTGGCATGCTTTTTGAGTCGTCTTCAGACCATGACTACGAGACTGACTCTGCACCTGAGGCAGAGGAGGAAGTGAAAGATTCTGGCAGTGAGTTTTCTGTCCGAGAGGATTCTTCTGATGAGGAAGCCACTCTCAGTGCACATGAAGGGCCTGTTTTAGAGGAGGACATTGATGTGTCAAGAGTGCAGCAGCCTGGGGCTGAAGGGTTTCCCATTAGAAGACCTGACACCTGGATTGCCCCAAACAGGGAACAGCCACAGTTACCTGCATTTACTGGTCTCCCAGGGTGTACAGTCAATACGGAAAACTTTTTGCCTGTCAATTTCTTTCACTTGTTTATGGACGATGTGTTTTGGAAGAGATTGTGGAGCAGACTAATTGTATGCGGAGCAATATTGTAGGGACAACACTGCCAGACTTAGGCCTCAGTCTAGAGCTACTCAGTGGGTTCCCACACATTTGGAAGTCTTGAAAACATTTTTAGGTTTGATTTTTTTTGATGGGGTTGATCAGGAAGCCGTCACTGGCTTCTTATTGGTCTACCAGTCCCTTGATGGCAACGGCTATATTTCCTGCAACTATGACACGTAATCGCTATTTGCTTCTTCTTCATATGTTGCATTTTGTAGACAATGCTTTAGCCTTGCCTCGAGATCACCCTGATTGTGACTGTCTTTTTAAGATTAGACCTGTCCTTGATCATTTTGTAGATCGGTTTTCAGAGCTCTATGTTCCAGGCAGGGAGATAAGTGTGGACAAGTCTTTGGTCCTTTTCAAGGGGCGTTTAGTTTTAAAGCAGTACATTCCTAGTAAGAGGGCACGGTATGGAATTAAATTGTATATGCTGACAGAAAGTAGGACAAGATACGTGTACAATTTCCGGGTATACACTGGTAGGGATTCCAGTATTGACCCTCCTGGTTGTCCGCCAACTTTTGGAGTTAGCGAAAAAATTGTGTGGGAACTTGGTAGACAACTGTTTAACAAAGGTCACCATTTGTATGTAGGTAATTTGTACACTGGAGTGCAGTTGTTCAAGGAGTTGTTTAGAGTGGACACTGTTGCTTGTGGCACAATCCATTCTAACTGGAAAGGCTATTCAAACGAGCTTGTCTGTAAAAAACTTGAGAGGGAACAGTGCAGTGCCTTGCGGAATAATGAGCTGCTAGCGCTGAAATTTTCAGACAGGAGGGATGTGTACATGCTATCTACCATCCATGATGGGAGTACTTCCCCTGTGACTGTTGGGGTCAGGTTGCCGAAGTGAGCAAACCTGCATGCATTTTGGACTACATTAGGCACATGGGTGGTGTTGATAGAGTAGATCAGAGGTTAGTCTTATGTGTGGTATAAAAAGTTGTCCCTACATTTATTTAATTTGGTAACTTTTAATGCTTTTAGTGTGTTCGAGGATTGCTCACCTGAGTCAAGGATGAAATTTGTTAAATTTCGGGAGTCAGTGATAGAGAGCCTCATTATGGTGGAACAGGTAAGAGTTCCTAGAGTATCAGTGTTGGAGGATGTGGCTACATTGAAAGACCGCCACTTTCCGGATCACATTCCTTCCACTCCCAAAAAAGACTTGTCCACTAACACATGTAGAGTATGTGCCCGAAGAGGTATCCGAAGGGAGAGCCGGATGAACTTCCCCGATTGCCCTTCAAAGCCTGGGCTGGGTGTGGCCGGCTGTTTTAGAAGTTACCACATGAAAAAAAATTATTGGGAAACACCGTGAGTGTAAACTGCCTTTTTTATATTTTCATATGTTCAGTTTCACGGTTGGCATTACTGTCATGTATTTAGTTAGAGCTTTTGTGTTTGTAGTTTTGCACTTATTTTATAATTAGTTAGTGGTTTCTTTGTTGTTTATAAACAAAAAAGTGATAGCAGTGTGCGTGGGGTGGTGCTTGGCTGGTGGTGTGTGTGGGGTGGTGCTTGGCTGGTGACGTGCGTAGGTGGCACTTGGCTGGCGGTGTTGTTGGTGGTGTGCATGGGGTGGCGCGTGCCTGGCAGTGTGCGTGGGGTGGTGCTTGGCTGCCAGTGTGCGTGGAGTGGCGCTTGGCTGGCGGTGTGCTTGGGGTGGTGCTTGGCTGGCGGTGTGTGGGGGGTGGCGCTTGGCAGGCAGTGTGCGTGAGGTGGCGCTTGGCTGGCTGTGCCAGCCAAACGTCAGTCCACACACTCCCAGCAGCTAGTATGACTGCTGTATTAGGCATGTGGGTGTATGTAAGTGATGGGCCCTTGAGTGGCACTGTCTGTCGATGCGAGTGTTGCAATGTGCTGGGCCCGTGGCTGGCGGCGTGAACGGTCTTGTGCATGTCATGTATGAAAGGAGTGTGAATGGACTGTAAAACGGTTGGTGCCTTGACGCAGCTTTACAGCTCACGAGCTGTGAGTCATTGGTTCAGTTTTGTGGCCTTTCAGTTATTAACATTGCATTTCACTTTTGTGAAATCTCTTGTTAATAAAATTTGATCTACTGAACCATCACTCACCCTTGTGCCAAATCCAACCAGTATGTGTGGTAAAAATGACAAAACCTGCTCCGCTACAATCAGGCGTCGCAGCACACTTGTGACATGCTAGGTGTCTCCGGTGGGACACCGATGATGAAGCATGCCACCAACTTGGTTGGTGGGTGAGGGAATTTTTCACATAACCTAAGTGCGTTTCTTTTCACAATTTTAGTGTTTGGCACATCACAGACGTACGTGGACACATCAAAATGATATATTATGTGCTTATCAACTCGCTGTGCTATCTCCTCAGTCTCTACAAGTATTTGGTCTTTTTCTGTTGCAGGCACCTGGCCCACCCACACAAGTGAGGTATCATTTTTATCAGCAGACTTGGGGAAACGCTGGGTGGAAGGAAAATTGTGGCTCCTCTCAGATTCCAAAACTTTCTGTCACCGAAATGTGAGGAAAAGTGTTTTTTTAGCCAAATTTAGAGGTTTGCAAAGGATTCTGGGTAACAGAACCTGGTGAGAGCCCCACAAGTCACCCCATCTTGGATTCCCCTAGGTCTCTAGTTTTCAAAAATGCACAAGTTTGGTAGGTTTCCCTAGGTGCCGGCTGAGCTACAGGCCAAAATCCACAGGTAGGCACTTTGCAAAAAACACCTCTGTTTTCTTTGGGAAAATGTGATGTGTCCACGTTGTGTTTTGGGGCATTTCCTGTTGCGGGCACCAGGCCTACCCACACAAGTTAGGTACAATTTTTATCGGAGACTTGGGGGAACACTGGGTGGAAGGAAATTTGTAACTCCTCTCAGATTCCAGAACTTTCTGTCACCGAAATGTGAGGAAAAAGTGTTTTATTTGCCAAATTTTGAGGTTTGCAAAGGATTCTGGGTAACAGAACCTGATAAGAGCCCCACAAGTCACCCCATGTTGGATTCCCCTAGGTCTCTAGTTTAAAAAAATGCACAGGTTTGGTAGGTTTCCCTAGGTGCCGGCTGAGCTAGAGACCAAAATTCACAGGTAGGCACTTTGCAAAAAACGCCTCTGTTTTGTTTGGGAAAATGTGATGTGACCTCATTGTGTTTTGGGGCATTTCCTGTCGCAGGCGCTAGGCCTACCCACACAAGTGAGGTACTATTTTTATCGGGAGACTTGGGGAACATAGAATAGAAAAACAAGTGTTATTGCCCCTTGTCTTTCTCTACATTTTTCCATTCCAAATATAAGAGAGTGTGTAAAAAGGACGTCTATTTGAAAATTGCCCTGTAATTCACATGCTAGTATGGGCACCCCGAAATTCAGAGATGTGCAAATAACCACTGCTCCTCAATACCCTATGTTTTGCCCATTTTGGAAATACAAAGGTTTTCTTGATACCTATATTTCACTCTTTATATTTCAACAAATGAATTGCTGTATACCCGGTATAGAATGAAAGGCCACTGCAAGGTGCAGCTCATTTATTGGCTCTGGGTACCTAGGATTCTTGATGGACCTACAAACCCTATAAATCCCCACAACCAGAAGAGTCCAGCAGAGGTAACGGTATATTGCTTTCAAAAATCTGACATCGCAGGAAAAAGTTACAGAGTAAAACGTAGAGAAAAATTGCAGTTTTCTTCACCTCAATTTCAATATTTTTTTATTTCAGTTGTTATTTTCTGTAGGAAACCCTTGTAGGATCTACACAAATTACCCATTTCTGGATTTAGAATTTTGTCTGCTTTTCAGAAATGTTTAGGTTTCTGGGATCCAGCATTGGTTTCACACCCATTTCTGTCACTGGCTGGAAGGAGGCTGAAAGCACAAAAAAATCGTAAAAATGCGGTATGTCCCAGTAAAATGCCAAAATTGTGTTAAAAAAATTGGGTTTTCTGATTCAAGTCTGCCTATTCCCGAATGCTGGGAAGCTGGTGATTTTAGCACTGCAAACCCTTTGTTGATGACATTTTCGGGGAAAAAAAACATAAGCCTTCTTCTGCAGCCCTTTTTTCCCATTTAAAAAAAAAAAAAACATTTTCACTATTTTGGATAATTTCTTGGCCTCCTTCAGGGGAACCCACAAAGTTTGGGTGCCTCTAGAATCTGTACGATGTTGGGAAAAAAAGGATGCAAATTTGGCGTGGGTAGCTTATGTGGACAAAAAGTTATGA
Organism: Pleurodeles waltl; assembly: GCF_031143425.1. Taxonomy (NCBI): domain Eukaryota; kingdom Metazoa; phylum Chordata; class Amphibia; order Caudata; family Salamandridae; genus Pleurodeles; species Pleurodeles waltl. The sequence goes on along the minus strand of NC_090445.1, from coordinate 534,895,360 downwards.
GGGCCTAAGCGCGACCCTGCCCCAAATAGCCAAAAAAAGGCCTGCCACCTCAGGGGGAAAAGGCCTGGCAGTGAAGGGGTTAAGAGACAACATGGGATACTCAGAGCAGGATATGCTGTGTTCACAATTTCTGGTATACTTAAATTATCTTGGCTTCAAGGAATATGTTCTCCACAAGTGGCAGAACAGGTAGCCCTTACTAGAGCTTGCCATGTTTCTGCACAGCTTAAAGTTACTATCTATACGGACAGCCAGTATGGATTTGGAATAGTACATGATTTTGGCCAGCTGTGGTCACAAAGAGGTTTCTTGACCAATTCATGCATTGTTACAAGCTATTCAAATGCCTGAAAAGATTGCCATTGTTAAATGCAGTGCACACCTGTAATCACATGGTTTTGTGTCAATGGCGAATGGATATGCTGATCAAGTCGTAAGATTTTGCGCATTGAACTGTATATCGTTCAAAGATAAATGGGAATTTTTACCGGAGGACGAAGAAAATTGTACTAGTTATGCCTTACATGTAGTTGACACTTTGGAAGAATTGAGAGCGTTACAGGACAATGCCGAAAGGGAAGAGAAACGAAATTGGGGAAAATTGAAATGTGTTCAACGTGAGGATGAACTGAGGGTTTCAGAAGAGGGACAGTTGGTTTTGCCAAACAGTTTGTTGACTCAAATGGCGAGGTTTTGATATGGTCAAGCTCATGTTGGGAGGGATGATATGATCCATACTTTTTAGCAGGTGTGGTTCAATCCAAAATTTAGACAGATTGCTGAAGCAATTTGCCACCGCTGTGTCATCTGTCAGCAGATGAACGTGGGTAAGAAGACTGTGGTCAATTTGAGGCACATTGGAAGAGCAGGAGGTCCATTCAGCAGAATGAAGATGGAGTTCATTGAGATACCTGTATGTGGAGGATCGAGATATGTGTTGGTGATTGCATCTTTAGTCATTGGATTGAAGCTTACCCTACACGAATAAATGACAGCCTTACAGTAGCGAACTTACTGCTTAGGGAACTGATACCACGTTTTGGGTTTCTGATCTCTTTAGAATCAGAAAGAGGAATTCACTTCAACAACGAAGTAATTAAACTACTGTGTTCAGATTTAAAAATAGAGCAGAATTTGCTTTGTAGTTATGCCCCTGAAGCCTCAGGACTTGTGGAGTAGATGAATCGTACCTTGAAATCAAGAATGACGAAAATGTGTGCGTCCACGAATTTGAAATGGCCCGACGTACTGTTGTTAGTTCTGACGACAATGAGAAACACACCCAACAGGAAAACAGGACTGTCACTGCATGAGATTCTCATGGGCAGAGCAATGAGGTTGCCAGCGGTTCCTGCCAATGCTCTTGTGAACATGACAAATTATCTGGTGTTGGACTACTGCAAAGGACTGGCTGATGTGTTTCACTCTTTCTCTTATCAGGTAGAAGCCACCACACTGCAACCGTCTCAAGACCAAGGACACAACCTGAGAGCAGGTGATTGGGTTGTGATCAGAAAGCACGTGTGGAAGACCTGTTTGGAGCCTCGGTGGAAAGGTCCTTACCAAATAGTGCTGATCACTACTACAGCTCTGAAGGGTGCTGGAGTTCCAAACTGGATCCATGCAAGCCATATGAGGAGAGTACCCTGTACATTGGACAATGAAGAGGAGTTGTTGAGGGTACCAACAACCTCCAGACCAACTCCAGAACTGGAGAGGGGAGGAGGCGAATCAGAGACTGAATCAGAGCAAACTGAAAGCGGTACAGCCACTCCTGTGAGAGACAAAGCGGAAGAAATACAGGAGGGGGAAGAGAACCAACCTCAACTGAGGTAACAGGAGAGTCTAGTCAGAGGAGGGCTCTCCCAGGAGCAGATGGTCTTGAAAAACAAACACAGGAAACAACAGATCCCGAGGGGAAAGGAGTTGAGGCAGATCAAAGCCAATGTGGTCTGACTCCTCCTAAACCAATCGCAGGAACGTCAAGAGAAAATCCTGCTGAACAAAGAGAAATTATAAGTCTCACACTGAAAAGAGCATTAACGAAAGGTCCACTCAAAAGAGATAAGTGGCTGAAGTCACAAGCAAAGAGAAAAGAAACAATCACAGTGACGACAACTGAGGAAGAAGTAGAAAATACAGCAAGAGAAGATTTGAGCAATGGAGAATTAAATGGAGATCGCAATTCGAAAAGGAAGAGAATTGCAAGTCAAAGGTATGCTGGTCCTGAACGAGCCTATGCAACAATGAGCGAATGGCAGAGTGAATGTTTGTCTTTTTATTTTGATCATGACATTCCAGGTCAATATTTTGGCATTTGAAGGAAATCAATGACCTGAAATGTTGAAAAACTGTAAACTGAGAAAGTTCCAGCGAAAGAAACTATATAAAGTAACCGGAAAATACTTTTGATAATCCAATTTGACAAGTTGCTAAACTGATTTTGACAAGTTACCTATTTTTGACAAAAGACCCTGGAAGAAAGACTGAAAGCTGTAAATAACTGCTAAAGAAAGATTGAGCATTTTGTTTTGATTTTGCTGCATAGTTATATTTTTTCCCCTTCTACTTTCTGATTCTTTACAGATCATGAGTAACCTTAGCCAGCAGGGTAGGAAGAATAAGTGTGATAAATTCATAGGTATTGGTTTGGCGATTGTATGCATGATATTGTGTTTGGTGTTGACTGTGAGTATGACTCTTCTTGATAAGAGTGTGGCCAACCATACCTCAGCTTTAGAGAGAACTACTGCACTCACAGAAGTAGAGAGGTTTAGGTTAGATGAGAAATTTTGCACGTAGATAGCACCTAGGGAGATCTTTCTTCTAATGTTTTCTATTGTTTAATGAGTGAGCATGTTGAGATGATGGATGCAAGAGATTGTTATGTCTGCACGCAGGTTCCTTCATCACTCGAGGAAGGATTTACTTATCATAGTTTGCCACTTACTTATGGGATAAGTTGTAGTCTGATACTAACACGATTCTATAACAAAGAGTACATTCAGTATTTCTATTCCAATTATGATGTTGTATATTCGTTTGTCCCGATAATTAAATATTTGAGTAGAGTAGCCAAGGAAAATGCCATAGAATTAGTGAGAGGATTCTTTGAGCCTACATTGACCTTTGGTACAGCTTACACACACCGCAACAATTTGATACGCTTGCTTACACCCATAGAAAAGAGCTTCTTAGATCAGACAGATGATAGAAGAAAGACATTAAAAGAGAAATTAGAAAAGGGCTTAAAGAAAAGGACATTTAAAAATGATTATGCATTTAGTGAAATAAAGACACAAGGAAGGTTAACTTTAAATGCACAACACATAGGAAAGCTTTGTGTATATAGGCCTAAATCTAGGACTGATACGTTGTTTGTGGGAACGAGTGACTGTAAGCATGTGTTTTTGTTTCAGAGTAAATGGACGTTCATGTTGAATGGACAGGATCCGGCAACTCCAGGAGCTTATTACATCTGTGGACCAAATGCATATTACTGTCTTCCAAGAGGATGGTATGGCACATGTTACTTGGGGATAGTTTTTCCAAAGATATTTCAACTGAGAACTGGAATAAGTTAGAAAAAATGAATGAATTATATTACGTTGGACAAAAGAGAGAGTCTCCTTCTAGTATAGTTGGAGATATATTTGGAGCAATAATTCCTTCAGTAGGAGTTTTCCTAATGTCCATAAAGATTCAAAAGTTGTCTACTATTGTGAATAACATGCTGGCAACTTTTTCAGGAGCCATGATCCTGATGGATACAGAAATGGCTGCGGTAAGATCTATGACTCTTCAGAATCGCCATGCGTGAGACATTCTTTTAGCAAAGGATGGCAGAGTTTGCAAAATGCTGAACTCGAAAGATTGTTGTCCATATATTCCTGATACTAGTAAAGAAATTAGAAGCCTTATTAACAATCTGACTAATGCTGGAGCTAATTTGAAAGAACGGAAAGAACCAGGAGTTTGGGAAAATGTTGGCAAGGGATTTGCTTCCAAGGGAAATTGGCTTGACAATCTAGGAAAAGGGATAATATTGAAAATAATACAAGGTTATATTAATTATTGTAGTTTGCATAATTCGAGCATGGGGAGTATGTAAATTGTATCATGTGATTAAATTACAGAGATTGAAAAATGATCAGAGGAAGGAAGAAATTAAAATGGAGAAATTGTTCACAGAAAATTCGAAAAGGGAACAAAGGTTTAAAAGAGATAGGGAGGACAAATTTTAGGGGAGGAGACAATTTGTGTGGGAAGATATAAGTGTGATGACATATTTAGTCATCAGAGTAGGGATTGCGAAAGCTGAATTCTTACTAATAAATATTCACGTATTTGAATTATGAATCTGCATTGCATTTGACTTAATATAGAAAAATAATACACAACTTGTAAAATGTGCCTACTTGAGTGACCGTCAGTAATCACCAAGTGTCCTTATTAATTGCTTATTAAAATAAATTGATGTGCTCAGGTTAAAATTAATGTAGTGGTATGTTATATTAATGATTAAGTATTATGTATTTGCTTTATTATTGTAGGCCTTAAAGTTAGCGAGGTCTTGGGCTTAGTTTGCACAGCCTCATGTTAAACTGCATTGTTAAGATGATGCTGTGAGAACATTTTCGCTTGAAGAAATTAATACGCAAAATGTTCTTTTCTACTGACTTGACCAAATGCTAGTAGGTGGTTTCTTTTCTCAGGAGAACTGCTTGCTAGAATATGCTGTATTAGTTATTGTTACAATGTAAAGTTCTGTGTGTGAGAAAGCGATTTTCCCAGGAGCTAACAATGGATACACTGACTGGAGAACGGAGAGATACAACATTGCTACCTGAAAAAAGCTGACGACGGGAACAGAGAAGAAGACCCAATCATCGACAGGTGAATGACAGTTATATCTTAGATTTTATGTTCTGTCTTCACTGGACTTAAAAGTAAACGTACGGTTCTTTGACCAATGGCGACGTGGGAAGAGTTTTAGACGATTTTAACTTGGCCCGACTGCACCAAGGAGAGACAGGCTTTTTCCCACTTTGATATCCTTCTAAGAGGAACTTGTCTATTCTGTCTGAGGAGCTGAACAGTTCCTCAGGACTTTATTTTTATCTTTGACTTTATTGCTTAAACGTCTGATGCTGAATGCTGATCCCTTAGACATTGCTTTACAAATGGTTCGGATAGCTTAGAGTGCCTGGTTCTGAACCATTCTCTTTCATGGCTTATTGCTGATACTGACCGAACAGATGTCCAATTGACGAAGATAATCGCAGCTTGCAGATCCATACTGGGAAAGGTATAACAAAGTGTCATTGTGTTGACGTAATTTGTCTTTTGTTTCTAGGTACCAACTGAAATTTTGATAAAGCCATAGCTAGGTGCTTTTCCAAATTTATGTTGACAAAATTGTTTTTCATGAAGCCCCAACATGCTATTCTAATCAGAATGTTAGTAGAGGAAATCCCAAAATTCTATTAAGTTTCTATTATTAAATAATTGCTGCATCTAGATGTATGTGATTTCTATTGCGCAATTGTTCTTGCTATTAATTTTTACTGTACTTCTAGAGTGCCTAACCATTCGTGCTTTGGTTAGATTGAGATTCTTTAGAAGGTTTGGTCAACCAGTGTTGTTCATGTATGTACATCATTTGATTTTGAGACTAAGTTACGTGATATTAGCATTGTTAATATAGGGAAATAATCATTCTGACTTTTACAAGAAAGGTTTGGTTATTCATGGGCAAAGGGGTCATGGTGCATGAGATTACTGACTCCAAAGATTATTGATACTGTTGATTGATATTGTTAATGATATGTATTGAAATTGAGTCCTAGGTGGGATTTACTCTAAGCGAAGTCAAACGGTCTGTCAAACCTCTTATGCGAACCCTTATGACTTAAAGATAGAAAACCCGAATAAGGCCAGACATGCTCACAGGAGCAATAGGAAGTGTGAGTGGGATGGAGGAAAACAGCACAAGAGGGCAAGAGAAAGGGGGAAAACTATGGACGAGCATGGATGGATTAAGAAGGGAATTACACAGAGCATGGAGGTATGTGTATTTCATCAGGGGAGTTGCAATAAATGGTAGACACTCAAAACACTCAAACAATAGTTACGTTACATGAGGCAGTGGTGGCTGTTGTGCATGTATCAAAAGTAAACAAGATATAAGAGGTAGCAAATGATACGTAGTAAAAGGAAAGGTGCCGTGTGCATGTTACAGAGGAGTACAAAATACAGGTAGAGGTATAATACTGCACTAAATGGCAGACACTCAAAACACAAAAACACCCTGAGAAGGCACTTCTATAGGCATGGAGAACAGAATTTCCTATAATGGAAGGACTTCCTTCAGAAAACAGAGGGCTAGAATTAAAGTTGGAAGTGTCTTTGAAGGAGGAGAGCTTTGAGGTCAGTTTTGAAGGCCTGAGAAGAGGTGGTGGTCCGAAGCTGAGGCGGAAGTGAGTTCCAGATTCTCACCGCGTTGCCTGAAAAGGATTGGGCCATCGATCTTTCCTTCTTGAAAATGGGAGGTTCAAGCAATAGCTTTTCTGCATTACGTGATGGTCTGGAGCCCCCAGAGAGTTTCAGTTTATTCACCAGGTAGCGAGGGGAGGAGGAGTGCAAGGCTTTGTGGGTGATACATGCAGTTTTGAAGATAGATCTTGCCTCTATGGGAAGCCAACGGAGGGTGGATAAAATGGGTGTGATGTGGTCGCTTCTTTTGGCCCCATATATGAAACGAGCAGCTGAATGGAGAATAGACTTCAGGGGGGAAAGGTGGGATTTGGGAAGGCCAGTAAGAAGAGAGTTGCAGTAGTCCAATCTGGAGAGAACCAGCGATTGGACCAGGGTTTTAAGGTGGTGCTCCGGGAAGAAGCGACGAATCCCCCAAAGAAGGCGCAGTTGGTGTCGAGCAGACTTTGCAATGGAGTCGATGTGGGAGAGTAGATTGAGTTTTTTGTCAAGAATGACACCAAGGGATTTTGCGCTCTCGACAATGATGGGCTTATTGTTCATTAGATTGATCTGATCCATCCATGATTGCACTGGGGGATGAGAAAGTGAGGAGGAGAGGAGGAGGAATTCTGTTTTGGAGGGATTCAGGATCAGTTGATGAGTTAACATCCAGTTTTGAATGGAGTCGAGAGTAGAGCTAAGGAAGGAGAGATCGTGAGTGGAGGCCACCTTAAGGTAGATCTGAGTGTCATCCGCATATAGATGATAAAGCCATGATAAAACTACTAAGAGTAAAACAGACCGAACTGAGACTATCATTTCAACAAGGTAGGAGACTAAAAGAAAAACAGACCGAACTGAGACTATCATTTCAACAAGGTAGGAGACTATCATTTCAACAAGGTAGGAGACTTTGACAACCAGTGTTTCCCTTAAGATGCGCCCCCATGTGCCCACCCAACCTCCCGCTACATGCCGCGCAGTATGAGGCTCTGAGCCGGCATAAATATAAATCAGAAGGTGCCGTTTTTTTCCCCGCATTAACAAAGCAGATTTCGTTTTCATATTTTATTAGCATTGGGTGGGACCGCACTTTGAGTAAGGCTCTCACTTTAAGTGTAGTATATAAATTATAACATGCTACAGCACGTTTTGACCCTGTGATTGCCACGCTGTCTGATGACAAGTTCTACTGGCAAGAGTCTGCCGGTGCAGCACATGGTAGCACAAAACAGCTCATATGGGATACATTGTGTCGAGACACTTTGCCTCAAAAGAACGTCAGAAACGGAACTGACATTTTGCTGCAAAAGAACGTCAGACACATAACTAGTTTTGCTTATTATTGATGCAAAGCTCTTTCTCAAACCCCTTTGTAGAAAGCGGGCCGACAGTGTATACAAAGTCCATTTGTGTGAGAAATACGGGCTGTTTAAAAAAAATTACTTTTATTTGTTCTTCTGTTAAAATGGCTTGTGTAGAAATAAAAGCCCAACTTGCATAATTCAATATAAATTACTCGCGCAGAGACAAATAGCATTGTTTGTGATTTCACCCCAAAAAAACCTTATAAATTAGTGGTTAGAGAAATGGTGATTCCAATGGTGTCAAAGAATCTGCTTCTCCTGTGTTTTTATTTTCACGTTTTACTTCATCTTGCATTTCTCAAGAGTACTTTCTTCCCCAGATGTGTTTCCGTACCTTTTTGATGCAGCATATAGCTCTTGTATAGTGCATACTGCGCACTGAGATCCTTTTATGTGTCTAGGTGTGTTCAGCTTGTAGACAGGCGTTCACGTCTGGGCACGATTGAGAGACCTGTAGTTGAGGCTTAATGCTGTGCAAGTTTCTCACAGTGCCTGTCAGTGGGTTGTGTGCTCACACTACATGATCATCCGATCCTTGGCCTCTTTGTAGAGAACACTGTGCAATGGTCACATAATTGGTAATTTCCATTTTATGTGCAAGTACAACATACTGGGAAACTGAAGAGGAAAGTGGTGTAAAGAGAACATAAATGAACGAAACACTTTGAAAACCATTACCCCTTTCACAAATATGAACAAGTATTAATTAAACCTAATATTTTTAGAATTGAAATGTTCTCATTTTAATTGTTTACATAAATCATCGTTTTTATTTCTTTATCAGATGTTGCTAACAAGCATTGGCAATAGTTCTGGCTTGCGCTAGGTTTATGTTGTTGTGTGGTAAATCAGCACTCATAATGCCATTGTCCTTGACCTCAGGATTCTAGCCCGCACTGACCCTACTAATTGTGCTGAGCCATTCATTAGAAGGCTGAGAATGACTAACAATAGGCGTAGAGTCAAATGGAGTGCAATGATCCAGTCTAAGAAGTCAGCTGAGGAGAGTTCTAAATTACTAGCTGATGGGATGGGGGTTGTTAATGCTGAACTTCTTGTTGCTATAAAGCAACAAAATCGATCGATGATCTAAACGACCAGGGGGTGTACAAAACACCATTACAGAAGCTAAAAGAGATTGGGAGCACAGGGGATGGGAAAGTTTGCCGGTTGCATCCACAGGAAGCCAATAGGGCTTTTGCCCAACTGAAAATTATATTGCAGCATCAGATTGGGTTGCCCACTTGCCTAGCTTGTAATCTATTCTGGGTGAATCTAAAGATCTCCAAATAGGCCTAGAAGCATCTAGCCAGCCCTGTAGAGGTAGACTTGCAGGAACGCTTATCCGTGTGACCAGATCCACAGAGCTGAGTGAATGTCCATAGACTACCTATATTACACCTATGAAGATAAGTAAGGACATTAAAACAATTGTCTCTTTTAGAGCACCGGGGTTAGATAAGATCTCAAGGAATTTATTTTTAGATGAGATAGACATCTGGAGTTCATACTTCGCCTTGATTTACAATGCCATTTTGAAAGGGGCTCTCATTTCCCCGACCTGGGCCGGAGCTGAAATAATACCAATTCTTAAAAAGGGTTCTCGAGCTCTCCAGACTAATTATAGAGCTATACGCATCATAGATAGCTCCCAAAAGCTGTTCTGCTGGATATTATTGGATAGATTAAAATAATGGTTAACCTCGAAATAGATTCTGGTTCCTTTGCGAGCTGAATTCTGAAAATGCACTAGTACAATTGATAAGGTGATTCGTCTCCAGCTTTTATTCTCTAGGGGCAGACGTCTCTCTGTGATATTCATAGATTTACAGTCTGTGTTTGATCTTGTTCCTAAATCCACTTTCTGGCAGGTACTTGACAAATCAGGGTTCCCCCAGTATTTCCTGGATATCATCAACAGGCTGCATGAAAATAATTACACACAAGTAAGATGCGGTGAACTGGGTGAATTGACCGATAAGTGCCCAGTCAATAGAGGGGTAAGACAGGGCTGGGCCTTCACCCCTACCCTATTCACAATGTTTATCAATGACCGAGGCGCTTATCTGGAACAATGTGAGAATGATGTACCAAGTTTAGCCAAAAATCAGGGACCCTCTTTTAAGGTTTGCAGATGACACGCTACTGGTTTCAAAAACACCAATGGGGAGTAAAAGTTAGTAGATCAATTTGAATGTTGTTGCAGGCAAAGGGGCCTGGACAACAACATAGGAAAAACTGAATATATGGTTCTTAATCCATGTCATTCTACCAGATGTAATCCTATGTTACTGGTGACCCAATGGAGCGTGTGCATACTTTTGATTAGTTAGGGATTACTTTAACAAAGCAGCTTCGATGGCACATCCACTTAGCACAGCAGAGGCTCAAACTAGAACAATTACAGGGGGTACAGTAAAAATGCACTGAGGCACCCAATTCTGCCCTATCTCCCCGGCACTTCAAATTTATAATCACCAGGCCCTAGGAGCAGCCCTCTGTGGTGCAGAGTTGAGGGTCCATAGGTGTTGAAAACCATTATATGCGACAACTGACGGGCCTCCTTACTAGCACCCCACTACCTCCCCTAAGGTTAGATCTGGGGCTAAGATTTTGAAAACAGACACAAGTCATTACATAGGTTTTGCAGTCTCCCTTTTTCTGATGCTGATGTGGAGGATCGGAAAGTAGCTGCGTACCCAGTAATAAAATAATGTACTGATGCCCATTTAGTATTTTACTTTATGCCTTATTATCTGATCACAGCACTTTACTGAGGTGGACACACCTAAGACCTCCATAAGCTAATTATGAATTTTGCACATTGTTGTAGCTGTTGTAATGAAATGGAATTGCTTAAGGCTGTATTTTATAGGTCTTTATATAATAACTGTATTTACTTGTATTTAAACTCTAACTTTAATTTACCTGTGACATTTTGTACATACCTTAATGGAAGGTGCCGAATAAAGATTCTAAATACTTCCAAACCTGCTGACCTAGCACAGAGAATCAAAGTGCTGGTGGACCTCGCAAAGATTTCACATCTAAAAGTTAAAGAAAGCAATTAAACATCTTCAGATTAAGGATACGAGCATGTTTGATCAACTGAAATCTTTTAAAAATCAGTTAAGGAGGTTCATCACAGCCCTGTACACCATGGACGTCTGTACGACCTACTTCCTTCATTTACCTTTATTATTTCTGTAAAAGACTGGGCAATTAGTTAAGGGGTGTGAGAACCCACCTCAAATAATAATCACAATCCTTGTCCGGTTGAACCACAAAGTCACTAAACCTGTGCTTCACCCTCTGGTAGTTTGACACAAAAGCATTCAGGCTTAAATTAAAGGCACTATGTAAAGTATTCATGCAGCACTCAGGCAGAAATAAAGTGAAAGAATAACAAAAGACGAATTCTAGAGCAATATAGAAAAAATAGAGGATATATAAATAAATAAAACAACACAAAAATAACAAAAATCCAATCAGTAGAACTAGAGTTATGGATCCAGGACCTTAAGGACAGCTCTTAGGGGTCTGAACTCACTTCCGCAGAGGCCAGCAGAGTCGACTAGGCCAGGTTAAGTTGAGTGAGGTTAGCTGGAAAGCAGGGAAGACCTTTATAATCATGCTGAAATCCTGTAGCTCAAGCGCAAGGCCAGCCAACTGACCCTTGGAGTCCCTTCCGAGGTCCTGGGTAAAGGCAAACAGGTCCAGCCTTCCTTCTTCACACAGCAGCACAGTCCTTTTTCTGAAAATTCCAAGGTCCAGGAGTGTTCCTATTTTAGGTTCTGGGGATGCTATTTTTATACCCAGTGCCAGCCTGTGGGAGGGCAACAGCTCTTGATTTACTCTAAAACTAGTTCTGGTCAGTTCTTCCCCTTCTCTTGAGTTTGGCCTTTGTGTCTAGTGAAAAGGGCAGTCAGAGCCAGTTGTGAGCTGCATTTGCATCAACTGAAGTCAGGAAGTAGGTGGGTACAGCCCTCAGGCTACCCTTTGAAGCTCGGGAAGTGCTGGGCACAACCCCCGGGCCTTCCTCTTCAGGAGAGGCACACCCTTCCCCACACCCAAGTCAGGGCACTTTGCCCACTGTCTGGGAAAGAACACATCTCACACCAGAGGAGAACCATTACAGTCAGGTGGGTTGGACACTGGCAGAAAGGGCAGAAAGGCACACCTGGCTTAGGCAGGAAAATATCAACTTTCGAACAGTGGCATTTTCAAAATAGTAATTTAAAATCCAACTTCAGCATGGAAGAGGAGTTTACATTACAATTAAAATGAGTGGAAGAAGTATTTCTACAGCTGCCTCCAAACAAAATTTTAGCACTTATTAAATGTAATAAGGTAAACCAGTGCTAGACTACGGAAGGCCAGCCTTGCCACAGTGAAAAAAGACTTAGGATATTTTTCACTACCAGGACTTGCAAAACTTTAAATATACATGTCCTAATTTTTAAATACCATGCATCCTGGCCTATGAGTATTTAGGGACTGCCTCAGGGGTGATTTAGGGTATTACAAAGAAAAGGAAGTTGTAAGCCTGCAAAAGATTTATTTTGCCGGTTTGAAATGCAAGTTTTAAAACTGCACTCTCTGGCTGCATGGGCAGGCCTAACATGTTTTAAAGAGCTACTTTTTTCGGTGGCAAAATGAGCGGTGCAGCTCCATTGTAGTATTTAATATACAGGCCCGCCCTAGGTACAAATGGTACCATATACTAGGACTTATTAGTAAATTAAATGTGCCAGTTGTGCGTATTCCAATTTTGCCATGTTTGGAAGGGAGAGCATAAGCACTTTACCATTGGTTAGCAGAAATGCGCAAAGTCCTAAAGCCAACAAAACAGACTCAGTGAAAATAAGGTAGTGAAGGCCAAGATCCGAGGGAAGACCACACAGAAGATGGTCATGTCCAACAGTTTGCATTTCTGAGTCTTTATTGCTGTGATGTTTTCGCTTTTATTTGTGTGTCTGCATCAAGTCTACCTGTTCATATCGATTTTGCAGTTCCCTTCTTGAAGATCTGTAGCAGATGTTTGTCCAACTTTTGTCATCTTGGGTCATTGTTTGATCTACACAAGCTTGTTCTCGTTAACAGATAGGGAGGGAGAGGAGTGGTATTCTCAGTGAAGTACCAAGTCTTACTGCAAAATGTGACATAAATTAAGAGCCTGATTTAGAGTTTGATTGACAGGGTAGTCCATCACAAATGTGGCAGAGAACCTGTCCTCCCAATCCTGGGTCTGCCTGCTTTATTCTGAGGTGGGCACCATTATTTTGTTTCAGTGGCAGTGAACCACTGGCTATACCATTGAAAAACTCACTCTTGTTGAGTAAGGACATACAACCTTTGCCTCTATGTATTGCAGATGGTGTTCTATCCTTTCTTTATCATTCAGTGAAAATCTGTCAGTTATGAACAGGAAAAAATAATGATCCTCACATTCTTGGGGAAACCTTCCTAGGTGTCATGGTCATTGTTGGAATTGGCCTTCTTTGGAGGGTCATCCCTAAACTTTCTTTTTTCCTTAACTCTCCTGTTTTTGTAACCCACTTTTGTTGGCTTGCAGGACTATGGGCACTTTACCACTGCTAACTAGTGCAAAAGGGCTTGCACTCTCTCCCTTAAACATAGTAGAACTGGCTTACACAGAACAGGCACATTTAATTTACTTGTAAGTCCCTGGCAAAATGGTACCACATGTACCCAGAGCCTATAGGTAAAATGCTACTAGAATAGTGCCCTTGCAGTGGAGAAGTGTGGCACAATGGTTAGAGCGGCAGACCCTGATGCAGAGATCTGGCCAGGGACCAGGGTTCAATTCCCACCTCGGTGGGTCTTGGGCTCAATTCCCTTGGACCAGATAATTCTCGCCTCAGTGCCTAATCTAATTAATGGGTCCCACTCTGGGCAATAGCTTGCTTAATCTCCATAATGGCCCTCACAGTGCTTGGATGCCTGGGGCTGTCCAGGAGTGGGTGCCTCACAGGGAAAAGGCAGGAGGGGTTCCACAGTGGTATATGTACAGTGCCTTGAAACCTCACGGGTGAGTAGTGCGCTATACAAGTGCAAAGTTTAGAGTTTACCTTGCAGCACTTATTGTGCCACCTACTTAAGTAGCCTTTTGAAACATGTCTGTCATTGCACCCTGTGTGTGCGGTTTAAACTGACATTTTGACCTGAAAAGATAAACCTATTGCCATGCTAAGGTTAAAAAAATATATATCTATGTGAGCCCTAGGGTACGTCTCTAACAGCCCATAAGGCAGAGTGCAGTGTATTTAAAAAGTGGGACGTGCACTTTTACATTTTACATGTCTTAAATGTGTTTTTTACTACGGCAAGGGCAACATTGGGTTAACTTATTACTTTTAATGACTGAGAACTTTCAGCTGGGGGCAGGTAGGAAAAATGAGTTTGGTGTCTAATAAATTGCAATTTAAAACCCTCCTTCATAGTAAAGTCAGGTGTTAAGTCACAATTCCGAAAATTACACTTTTAGAATGATGGCATTTTCTTCCCCCAACCATTTGATGCCTATAGTCTGTATCCTGGGTCATATGATTAGTTGTAGCTAGCGGTTAGTCTTTGTGTATTGCTCCCAGACAGTGAGACAACAAGAGAATAGGTGTTGACAGGATGGGTCATCTCTGACTTCATGGAGGGGAGTGGAGGTGCCACTTACCGCACTTGCACATCACAAAGACTCAGCCTCAGCACACTCGCAAAGGTTTTCACACTAGTCTTTTGTGCCCCCAAACAAGGATGAGTTATTTTTAAAAAATGGGGCAACCCAGTACCCTGGGACCTGGATAAGTGAATAATGTACCATAAAGTACTGTCTGTACCAAAAGGTTTGTGAGTAATATATCACATTTATTAGAAACCTAAATTCAACAATTTAAAGTAAGTGATCGAGGTGCTCCTGTATAACGGCTCAGTGTGAGCGAATTATGTGTTAGTATAAGTGTTGCAGTGCTATTAAGAACACCTCAATTATTTTACTTTAAATTGTTGAAAGTTCTTTATGGTATAACCATTGTCATGGAGGTTAATTCATATCCTTCTCCCAAAGGGACCAAAACATTTTTCTGTTACATTATTCCCAAACAAGGTGGGGCCAGGGCAGGGAGGCATGAAAATCCACACACCTCTATGAGTCAGGACTTTAGAAGTTTCTCTCACTTCAATGTGGGCACCAAGTATAAATAAGACCCTCAGGCCCAACTCTTCAGTATGCAGCTGGACCTGTGGAAGACTAAGAACTGCTGTCTACACTGCTGCAAAAAGGACTGCTGCCCTGATGCTTGAATGAGATGGACTGGACCTGCATCTTAAACCCAGGACCACAAGAGTGACTCCAAGGGCTAGTTGGCTGAACTACTGATTAGAACTTCAGGGACAGAAAGGGCTCCAACCACTCTGAATCCTGCACCTGGATTCTGCCTGCTGTGAGTCCTAACTCCCCCAGGTGGTGCACTCCATGTTTTGGACTCTTGGAAGAGGACCTAAACATGCTTTGCCAGACCAACTGTGATGTCATCAGAACGCAGTGCTATGCAGTATCTCACATCAGATCTGCCGCTGCATGATGCATCCCCGACACAGGACCTCACAGCTCCTCAAAACTGCCGCTGCACAACGCATCGTTGATGCAGGAACACACACCGCTCTACAACCATGATTTAAAGTACTTTATTCAGCCGGCCTAACAGGGTGCCTCTATCAGGCCCACTCTCTATGCAATCATCCTGAACTTGTGACTTTTCTTGGTCCGGCATGACCAGATAACCACAATTTTTCTAAATTGGTATGGGACTTTTATTGTGTTGTTTTTTCACCCTGCTAATGTTTGAAGTTGTGCATAAATACTGTAAACTTTGCCACAAGTTAAGCCTGAGTGCTTTTGTGCCAAGCTACTAGAGGTTTGTGCACATGTAAATTTGTGGTTTGCTTATGTTTCACCATGACCAGAAATGTGGTTGCTGCTTGTGTAGGGTTTCAACCCCCTCAACCAGTCAATAACTTGATTTCCTACATAGGTGTTCAGTGGTGATATCTCGAACCTGTGTTTGTGCAGTGCAATACAGTGGCAACACTAAAATCTCAGAGAAATAATTTGATACCATTTCTCCGTGATTGGTTTTTCCTTTTTCCAAATTCACCCTCATTCTAATTGACTTTCTGTGCCTGTGGCTACACCTGCAAGGATGGAATATGAGCTGGCCAAACTGAAGGTTGTGGTCAGGGAGCTGTGTAAGGAGAAAGGACTTCATGCCAAAAGGCCAACCAGAAAGCTGGAGCTTCCATAGGCTCTGCGGGCCTTGGTGTAGGAAAGTACCATCTTGCCTGGCATGTTACTCCCATATTTCACTGTATATATGTTGTTTTACTCTATGTGTCACTGGGACCCTGCCAGGCAGCGCCCCAGTGCTCATAAGTATGTGCCCTGTATGTGTTCCCTGTGTGATGTCTAACTGTCTCACTGAGGCTCTGCTAAACAGAACCTCAGTGGTTATGCTCTCTCTGCTTTCCAAACTTGTCACTAACAGGCTAGTGACTAAATTTACCAATTCACATTGGCATACTGGTACACCCATACAATTCCCTAGTATATGGTACTGAGGTACCCAGGGTATTGGGGTTCCAGGAGATCCCTATGGGCTGCAGCATTTCTTTTGCCACCC
Source organism: Pleurodeles waltl (assembly GCF_031143425.1). Classification (NCBI taxonomy): domain Eukaryota; kingdom Metazoa; phylum Chordata; class Amphibia; order Caudata; family Salamandridae; genus Pleurodeles; species Pleurodeles waltl. The sequence continues at coordinate 534,878,823 of NC_090445.1, read as the reverse complement.
ATAGGGAGCTCTGACAATTCTTGCACAGGGCTGCCAGTGCAACCTGAGTGAAATAACGTCCACGTTATTTCACAGCCATTTACCACTGCACTTAAGTAAATTATACGTCACCTATATGTCTAACCTTCACCTAGTGAAGGTTGGGTGCAAAGTTACTTAGTGTGCAGGCACCCTGGCACTAGCCAAGGTGCCCCCACATTGTTCAGGGCAAATTCCTCGGACTTTGTGAGTGCGGGGACACCATTACGCACGTGCAGTGTACATAGGTCACTACCTATGTACAGCATCACAATGGTAACTCCGAACATGGCCATGTAACATGTCTAAGATCATGGAATTGTCACCCCAATGCCATTCTGGCATTGGGGTGACAATTCCATGATCCCCCGGGTGTCTAGCACAGAACCCGGGTACTGCCAAACTGCCTTTCCGGGGTCTCCACTGCAGCTGCTGCCAACCCCTCAGACAGGTTTCTGCCCTCCTGGGGTTCAGGCAGCCCTGGCCCAGGAAGGCAGAACAAAGGACTTCCTCTGAGAGAGGGTGTAACACCCTCTCCCTTTGGAAATAGGTGTGAGGGTTGGGGAGGAGTAGCCTCCCCCAGCCTCTGGAAATGCTTTGATGGGCACAGATGTGGCCCATCTCTGCATAAGCCAGTCTACACCGGTTGAGGGATCCCCCAGCCCTGCTCTGGTGTGAAACTGGACAAAGGAAAGGGGAGTGACCACTCCCCTGACCTGCACCTCCCAGGGGAGGTGCCCAGAGCTCCTTCAGTGTGTCCCAGACCTCTGCCATCTTGGAAACAGAGGTATCTGTGGCACACTGGACTGCTCTGAGTGGCCAGTGCCAGCAGGTGACGTCAGAGGCTCCTTCTTATAGGCTCTTACCTCTCTTGGTAGCCAATCCTCCTTCCTAGGTAGCCAAACCTCCTTTTCTGGCTATTTAGGATCTCTGCTTTGGGGATCTCACCAGATAACGAATGCAAGAGCACATCAGAGTTCCTCTGCATCTCCCTCTTCACCTTCTACCAAAGGATCGACCGCTGACTCCTCAGGACGCCTGCAAAACCGCAACAAAGTAGCAAGACGACTACTAGCAACCTTGTATCGCTTCATCCTGCTGGCTTTCTCGACTGTTTCCAGGTGGTGCATGCTCTGGGGGTAGCCTGCCTTGTCTCTACACCAGGAGCTCTGAAGAAATCTCCAGTGGGTCGACAGAATCTTCCCCCTGCAACCGCAGGCACCAAAAGACTGCATCACTGGTCCTCTGGGTCCCCTCTCAGCACGACGAGCTTGATCCCTGTAACTCAGCAACTTTGTCTAAGTGACTCCCTCAGTACAGTGACTCTTCAGTCCAAGTTTGGTGGAGGTAAGTCCTTGCCTCCCCACGCTAGACTGCATTGCTGGGTACCGTGTGATTTGCAGCTGCTCCGGCTCCTGTGCACTCTTCCAGAATGTCGTTCATGCACAGCCAAGCGTGGGTCCCTGACACTCTAACCTGCAGTGCACAACCTTCTGAGTTGTCCTCCGGCGTCGTGGGACTCCCTTTTGTGACTTCGCATGGACTCCAGTTCACTCTTCTTCCAAGTGCATGTTTAGGTACTCCTGTGGGTGCTGCCTGCTTCTGTGAGGGCTTCCTGACTTGCTGAGCACCCCCTCTGTCTCCTCCTCCAAGTGGCCACATCCTGGTCCCTCCTGGGCCACAGCAGCACTCAAAAACCTCTACCACGACCCTTGCAGCTAGCAAGGCTTGTTTGCGGTCTTTCTGCGTGGGATCACCTCTGCAAGCTTCATCGCGATGTGGGACACCCATCCTCCAAAGGAGAAGTTCCTAGCTCTCTTCTTTCTTGCAGAACTCCAAGCTTCTTCCAACAGGTGGCAGCTTCCTTGCACCCTCAGCTGGCATTTCCTGGGCTCCTGCCCACTCTCGACACTGTTGCGACTATTGGACTTGGTCCCCTTGTCTTACAGGTACTCAGGTCCGGAAATACACTGTTGTTGCATTGCTGGTGTTTGTTCTTCCTGCAGAATCCCCCTATCACGACTTCTGTGCTCTCTGGGGGTAGTAGGTGCACTTTACACCTATTTTTCAGGGTCTTGGGGTGGGCTATTTTTCTAACCCTCACTGTTTTCTTACAGTCCCAGTGACCCTCTACAAGCTCACATAGGTTTGGGGTCCATTCGTGGTTCGCATTCCACTTTTGAAGTATATGGTTTGTGTTGCCCCTATACCTATGAGCTCCTTTTGCAATCTACTGTAATTCTACACTGTTTGCATTACTTTTCTTGCTATTACTTACCTAATTTTGGTTTGTGTACATATATCTTGTGTATATATCTTATCCTCATCCTGAGGGTACTCACTGAGATACTTTTGGCATATTGTCATAAAAATAAAGTACCTTTATTTTTAGTACTTCTGTGTATTGTGTTTTCTTATGATATTGTGCATATGACACCAGTGGTATAGTAGGAGCTTTACATGTCTCCTAGTTCAGCCTAAGTTGCTTTGCCATAGCTACCTTCATTCAGCCTAAGCTGCTAGAAACACCTCTTCTACACTAATAAGGGATAACTGGACCTGGCACAAGGTGTAAGTACCTCTGGTACCCACTACAAGCCAGGCCAGCCTCCTACACTTGGCAGCAGTTAATTAATCACTGGCAGCAGCAGAGGATAACCAGGAGGCAGAGGATGATTTGGAGCAGGAGGTGGAGGACCTGGACACAGGCCTTGATGTGCGGCATGCAGGGGAGGGGGATAACATTTCTCCTGAGTTTGAAATCCCAACCAGAGCAGAAGGCAGTGTGTCCCCAGAGGATCTGGCAGACAGGAAAGCTGAAAGAGAGGTTAGGCAGTAGATGGTCAAACTCAAGATGGAGGAACAGAAAGATGAGGTGGAGTTAACCTTGGCTAAGAAGAAACTGGCAAAAGAGAATAAGAGAATGGCCCATGAGAGAAGTCTCAGAGAGCTGTACATCAGAGTCAGGCAGGTGAAGTCCAGTAACCATGGTGGCAGCATCCCTTCAGAGATAAGAGGGTGCATATTCCCAAAGATCTTTGTGCTTAACTTTGTTGTGGTGGATGGCGTTGATAAGTGGTTTGAAGCCTAGGGGGTTCATCTGGAGGTGCACATGGTTCCTCTGGATTGGGGGTGCAGTCTCTGGAGGTACATACTCAATGAGGGGATGCGTGCCCTGCTGACCTTCAAAAATGGGGACGGGATGAGGTAACCCCCCCAACAAGGCATACCTTTATCAGGAAGTATGGCCTTAGTCAAGGTACAGGCAGAAGTTCAGGGACAGCCAGAAGCTGCCCCATCTGTCCTGGTTGGATTGTATGGATTCCCTTCGCAAGGCACTGGGTGGTTGACAGTGAAGTGAAACATTACAGAGGGGTGTACAGTTTGATGACAACAGAGCACATGCTCGGCCTTTGTTTTACAGAGCTGTGCCAATACCTGATTGATAGTAAGCTCACTAACCCCAGGTGCTTGCTAAGGAGTCAAACTGCTGGCTCAGCACCAGTGACCCCAATAAGGTAACTGAGAGTGTCCTCAAGAAGGGAGGTTCAGGGCATGCAAGATGCCCGGTTGTCCCTGCTGGCTAGCAGCACCTGGGTCCTGCATCACCCCACACCAATGCCACTGCTGTGACCCCGACCCTGGGGGGACATATCATCCATGCGGACTGGAGCTGCAAGGGTGTGTGAAAAGTGGATGGTATGGCAGTAGCAAAGCTGCATTAAAACTGACAACAAACAGGCCAAACTTGGAGGAAGGCCTCTGAATGGTACCTGCCTGTCCTGACCCGCCAGATGAGCGGGAGCCCCTGTGGAGTGCGAGACTCTGTGGTGAGGTGATGCTGCTACCAGAAGGTGCATCAAAAAATACTGGGCACCACATCCTGTTAGATGAGGACACCTACGGGTCAAGAAGGGAGAGACCCCATTCGTAATGTGGCCATAAATGCAGTGTGGCCTTTTGGCAAACAATAGAGGCTCCCCGCCATTGCCTGAATAGCACTGGCAAAAATGATGGTCCTTTATTATTTTGTGAACCTCCCAATTTGGATACCTACAGCGTAGGTATCACTTTTTGGATGCCTTGACTTGGGAATTGATATGAGACAGACTGTGCACGAGGGTGGCACTACGTACACTCGACTAGAGGCAATTGGGAATCTCGCACTATGACTTATGCTCCCTGGTGACAGAGCTGTTGAGGATTACTCGCTGGTTGGTGGGATCAATGTGGTTTGAAATGGGCGACCTCGGAGATCCCTGCAGGGATGAAGGGCTGCTGGCTATGATATTGTGTGTCAGGCTCATGCTTCTGTGCAAACCGAGGCACCTTCCTGCTGCCCTTAGATGTTGGGAGAGGATGCACTGCCAACTGGGGACTACCACTATGTTTCCCCCTGAGATTCGATTGGTCAGTATACCGACCACTAGAGGAGGGTACTTCATGCACTCCGAATGAAGCCCTGGATTAAGGCAGGTATGGTGACATTGGGGATTGTTACTCAGAGGGCTTGTTCCTTACTTTGCAGTAACTAATAATAGAGGACAATTTGCCTGGTGCTCAATTCTTAACCTACAGGGCACTAACTAGAGTCATATAATGTCTCCTGGGTGCTCTAGAACCAGAGCCCCCAGTACACAACTTACTGCAGCTGTTGTTTACATATGTGGAGGGGAGATACCTGGTTTCCTGGGTATATCAAATGGCATTGGCCACGTGGGTGGACAACCTACTGACCTTGAAGACCACATGGGAGGAATATGTTGGTAGACTTAATTGGAAAGAAATGGAACCAGACTCTGGAGTGCACCTATACTCTCACATGCAACACTAGATATAAGTACATGCAATTTAACTACTTACATTGGACATCACTTACACACAGGAGGCTAAATGTAATGCTACACACCACAGACTTTAGATGCCCCAGATGAATGCTGACTGCTGCAGGCTTTCTCCACATGGCATGGAGCTGCTCTATTATAACCTGGTTTTGGTGCCAAGTCGCTTCAGACCTAGAATGCACATTGGGTAGACAGCAGTTTCATACAACAGAAATATGCCAACAGAAATATGACTATATGTCCAGAAGGCCGAAAAGAAAGTCGGCAATAGATTCCTAGACTTGGCACTGGGGTTAGCCCATAGAGATACCGCCTGTCACTTTGAAGCCCCTCATGGCCCCTCACATAGGAGGTGGCGAACAGAGGTGGAGAACTGAGCATCCACTGAGGGAGCAGCGCTGCATGCAGAGGAATATAGAGGGTTGCGAAAAAAACATTGCAAACCTCTGGCTGGAGGTGGTCAACAGCTTCAGGAAATATAAGACCTAAGTGTAAAGATGAAGCGGAGAGCCATGCGGGCTCTCCGTGCTTAACAGCGTGCTCTGCGTGTCCGGGAGGGGCACGGTGCACGAGCCTATAAATAAAGAACGAACTGCGGTGACGCAGTTCCGAGTGTGGCAGCAACCAACAAGGTCTGTGTGTGGTTCTTCTTAGTGCTGCGCCACGTGTCTACAATGGCGACGAGCGGGATCCGTAACATCGCGTTAGCAGTCGTTACAAAATAAACAGGAAGGCATAGCGGTGATGAAAACGTACCTGAAACGTGGTGCAGTGTCAGCCAATTGAAAAAAAAAAAAAAAAAAAACCCAAGTGGTGCGGTGTCGGCCGCGGTGAAGAGGCGAAGGCCGTCGGTGGAGCCCGATCGCTTCGTGCTGCCCATCGCGCCGGAAGAAGGAAAAGGCAGCTCGGCTCCCCGGTCGGGAAGCCTAATACGGTGAGCCCCGCCCCGCCCCCAGACGAGGATTGAGCCGTGGAGCGGATCGCTCCATTCAGCGCCCCGCCTCCAGGCGTGTGCTGGCTGCGGAGCAAACAGCTGATCGCTTGGCACGGCGCCCTGCCTTCGGGCGTGTGTTGTTGCCAAGGGATCAGCTGAAACTGACGCGCTGTAACTAACGCGCGTGTCCTCTCTGCAGAGCGCTCTGTTTATGAGCGTCTCTGTGTGGAGAGGACGAAGAAATTCGACTCGCGTCTTCCCCGAGGCTAAGAAAGCCTTCGTTAAGGAAGGGGAAGGCGCGTAAAAAAAAAAAAAAAGGAAAAAAAAATCGGAACATAAAGACACAGACCAAAGGACTACAAAGGACGGGTGTGGCTGCCTGATGGGCCCCTAGAAAACAAATAACAGTGAAAAGAACAGTTTAAAATAAAAAAAAAAGAAGTAAGAACAACAGTAAAAAAAAAAAAAAAAAAAAAAGAGAGAGGATAAACACCTAAGGAGACATTGTTAACGCTGGCAAAACAAGGTGTTGATAGAGTGCAAATATGAGTGCCCCACAGCAAGACAATGCTAATAATGCCAATCCTCCTCAACCACCAGGGAATCTGCAACTCCCAGTACAGCTGAATAATAGTATTCACTCTTCAATTGCTTCATTACCACCGTTTAGCCAACTGATTGACCCAGCCACAGCTGCGCCAAGGTGGCGTTTGTGGATAAATCGCCTAGAAAACTATTTTTGCGCCACCAGAGAGATAGATGGAGCAGTACGCAGGTCTGTAATGCTGCTGATGGGTGGAGAAGAGCTACAGGAGCTTTTTGATTCTCTCCCTAATACAGGGGATAAAGACGATTTTGACGCAGCAGTGACCGCTTTGAATAGGCATTTTGATCCTCAACTTAACTCCGATTTCGAACGTTTTAAGCTGAGACAGGCGCAACAGACCGAGGTCGAGTCAATGGACATGTTTTACGCCAGGTTAAGAAAACTGGTGAGTTCGTGTACAGGACTCAACCAACAAGAAGAAATACGAGCACAGATAATTCAAGGATGTCGGTCTAATGCTTTGAGAAAGCTCATTCTTCGGCAACAGGGCATGTCCCTTGATGATATTCTGATTCTGGCGAGGTCACATGAGTTGTCAGCTGTCCGAGCAGATGCCATGGTGGCAGTGAGAGGTCAGTCATTAGCGGCTGCGTCGTCGATTCGTCCAGTCCAAGTCAAAGAGGAACAGGTAGATGCCGTCCAGACACGCCAGGCAACATCTCGTAAGCTGAACCCTGCTAAACCGGGTGAGAGAGCCTGTGGAAGCTGTGGCTATGAACATCGGCCAAACGCAGGGTGCCCGGCAAAAGGGCAATCGTGCAACCGCTGTGGTAAGCCAAATCATTTTGCGAAGATGTGTAGGTCCAGGAAGAACAAACCAACAGAACAGAAAGGAAGAGACATGAATGTTAGAGCTGTATCCAAAAGTGCGGATGAAGCAAGGGATCATGCGACAGCAAGTGGTTCGGTCTTGGAGGAAGATGAAGAAGAGGACATTTTTGTAATATCCTTTACAGGTGGTAAACCAGGAAAAAAGAGACCGCCACCCATGAGTGATGTTCACGTCAACGGCACACTGGTCTCTGTGCTCATTGACACAGGAGCGTCTGTCAATGTTATGGACGAAACCCTTTTCAAGAAGTTAGTACCTGCCCCGCCGATATCCTCGACAGCTACTAAAATATATAATTATGGGGAGAGAGACCCCCTTCCCCTCAAAGGAACCGTGGAAGTGGCTGTAAGCAGTGGAAGTAGATCAACAGAGGCAAAGTTTTATGTCGTGGCTGGGGATCGCGGCACATTGCTAGGATGTCACACGGCTGAAGAGTTGGAGCTGGTGTTCTTTGCGCGTCAGGTATATGACACTCAAGTGGAACGTCTTCTCCATGAATTCCCACAACTCTTTGAGGGGCTTGGACGTTTGAAGGGACAACGCATCAAACTACACGTAGACCACAACGTGGTCCCTGTGGCTTTGCGGCATCGTCGGGTGCCATTTCATCTACGGCCGGTCATTGAGAAGGAGTTACAGTTGTTGGAAGAACAAGGAGTCATCGAAAAAGTGGATGGGCCTACGCCCTGGGTATCACCGTTGGTGATAGCACCAAAACCGAAACAGCCGGGAGCAATTTGTCTCTGTGTTGACATGCGCTTACCAAATAAAGCTATCCGGAGAGAGAGACACATAACACCAACTATGGACGACATTATTGCGGATCTGACTGGGGCCCAGTGGTTTTCAAAGTTGGATCTCAATGCGGGGTATCATCAGTTAGAACTGGATCCGGAGAGCCGGAATATTACTACCTTCTCGACACATGTGGGATTAAGAAGGTACAAGAGACTAAGTTTTGGAGTGTCGTCAGCCGCAGAAGTGTTTCAGAATGCAATTCGAGAAACGTTGTCAGGGTTACAGGGCGTAATCAATTTAAGTGATGACAACTTGATATACTCCAAGACCAGAGAAGAGCATCATCGTCATCTGAGGGCAACATTGAAACAGTTGGCTGACTCCGGGCTAACTCTTCACAAGAAGAAGTGTGCCTTCTATCAAAACTCGGTGGAGTTTTTCAGATATGTATTTTCTAAAGATGGTCTGCAAGTGGACCAACGAAAGGCGGAAGCAATCCGTCAGGCGCCTGTTCCGCAGAATCCAACGGAAGTTCGCAGTTTTCTAGGAATGGCCACATATTGCGGAAGGTTCATACCACAGCTTGCCACTATGTCTGAACCTCTTTGGCGACTCACGAAAGGGCAACACAGTTGGGACTGGACTCAGGATGCGCAACAAGCATTTATGGATATTAAAAATGCGTTGCTCGATAAAGCGACTATGGCCTATTTTAATCCCAGTAAGAAAACTGAAGTGGTGGTGGATGCGAGCCCTGTAGGGCTTGGAGCTGTGCTTTTACAAGAACAGCGGCATCAAGAGTGGATCCCTGTTGCAGACGCCAGCCGGGCATTGTCAGCAGTAGAAACACGATATGCACAGATCGAGCGTGAAGCTTTAGCCATTCGATGGGCGTGCCGCCATTTCCACCTGTATTTATATGGACATGAATTTCAAGTGGTGACTGACCACAAACCCTTGGTCCCATTGTTTACAGGTGGCACACGTCTTGCACCTCCGAGAATTGAGAGATGGACTGTTCTACTTCAACCTTATAGATTCTCGGTTGTATATCGCCCTGGTGCTAATAATCCTGCGGATTATCTGTCTCGACACCCGTCTCCGCAGGTGTTTGATGTTCATCAAGAACAGGACGAAGAAAGTACTGAAGTTTTTGTTAGCATGATTGTGCAGTCGGCATGTCCTAATGCTCTTCTCGTAACTGACATTGTAAACGCAACCCAAGAAGATGCTATGTTGAGTCGTGTCAAAGAAGCGTTAAGTCACAAAAGGTGGAAATATTTTCTAGAAAAGACACACATGGCCTGCCCTGATCAAAAGGCAGCTATGCAGAGTATATGGAAAGTGCGAGATGAGCTGTTTACCGACAACGATGGGTTGGTTCTGAGGGGAAGGCGAATCGTGCTTCCCCAGTGTCTCTGGTCGAGGGTGATTGAGCTGGCTCATCAAGGGCACCAAGGGGCGGCTAAAACCAAAGCGAGGTTACGTGCTAAAGTCTGGTTCCCGGGTATGGATACTCAGGTTGATGAGATGGTTGGGAGATGTCATTCCTGCATCATTACGTCAATAGAGCCTCCAAGTTGTCCAGTGGTAACTGAACCGGCCACTCTGAAACCCTGGGCTAAAGTGAGCATGGACTTTGGAAGTTTCCCGGATGGGAGATTGACTGCTGTTCTGATTGATTCATATACCAAATTCCCAGTGGTGGAAGTTGTATCATCAACAGCATTTGAAAATGTACGTCCAGTTTTGCAAAAAACGTTTGCTTTGTTTGGTCTGCCTGATGAGATTCGAACTGATAATGGTCCTCCGTTCCAAGGACAAGAGTTCAGGTCATACCTGGATGGTCTAGCAATCCGTCATCGGAAGATAATGCCTTATTGGCCTCAGGCAAATGGGGACGTGGAAAGGTTTATGCGAACTCTAAACAGGGCTCTAAGAATTGGAGTAGAACGAAAGGAAGACAGTGAACAATGTCTGTACCAATTTTTGAGTGCTTACCGTCAAACGCCTCATAGCACCACGGGGTGTGCTCCCTCCTCTTTGATGTTCAAAGTGTCTCCACGTGATTGTATTCCCTCAGGTCCTAAATGGAAACCTCCTGTCTTAGACGCCAAAGCCACTCAGAACCGGCGAGAAGCTACTAATTTGCGGGCGAGTGCCCAACGGAGAGCTAAGTATCGAGGGTTTCAAGAAGGAGATCGAGTGGTAGTGAGATGTCGGCGAGGAGGAGGAAAGTTCAGAACGCCATTTGAACCTGATGTGTGGGAAATAATTGGCATAAAGGGATCCATGATAACGGCCGCCAGAGGGAGACAAAGAGTGACACGAAATGTATCACATTTCAAGAGGGCTGGTCTAAGAGAGTCTAGTAGTGAAGAAGGAGAAATCGAAGATATGACATCTAATTCACCGCCATTGACCGAAGAAGGGAGTGGTGTGGCTGAGCCAATGGTGATCGAGCAAACCCGGCCTAGTTCTGTTTTTGAACATGGGAGTGGTAGAACTAGAAGTACGAGATATGACCTGCGCCCGAATCCTGTGCCGAACAGTCAGCTGAAAGACTTTGTTTGTTGAATATGACTGTTTGGAAATCAAGTGTCGGGGTCATCTGTTATTGCAAGCACACTGTGGGAAGAACGACGTAGACTGTGTAAACTGACCTCCAGCTGTTTAAAGCTGACTCTGTGAGTGACACCAGGACTTTGGAAGTTAAGAGACAAAAGTTAGTGTGCTTTCAGTTATTCGTTGTTTGGGACATTTCATTCAATTTTTTTGTTTTTGTTTTAACTTTTTGTACGATCATATTTTCATTGATGGCTTAAGTGTATCTTGTTAATCCCTGTCCATGTGGAGTAAAACATGGGGGAGATGTAAAGATGAAGCGGAGAGCCATGCGGGCTCTCCGTGCTTAACAGCGTGCTCTGCGTGTCCGGGAGGGGCACGGAGCACGAGCCTATAAATAAAGAACGAACTGCGGTGACGCAGTTCCGAGTGTGGCAGCAACCAACAAGGTCTGTGTGTGGTTCTTCTTAGTGCTGCGCCACGTGTCTACACTAAGTACTGTATGCAGACATGGGTTGTGACACGGATGAGTGGTGAGCAACAAAGGACAGATCAGCAGCTTCCCTACCACACACACTGACGGGCTAGAAGTGGTCTTGCATAGAGCCCCTCTCCCTGGGGACCCTGCCATCTCCTTCCACCTCCTCGTTCTTTTATGGGAGCACTTTAAAAGATCTCTCTGTTTAACAATGCGGTTACAACTGGGCAAGATTTTCCTTTTGTCATAGTTTGTTGTTGATGGCTTCTTTGACAGCTCTATATATAGAAGTATGGTCCTGCAAGTTACTTGACGGTAAAGTGTTGAACAAAGCTATTGCCGATACTCTGAAACTAATTCTGTAGAATTATGATGGGGATAGTTACTATTATTGACACATATTAAGGTGTACTGTGATAATTATTTACCAAATCGGTATTTCTATGGAACATCACCCTCTACTAAAACATACAAATATAAACAACTGCATATAATATTTTTTTAACACTAATAAAGAAATATAAAAAGGTTTCTGCTGTCCGCAAAACTGTAATACAAAGAGTGTAACAATCTTGATTGCAGCCAACTCTACAACCAATGTAATGTGAATTCAAGTAGACAGTATGGACAGATGGACATTAGCTTCGCTTAGAGTTGACTCATTTATACGTACAGTTGCATAATTTTATGACCTGGGAATAGATGAGTCATGGATCTTTCAAATATTTCTAGAAAGGAAAATGTATCTTTTTGCATAATCACCTTCATTTTTTTAGACTGCTGCCAGTTTTTTTTACTCAGTGCACTGGGACTATACTAACCAAGCCTCAGTGAATGTGCTCTGACCTCTAAAACATGTCCAAATTTACTATACTCCCAAATGGCATGTGTGACTTACATATAAGTCCCTAGCAGATGGTACAAGGTGTACCAAGGGCCTGTAATTTAAACGCCACTAGTGGACAGCAGCACCCATTATGGGCTCACTACAGTGACCGTGCAAAACGACCTCAGGCCTACCATTATAGCCAGGCTGTACAAAAAATGCAAATTCGATGTGTCAAAAAAACTCTTTTGACAAGCCAAAACCTTTCCTTCTAAAAAGTACCTTGTCACTCCTAAGTAGACCTTACTTGCTGTCAGGTAGGGTACATGTTATTTAAAACTAAGGCATGTAAACATTTTATGTAAAAAAATGTCAATTGAGTGAAAATGTCCAAAAGCTGTTTTCACTGCAGCAGGGTTAGCTGATTCATAGGAAAGCACTAGGATACAATATTACATTTATGAGGGTTATTTCCTGCAAGGAAACATTTACAGATTCCCTTGTTGGGATTTTTAAAATATGTATTACAAGCCCAATTAGTTGGAAAAGTCAGATTTGTAATGAATACTTTGCTAAAGGTACTTTAGGAAAGTTACCTTTTCCATGCCTAGAGCCACTGGAGACCAATTTCCATGAGCTCACACTGTCAATTGGCAGCTGAATAGCCCATTGATGAGGTGTGAAACCTGCTTGCAGATCATTATAAAGGCCTTGGGTAAGGTGAGGCATTCTGTTCCTCTGGCAGGATGCCTATAGGAAAATGGCTTCTTGTAGCAGTTACCCCCCCACCCCCACTTTTTGCCTGATATTGATGCTGACTTGACTGAGAGTGTGCTGGGACCCTGCTAAGCAGGTCCCAGCAGTGTTCTTTCACAAAAAATGTACCATTGTTTCCACAATTGGCCCACCCCTGGCACACAGACAAGTCCCTTGTAAAGGTACCAGTGGTACCAAGGGCCCTGTGACCAGGGAAGGTCCCTAAGGGCTGCATCATGTGTTGTGCCACCCTAAGGGACCTCTCACCTAACACATGTACGCTGCCATTGTAGATTGTGTGTGTTGGTGGGGGAGAAAAAGGCAAAGTCAACATGCCATCCCCCTCAGGGTGCCATGCACACAAAACACTGCCTGTGGCATAGGTAAGTCACCCCTCTAGCAGGCCTTAAAGCCCTAAGGCAGGGTGCATAATACCATAGGTGAGGGCATAGCTGCATGAGCAATATGCCCCTACAGTGTCTAAGTCTATTCTTAGACATTGTAAGTACATTGTGGTCATATTAAGCATATGATCTGTAGTTTGTCAAAAACGAACTCCACAGTTCCATAATGGCTACACTGAATACTGGGAAGTTAGATATCAAACTTCTCAGAATAATAAACCGAAACTGATGCCAGTGTTGGATTTTTTTTAAAATGCACACAGAGGACATCTTAGAGAGGCCCCCTGCATTTTACCCAATCCTTTAGTGCAGGACTGACTGGTCTGTACCAGCCTGCCACTGAGAGACGAGTTTCGGACCCCCTAGCGTGAGAGCCTTTGTGCTCTCTGGGGCCAGAAACAAGGCCTGCACTGGGAGGAGGTGCTTCACACCTTTCCCCTGCAGGAACTGTAACACTTGGCGGTGAGCCTTAAAGGCTCAGGCATGGTGTTACAATGCCCCCAGGGCACTCCAGCCAGTGGAGATGCCTGCCCCCCAGACAAGCCCCCACTTTTGGCGGCAAGTCCAGAGGGATAATGAGAAAAACAAGGAGGAGTCACCCCCTCAGCCAGATCCACCCCTAAGGTAACCAGAGCTGAAGTGACCCCCTCCTTGAGAAATCCTCCATTTTGCTTTGGAGGAGTAGGACCAATAAGGATATGGATGTGCCCCCCTCCCCAGAGGGAGTGGATTCAAGGAGGGTGTAGACACTCATCATCAGCTTTATTCAATCAATGACCATAAAAGCACATAAAAACAGAGACAATAAATAATACTTAAGTAGATAAATACACATCTATAAATTAATATAAAAACATTAAAACAATAGTAAACTTGGGTTACACATAAAACTCTAAAACTTATCTATAAAAGAAATGAAGCCTTAAATTGTTTTTTGGAAGTGACATTGTATACGCCAAGCTGTTGCTAAATACTTGCTTACTGAAAGAATTACGTCGGCTGAATTATGGCTTTTTAAAACCCGTAGAGCCAAGGAACAGTTCTTAAATCCCATAGACCTGCAAGTATTACGGATCCATTTTGATCGCGGAATCGCATAAGCTGGGCAAAAGAACATAACATGCTCAATGGTTTCAAGAGTGCTGCCACAAGCAGGGGATATATCAGGAAGATTAATCGGCCCCCACCTACGAGTCAATGGCATCAAAGGCAAGGAGCCAAAACGAAACCTTGCATATAAGCGCTTGCCCTGCGAATCCGGTATAATGTCCAAGTAAGATTCAAACTTTGGAGACCATTTGAAATCAATAAAGGAATTGGTTAAGCGACCATGGGATTTGTGGGTTATATAGTTATCCCTAACATAAGACCAATAAGTTTGCTTTAAGACGTTTTTATGCCGTCTCTCTAGTTTATGGGGATTTTCCCAATAGTCACCCAGACCCAACAGCCAAAGCCAATGGGCCACATGACGAATCCAGGGAAGAGTGTTAGCATTTTGGCATTTTAATAGGTTGAGTAATGAGGTCTTATATATATCTAGTTCGGGGATTATCCATAACCTGATCCAATAAAGGAGGGGTCTTAAAATAGCTAGATCTGCTCCTCGGCTTAACCCCAAATCTAAAAATAATGGAAGCAGGGGTGTGGTGCGTGGGCATGCAATTAAAGCTCTTGCAAAATTGTTTCCCCCCCCACACTAATCTTGTTACAGTTAGAGAAACCCCATACTTCTGCTCCGTACAGGGCTGCACCTTGAGCCTTAGCTATATAAATATTTATTGCTGGGGAAACAACTTTTGTAGAGGTGCTTTGATAAAAATGCAATATAGATGAAGCTCTATGTTGTAGGAGCCCTGCACTTTTTGTAATCTGGTCTTCCCATGATAGTTTGCTAGTTAACCTAACTCCCAGGTAGTCTATAGAGCTAACTTCCTTCAAGGGGACTCCGTCAATGTGAATGGAGCATTTTTTCCTAAGTCCTTTGGATAGCACCATCAGTTTGGTTTTGTTGATATTAACCTCCAACCCATGATCGCTGCAAAATCGATTAAACCGATCAACAAGGATTTGCAACCCCATTGATGTCTTTGAGATGGAAGCGAATCATCGGCGAAGAGCAGGATGGGAATTTTTTGTGTGTTCAGGGAGGGAGCATCATTCTGGCATATGGAGACAGCCTTTACTACTTCATTAATAAATAAGGTAAATAACAGAGGGGCTAGCACACAACCTTGGCGAACTCCCCTTCTAATTGGGATCTGTTCAGTCAGTTCGCCTTGTTCACCCCACCTCACTTAGGCATAAGTGTTATCATGTAATCGTTTTAACAGGAGTAGTAGGTCCTCTGGGACTCCCAATCTACCCATCACTTCCCACAGTTTGGCTCTTGGAACCAAATCAAAAGCAGATCGCAGGTCTATAAATACTACATACAGGCACTGCTTGGCAATAAGAACATATTTCCAATACAATATGGGCAGTCGAAAGACCTGGTCAAACGTGCTAGTTTTAGCACGAAACCCAGCCTGTAATTGTGAAAGGATTTGGTACTCCTCAACCCAACTGGTTAGCCTCTGCAAAATTTGTTTAGCGAAAATCTTTTGTAAGTTGTCTATGAGGCTAATTGGCCTGTAATTGGCTGGAAGGTTGGCGTTTCCTTTTTTATAAATGGGTATGATCTCTGCCCCCTTCCATGTACCTGGAATTTGTCCCCCTGCAGCTATGCTATTTGGAATGGCATTAATATACCAGGACCAGATATTTGGTTCTGATCTGTAAAGATCTCCAGGAAGCTTATCCGGTCCAGGTGCTTTGCCAGGTTTCAGGCTATTTATAGCCTCAAGGGTTTCTTCTACTTTGAAAATAAGGTAACCCTTAGGGACACACTGAGCCCCCACTTGGAGGGCCGTGCTGGAGTTCGAATCCAACAGCTTTGGTGGAGAGTGGACCACATTAGTGTCCATTGAGCCCTCTGGTAGGGCATAAAGAGTAGTAAAATGCTCTACCCAGCTTTCTGGTTGTGTATAGTTGCTGGGACAACTCCTACCTCCATTTTCTCTTTCGGACAGGAGTTCCCAGAAGCGCTTGTTATTCTTCTCTCTAGAAGCGTCTAATTATTCCTGCCACAGGGAATCCTCCCACTGCTTTTTTGCATTAGACAGGGTTGCTTTGTATAGGGACCTAGCTTGTGTAATTTCCCCCTGGGAGCCAGACATTACTACTGCTCTTAACCCAGACTTAGCCTTTGAGCACCTCTCGTCGAACCATCCCTTACATGCCCCTTTCTCTTCATGTGGCTTTGACCGCCTTGCTTTGTAAAAGAACCCCCGTAGCTGAATAATCATGCTGTCATGTATTTTGAGAATCGGAATATTCCCCACAGCCTGGTCTTCGTACTCAGCCAAACTATTTAAAAAAAATTGATATATTGCTCTAATGTGGTGAGGGTTGGACATCACTTTTGGCCAGGTAATCTTAGTAAATTTGTTATTCCAGCATGGTGGCGGAATTATTGTAGCATAGTTATTGAGTGTTCTCCTGAACATTTCCCCAGATAGGGTAAGGAGCAAGGGGACATGGTCACTATCACATCTCACTTCTACTTTCATATCTACCAAATGGGGCCACAACCTAACATCAACTAAAAAATAATCAATAGTGCTTATAGACATGCCCCTTTTGAATGTTGGTGCGATATTCAAGTGTAGCCACTTTCAGGGACAGTAGCCATTGGCTACTGCCCCCTGACCCTGAACCCAGATCAAAAGATTCCTGATGACCTCACAAGAAGAAGAAGGTATGCTGAGCTGAAAACCCCGCCGAGAAGAAAAGGAGATGACAACTGACTTGGCCCCAGCCCTACCGGCCTGTCTCCTGCTTCAAAGACCAGGTAACCGAGAAGCGGCGCGTTCTGCAGGACTAGCAACCCTGAAAAGCCTTCAGGAGACTGCCTGCATCACTGAGGACCAAAAATGCCTGTGGGCAGCGGCTCTGCCCAACAAGAAGAAAAGACCTCCATCTTTAAAGGGAATACCCCCTCACTTCAGAAGTGTGAGTACCCACCACATCTGCACCCAACACCCCCAGCCCGTGTCCAGAGGAACCAACTATCCAGAGAGGACCCCCAGGTGACTCAGACAACGTGTCCACCCTAGGCTCACCTCCCTGCACCCCCACAACGATGCCTGCAGAGGGACTCCCGAGGACCCCCTGACTGCGACTGCCCGGGACGAAGATATCCAAAGCCTGGAAGAAGCACTGCACCCGCAGCCCCCAGGCCCGTGAGAAACCGACCACTGGTGCAGCAACGACCAGCAGGCGGCTCTCACCCTTGCCCAGTTGGTGGAGTGCCCAAGAGGCCCCCCTGTGCCCTGCCTGCAGCGCCTAAGTGACCCCCAGGTCCCTCCATAAAGTTCTATTGAGAACCCGACCCCCTGTTTGCACACTGCACCCGGTCGACCCTGTGCTGCTGAGGGTGTGGTTTGTGTGTCTACTTGGAGCCCCTCCAGTACTCTTCCAAAAACCCCTGGTCTGTCCTCTGACAACGAGGGTACTTACCTGCCAGCAGACTGGAACTGGAGTACCCCCTATCTCCATAGGCGCCCTCGTTATTTTGGCTCCTGTCTCACCTCTGCACCTGACCGGCCATATGTTGCTGGTGCTGGGTGTTTGGGGTTACCTTGAACCCCCAAAAGTGGACTACCTATACCCCGGAGATGTGGACTACCTATACCCCGGAGATTGAACCCGTAAATGTGGTACTTGCCTCTGAAACTGTACTGTACTTACCTCCCCCAGGAACTGTTGAAAATTGCACTGTGCCCACTTATAAAATATATTTTTGCCATTTTAATGAAAACTGTGTACAACATTGAATCTATTCAAAGTCTCAACTATTACTATGTAAAGTACCTTTCATTTAATGTACTTACCTTCTAAATGAATCTTGTGGTTGTAAAAATAAGTTAACAAAATAATATTTTTCCTATATAAAAACCTATTGGCCTAGAGTTAAGTCATTGATTTTGTGTTTTCACTTATTACTTGTGCGTGTACAACAAATGCCTAACAATACCCTCTGATAAGTCTAACTGTTCGACCACACTACCACAAACAGAGCATTAGTATTATCTATTATTGTCTCTGTCAAGCCTCTTAGAGAACCCCTGGACTCGGTACACACTATGGCCCTCATTACAACCCTGGCGGATATCCCGCTTACCGCCGTGCCACCGGCCGGCAACATACCATGAACGCAGCAGAAATCCGCTACGGGTATTATGACCCACACTGAGAAACCCGCCACTATGCAGACACACACACAAGTCCGCCACACCAAAGGTCAGTGATAATCTGGCGATAGCAAAACCCCCACCGTCACGCCAACAGGAATACGCCCACACTCTCACAACCCACGAATCAACGTGGTGGTCTTTCAACCGCGGTAAACCATTGGCGGTACACACCGCCGCGCTCATAATACACACACACTTACAAAACACAACCACATTGGACAATTCAAAATACACACATCTGACACACATACACACACCACACCCACACACTCACAACACTATAAAACACACATCCACATTACCCACAACCCCTTACGTGCGACAATTTTGAAGAAGCAGAGAGAGAAAAAAGCAAAGACCACACTATCATCCAGAGGCACAGAACACCCTCACACATCCACCATCCACACACCTCACACCACACACCCCAACCCATCACCCCACACATCACATCACACATCACCTCACACATCACTCACACCACATCATGGCACCTCAAAGACACCCCAGGTTTTCAGAGGAGGAGCTCAGGGTCATGGTGGAGGAAATCATCTGGGTAGAACCACAGCTATTCGGATCATAGATGCAGCAGACCTCCATTGCCAGGAAGGTGGAGCTAAGGTGGAGAATTGTGGACAGGGTCAACGCAGTGGGACAGCATCCAAGAACAAGGGATGACATCAGGAAGAGGTGGAACGACCTACGGGGGAAGGTACGTTCCGTGGTATTAAGACACCAGGTGGCCGTACAGAGGACTGGCAGTGGACCCCCACCTCCTCCCACACAACTAACAACATGGGAGGAGCAAGTCTTGGCGATCATGCATCCTGAGTGCCTCGCAGGAGTAGCAGGAGGACTGGACTCTGGTAAGTCAAATCTTTACTACAATAACCCCCCATCCTACCTGCATGCCATCACATACTCCCACCCTCACCCTCACTCCCATCACTCCATCACCTCACATATATCCCACTATCACAACCCACCCATCCCAATACCAAGCCCTGGATGCAACTACAATGCATGGACCCCCATCACAGACCTGCATGGACACCCATCACCCCAGCATGCCCAATAGAGAGACTCACCCAGGCCACAAAATCACCACTCACACAAGGCCCAAGGCGATAGGGCAAACACATTAATACAGGGAAACACACCCATTGCACAAGATGGCACACACAGATACAATAACAATGCATTTACATCACAACAGGACCCCTACCCAACGTCACCAGACAGGAGGTGCCAGCCATATCCAGTCCCCACACAGAAGAGGCCCACAGTGATGACAGCAGCTCTGCATGCCTGGATCAAGATGTCCAGCCTGGCCCATCTGGGACCACTGGACAGTCGGTTCCCCTGCCACAGTCCCAAACCACCACAGAAGCCCCCACCTCAGGAAACACCAGCACAGCACCCACCCAGTGGGTCCATGCCACTGTCCCCAGGACACGTCAATCAGCAGTGTGTCCACCACTACAGGGACCTCAGGCAACCCCACAAACACAGGACGATCAAGGACCTGGAGTCAGTGGGCACATGGTTCAGGGGACAGAGGCACAGGACAACAGGGAAGCTGGGAGGACTGCTGTGTGATGGGGGAGGACAGGCCCAGTGAACCAACCCTCCACGAGGCACTCTCAAACATCATGGGAACATACCACCATTCCCAGGAGACCATGGGCACGGTACCGGCCAGGTTTCAGGAGGGACAATACATGGGGATCAGGGAGGACCTCACCAACATATACACCATCCTGGTCACCATAGCAGGGGTGCTGGCTGACATAGGCAAGACCATGAGGGAGGCAGTGGCACAACAAAGGGCCCATAACACTAGCCAAATCGAGGAACAGCCGTCCACCTCCGCCGGCGCTAATGGACAGGAGGCCCCGCAACAGGACCAACAGGCCACCAGCACCCCACCCCTGCAGAAGGAGAACCACCCCGCAAATGGTCCCTGCGATCCAGGCAGAAGACGGGGAACATTGCCAAGACCCCCGCCAGGAAATAAGACTCTCCTGATTGTCACCCCTCTGTCCCACTATGTCATCCTGTCCAAATTAAACTGCCATTAATCCTCTTCCTATGCCCCATTGGACAATGCACCTGTGATACCAAGAGACTGGACTCTACTATGGACCTTCCTCCACCATCACCCAGCCCCTTGCACATACCCCAATACTCATTAGCCCCTAAATAAACACCCTCTAAGCACAAACCAATCTGGAGTCAGTCTGATCTTTCACAAATGTATAATGACAACATTAGCAACAAATGGCAATGTAAATGTTCATTTACTCATACCAATGTATGACAGTTGTTGGGCAGCAGCACATATAACAGAATCCAGAATGGGGTACCCAGATCTGAAAAATGGAAATCCAAAATGAACAGTCAGTGTCCATAGACAGAGGTTAAGAGGCTGACTTACACAATGTCCTATAGTATTCTGAAATGTGACGATGAGTTACAGACTCTTACCTGTGTGTCACTGGAAGTACTGTATGATGATGTTCGTTCGGTTGTCAATAATTTCTTCCTCTGCCTCCTCTTCCTCACTATCCACAGGCTCCACCACTGCCACAAGACCATCACCAGGCTCATCGTCCTACAGAAAAAGCACCTGGCATCGCAAAGCCAGGTTGTGCAACATGCAGCATGCCACGATTATCTGGCACACCTTCTTCAGTGAGTAGTGTAGGAAGCCACCTGTTAGATGGAGGCACCGGAATCTGGCCTTCAGGAGGCCAAACGTCCTCTCAATAATACGCCTAGTTCGCCCATGTTCCTCATTGTAGTGGTCCCCTGCCCCTGTCCTTGCATTCCTCTCTGGGGTCAGTAGCGATGAGAGGTTGGGGTAACCAGAGTCACCTGCAAATTCCGAGGAATGCCTGTTAGACACACACTAACCCATAGGGACAAGCCCATACGCAGACACCTGCTCATACTGTGTGGGGACCTTGGCCTCACCTATTAGCCACACCCGGTGCCTCTGGAGTTGGCCCATCACATAAGGGATACTGCTATTCCTCAAAATGTAGGTGTCATGCACAGAGCCAGGATACTTGGCATTCACATGAGAGATGTACTAGTCTGCCAAACACACCATCTGCACATTCATCGAATGGTAGCTTTTTCTATTTCTGTACACTTCTTAATTTCTGCGGGGGGAAAAATGCCACATGTGCACCATCAATAGCACCAATGATGTTGGGGATATGTCACAGGGCATAAAAGTCAGCCTTCACTGTGGGCAAATCCTCCACCTGGGGAAACACGATGTAGCTGCGCATGTGTTTTAGCAGGACAGACAACACTCTGGTCAACACATTAGAAAACATTGGCTGAGACATTCCTGATGCCATGGCCAATGTTGTTTGAAAGGAGCCACTTGCCAGGAAATGGAGCACTGACAGGACTTGCACTAGAGGGGGGATTCCTGTGGGATGGCGGATAGCTGACATCAGGTCTGGCTCCAATTGGGCACACCGGTCTAAAATTGTGGCACGATCAAGTCTGTAGGTGATTATGATGTGTCTGTCTTCCATTGTCGACAGGTCCACCAGGTGTCTGTACACCGGAGGATGCCACCATCTCATCATCTGCCCCAGCGGTTCGGCCTATGGAGAAGAACGGTGAGCTGAAGGTTATTTACCAAGTAGGTTGCACAAGTGTGTCTGCAGTAATGTTAGTAAATCCATGTGTGACGTAGTTAGTCTGTATGTGTGCCAAAATGTGCTGTGACGCAGTTATGTGCCATGGCATGTGCCCCCCTGAAATGGTGGCTGCCTGACTTGTGAGGAGGGACAAGGGGAAATGAGGTAACTGCGCTGGCGTTGTGCTGTGTCGCGGTAGGCGGTCGAAGACCGCTGCATAAGTCAACATTGGTTATCATTGGGCCCTATGGGTTCCAGGAGCCAATGGCAATGTACGCCGGCGGTGACGGTACGCACCGCTGCGGACGTGACCGCCATTTTCTATCTGTTCACTCACTTGATACCTGACCTTCAACAGGAGAGGACCTACACTGCAAGTGCTGCTGTGCCCTCAGTCTGGAAGCGACAATGGCTCGAGTGTCTGGGGAAAGGGTCCCTGCCTTCACCGCAGAGGAGTTGGACAAACTGGTGGATGGGGTCCTCCCCAGTACACGCTACTCTATGGTCCTCCAGACAAACAGGTGAGTACACTGTCAGCATGGTGCGTGGGCAATGGCTGTTTGGAGTGGTGTGGATAGAAGATACATGTTGGGAGGGCTGAGGGCTGCATGTGAGGATGGCAAGTGTATGTGCGTCAGGGCATGGTTGAGAACTGGTGGGCAATGAGTCTGACGGTCTGGACGGGTGAGTAATTTCCTTTCCCCCTGTATCTCTCCTCTAGGTCAGTGCCCACCAGAAGAAGGGCATTTGGCGTGCCATCGCCAAGGAAGTGCGGACCCTGGGGGTCTATCATAGACAGAGCACCCACTGCTGCAAGAGATGCGAGGACCTGCGCCCCTGGAGCAAGAAGACGGCGGAGGCCCAGCTGCACCATGACCCCCCTGATGTTCCGCATCCTGGCAGTGGCCTATCCGGAGTTGGATGTGCGCTTGAGGGCATCAGAGCAGCCACAAGGGGGTGAGTATGGTGTCATAAAGCTGACTCTGCGCGGTTTAGGAAGTATCTGGGTGGGGGATGTGGGCTGTGGGTGCTCCTATGCCAGGGCGTACATGGCAGTGTAGGTCCCTTGTTGGGCAGACTCTTAGGCACTCCAAACCCCAATAGTGTTAGTGGGCATCTACTACTGGGCAGGCTCCTGTGGGTTTCAGGTGTGCAGCTAATGGTGTTAGGCATTGTACCCCATGGACTGGTGACTTTCCTAATAACTGGTAGTGCATGGCCTAGTGCATAGGGCGGCTCCCTGTGTGTTGTGTCCGCCAACAGTAGTGGTGTTGCTGGCATTGACCATGTGTGTTCTCTGTCCTTCCCCCCCCTTCTTGTTTTGTCACTCTGTCCTTGTGTGCATTAGCATCATCTGGCGGAGGAGCAGAGGCACCGGTGACGGAGGGAGCTGCACCCCACATGGCCCAGGAGGGTGAATCCACGGAGGGTGAAGGCACCAGTGGGATGGAGGGCGAGGGGAGCTCCACAACAGGGACAGGAGGGGATACCAGCGACAGCAACTCCTCCTCTGATGGAAGCTCCCTGGTGGTGGCGGACACCTCTGTGCCCACCCCAACAACAGGTACAGCCGCCACCCCCCTACCAACACCGCCCTCCCAGCAGCCCCTCAGTGAGTTACCCGTGCCCGTTCACCCAGGAGGGTGGGCATCTCCTTCGCCCCAGGCGCCTCAGGCCCTGCCCCAGTCAGCCATGCTCCCCTCAGTGAGGAGGCTATTGACCTCCTGAGATCCCTCACTGTTGGGTAGTCAACCATTCTCAATGCCATCCAGGGTGTCGAGAGGCATTTGCAACAAACAAATGCATATCTGGAGGGCATTCATTTTGGCGTGGTGGCCCAACAGAGAGCATTTCAGGCTCTGGCCTCAGCACTGATGGCATCCATTGTCCCTGTGTCCAGCCTCCCCCCTCCAACTTCCACTACCCGACCCAATCCCCTCTACCTCAGCCTATCCCAAGCACACCATCAGACCAGCATGCACACACATCAGCACACAAAAGTGGCACAGGAAAACATAAGCCCCACACATCCAACAGGCACTCATACAAGCACTATACCCATGCACCCATATCAACATCCACTTCCTCCACTGTGTCCCCCTCTCTACGTCCTCCACCTCCCTCTCAGTCTTGTCTCCACTCACACCTGCATGCACTACATCATCAGCCACTGCCTCCATCACCAGCACGCCCATCACAACACACTGCTCACGTTCAATCACCACCCCCACTACCATTCACGCATCCCCTGTGTCCTCTCCCACTGTGTCTGTGAGCCCTCCTCCCAAAGTACACAAACGCAGGCACACACCCACTCATCAGCCATCCACCTCACAACAGTCTCCAGCCCATGCACCTTCCCCCAAACTCAGCAGACGTACACCTCCTACAACCAGTACCTCTTCCTCCACTCCCACACCCTCTCCATCTTCCCGTCCCAGTGTGTCTAAAAAACTTTTTCCTAGCTAACATTAACCTCTTCCCTACACCTCCCCGTCCTTTCCCTAGGGCCAGCCCAGCACCTCAGCCACCAAATCTGCATCCGCTGTGGTCCCTGCAAGTCCGGTACGATTGAAGGGGGCACCTTTCAGAGCTGATAGTGTGCCACCGACAGATATGAAGGAACACCCTATTCCGCCACCTGCAAAGGTCAAAAAGGTGCTGGCTTCCAGCAGGGGAAAGTCACACCACCCACCTAGCAAGGCCTCGCCCAAACACAGACACGAGAGTGCCAAGGTCCCAGCAGCGACTGCCAAGGTGGGGAAGGGCCACAATCCAAAGGGCAAGTCACCTCAGGGCACGATGCCTCCTGGTGAGGGGCTGGTGACCACCATATCATCAGGGATGGCAGCGACCTGCACCACAGTCACCACCGCCGTTCCTACTGCCACCTGCAACGCCACCTGCACCACCGCTGCCACAACGTCAGGCTGCAGCATCCTCCCCAAGGATCAGCCATTCGAGGCTGCTGGAGACGGTATGGTGTCTCCCTCCACCACAAGAGACACTTGCACCACGGCCAGCACTGGCAGCATCTCCTCCACAGCCACCACCACCTGTACCACCATCAGCACCGCCACGTGCACAGCCGATACCACTCTGTCGGACATCAGCACCATCCCCAATGGGCAGCCGTCTGAGTCTGCAGGTGACGTCCTGGACCCTGGACACACCGCTTGAGCCACAACCTCCAGCACTGACACAAACCAGCAATCGCCAGCCTAGGTGCTGCAGGATGGAGTGTGGCTCTGCCTCCATGAGGTATCATGCTGCCTGTTAAAGGTACATCACGTGGCTTAGACATCCAGGTGAGAGGATGTGAAATGCCACACCCCAGGTGCAGCATCACTGGGCACCAAGCCCCCTCCAGAACCAGTGGAGAAATACATCTACTCACCCCCTCCTTGGCAGGATGAAGCACACTGGGCACCAAGCCCCCTCCTGAACCAGTGGAGAAATGCATCCACTCACCCCCTCCTTGGCAGGATCAAGCACACTGGGTACCAAGCCTCCTCCAGAACCAGTGGAGAAATGCATCCACTCACCCCCTCCTTGGCAGGATGAAGCACACTGGGCACCAAGCCCCCTCCAGAACCAGTGGAGAAATGCATCCACTCACCCCATCCTTGGCAGGCTGAAGCACACTGGGCACCAAGCCCTCTCCACAACCAGTGGAGAAATGCATCCACTCACCCAATCCTTGGCAGGATGAAGCACACTGGGCACAAAGCCCCCTCCAGAGCATGTGGGCAAACACCCCACTTGAGAGACTTGAGAGACTGTGGCTGTGCACTCCCCAGGACCAAGCAGTGGGCAAGCCACCCACTTGAAAGACTGTGGCTTTGCACTCCCCAGGACCAAGCAGTGGGCAAGCCACCCACTTGAGAGACTGTGGCTTAGCACTCCCCAGGACCAAGCAGTGGGCATGGAGCCCTCTTGAGGAGCAGTGGCGTTGTACCATCATCTGGCTGAGGTGCCCCCCTCCTCTTCCCCCTGAGGTTCCTGTTTTTTTTCTACCTCTGCCCCTGCAGTGTTCTCTCCATTTTGAGGCAGGTGTCATGTGTGGGCTTCGCCCATGCTTTTTGGGACCACTGGTCCACAGACATTTACAAGGGACAGTGTACAGACTTGTGTACTTGATGTAAATAGTTGTGTATTCTGATTATTTGCCTTTCTCTTGATCTATCTGATTGTTCCAATATAACACTAGTTAACCTCATTTCGTTTTGTCCTTGCATTCTTCCAGGGGGTGACGGGGTGTATCTGTGATGTTGTTGGATATGTGTGTGTGTATGTTGTGGGTGAGGGTGGGGGTGTTGCGTGCCGTGTGTGTGTGTCACTCTCTTTTCCCTCCTCCCCTCCCCTGTGTGCTAGGTGCAGTACTCACCGTTGTCGCTGCCGCCTTCTTTCTACTTCGTGCTGTATTAGTAGACACACCAACATGGGTAGGATCTGCAATTCGGGCTCCTTGGCGTCCTGGTTCTTCGTGGAATGTTGAGAGGTGAGTGGTTCCCCTTCGTTGTTCAGTTTCCACCGTGCTTTTGATGGCATTGGTACCGCCCCGGAAAAGCTGGCGGATTGGTGCCTTGTAATGGTGTGGACGGTACATTGTCTTCTGCCTGTCTGTTGGCGGTGACCGCTGTGGTGTTTGTTGCTACCGCTGTGGCAGTCAGAGTGTTAAAGTGGCTGTCTATGTTGGCGGTTTCCGCCATGGTCGTGATCCCATTTTTTTTAACCGCCGGCCTGTAGGCGGTATTACCGCCACTTTAACACCGACCACCAGGGTTGTAATGAGGGCCTATATCTCACTTTGATATATTACATACAGAGCTAGTTTCCTACAATGCCCATCTGGTCTTGCCCAGGAACTTGATTAACTTCAAAGAAGCCTACTATGTCACAGGCAAATGTTAGTTGACACATGAGCAGGACCCTTGTTGGTTCTCCCAGTCAGGCAGGCACCAATCCCAGTGGGAGAGAAGCTGCTCCCAGAACAGGTTTGAAGTGACCACAGAGGAGGGTTTGCTCCTTTTCCTAGCTGGGTTGGGCACAGTATCTGCGCAAAGGGAGCTTTCCTTTTTTTTATTTTGCAATTCTTTATTAAGGATAAGACAAGGTTAGGGCCAAACAGAAAGGTACAACAGAGGACCTTGAGATAGAAGTCACACCATCGGGTGTACCTGTACATTATGATATAAGCTGAGCCAAAGCACAGAACCTGGTATCACATTGACATTTCATGTAAGGTTGATATGTGTAATTGTGTAATTGAGTAATTGTGTAATTCAGTAATTGAAAAACCTCAGTCTTCAGGGCACCCTAGGTGATAATCTAAGCGGGGGCGTGGGTGCTGTTTGGTGGGGGACAGGTTGCAAAGCTGGAGTGACAGTATTTACATTTCCTTAGCGTGGTGAGGGGGGTTCCGTTTCGTGTGTGTTTCTAGGTCTCAGTGTGGGGTGGGCACACCCCTCTATCCCGCAAGGAAGTGTGTGATGAGCTATGGCGTGGATTGTGTTGTGTGTCCGCGGGTCTGGGGGGATAAGGGTCCAGGTATGGAAATATAGGCGGGCATCCTTTGTTGTCATGAATGCCCCATTAAGGGCAATTTTGGAGATGGGATGAGCATGTCAGCGAGGAACAGGGTACTATCTGTTCGCTTTTTTGGCCTGTTAGTAATAGCATAGGTATATAGAGATCAAAAGGGGCCAATGTATCGAAGGGTCAGTTATGCTAAAGGGGAGGGAGGGGAGGGACAGAGGGGAGGATGGCATGTGGGGTGAAGGTGTCAGAGTCACCAGATCCTCGGGGTCTGTGCACGTTCCCAACACTTCCACCACAAGACAGCTCCAATACTCTGATTAGATTTATCACAGAGTCTAAGAGAGTCCAAGTGGGGAAAAGGGGATTAGGACTGGAACAGCTGGGAAGGAGACCTGTAGGAAGCAAAAGGTTAAAACACAACATCAAAATTACATCTCATGAAATCAGTACCATGCTACAACTCTAAGCTTCGTCTTTTCCGAAAAACATGAACAACCCTAGAATAGTCCTAAAACTGACTAGGCTTTAGATGAGCGAATGCCTGAGGAGGAAACAGGAAAAGTTAAATAGTACTTTCAGATTCGAGTACTTTCTTTAGCATGAGAATCAGGAAACACTCTGAGCAATTTCTAAACAACCATATGAATCTCCTTTTAAGAATATATATCAGGAACACACAGCATTACATCTAGAACTCTGGTATTGTTGTGTTCATCTCAGAAAAAACACATGGGAAGTGAATTGCGCACATTGCAGATTTTTATATGAGTATTAAACACCATAAAGGATTGTGCACCATGAAATCACACAACGTAGATTCAAGGAATAAATCACGCAATGTGTCAACTTGAAATGCTACCAAGAAAATGTCTTAGAATAGTAGCGCACAGTAATTTACATTAGTTATACACGAGGAAAGAATTGCACGTCTTGCCGATTCAAATGCCACCATACAAATGCCAAGAAATGGTAGCGCACAATGAACAACATGAAAAGCACTCAGGGAAAGAATCGCGCGTCTTGTCGATTCAAATGCCACCATGCAAATGCCAAGAAATGGTAGCGCACAATGAATAACATGAAAAAACACTCAAGGAAAGAATCGCGCGTGTTGCCGATTTGAATGCCACCATGTAAATGCCTGAAAATGGTAGCGCACAATGAACAGCATGAATTACACACAAGAAGTGAATTGCGCGTTTCGCCGATTCGAATGCCACCATGTAAATGTCAAGAAAAGGTAGCGCGCGCGCAATAAACAACAAAGTTAAATGCTCATGAAACGAGTTGCACGTCTTGCCAACTCGTAAAACATCATGTAAATGTCAAGAAATATCAGCGCGCAATGAACAACAATGTAATAACGAAGTCAAATCTTTATGGAATAAATTGCGCGTCCTCCCTATTTGCAAACCACCATACAAATGTAAAAAAATGGCAGCACACAAGTAATCTGTTATTCATTTAAGAATTAAAATCAAGAATATGAAAATTCTCAATTACGGTGTTGGGAAATGTCCAAACACCGTCTTACCGCCTGGAAACAGTGATCACCAATGAGAGATGAGTGCAGAAGACTGGAAAATCCAAATAGGCAGCCGGGACAGGAGCTCAGGAAGGAGCTGCTGCTCTGCACCGGGACCTCTGAATAGTGAGCACTGGAAGTTGGGCTGACTCTCTTTTATAGAGTCTTGGCCCAGCCTAGAACCACGCCCAGGCATGTTGCAGGGAAAGTCTCTAGAAGGCCCTGGAAAGGGACCACACCCTAACACACTCTAAGTGTCTGCAGCAATACATTGCAAATGTACAGTATTTATAAGCACCTTAAAAATGAATCTTTTTGATGGAATTCTGCAATGCAAAAGGTTAAACAATAACATATCATCACAATGCATGAATTACATTATCTTGCGAGTGTTGGGTTTTTGCATTCTAGATGCCCGTAGAGCGCGCACTGTCCTGGTGTTGACAGAAGGGTGAGGAGTGGGGGTGAAGGGGACGTCAGGACAGTCCGGCTGGTGAAGTATGTGTGGAGTGGTGATGGGAGCAGTCAGGATGAGTGGAGGGCAGGCCTGTGTAGGCAGAAATAAGAGCCTGAGGATATTAGTATGCCGTGCCAGTTTGCTCAGCCTCTAACGGTGTTACAAGTGGTTCCCAGGTGGTTAAGAAGGCATCAAGATTGTCTTGTAGGCTAAAAATTGTGCGTTCAAATGTCGCCGTCTGGTACATTGTCCTTAGCCATTCATCATGGGAAGGGGAATTCGGGGAGCTCCAGTGGCGCAAGACGCAGAGTTTCGCCGTGGCAAGAGCAGTGTGTAGTAAGTGGGCTTGCAGGCGAGTCAATGTAGGGATATTCCTAGTTTCATGTAAGAAGATTAAGGAGCGCGAGAAGGGGATTAGTAGAGAGAGAATCTCTTGTAGTGTTTGTCCCACCTCTTCCCAGTAGGTTGCTACAGAGGGGCAGTCAAAGATGACATGTATCAGGTCACAATAGGTGACAGGACATTGCCAGCACTTGGCATGGGGTATTAGTCCTGCGGCTCTCAGTTTGGTCAGGGTCCAGTCCCAGTCACATAGTGTTTTGGATAAGCAGAATTTCATATGTGCCTCCCTGGCCCCTCGGTTGCGTGCCTCTATGAGTTCTGCCCAGTCCTCTGGGTCGAATTCTGTTTGAAGTTTTGTTTGCCATGTGATACGTAGGGTGTTAGGAGGGGCAGAGAGAAGAGATGGCATATCATGAGCGTGTGCAGCCCCAACACCACATCATGATGTTTTCCCCATACTCATAGGTACGATAGCACCGGGGAAGGCGGTATGTGCCACTGGCAAAATCCCAGGCTGTGATTAAGGAAGTGCCGTAATTGCGTGTATTTCCAGACTTGATGGTAGGAGAGGCCCGGTTCTGCCTCCAGTATATCAAAAGGTTTGAGGGACTCGTCAGCTACGATCTGTCCCAAATGTGTGATACCTGCATCCCACAATTCCCTCAAGTCCAGCGTTTGTCCTCCTATGTGGAGCCTGGCATTACCCCAGAGTGGTGCATGTTTGTGTAGGTGTGTCCACACTGAATAAACAGTGGGTGCATTGCCAAGATTTTGTCATGGCTTGCACAATCAGGTTGTTAGTCCAGATCCTGGCCTTGTCTGCGCTGTTTGTCAAGCCTGTGCCCTGCGAACCTCCTATGACGTCACATTCTATTTGGACCCATTGTGGTGAGTCTACTGTCCCCGGCATCAAAAAACTGAGTTGTGAAAAATGTAGGGCCAACGTGTGGTGTTCAACAGAGAGTAGGCCAAGACCCCTGCAGGAGCGGTGGGTGATCAGTTTTGAGTAAGAGAGGCAGGGACTCGCCATGCCCCAGACAAATGAACGTATGCTATGGTCGATGTTGCATAACAGGGGGAGCGGGTGAGCAGGGGCAGCATGCCTAGGACATAGGTAAAGTGGGAAAAAAGGTCACCATGTGCACCGCCTACACCCTGTGCCAGAGAGAGAGACCGAGGTGTGTCCATTTCGCAAAGTCCCTCTGGGTGCTTTTGAGCAGCAGGTCTAAGTTGTTGGCCACCATACGTTCCAGGCTCCTATTTAGGTATATGCCCGGGTACTTGAGGCGGGACCGAGTCCACCGGACAGGAAAGGTCATGACTGTCGCTTTGATAGTGTGACGCGATAGTGGTAATGCCTCGCTTTTGTCCCAGTTGATCCTATAACTGGAAAACGATGCAAAGTAAAAAAAGAAGATTCTGTAACCTTGGGAGAGAGTGCTGGGGATCCGTAAGAGCAAGCAAGATGTCGCATGTGTAGAGATATATCTTGGACATGCCTCCTGGTAATGGGACCCCTGGGAGAGAAGGCTCCTGTGGTATGGCAGCTACAAATGGTTCCAAAGCTAGAAGAAACAAAAGTGGGGAAAGAGGGCATCCCTGACGGGTACCTCGTCTGATGGGAAAAGGGGCAGACACCAAACCCCTGCAGTTCTCTTGTGCCATGGGAGACTCATACAGCCAGTGCACTTTATCAATTAATTTTAATCTGAAATGATGTAACACTCAAAAGAGGTACCACCACTCTATTCTATCAAATGCCTTTTCTGCGTCCAGAGACAGGGCAATAACTCTGGTGGGTAAGATTTTGGCAGGCCATAAAGTGAGTTCAAGCATTCGTAGATGATTCCAGGATGAATGACCTGGTATGAACCCCACCTGAGAGTGGTGAATAAGGGATAGGATAACCTTCCGCAACCGATTAGCTAGGGCTCCTGCCAGTATTTTAATATACCCCTTGAAGAGAGAAATTGGCCTGTAACTGTCACAGAGTAAAGGGTTTCTGCCTTGTTTGGTTAGGACTATGGTTGCTCTGTTACAGGGAGTCCACCACTTCTGCGCCTGTACATTTATAGATTTTCACAGGGAATCCGTCCTCACCTGGTGCTTTATGGTATGGCAGTTTAGTGGTAGCTTGTGCAATTTCTCCCTTGCTGATCTCTCCCATTAAGAGGTCTCTACTCTGCACCATGAGTGTGGGTAACCGTAGATCCATTAAGAAAGCGGCACGATGCTCGGGGTCTTCCAATGTTTTGGAGGTATATAGTTCTCGGTAGAAATTAGCGAACTTGTGGAAAATGTCCTGGGGACGAGTAAGATATTGCTGGTAGGGTCTTGTATAGCTTGGATGGCAAGTGCCGCTTCTTGCTGACATAGCTGTTCTGCCAGGAGGTGTCCCGCCTTTTCCCCATGCTCATAATGACGCCCTCACATCCTCTGGAGAGCATATTCAGCCTTAGATGTGTAAAGGGTGTTGAGAGCCATCTTGGCCTGTTCCAGTTTACGACAGTTCTGTGGGGAAAGGTCGGTGGTGTATAGGTGGGGTAATTCGCTACCTGTGTTTCCAGTTCTGTTTGTTGTGAGCGGCATCTGGTGTTGTTGAGAGCCGCATCTGTCATAAGTTGGCCCCATAGAGTTGCCCTTACTGCTGCCCATAGCATGCCTGGAGAGGAGACAGTGTCTTTGTTGTCATCGAGGTGGGTAGGGATATGGGACCTTAGTTGGGTTTTACCTGGGGGGGTGCAGTAGCGGGGGACATTGTCCCCACAGTTTGCGTCCCGGAAAGATGAGTCCTAGATCCAGAGCGAGGAGGACTGGTGAGTGGTTTGAAAGTGCAGCTGGCAGGAGTCGCCAACTAGCGCCACTGTCCTATGAGAAGTCAGAAAGTAATCAAACTTGGATTGGGAGACGTGGACTGATGAGATAAAGGAGTATTCCTTGCCCCGGGGGTGGGCCAGGCGCCATGGATCAGTTAGTCCATGGTCTGCTAGGATGCCACTTAGGAGGGCTCTATCTGCCTGATTGGAGTGATCTATAGGGCCTGTGTGGTCAAGGACTGGGTTGAGGGCTAGGTTCCAATCCCCTCCCAGAGGATAATATGAAGCAGATACCTCAGTGAGGGAGATTGCCAAGGGGGGAGGGGGAGCAAGGGCATGTCGGTGTCACCAAGGGGGAGCTGAAGAATAAAGGAGCTCCTGTGTCAATCAGAAGCTGTGGACCTAAGCTTGCGCAGCCCATGCACCGGAGGGTCCCCCGTGGCAACGAGGGGGGGTGAGGCAAGGAGGGTATGACAGTATGCATCTTGCCATAGGTTTGAGGGTGAGGGCCAGAGGAGATTTTTGTTGGGAAGGACAAGCACGGGGTGAGTGCTAGATGGCGGAAAAGGGAGAGGATAATGATGTACTGCCGGTGATATTCATGAGGGCAGGATGCCTGCGCTGGTCCTGTTGTGGGGCCGGAAGGCAGGAGGGCTCCACTCGCGGAGCACACAGGGGGCTCCTTAAGGATGTTTTGTCTCTGTGTATAGGAGGTATGTGCCAGGGCTCAGGAGGTCAGCTAGTATTGAGGGTGGGCAGAGGTCGTGCTGCAGCAGTGGAGACCTATAGTGGGGAATGCCATATGCTGTGCAAGGGGAGGGCCAGGGTGGAGCTAGTGTGTCCAGGGGGCTAGTAATGGAGAGATAAGGCATTAAGAATGGGAGGTAAAGCATTAGCATGGCTGGGTCCCGTGGAGTGGGGGGTACGGGAGCCCGCCCACTGTAGCAAAGTTCTGGTGGAGGTGAGTCCCTGGTACGGGGGAAGGGCAAGAAGCGGTGATGGATGGTCACAGCAGTTGACCTTTGTTGAAGGAGAGTGAATCAGCGAGCAGCGAGTAATGGGAAATGGATGGAACCTCAGCCTGGGAGTCAAGGCAGGTGTTTTGCATAGTATGTTAGGCTGCGTGGTCCAGTCAAAACAAATATAAACAGTAACAATAACAATGCACATAGGCGTAAGCTCTCCACGGATTAATGAAGGCTATCGTCTCAGGATGTCCAGACCATATCACCAGTCATTGGTTTGTATTGTGCTCAACAAGTCCGAAGAGATGATAGAGATAATGTTAATGTCTTGCCCTGGCGTATTCTATTGCAACATGAACAAGGACTATTGGGGGCCAATACTCAGTCCCCCTCAGGCACGGGTTTTAGTGGGGACCTAGATTTGTCTCTGCTATGGTCGTGGGTAAGATCTGCCACCCACTTGGATAGGTGTTTCCCTGACTTCGCATGATCAGAGAGGTCGATCGTTGGGTCTATTTCTCCTGGGTAACCGCGGTACAGTAGAGCCCCGCACCGTCGAGTGGTGCAGGGGATGTGTAGATGTTTCTTGCTGCCCTGGCATGGTCCAGGCGGTAGCGGATGAGGAATCCATGGGTTTTGGAAGTTAGCTATTTAGGAATTGGCGTAACGCTTTGGGGTCAAGGAAGTCTTTGGATTTGCCGTCTTTCTAGACAATCATACATGCAAGTTCAAACAGTCCAAACTTGATGTCCAGTTGGTGGAGTTGAGGACGTTATGACAAGAATGCTGTCCATCTTTCGTTGGTGTCTCGGGCGAAATCTGTGGCCTTTCTCAGCTCTCAATTCTGTACGGCCTGTGTGTGCGAGCAGCGGTTAGTAGCTGTCAGACTTGGTCATTTCGGAAAAAGCAGGCTATGATGGGGCGGGGTTTGTCCTCCGGGCCTTTGCGCATAGGGCCTAGGCAATGAGCCCTCTGCAATTCCAGCGGGGGAAAAATGTGAGGCCTGTAATAGTGGGAATATTGTTAATAAGAAAGGCCTTGAAATCCATACCTTCCACCCGTTCCGCGATCCCAAAGAAGGGAACATTGTCCCTACGACCCCAGTCTTCTAGGTTCGTGATTTTGTCCCTGAGGTACTGAAGTTTGTGGTCACTGTTTGGCGAGAAGAACAGTTTGTCTTCCACTAGGGAAAGACGGTGATCAGTGCTCGTCACCCTATCCTGAAAGCTGGCAATGTCATTGCAGATGGACCTGGATTCAGCTGCGAGGTCCGAGATCTTAGTGTCCATACCCTCCAGCCTCCTGCCAAATGCAGTGATCTCCTGTAAGATGCATTCCATGGGGATATTTGATTTGGGTGGCTGCACGGTTTCTGGTGGGTCATTCATTGGGGGCACCACCATCACTGGTACGGGCCGATGTTGGGTGAGGGCGTCCAAAAAGAATAGCTGGTGGGCTGGCTTGCGAGTCAGTTTTTACCCAGGCATAGTTGTTGTGTATGGCAGGGCTAGTGGAGGAAGGGGTAGAGTCTCTTTCTCTGTATGCAGCGCTATGGCTCTGAGTGCTGCTGGGGTATGGGGCAGCGCAGCGGGACAGGATGTGTTGTCACAATGATGCCGCGAGTGAGAGCCCCATAGCTGAAGATCTCAATGTTGGAAAGGAGATGTTGCAGCCAGTAGTTTTAGACGGTGGTCGGATCCTTGCAGCCCACAGGGGAGTGAGTACGCGGTAGGGGAACAAGGTCATGATGCATTGAAGCAGGTCCCCCTCAGTGGGGTGCATCCTGTCAGGGAGGTTGGTTGACGCTCTCAGTTGTAGTAGGATCAGCCCCACCACTGTGTCCCCGGTTTGAGCGCTGCAATGAGGTTAGGCTGTGTGTTTCCCTATGGATGCCTCATAGCAATGGTGGCCGGGGGAGGCTCTCACGTTCCCAGTCACAGGGTCTGTTGAATATCGTGGGGCATCCCACACCCTGTGTGTCAGGCTGTTCCCTAGGCCACTTTGGCACCACTCTCTGGTGCGCCGGTATGCAGGGTTCCTGGTGTGGGCACTCCTCAGTGAGGGTCTGACAAGGGGTGTCTTGTTGCGTTAGGGACCTCCTGCAGTATGCTGGGGTCCTCCAATCAGCTGTGGTTGAGAGCAGGAGGGCACAGAGTGAGAAGGGGAGGGAGGGTGAGGGTTGTCCTCACCTCCGACTTGCTCACCTGTGATTCCGGTCTCCCCCCATCTCGACAGGTCATCTGCAGCTTTGGGTTTGGGCCCACGACACCATGCAGTATAGAAGGATACCAGGCCTCACTCTCATCAAGCGGCAGGGTGGCACATCCTGGGTTGAAACGAAGTTTGGGGCACTGTGCCCACTTCGGTTCTGATCCTGCCCCCAGGAGCAGAGGGTTGACTGGGCCTCACTTTGCACAGGCCCTCCCATGCCATGTGGGAGCCCCCGGGCAATTGTGGTTGGGGTGGGGGATAGAGTGGGTGGGGAGGGGTACCCCGCTGCCACCCCGCTCACCTGTGGCTCCAGCCCCCTCTCCGCAACAGGTCATCCGTGGTCTCGGGTGGTCGCCCGGGTGCAGCTCCACAGTCTAGCCCGTGACTCCGGACAGGGTGCTAAGCCTCAACCACGTCTGGTGGCCGGCCACTCCCGGGCCTTCAGTAGCGACGGTGCTCGGGATACAGGGGCCGCATTAGTTTCGGCCTTATTCCCAGAAGCAGAGCGGTGTCTGGCTCTCACTCCTCCGATGCTGCAAACTCCTCCATCACCATCACAGGCCTCTGGCACGCGGAGCTCGACTAACAACATTTTCTAAGTTACTACATATAAACTGTCCAAATTAGAGTACACATACATATATGTACATGGGCTGTGGTAGTAAAGCAGTATGAGTATAAAGGCACTAGTCAAGTCATGAAAGCATTAGCTATCACTTCAAATAAAGAAATTAGTAAATGGTATATCTTGCTTTGGGAAATTGCTGAAATCAGCATGAAGCCACCATCGAAGATCTGGGATGGATGCCTCCCTTCACAGGTGACAAAGAATATCTCCCAAGTATCTATAGATAATTCGTATAAAACAGTGAAAGCTGCCTTTCTCAAGAGGAGTCATTTTAACCATTCATAGATGTTAATCTACACCAGCTAAGATGACAAAGTTGAGAACACATGGAGCAGCAGCATGTTCAAAAGGTGAAAGTCAACAATAAACATATTCTCAGAAAACGCCAAGTGATTGAGCTCTAAGAGAATGCAAAAAAAAAAAGATTGCATTGCTGAAATACTCAACAAAGAAATCAATCAATCAACATTTGTAAAGCGCAGCTACTCACCTGTGAGGGTCTCAAAGCACTGGGGGGGGGGACACTCATCTGAAGAGCCACATCTTGAAGTCTTTCCTGAAGATGATGAGCGATGGGCTTTGTCTGAGGTGCAGGGGAGGTTGTTCCAGCTCTTTGCTGCAGTGTAGGTGAAAGATCCTCCTCTGGTGGTGGTTTTGCGGATGCGAGGGATGGTGGCCAGGACCATCTTGGCAGATTTCAGGGATCTGGTGGGGTGTGGAAGGAGATGCGGTGGTTCAGATAGGCTGGTCATGTGTTGTATAAGGCCTTGTACGTGTGAGTGAGAAGCTTAAGGTGATTCGCTTCTCGACCGGTAGCCAGTGGAGGATCCTAAGGTGTTGGGAGATGTGTCCTCGGTGTGGGAGGTCCAGAATGAGTCTGGCGGCGGCATTCTGGATGAGCTGAAGTTTTTGGATATTCCTAGTTGAGGTGCCGGCTTGGAGGGCTTTGCCGTAGTTGAGCTTGCTAGTGACTAAGGTGTGGATGACTGTCCTGCAACAGTCTGCTGGGATCCATCTGAAGATCTTCCGAAGTTTGTGGAGTGTGTGCCAGCAG
This sequence comes from Pleurodeles waltl, assembly GCF_031143425.1. Lineage (NCBI taxonomy): Eukaryota > Metazoa > Chordata > Amphibia > Caudata > Salamandridae > Pleurodeles > Pleurodeles waltl. The sequence goes on along the minus strand of NC_090445.1, from coordinate 534,841,323 downwards.
GAGGAGGCGACAGAGTTTATCTGGCGGGTCATCGATAGGGAGGAGTTGAGGATAATTCTAAGCTGCGGGTGTACTCAGTTGGTGCAGGGAAGGCGCTGAGGGATGTGGGCCACCAGGAGTCGTCACAAGCTGAGGTGGCATTTCCGAAGATGATAAGCTCCATCTTGTCGAAGTGGAGCTTGAGGCAGCTTTCTCTCATCCAGGTGGCGAAGGCTTCCATTCCTGAGTGAAAGTTCCTTTTGGACGTGTCCAAGTCTTCAATGAGAGAAATGATGAGTTTTGTGTCATCGGCATGTGGCATGATGTTCATAACATTGGCTTCTGACAATGGCAGGAAGAGGGGCCATGTATATGTTGAACAGTGTGGGACTCAGTGAGGATCCTTGGGGGACTCCGCAGTTGACTCCTATGGGTCTGGAAGTGTAGGGCAGGAGACTGACCCTCTGCGTCCTCCCAGAGAGGAAGGAGTGGATCCATTCCAGGGATCTTCCACGGATTCCTATGTCGTGGAGCCTGGTGCGCAGAGTGCTGTTGGAGACTGTGTCGAATGCTGCTGAGATGTCGAGGAGTATGAGTGCTGCGGTGTGGCCATGGTCTAGGAGTAATCGGATGTCATTGTAGGCTGCCAGGAGTACTGTCTCCATGCTGTGATTGCTGCGGAAGCCTGACTGGGAGCTGTCCAGGGGGTTGATGGCCTCAATAAAATTCCGTAGTTCTGCGTTGATTGCTTTCTCTAGTACTTTGGCTGGGTAGGGTAGCAGCAAGAAGGGCTGGAAATTCTTTAGTTCTGAAGGGTCGGAAAAGGTTTCTTCAGGAGAGGGCATATTTCGGCATGTTTTCAGTCCTCGGGGAATGTGCCAATGCTGATGGAGCAGTTGATTGTGTTTCGAAGCTTGGAGCGATGGATGCGCTGGCTCTGATGTATATGTGGTGCGGGCAGGGGAACGAGGGGGCTCCGGAGTGGGTGCTGTTTATGATGTTGCCTGTTTCATCTGTTGTGAGCGTGGACCAGCCTTGGATGGTCTGGGTGGGTTCTGGGGGGAGGAGGGGGAGTTCGCAGGTTCCCGGTGCCAGTATTTTCCGAGAGGAAACTGCCGTAGATGTCCTGGATCTTGTGGTGGAAAAAGGAGGCAAGTTTGGATGCAATGATTTTAAGACTATATTGTATGTTTCATGTAGATGTGTGCTCATGTCAGCAAATAAGAAGAACTGTTTAATGTATTTGATTCTGCTAAATTGACAGCAGCTTTGTTTTGGACTAACGAAACCCTGGCTCTCCAACATAAAAGGAGCAGCCATGAAACATGTCCGAGAAATGGATTCTTATGAATTATTAGCAAGAACTCCAAGCTATGGTCTGCCAGTGAATAGTGACTAATCCTAACGCAGTGAACATAAGTATTTGGGATGGACCATCATATGATTGATTATGTCCTCAGTGGCATAGTTTTGGGGCTATACACCAAAGGAGACCTCTGGACACAAAAGTGGGCCCAGCTGACCCTCATACCTAAGGGTATTTGGTCTCGAAATGAACGAGAGCTGCTGGAGGACAGATGAGGATTTATAAAAAGGAAAGAAAAAAAATAAGTTAAATTAAATAAAAAACACTATCTAACCAATACCCCATAAACCTCACAACCCATCAAATGCATAAGAACAAATAAAAATTTTAAGATTAACACATAAAACAATATTAACCGATTCACTGATTAAAGACATTACTAAATCTTAAATATGTATACAAACAAATCCTTTAATTCTGATATATTTATTTGTAAAGTATTATCCACCCAAAATCCCAAAACAACTTGCAACCCTACCTTCCCCTTATGAAAAAAAAAATTGGCGTACAGCAACATTACAACAACGGCGGTTCATGCTAATGTTAGAAAGTCACTATGGCGGCAGGCATTTCTAAATGTGGCCCCCTGAACCTCTGTCAGGAAGATGGAGTATTTTTTTCTGTCACTCTGGCAGAGGATGGGCACTGAAAACAATTAAATCAGACCCTAAGTTAAACCATATTTATATCTAAAAGTAACAAAAAACACACATAACATTATATATATTACAAACTTCAACATTTTAGAAAACTATTATATTGGATTTAATAATATTAGAAGCAATAAAAGCAAACAATGGTAAAGACAATCGGTGTCTCCTTTGAATTCCGATACCCAACCTTTTGGCTTTGTCAATGGGTGTTTTAGATACAGTTCCACATGAGCAAAAGAAAATAAAAGCATGTTTGATGATGAAAAAAGGGCAAAACGTATAAGTGTGAGGAGTCATACAGATGCATGCAGTGTTATGCCACATGGGTGTGTATACATTATGACGTAACAGCAGCCCAATTTGATGAAGTGTATGTGTTCACATGCCCCCACACATTCACACATCCTCGGAATAATGCAACCAGCATTTGTTTTTTTATGTACCATTCTAAGATAGCAGACACTAACCTTGGAGTGATGCATTTAGAAACATTTGAATGTGTGCCAAATGGACTGCAAAAAGAGGGGCCCAGAAGCAAATTGGGACTGTTGAACCTTCCACATATTAAGAAAAAGCAACTTTTTAAAACATGATTCATACAGTGAGAGATAGAGCAGGACAGATGGAGGAACCTGTAGGAAGGGAAGTCTACAAGGGGAAAAATAATGGGAAGCTTAGCCAATTTAGTTCTTCCATGTGGTTAATATGGTAAATTTCTTAATGTGTTTTATGAGGTGTGCTACTATGTATAAGATGGCTTTCATAGGGTTGAGGGTGGTGTATAGGAAATTATTGAGCAGACTGGTTCCTCCATCCTGATGAAGTCTAAACCATCATATGTTTCTACTATTCAAACTACATCTAGCATACAGTGAATCTATGGTTATTGCTAAGGACGAGGAAAGAAGAGAAAATGCCTAACGTCTAAGTGATAAATGGAGTAAGATAGTGTAAGCCTACTTGTAAGTTCCATAGTATTGTTATAGGTAAAGTAGTGCTCAGTGCATTTGTAGGTGCAGATGTATCAAATACACAGTTTTTTATGGACAAACCAATGGTTGAGTTCAGTGCATCAAAAATGCCCGCATTATCTCTTCAAACTTAATAAACTGGTTATTAATTTTATAAGACGGTGAGGCTGCTAGGGTCATAGCTGCGAGCGAATCATACAGATTGAGTGATGAGGACTTCCGGTGTCTCAGTCGACATAATGAGGCCACAACCAGGGTGTTATGTCGTCAATGACCTGTATATCACAGAGGGGTGCACGTTATGTGGATGGTGTTATAGGCAGATCACTTAATGTCTGCAGGTTATGCCATATTTGGTAAGGTTTTAGTCCAGGAAGGACCACAATATGTGTACCATATCACCAATAGAATGCACACATGTCCAACAATGAGTGCTGGGTGAGATTTTTGCCCTATGCAGTTTATGTGGGAACTAGTGCCAATTATGAAGTACCTTAAGAAGGTGAATTTCAGCCTTCCCTCACATAGTCCCCTATCATGGTAATGTATTAGTTCTGACCATTCAATCTTGGTGCAAGACTTTTTTAGATGGGGGTTCCCAATGTCCCCTGGATGCTTCATCTGTTTTATTGCCTTTGCTATTTCTTTGTTACAAATGTGCATGTCCAAATCATGCTGTGATTCCAGCATCAGCTTTGGAATTCATAGGCCTTTGAAGAATTGTTGTTCAGGAGACTGGTCCATGGGCACCTCTGTCTGGTGCTGGGCTTCATAAAAGAATGCAAACGCTTTGATAATGTCTTTTGGATTAGTTGGAGGAATATTGTCACCATAAATAGCTGGGATAGCTAATCTTGCCTCTCTTTGCTTTGGATGAAGGGCTAGAAGCCGACTTGCCTTTTCTCCATGTTCATAATGTCTGCTTTTAATGTGGTGGTGGGCTTTCTCCTTCTGGGTTTTGAGGATGGTATTGAGGGCATATTCTATCAATGTAATTGAATGAAGATTGGCTTCCACAGACTACGGTTTACCTAGAGGATCTCCTTTCTTAGCTTCTGCTTTTCTATTTGGGTGGACCTTTGAGGCATGGGTCATCAAGCATCTCATATAGGCTTTTCCAGCAGCCCATAGAGTTGTTGTAAAAATTACAGCATGTTTGTTGAGAACCACATAGTCCCAGAGGTATTCCAGAAGCTTCTTCTTTCATCTCGTAGCTTATATCTGAGAATGCCCATCCTCCAGGATCTGATTTAGAAAATGTGTAAGTTCAGGTAAATTTCCTGTCACATCGAGGCATGGACTGAAATGCACTGTATTCCAATTTTACATTGCATGAGTTTTTGTAGCGCCACTGTAGATGTCTGGAAGTAGTTGATTTGACACTCAATTTACATTGCCCAATACATTCAAGAACTCAAAGATAGATTCTTCAGAAGACTCGCCAGCTGCCAGACTCTCATTCAAAAAGTTCAGTTAAAGTAATCTGATTGAACTAAAGACAGGGATCAGAATTAGAAATTGTATGATAATTATCACACCTTAGCAGTTTTCCATGATACATTCTGGCAGGTCAAACCAGAAGAAATTTATACGGACATAAGGCCAGGAAAAAGGCAAAATGCATGTAATTTAGGGCCAGATGTAGCAAGTTCCGATTTTGCGAATCGGAAATTGCAAGTCGGTGCGGCTCGCAAGTTCCGATTCGCAAAATCGGATGCAGAACGGTGTCTCAGACACCGTTTGCGATTCGCTATGGGGTCGCAAAGACCCACCTCATTAATATTAATGAGGTGGGTCGCATTATGCGACCCCATAGCGAGTCCCTGCACTCACAGGGATGGTGGCCTTCTGAAGACAGCAGACCTCCATGTCTGTGACTGCTTTTTAAATAAAGCAGTTTTTTATTTTTATTTTGCAGCCCGTTTTTCTTAAAGGAAAACGAGTTGCAAAATAAAAAAAATAACGAAACCATTTGGTTTCGTTTTTTCAGAGCAGGCAGTGGTCCATTGGACCACTGCCTGCTCTGAAAAAACCTTTTTGGCAACATTCACAAAGGGGAAGGGGTCCCATAGGGACCCCTTCCCTTTTGCGAATGCGTTACCACCAGTGTGACACTGGTGGTAAATGCGAATTGCTTTGCGACCGCATTCGCGGTCACAAAGCAATTTAACATTGCGATGCGAGTCGCAAATAGGAAGGGGACACCCCTTCCTATTTGCGAGTCGCATTCACAATTTGCGAGTCGGTACCGACTCGCAAATTGTGAATGAGCATCGCAATGAGCATTTTGCATGGCACAAACTGTGATTTTCGCAGTTTGCACCATGCAAAATGCTTCCTACATCTGGCCCCAAGTGTGTTAAAACGTGATTCTGCAAGTTATAATCTCATTGTCCTTTAGAAATCTTGGGATACTTGGAATGAGTGGTATTTACCACACATATTAAATACCCCACCCTATCTTGACAAACTTGTAATAAGGGCCTATGTTGCCATTTTGAACATCTATATTTCTGTGTACAAAAGGGGATATTGTAGACCATCTATCGCCTGCCTTTCTGCATTAAACAACGTATGTATATCAAAACCTTGAAAGCTAACCAACCCGTTATTCATAATGCTGTCAAATTCTGTTTCTTTGTGTAAAACGGGTTTTAAGTAACATAGTTTGAAATGTAATTTGTAGTGGTTGAAAGACAGGACAGTCTATAACCCCAGAATTTGAGGCCATGCCTTTGTATGTTGAACAGTGATTTTTTCCCATCATTTTGGATCATTCAAAGTTTCAGTGTAGTCGGTGTTAAGGCAGTACCTATGAACACAGCCAGAGCTGAGGCATCAGATGATGCTATTGTTGAAATGTTGAAGTGAATATTGATGATGAACACAATGCTGGTAAGTAAGTTGAGAAACAGAGAGAGAAAGTGGTGGGGAAGAAGCAAAGAGAGAAAGTTAGTGTAAGTGATCTTGCAGATCCCTTCACTCAGGTAGCCCCTGATAGCCCATAATTTGGAGCGTTACCTAGGCCTTCATTCAAGAAACTACAAGTTCCTGAGACCAAAAACACTGTTTTAGTGGACTGTCCTCCCTTCTTCAGTATGAGTGTGGCAGGTTAAGTGGTGGACCCTATTCTAAATAACACACAGATAAACTGTTAGAATCCCATATTTTGGAGCACTGACATAAACAAGCTTTCTTTGTCCTGTTTCATTGAGTGCTATAGAGGACTGTCAAGGTTGTTTGAAAAAAGTGAGGGATGTATACCCAAGAGGTATACCCCAGAATTGCAACTCTCATCATATAAAGGATGTGAGAGACATGGGGTCTTCTGAAGAAACTCTTAAGTAGAATTGTAGAATATTCTGATTAAAGTGTTCACTAAAGGGAACATTATAATTTATTTGTCAAAGCAGAGTGATTTATTCTCATCCCGAAATGATGTTGTACAATTTGTGAAGAGCTGTATTTGTTAAACTATTTCAGGCCCAGTTATCCACAGGACATCTATGAAACGTTCTCAGGAGCTCCAGGGAAGTCAGGGGTTGCTGGGTTCAAATTGTATCAGACCAGCTTACCAGTGTTTTCTTTGGCTTTTACCTTACTCTTGGGCCCAAATTGAGCATCAAGTGCACCCTTTTGGTACTTGACCTTAAGGGTAGCATAGGTAAGCAGTCCGAGACTTACTCAGGGAGGTGGTACAGGGTTAGAGACTCAGAACTAAAAAAAAAAATCCTAACATAAGTTAATAGCTGCATGTGTAGCCAGTGGTAAGTCTTTCAAAAAGAAAATGCTATTTACTGCAAATTATACATACTTAATACTGTTCAGAAATGGTTCAGAAGCAATCTTTCAATGGGTGTAAATTTTGTCCTTCAGATGATTAACCCCGAGGTTAGCGTAATAAGGCAACATCTCGAAATGCTTTCGTACCACAACCTTTACCTCTGTCAGTATCTAGGAATTGCCCTGTTAACATGTTTTGTTAGTCAAACTGTGTGATCAGAACTGCTCCCAGCTCCCCTTTCCCAAAACCTTTGCATTTTGCTGCCTCTCTTGAACGTGGGCTTCCTTCCGCACACATTATCTTTTGTACTGTCACATGAGCCTCAACACAGGTCTCATTGTTTGTTGATCTGTACTGCTCTTCCCAGTCTTATTAGTTTGTGTGCAGTCATGATGTGCACCGTTGTGCAGAAAGGAGGTGAGCAGAGGCAGCGCTATCATCAGTTGTGGAGAAGTTACGGTCATGCCTCCTTGGAGAATCTTGTGATTCAGAAATCATCCTTGAATCTAGACACAACTCCGCATCCTAAACAGCGAAGTGCTGACCCCAAATTTGTACTTGGGTACTGATGTTGGCCTCTTCACCACAGTACTTTAGTTTAAACCGCAGAAGGTGGTTTGGTTTCTGGCAGTGCCTCACGGCTTTGTAATGATTTGATGGTTTCTTGCAGCAGTTTGGGACCTCACGGAACTTTGTTGTTCTTCGATAACTAGCTGAGACATGAGTTCCAAAGTACTCTCCAGCCTTGGCGGTATGCAATCGGGTCCTGCTGTGGTGGGGCTTCAGAGGTTCCTGGATTGTCTTCTGCTTGTCAGAGACAAGCAAAAGACACCAAATGGCTAAATTTAAAAAATGGCAAATTTGTAAAAGTGGTATTTTCAGAATTAAAATTTAAAGCCGGCTTCACCGTGGATTGTGATTTTAGATTGTAATTCCAGAGACACCGAATTTAGGTCCTATCGCTTCCCAACTGGAAGTGATACCTATAAAATGTATTAAGGTTTTCCCAATGTTATCCTAGGTAGATATAGGCCTTGCAGTAATGAAAAACAAATCTAAGAGTTTTTCTCTTCTGGGACATGTGCATGTGCAATTTTTTAAATACACTGCACCCTGCCCTTGTGCGGTCCACAGACTAACTTTGGGGTAACATATGTTTTAAAAGGAAAGTTTGGGCCTGGCAAATGGGTTGTTTTGCCAGGGCAATGTGGCAGTGTAAAACTACACATACAGGCTCTGAGACATGGTTAGAGAGCTACTTAAGTGGGTGTCACAATCATGTGGCAGACACACAAGTAGCACTTAATTTATAGGCCCTGGACGCATACCAGGGACTTATAAGTACATTAAATATACCAGTGGGGGATAAGACAATATTACTATATTTAGGGAAGAGAGCAGAAGCACTTTAGCACTGGTTAGCACTGATTAGCAGTGGTAATGTGCATGGAGTCCTAAAGCCAGCAAAAATGAGGTCAGGAAAATAAGGAGGAGGAAGACAAATTTTTGGGGTGACCCTGCAGAAATAACCATTCCCAACAGCCTCTGAGTAATTGCACTTGACCTTTCTAGGTGAAACCAGATATAAGACAAGCAGGCCTTCCATTCACTAAAATGAAGATACACATGAAACGAAGATGCTAGGACTGTAACAAAATATTTTTTTCAACAAAACTGCAGTATAAACTAAATCACTTTCTATACCCCTTTAGCTCACGGATCCGGTTAATTAATTGTTGATTACTTGCCATAATATTGAATCACAATCAAATGCCTTTTTTAGGATACGCCAGAAGAATGGCCACCCGTGCCATGCCCGTGGTGTAGGTTTAGAGATGCAATCAGAATCAGCTGCTCTCAACAGGAGATAAACTGAGAGTATCTGAAACACGTTGTAGCTCAAACTTGTTTTCTTAAAATACTACCTCTATCCATTGGGGATTAAGAATGTAGATCACATCATTACCTGCAACATCCTAATAGACTGATAATGTATAGTGAAGCTACAAAGCCACCCTGTTAAATATTATTATGGAAATAGCTAATGTGTACAAAATTCTATTTTTTGTATACTAGGCAATCTTCAGAAAGATTACTAAATTCGAAGAGGCTTACTTTCTCTTCCACTGTTTCAGTAAAAAAAATTACTCGTATCAAATTACAAATGATAGAATTGTGGAGGTCTCGTCATGTAGTATAGTAGAGGATTTCCTGAAATTCAAATCCATGGCACATTTTGAACCATACCTTGAATCTATTGAGGAAGGGTTTGCTAAAGTTCTAAATTTGATGTTTAGGCAGGGTATTGTACCGTTAGCTACTGTCACACAAAGTTGGGCCTCAAACTTGACTTCTTGGAAATTAAATCCACATTGTATTGTGATCAGCTTAAAGAAAAGGAAGCATTAGTTATGCTACTTTGAATGCTTTAACTTTAAGGAATGGTTTGTTCCTATTCTTAAGTATGTGGGAATAAGGATACTTTTGGGGCTTTTGTATTGTACAATTTGACACATGAGGCCCTATAGTTTTTGCTGTGCCTCAAATCATTTTTTAGTCTGGTATTAGCCAAGTCCTTTTGGTTTTACTAAAATTCTGGGGATAATATACTTACTTAAAGGGTATTTCAATCAGCTTTCTTCATTCACTGGTCTATTGTTGTCGTTCACAATTTCCTTCCTCCCACTACAGCATAACAGCATAGGGTAGTGGGTCAGCCTATTTCAGCCACTGGCTAATTTCACTCTGAAAATGCATTTTGCCCTTACACGAGGAGCACATTGCAGTCTGTGTTCAGGTAAACAGTTACTTCAACCAGGCAAAATAAACCTTTTGCCAGGCCTAAACCTTCATTTCTAAGACTTGTAAGTCACCCCCTAAGGAGCCCCTAAAGGCTCATAGGGCAGGGTGCATTGTATTACAAAACTGGGAATGTGTACTTAAGGTTCATGTCACCGACCAGTAAAAAAAACCTTAAACTATTTTTTCTCAATTGTGAGGTCTATCTCTCACATTGGGTTACCTTATTACATTTAGGAGATGTTAACTTTGGATCGGGAGCACCAATCCAAAGGGATACTCTGTTTACACTCAAAGGAATGATAATTTAAAATGCCCTTCAACAGAAAAGTTGGATTTTAAGTCAGAATTCTGAAAATGGCACTTTTAGAAAGTTGGCATTTTTTGTCCCAACCATTTGTCCCTTTGCCAGTGTCATGTGTCACATGACTATAATGGCTGTACTGTTGGGGTTTGTGTATTGTTTCCAGACAGTAACACAAAGGAGGCTTAGGTGAGGACAGGATGGGCCATCCTGGCAGGATAGAGAGAGGCTGTACACAGCCATAATACCAGTTCAAATGGCTTTGCTTCCAGCACACACAAATGCTCTGCATTTTGTTACCCCTAAAGAGTTTGGACCCCTTGACTGGGGAAGGAGAAGACTTTTCCAGGACCTAATGTGAAAGTAGGACAGGGAATCTCCCCACACAAAGGCTGGCACCAGACTTAAATAGTAAATTTCCAGAGCCACTCATCAGAACACTCCTGGGCTTGTGGAAATTACAAAAAAGGATAGCCCTGCAGCCAGAGGACTGTCCTGCTGTTTGAAGGACTGCTTGGCAGTCTGAGAAGGAAGAGTGGACCTGCTTAACTTTATCTCAGGCTATAAAGAGTGACTCTGAAGGGTCAATTGGCTGACCTCCTGTATGAGCTACAGGGACATAAGAAGCTTTCCTGCAAATGCCCAGCTGACCTGCTGCAACTGGACGTCCCTGGACCCGCATTGGACCTGGTTCAGTCTTGCTGGCCTCTGCTTGAGTGAGTCTATTATCCCCAAAAGATGGCCCTCCAGGTCCTAGACCTTTGACTGGCATCAGAGAGTACCCCCCCTGACGTGAAAGTGAAAATCCTGAAGTTTCAGCTCCTTGTACCCGCCAACTGGCTAGTTTTTGCCAAGACTTTGCTGCCCTTGATGACTGAAACAACTGTCAGTGGCAACTAGCAATGCTAAACCCACATCTCGCAGTGTTGCATAAATACTTTACACATTGCCTGCAAGCAAAGGTTGACTGCTTTTGTGCCAAGCTACCAGAAGGTTAAGCACAGGTTAATTTAGTGACTTTTCTGGTTCACCCTCACAAGGATTGTGGCTGTTAACTGAATGGGGTATCCATCCCCCTCAATCAATATCCCAGATTCTTTCACTGACTCTGAAGGTCACTGCTGAATCCAGTGTTGTCTCAATCTCTTAGTTTTAAATAGAAGGCACTCGACTCAGGGCAGGTATTCTGAGAGACCAGAGAGAGACGCAATAACTCTCCTTTGGTTTGAGGCTTGCGTGTACCTAGGATGCCTATTCTCTACTGTGGGTTGGGCGACCTATTGACCAATTGACTGTGACAAGTAGTCCTCGTTCAGTAAGTGACTTTCTAGCACTTAGTTGTTTATAGATAAAATAGGAGAAGTAGGTATCACGGTCCTGATGAAGCGCCAAGGGATTAACTTTTGCCCAGAGAGGCGTGAAAACATGTTGACCCGAGTATGTTAGGACTAGGTATACTACCTTTTTCCTTTCTTGGAGTACAGTGGGACATTGTTCCCCATTTTTACTCCCCTCTTTTTTAATCTTGGCCTGATCCTTTTCCTGAGCCATTAAATTATGATGCTTAAGGCTCAGAGCCAATTTTAATCCATTTATCTCTCCTCTTTTTCCTAAATAGTCAGTTTTTTTCGCAGCTCTAACCATATCTGCTACACCATCTTCGGTTGAGTACCACTACCTTATCGGGGTTGTCTGCCAGACATTGCAGTACCGGTCTGACGAGGAGACTGCCCGATGATGAAGCTTAGCATCCTAGTGGATGTTTGAGGGCTCTCCTGAAAATACTGACATCTCATTGCCCTGCATATATTTACATTGGAACAGTGTACTCTTTCCATTTAAAGCTTTAGGTCGTGGGAGACCGTACACTGGACCACAATTCTCCCAGTCCCTCTCTTTTTTTGATCTGATCAATCTCTTAGTTGTCACTGGGCAATTTTTATGAGCACCTTCTTGCTGCAACTATGTGCCTGACAATCCTGAGAATACAAGAAGATGCAAGAGCCCAATACAAATTTGTGACTCGCATCTGTTTCTGTACCATTACCTTTTTTTAATTTACATTAGTGACTGCTGCACAGGGAATTAATTTACTTTGCACATTAGGCTCATTTTGCTTTTGCTGTTAGTAAGAAATCACATTAGTGGTTGGGAGGTGAAACCCTTATCAAGCACCAACCACAATCTTAGTCAGGGTAACACACAAGCACACCCCAAATTAACCTGTGCTTAACCTCATGGTAGCTTAGTATAGAGCAGTCAGGCATAACTTACAGGTAATATGTAAAGTATTTGTGCAACACTTCAAAAGTAAAACTGTTAAAACACCACACAAAAAGATCCCACACCAGGTTAGAAACATAGAGCAAAATTTTATAAATAAAACAGAACCAAAAATCCAATCAGTAGAACTGGAGTTATGAACTTTTAAATAATAAAGTGTAAAATTGTGCCTAAAAGCATAAAGCACCAACGTCAATGGCTATCTTGACGTGCTGGACTGGGTCACAGTCAAAAGTTTAGGCAGATTGTGATGGAATACAGCTTGGAAACAGTCACAAGGTAAGGCCTGCTGAGGTTTACCTTCTCAAGTTTATGCAAAGAGTCCTGTGCCCATTACAGAGGGCCATGAGGAGCAGGAAGAGCGTTGTGGGACGTTGTCAGCAAAGGTCTGGCTGTCATTGCAGGAAGGCACTGCTGGAGCTTTGTGGTGGCAGTCTGTGTAAGCAGTATGTGCTGCAGTGCGAAGAGTTGGGCTGAGGAAGCTTTGTGAAGATTTTCAGTGCGGGTGATAAGGTCTTGGTGAAAACAGGTCTGTTTGCAGTTGTGAAGAGTCCAAAAGCTTGTTTTAAATACTTGTGAGCCACACAAATCAATCAAGCAAGGGATTTGTAAAGTGCACTACTCATCCGTGAGGGTCTCAAGGTGCTGAGAGGGGGAAGTGGGGTTGCTGGGGAGCTGCTACTGCTCGAACAGCCAGGTCTTGAGACGTCACCTGAAGGTAAGGAGGTCCTTGGTCTGGTGCAGGTGGGTGGAAAGAGTGTTCCAGATCTTGGCGGCGAGGTGCAAAAAAGATCTACCGCCGGTTGTAGTTCTGCGGATGTGTGGGATGGTTGCAAGGGTGAGGTCAGGGGATTGGGGCTGTTGGATCGGGGTGTAGAAGGAGAGCCGACTATTAAGGTATTCTGGTCCGGTGTTGTGCAGTGCTTTGTGAGCGAGGGTGAGGAGTTTGAAGGTGATTCTCTTGTTGAAGGGGAGCCAGTGCAGGTCTCTCAGGTGGCCAGTGGTGTGGCAGTGGCGGGGGTTGTCCAGGATGAGGTGTACAGAGGTGTTCTGGACCTGGGAGGCACCACTTGGGGATCAGGAACTCTCTGCAGCTTGGTCCAGTGGCTGGTGCAAGATGTTGGGGAGCCTTTTACATCACTGAGGCTCAGATCAGGAGGCCAGCAGACTAGCCCTTGTAATCACTCTGGGGTCCCGAATTCAAGATGAAGTTGCAGGTCCTGTTCTCCTTCCCCAGGCAAGATGGGAGAAGGCAGAAGGTCAGCATGGTAGCAGTTTCCTTAGAAGAGCAATGTGTCACTCCTTGTAGCAGCACAACAGTCTTTCTTCCTGGCAGAGTTTCCACAAGTGCAGAAATGCACTGAAGATTTGGTGTCTGAGGTCCAGTATTTATACCCAGTTGTGTTTTTGAGGTCGAGAAGAAGATCCTAGAGGCATACGCAGATGCACTGCCTTTCTGGCCCTCCCCCCAGACTAACTACAGGGGGTATGCAGCACTTTGTGTGGAAGAGGGACACAGCTTATCCAAGTGTAAGTGGGTCTTGACCCAGCTCCTCCCACCTATCCAGCCAGTGAAAGCCTATCCAGCCACACCTAAGCTCCCCATTGTGTATGGCAGTCTAGGAGGAATACACAAAGCCCAACTGCCAGCTACACCCTGTTATGCGACCCAGGGACATGTATAAAATGTGAAAAGGTAACTCCAATTTTATCCAATGGGAGAGTGTGAAGTGGCACAAGGGTTAGAGTCGTAGAACCAGAAGAGAGAGACTTAACAGATATTCCTCAGTGGGCTACAATTAAATTAACAGTTTCAAAGGAAATATAAATTGTTAACAGAGAGCAAGTAAAAAATAAACAAAAAAAGTACAGAAAAACAAAGAAAAGACTTTAGCCCTCATTACAACCCAAGTGGTCAGTAATAAAGCGCCGGGAATACCGCTAACAGGCAGTCAGTAAAAAAAAAGGGATATGACCGTGGCAGACATCGCACAGACAGACAGCCACTTTAACACACCGACCGCCACAGCGGTATCAACAAGCACTAAAGCGGTAACCTCCAACAGCCAGGCGGAAGACAATGTACCGCCCACTGTATTAAGAGAGACCTCTCCGCCACCTTTTCCGGGGCGGTACCAACGACATCAAAAGCACGGCGGAAACAGAACATAGAAGTCAAAGGACTCACCTATGGAGACTCAGGGAACAATCACAATGCCATGGAGCGCCATGGAGCACAAGCTGCACGTTTTCCTTGTCTACCTTTTCCTGCATTATGAACATCAACGCTGGTCAAGACGACCACAGTGAGTACTGCCGCCTAGCACTCAAGGGAGGGGGGGAGGAAAAAGAGAGTGACACACACATGCAACATGCAACACTGCCACCCCCAACACCATACACACAACCAGATGCAGTAACATTACAAATACATTGTGCGAAGGTAGCCTCTTCCTAGCAGTGTTACCCCCACTTTTGGCCTGTTTGTGAGTGTATGTCAGTTTGTTTTTTCTGTCTCACTGGGATCCTGCTAGCTAGGACCCCAGTGCTCATAGTGAAAACCCTATTTGTCAGTGTGTTTTGCCTGTCTCACTGGGATCCTTCTAGCCAGGACCCCAGTGCTCATAGTTTGTGGCCTGAATGTGCATACCTGTGTGGTGACTGTGTCACTGAGGCTCTGCTAATCAGAACCTCAGTGCTTATGCTCTCTCTGCCTTTAAATTTGTCACTATAGGCTAGTAACCACTTTTACCAATTTCAGTTGACACACTGGAACACCCTTATAATTCCCTAGTATATGGTACCTAGGTACCCAGGGTATTGGGGTTCCAGGAGATCCCTATGGTCTCCAGCATTTCTTTTGCCACCCATAGGGAGCTCAGACAAACCTTTACACAGGACTGCCACTGCAGCCTGAGTGAAATAACGCACATGGTATTTCTCAGCCATATTCACTGCACTTAAGTAACTCATAAGTCACCTATATGTCTAACCTTCACTTGCTGAAGGTTAGGTGCAAAGTTACTAAGTTTGAGGGCATCATTGCACTAGCAAAGGTGCCTCCACATCGTTAAGGGCCATTTCCGCGGACTTTGTAAGTGCGGAGACGCCATCACACGTGTGCACTACATATAGGTCAATACTTATATATAGCTTCACAATTGTAACTCCGAATATGGCCATGTAACATGTCTAACATCATGAAATTGTCCCCCCATGCCAAATCTGGTATTGGGGTGCCAATCCCATGCATCCCCGGGGCTCCACCATGGATGCCGGGTACTGCCAAACCAGCTCTCTGGGGTTTTCTCTGCAGCTACCGGGGTCTGCCCTCCTGGGGTCTGGGCAGCCCAGTCCCAGGAAGGCAGAACAAAGAATTTCCTCTTAGAGAGGGTGTTACAACCTCTCCCTTTGGAAATAGGTGTTAAGGGCTGGGGAGGAATAGCCTCTCCCAGCCTCTGGAAATGTTTTGAAGGGCACAGATGGTGCCCTCCTTGCATAAGCCAGTCTACACCAGTTCAGGGAACCCCCAGTCCCTGCTCGGGTGTGAAACTGGACAAAGGAAAGGGGAGTGACCACTCCCCTGTCCATCACCACCCAGGGGTGGTGCCCAAAGCGCCTCCAGTGTGTCCCAGACCTCTGCCATCTTGGATTCAGAGGTGTGAGGGCACTCTGGAGGCCTCTGAGTGGCCAGTGCCAGCAGTTGATGTCAGAGGCACCTCCTGATAGGTGCTTACCTGACTAGGTGGCCAATCCTCCTCTGAGGGCTATTTAGGGTTTCTCCAGTGGGCTTTTCCTTAGATAACGACTTGCAAGAATTCACCAGAGTTCCTCTGCACCTCTCTCTTCGACTTCTGCCAAGGATCGACCGCTGACTGCTCCATGAGGCCTGGAAAACTGCAACAAAGTAGCAAGAAGACTACCAGTGACATTGTAGCGCCTAATCCTGTCAGATTTCTCGACTGTTTCCTGGTGGTGCATGCTTTAGGGGCTGCCTGCCTTCATCCTGCACTGGAAGCCACGAAGAAATCTCCTGTGGGTCGATGGAATCTTCCCCCTGCTTCAGCAGGCACCAAACTTCAGCATCACGAGTACTCTGGGACCCCTCTCATCCTGACGAGCGTGGCCCCTGGAACACAGGTGGTGGACCCAAGTGACCAAAACTGTCCAGTGGTCCAACTGTCCCAATTTGGAGGAGGTAAGTCCTTGCCTCCCCTCTCCAGACATTAATCCTGTGCACTGCGTGAACTGCAGCTGCTAGGGCTCCTGTGCACATTTCCATAGAATTCTTCATGCACAGCTAAACCCAGGTCCCAACACTCTGTCCTGCATTGCTCAACTCCCTGAGTTGACCTCTGGCTTCGTGGGACCCTCTTTTGCAGTGTTGTCATGACTGCTGTGTTCAGACTTTTTGCACCCTTGTTCAAGTGCTTCTGTGGGTTCTACCTTCTTGTGCATGGACTCTCTATGTTGCTGAGGGCCCCCTCTGCCTCCTCTCCCAAGTGGCGATATCCTGGTCTTTTCTGGGCCCAGGCAGCACCCTTTTTCTTTAATCGCGACCCTTGCAGCTAGCAAGGCTTGTTTGCAGTCTTTTGCCAAAGAAACAACTCTGCATCCTCCAGCACTCTGTAGGACATCTTCTGTATGAAGGAGAAAGTTCCTAGCACTGTTCGTTGTTGCAGAATCTTCCATCCGGAGGCAGCCAATTTGCACCCTCATCAGGGGTTTGGTGAGCTCCTGCCCCCCTGGACCTTTTCATGACTCTTGGACTTGGTCCCCTTCCTTTGCAGGTCCTCAGGTCCAGGAATCCATCTTCAGTGTGTTGCAGTCTGTTGTGGTCTTTGCAAAATCCTCTAACACAAGTTTAGTGTGTTTCTGGGTAAATAGTAGTACTTTGCTCCTACTTTCCAGGGTCTTAGGGTCGGGTACCTTGGACACCCTTAGTGTTTTCTTACAATCCCAGCGACCCTCTACACACTACACTAGCCTTGGGGTCCATTCGTGGTTCACATTCCACTTTCAGAGTATATGGTTTGTGTTGTCCCTAGACCTATTGCATCCTATTGTATTCTACAGTGTTAGCACTATTTGTCTAACTGTTTACTTACCTGATTTTGGTTTGTGTGTATATTTTGTGTATTTTACTTACCTCCTAAGGGAGTATGTCCTCTGAGATATTTTTGGCACATTGTCACTCAAATAAAGTACCTTTATTTTTAGTAACTCTGAGCATTGTCTTTCTTGTGATATGGTACCTATATGATATAAGTGTTATAGTAGTAGCTTTGCATGTCTCCTAGTTCAGCCTAAGCTGCTCTGCTATAGCTACCTCTATCAGCCTATGCTGGTAGAACACTACTAATATACTAATAAGGGATAACTGGACGTGGCACAAGGTGTAAGTACCATTGGTTCCTACTATAAGCCAGTCCAGCCTCCTACATACATCCCGTACCCCTCAGGAATAATGCAAGGACAAAAAAGATTGGAAGAAAGTGAGTGTAATACAATAAAATAACATGAATAAGTGCATCAAAATACAAATGTATATACATATTTACAAATGGAGGGACACTGCCCAGTCCTCAATGTCCGTGGGCAACAGGGCCACATCACATAGGCCAAGGCCCCACCTCACTCCTGCAGCAACACGGAGAGAACACTGCAGGGGCATCAGCTTGAAAATACACAGGCACCTCAGGGGGAAGGGGAGTCGGGATGCACCTCAGCCAGAAGATGGTACAAAACCACTGGTCCTGGAGGGGGCTACATGCCCTGTGCGCTGTCCTGGGGAGTGCAAAGCCACAGTCTCTCAAGTGCATGGTTTGCCCACTGCGTGGTCCTGGGGAGTACAAGGCCACAGTCTCTCAAGTGGGTGGTTTGCGCACTACTTGGTCCCGGGGAGTGCAAGGCCACAGTCTCTCTAGTGGATGGCCTCTTCCACTGGTTCTGGAGGATGGCTGTCCACTGGGGCTGCTGCTGCTGGCAGTGGTGCTGGTGGCGGTGCTAGCTGTGGTGGGGGAAGGCTCCAGCCCATCCCGTGCAGCCTCGGACGGCTGCCCACTGGGGCTGCTGCTTCCTGCAGTAGTGCTGGTGGCAGTGCTGGCAGTGGTGAGGAGAGGCTCCAGCCCATCTCCTGCAGACTCGGACAGCTACCCACTGGGGCTGCTGCTGCTGGCAGTTGTGCTGGTGGCGGTGCTGCCAGTTGTGGGGGGAGGCTCCAGCCCATCCCCTTCAGCCTTGCATGGCTGCCCACTGGGGCTGCTGCTGCTGGCAGTGGTGCTGGTGGCGGTGCTGGCTGTGGTGGGAGAGGCTCCAGCCCTTCCCTTGCAGTCTCGTACGGCTGCCCACTCGGGCTACTGCTGCTGGCAGTGGTGCTGGTGGCGGTGCTGGATGTGGTGGGGGGAGGCTCCAGCCCTTCACCTGCAGCCTCAGATGACTGAACTGCCATGGTTGGTGGTGGGGGCTCCGAATGAGTCCCAGCACCAGACCTCCTGTGCTTCCTACCTGCAGATGCAGGCCCCTTGCCCTTCCCTTTCACTTCTGTGTGTTGTCCTGGTTGCATGCTGGTCTGTCTGTGTGCTTGTGATAGGCTGGGGTTGAGGGAAATGGGATTGGGCAGAGGAGGTTGGAGGGGGGAGGCTAGAAGCAGGGACAGTGGCTGCCATCAGGGAGGAGCCAGAGCCTGGATTGATCTCTGTTGGGCCGCCATGCCAGAGTGAATGCCCTCCAGGAATGCATTTGTTTGTTGCAAGTGGGCTGCCAGAACCTGTATGGCATTCACAATGGTTGACTTCCCAACAGAGATGGATTGCAGGAGGTCAATAGCCTCCTCACTCAGGGCAGCAGGGCTAACTGGGGCCTGGGATGAAGGAGATGTCCAACCTCCGGGGTGAGCGGGCACAGGAAACACGCTGAGAGGCTGCTGGAAGGGCAGTGCTGGTACGAGGGGTGGAAGCTGTACCTGTAGTTGGGGTGGCCACAGAGGTGTCCGCCACCACCAGAGAGCTTCCATCAGAAGAGGTGTCTCTGTCCGAACTGTCCCCTCCTGTCTCTGCCCTAGTGCTCCCCTCGCCCTCCATCCCACTGGTGCCCTCACCCTCAGTGGATTCGGCCACCTGGGCCATGTGGGATGCAGCTCCCTCCATCGCTGGTGCCTCTGCTCCTCCGCCAGATAATGCTAATGAGCAGAAGGACAGGGAGAAAAAACAAAAAGGGGTGGAGACAAAGGATACACTTGGTCAGTGGCTGCTCCAACACCACTGTTGGCGTTTACAACACACACACACACACACACACACACGGAACAGCCATACGCATTAGGCAATGCACTACCAGTCACAATGCTAGTCGCCAGGCCATGGACAGTAATAGCTAACGCCAATACCAGCATACCTGAGACCCACAGACCCCTGCCCAGTAGTGGATGCCTACTAGCTTGGTTGGAGGTGGTTCACATCATACCCTGCCCAACATGAGACCTACCCTGCAATGTCCGGCCTGGCCTAGGGCCACCCATAGGCCCACATCCCCCACCCGGACACCACCCCACCACGCGCAAGTAGTATATTGGGAAACTGTACTCACCCCCTTGTGGTGCTGTGATGCCCTCAAGCACCCATCCAGCTCTGGATAGGCCACCGCTAGTATGCTGGCCATCAGGGGGGGTCAGGGTTCGACTGTAGGAGGCTGGACTGGCTTGTAGTGAGTACCAAGGGGTACTTGCACCTTGCACCAGGCCCAGTTATCCCTTATTAGTGTATAGGGTGTCTAGCAGCTTAGGCTGATAGATAATGGTAGCTTAGCAGAGCAGCTTAGGCTGAACTAGGAGACGTGTGAAGCTACTACAGTACCACTCAGTGTCATATGCACAATATCATAAGAAAACACAATACACAGTTATACTAAAAATAAAGGTACTTTATTTTTATGACAATATGCCAAAGTGTCTTAGAGTGTACCCTCAGTGAGAGGATAGGAAATATACACAAGATATATATATACACAATAGCAAAAATATGCAATATAGTATTAGAAAACAGTGCAAACAATGTATAGTTACAATAGGATGCAATGGGGAAACATAGGGATAGGGGCAACACAAACCATATACTCCAGAAGTGGAATGCGAACCACGAATGGACCCCAAACCTATGTGACCTTGTAGAGGGTCGCTGGGACTATTAGAAAATAGTGAGAGTTAGAAAAATAACCCTCCCCAGGACCCTGAAAAGTGAGTGCAAAGTGCACTAAAGTTCCCCTAAGGACAAAATAGTCGTGTTAGAGGAATAATGCAGGAAAGACACAAACCAGCAATGCAACAACTGTGGATTTCCAATCTAGGGTACCTGTGGAACAAGGGGACCAAGTCCAAAAGTCACAAGCAAGTCGGAGATGGGCAGATGCCCAGGAAATGCCAGCTGCGGGTGCAAAGAAGCTTCGACTGGACAGAAGAAGCTGAGGTTTCTGCAGGAACGAAAAGGGCTAGAGACTTCCCCTTTGGTGGACGGATCCCTCTCGCCTTGGAGAGTCGTGCAGAAGTATTTTCCCGCCAGAAGGACGCCAACAAGCCTTGCTACACGCAAATCGTGCGTTTGGCGTTTTTGGACGCTGCTGGGGCCCAGGAGGGACCAGGAGGTCGCAAATTGGACCTGAAGAGAGAGGGGACGTCGAGCAAGACAAAGAGCCCTCACTGAAGCAGGTAGCACCCAGAGAAGTGCCAGAAACAGGCACTACGAGGTTGCGTGAAACGGTGCTTGCCGAAGTTGCACAAAGGAGTCCCACGTCGCCGGAGACCAACTTAGAAAGTCGTGCAATGCAGGTTAGAGTGCCGTGGACCCAGGCTTGGCTGTGCACAAAGGATTTCCGCCGGAAGTGCACAGGGGCCGGAGTAGCTGCAAAGTCGCGGTTCCCAGCAATGCAGCCCAGCGAGGTGAGGCAAGGACTTACCTCCACCAAACTTGGGCTGAAGAGTCACTGGACTGTGGGGGTCACTTGGACAGCGTCGCTGGATTCGAGGGACCTCGCTCGTCGTGCTGAGAGGAGACCCAAGGGACCGGTAATGCAGCTTTTTGGTGCCTGCGGTTGCAGGGGGAAGATTCCGTCGACCCACGGGAGATTTCTTCGGAGCTTCTGGTGCAGAGAGGAGGCAGGCTACCCCCACAGCATGCACAAGCAGGAAAACAGTCGATAAGGCGGCAGGATCAGCGTTACAGAGTTGCAGTAGTCGTCTTTGCTACTATGTTGCAGGTTTGCAGGCTTCCAGCGCGGTCAGCGGTCGTTTCCTTGTCAGAAGGTGAAGAGAGAGATGCAGAGGAACTCGGCTGAGCTCATGCATTCGTTATCTAAAGTTTCCCCAGAGACAGAGACCCTAAATAGCCAGAAAAGAGGGTTTGGCTACCTAGGAGAGAGGAAAGGCTACTAACACCTGAAGGAGCCTATCAGCAGGAGTCTCTGACGTCACCTGGTGGCACTGGCCACTCAGAGCAGTCCAGTGTGCCAGCAGCACCTCTGTTTCCAAGATGGCAGAGGTCTGGAGCACACTGGAGGAGCTCTGGACACCTCCCAGGGGAGGTGCAGGTCAGGGGAGTGGTCACTCCCCTTTCCTTTGTCCAGTTTCGCGCCAGAGCAGGGGCTAAGGGGTCCCTGAACCGGTGTAGACTGGCTTATGCAGAATTGGGCACATCTGTGCCCAACAAAGCATTTCCAGAGGCTGGGGGAGGCTACTCCTCCCCTGCCTTCACACCATTTTCCAAAGGGAGAGGGTGTCACACCCTCTCTCAGAGGAAGTTCTTTGTTCTGCCATCCTGGGCCAGGCCTGGCTGGACCCCAGGAGGGCAGCTGCCTGTCTGAGGGGTTGGCAGCAGCAGCAGCTGCAGTGAAACCCCAGGAAGGGCAGTCTGGCAGTACCAGGGTCTGTGCTACAGACCACTGGGATCATGGAATTGTACCAACAATGCCAGGATGGCATAGAGGGGGCAATTCCATGATCATAGACATGTTACATGGCCATATTCGGAGTTACCATGGTGAAGCTACATATAGGTAGTGACCTATATGTAGTGCACGCGTGTAATGGTGTCCCCGCACTCACAAAGTTCAGTGAATTGGCTCTGAACAATGTGGGGGCACCTTGGCTAGTGCCAGGGTGCCCTCACACTAAGTAACTTTGCACCTAACCTTTACCAGGTAAAGGTTAGACATATAGGTGACTTATAAGTTACTTAAGTGCAGTGTAAAATGGCTGTGAAATAACGTGGACGTTATTTCACTCAGGCTGCTGTGGCAGGCCTGTGTAAGAATTGTCAGAGCTCCCTATGGGTGGCAAAAGAAATGCTGCAGCCCATAGGGATCTCCTGGAACCCCAATACCCTGGGTACCTCAGTACCATATACTAGGGAATTATAAGGGTGTTCCAGTAAGCCAATGTAAATTGGTAAAAATGGTCACTAGCCTGTCAGTGACAATTTGAAAGTAATGAGAGAGCATAACCACTGAGGTTCTGGTTAGCAGAGCCTCAGTGAGACAGTTAGGCACCACACAGGGAACATATACATGCACACCTATGAGCACTGGGGCCCTGTGTGACAGGGTCCCAGTGACACATACATATAGGCCACAAACCTATGAGCACTGGGGTCCTGACCAGCAGGATCCCAGTGACACATAACAACCATACTGAAAACATAGTGTTTTCACTATGAGCACTGAGGCCTGGCTATCAGGATCCCAGTGAGACAGTGAAAACAATGACAAACACCCTGGCATACACTCACAAACAGGCCAAAAGTGGGGGTAACAAGGCTAGAAAGAGGCTACCTTCTCACATCGACGGGCAACCCTTCCTCGTTAGGGGTCATCCCCAGCTGGGCCTCCACCTTCTTCCTTGCCCAGCGTCTCAGGTCCTCCCACCATTTGCAACATATACCCTTTTTCTGATGGCCGCTGACCTGTAGAAACATACACATAGAAAAAGGTATCAGGCAGACCGTCCGGCCTGTTACACTCATGTCTCACCATAGCCTTACCATCCCCTTACGCACAGACATTGCCCATCATACATGCAGCATGGTGCGTAGGACCCTTCCACCAATCCCCCCTTACACGAGGCCCTCACACACAGCACTCCATGCATTCATGCCCCATGAATGCCCCCTGTTGGTCTGGTGGCATATACAGCATTCGGTACTGGGGTAGGGCCCCATCCACCAGTCTCTCCAACTCTGCAGCGGTGAAGGCAGGAGCCCTTTCCCCAGTCACACAAGCCATGGTCGGTTCCAGACACAGGTCACAGCAGCACTTGCAGTGCAGGTCCTCTCCTGTTGAAGGTCAGGGAGCAAGTGGGTGAACAGATAGAAAATGGTGGTGAGGTCCATGGCAGTGCGTACCGTCACCACCGGCGTACATTACCATTGGCCACAGTAACCTATAGGGCCCAATGTGAACCAATGAGGAGTTGCACGGCGGTACTCGACCGCCTCTCACAACAGCGCACAAGGTCAGCGGAATTACCTCATTTCCACATGTCCCTCCATTCAGGACAGATGGATGCCATTTCGGGGTGGGGGGCAGGCCATGGCACCGAACTGCATCACAGTACACATATGCACCATTTGGGCCTATACCACAATATACTGTTACAGTCACAACATACAATTCAGTGTAGTGTTTGGAAATCTGAGATACTGACCAGCTCCTCACCGTTTTGCCCTCTAGATTACAACCGCTGCGGATGAATAGGAGATGGAGGCATCCCCCTGTGTAGAGACCCCTGGTGGACTTGGCAACTATGGAGGACAGGCACATCATCCTCACCTATAGACTTGACAGGGCCACAATCACAAAGCTGTGTGCCCAATTGGAGCCTGGCCTGATCTCAGCTATCCATCAGCCCACCAGGATACCCCCTCTTGTGCAAGTTCTATCAGTACTCCATTTCCTGGCAAATGGCTCCTTCCAAGTGACAGTGGGCTTGGCACCAGGAATGTCACAGCCAATGTTCTCAATAGTGCTGACCAGAGTGTTGTCTGCCTTGATAAAACACATGCACAGCTACATCGTTTTCCCCCAGGTGGAGGATTTGGCCACGGTTAAAGCTGACTTATATGCAATGGGACATATTCCCAACATAATTGGGGCCATTGATGGTACACATATTGCATTAGTCCCCCCCCCCGGAGAAAAGAACAGGTGTTCAGAAATAGAAAGAGCTTTCACTCAATGAATGTGCAGATAGTGTGCCTGGTGGACCAGTACATCTCCCATGTCAATGCAAAGTATCCTGGTTCTGTGAATGATGCATTTATCCTGCGGAATAGCAGCATCCCATATGTGATGGTTCAACTCCAGAGGCACAGTGTGTGGCTAATAGGTGAGCCCTGGTTCCCACCCAGTGGATGTTGGTGTATGGGTATGGTGTGGGATCTAAGGGTTAGTGTGTGGCTAACAGTTGTCCCTCGATATTTGCAGGTGACTGGTTACCACAACCTCTCATGGCTACTGACTCCTGTGAGGAATGCCAAGACAAGGGCAGAGGAACGTTACAGTGATGCACATGGGTGAACAAGAAGGATTGTTGAAAGGACCTTTGGCCTCCTGAAGGCCAGGTTTCTTTGGCTCCATCTAACTGGTGGATCCCTGTACTACTCACCCAAGAAGGTCTGCCAGATCATCGTGGCATGCTGCATGTTGCATAACCTTGCCTTGAGATGCCATGTGCCTTTTCTGCAGGAGGATGAGGCTGGACATGGCCGTGTGGCAGCAGTGGACCCTGTGGACAGTGAAGATGAGGAGGCAGAGGATGAGGATGAGGACAACAGAACTGTAATAATACGACAACATTTCCAGTAACACACAGGTAAGACACAGTAACTTCACTTTACATTGACAGTTTTGTGTTTAAACATTGTACTTGGCAGGAAGATTCTCCAAATGTTATGGCCACTTACTGTACCCTTTGGCATTCCTACTTTTAGATATCTGTGCCCCACTCTGGCTCCTGGTGTGTTGACTGCAGCCTACTACAGGTCATTCCTATGTATACCTTCCTGAACAGTTGTATTGCAGTATTTTAAGCTTGTTAAACAAATATATAGTTCAATCATTTGCCAGATTCCATACTTGTATTTTTTAATGGCGTTTATTTAAGTGACAATAAGTAGAGGGGGGGTGGAATGGGCTGGGGTGATGGTGGAGGAAAGTCCAGGATAGAGTCCAGTCTATGTGGACCACAGGTGCATTGTCCAAGGGGGCATAGGATGTGGAGCAATGGCAGTTGAAGGTGGACAGGGTGACAGAGTTGGACACAAGGGTGACAATCAGGAGAGTCTTATTTCCTGGCGGGGGGTCTTGGCAATAGTCTCTGGCTTCTGCCTGGATCACAGGAAATGTTTGCAGGGTGGTTCTTCTTCTGTAGGGGGAGGGGTGATGGTGGTCTGTTGTTCCTGTGGCTGGGCCTCCTATCCACTAGTGGCAGCGGAGGTGGAAGGCTGTTCATCGGTTTGGCTAGTCATAGGGGCCCGGTGGTGTGCCACTGCCTCCCTCATGGTGTTGGCCATGTCTGCCAGCACCCCTGCAATGGTGACCAGGGTGGTGTTTATGTCCTTCAAGTCCTCCCTGATCCCCAGATACTGTCCCAACTCCTGCCACTGGGTCTCCTGCAACTTGTCCAGTATCTGGCCCATCGTCTCCTGGGAATGGTGGTATGCTCCCAGGATCGCGGTGAGTGCCTCCTGCAGAGTCTGTTCCCTGGACCTGTCCTCCCCCTGTCGCACAGCAGTTCTCCCAGCATCCCTGTTATCCTGTGCCTCTGTCCCCTGAACCGTGTTCCCACTGCCACTGACCCCAGGTCCCTGATCATCCTGTGTTTGTGGGGTGTCCTGGGGTCTCTGTAGTGGTGGACACACTGCTGATTGGCGTGTTCTAGGGACAGAGGTATGGGCCAGCTGAGTGGGTGCTGTGCTGTGCTGGTGTTTCCTGAGGGGGGAGGCTCTGTGGTGGTATGGGACTGTGCCTGGGTAACCAACTGTCCAGAGGTCCCTGATAGGCCAGGTTAGTCATCCAGAGCTGCTGTCATCAAATGTGGGCCTCTTCTGCGGGGGGACTGACTGTTGCTGGCACCTCCTCTCCAGTAACGTAGGGTGTGGGACCTGTGGGGATGTAAATGCAGCGATATTGTTTAGGTGTGTGACATCTTGTACATGGGTGTGTTGCCCTCTATAGTTGTGATTGCCCTGGCAGCTTTGACTTGTGTGAGTTGTCATTTGGTGGGCTAGGTGATTGTCTCTAGTGTGCATGCTTTAGTGATGGGTGTCCATGCACGTCTGTGATGGAGGTCCATGCATTGTTGTTACGTGCAGGGCTTGGTATTGGGAGGAGTGGGTTGTGATGGTGGGATGTATGTCTGGTGGTGGAGTGATGGGGTCATGGTACGGGTGGGGGTTTGCGATGGCATGCAGGTAGGGGGATGTTAGTAATAAAGATTTGACTTACCAGAGTCCAGTCCTCCTGCTACTCCTGCCAGGCCCTCAGGATGCATTTTTGCCCGACTTGCTCCTCCCATGTTGTTAGTTGTGGGAGAGGAGGTGGGGATTCACCGCCAGTCCTCTGTCCTGCTATTTGGTGTCTTGCTACCATGGAACACACCTTCCACCGTAGGTCGTTCCACCTTTTCCTGATGTCATCCCTTGTTCTGAGAAGTGTGGTTCAATGGTTAGAGCGGCAGACCCTGATGCAGAAATCTGGCTCGGGACCAGGGTTCAATTCCCTCCTCGGCGTGTCTTGGGCTCAATTTCCTCGGACCTGATAATTCTCGCATCGGTGCCTAATCTAATTCATGGGTCCCACTCTGTAACTCTGGGCAATAGCTTGCTTAATCTCCACAACGGCTCCAACAGCGCTGGGATGCCTGGCTTCACCTTGGAGGTTGCCCAGGAGTGGGCACCTCACAGGGAAAAGCCAGGAGGGGTTCCACAGCGGTATGCGTACAGCGCCTTGAGACCCTAACGGGTGAGTAGTGCGCTATACAAGTACAAAATTTACAATTATTTCTGGGGTGCTGTCCCACAGCATTGACCCTGTCCACGATTCTCATCCATAGCTCGATCTTCCTAGCGATGAATGTCTGCTTCACCTGTGATCCGAATAGTTGTGGCTCTACCTGGATGATTTCCTCCACCATGACCCTTAGCTCCTCCTCTGAGAACCTGGGGTGTCTTTGTGGTGCCATGGGTGAAGTGTGAGTGGTGTGTGTGTGGGGTGATGTGTTGGGGTGTGTGCTGTAAGGTGCGTGAATGGTTTATGGGTGATGGTGTTATGTGGCTCTGGTTCTGTGGATGCTCTTGGTCTACCTCTCTCAGTTGGCAATTGTTTTTAGTCGTAAAGGGTTGTGGGTAGTGTGTGTGTTTTGTAGTGGTGTGGGCGTGTGGGTGTAGTGTGTTTATGTGTTTCAGGTGTGTGTAGTTTGAATTGTCCAATGTGGTGTTGTTTTGTATGTGTGTGTGTATTTTGAGCGCTGCGGTATGTACCGCCAATGGTTTACCGCGTTTGTAAGTCCACCGCAGTGATTCGTGGGTCATAGTGTGATGGGCATAGTTCTGTTGGCGTAATGGTCGGGGATTTGCTACCGCCAGTTTATCACTGACCTTTGGGCTGGCGGACTTGTGTGTGTGTCTGTATAGTGAAGAATTGCTATGTCTGTCTCATAAAATGGGTAGCGGTAATCCGCCACGACGGCGGTATGTTGGCGGCAGTCAGCCTGACGGTAAGCGGCACTTACCGCCAATGTCATAATGAGGGCCTTTGTATCAAACAGGGAGAATGAGCTGGTGTTGAAATTGATGAGGGACTTAAAAAGGATGAGGCGAGGCTAGAGGTGCAGACTGAGGAAGAGTAAGAGGAGCCTTTTGTGGAGGAGCTCAGGAGGCGAAGGACGGGCCATGAAGTGGGACCTACCCCACCGCGTGGGACTTTAATTGACAAGCAGGAGACTTGAGTGACTGCCGATAGGTCTCTGGGGAACGATTCCTGTATAGAGACTACAGCCCCAGCCATTATCTGGGAGGAGCGTGGCTTACCCATGCAAGTGCACGGGTACGAGGGTGGCGGGCTGGACTGAAAAAGCCAAAGCCATACATCTTTTTAGGGAAAGAATAGGGACCCTAACTCCCTTCCGATCCCTTTGCCAGAAAAAACCTGAGCACCGGCAAGGAGGAAACCTAACGGACATGAATCCTTTTTGTTCTGCTGTTGTTTTTTTTTTGTTCAGTTCAAGCTACTGATAACTACTCAAACAAGCATTTTCAATGCAATAGGTCTCACATTTGTAAGAGTTTGAGGTATTGATATTGTAAATGGTTAATTTGACTTTTATTGCATATAAATTGGTCTCCTTTGTGATTAATGTTGTCTTTTCCCGCTGTATAATTCCAGTGGCTTTCATATAATTTAAGCATTTTTTCAATATTCAGTAAAATATGATAATATTGCTATTTTGCACTCGAATTTAAATTGTTTTGCTACTGAAAACAGAATTCCACTTTAACCTCTCTATTATTAGAGTTGATGGCTGGCTAATATATATTTTTTGAAAGACAGAAAACAGCTATGGAGGAGTGACGAGAGAAATAAACTAGGAGGTTCTCTAAAATATTAACTGTGTTTTAAAGCTATAGTGTTATAAAGATATGTTGTCTTGAATTATCGTTATAATTGTTATAAGGATAGAATATTAAAATATATACATTTATTATGGAAGCTGTTTAAAAACCTTCAGTAGAAATATACTTTTGATATTAGATTGTAAGCTGAAATTAGCCCTTAGATATCAACATACTATTACTAGTTTTTTGAAAAAATATAGTTATGTAACCTGACAGTTAGTCCCGAGCGGGCATTAGTAAATGAAAAGATATTGGCAGAAAGTGATGCAGTGTTATTATATATTCATTGCCTAGAGTGCATAGTGCCAAGGCAGAGTAAGATAAACAGAGGAGAGAGAGAGAGAGAGTAACAGAGATAGAGAAATAGAAAGATAAAGGAGAAATAGAGAAAGAGAGAGATAGAAACAGAGCAAGAGAAGAGATGGAAAGAAAGAAAGACGAAAGAAAGAAAGAAATAGAAAGAAGTAGAGAACGAGAGAGATAAAAGAGAGAGAAAGATTGACAGAGAAATTGAGAAAGTAAGAAATAGAGAGAGTGCTAGAGATAGAGGAAGACAGAGAGATAAATAGAAAAAGAGAAAGTAAGAGAGAGAAAGAAATAGATGGAAAGAAAGAAAGAAAGAAAGAAAGAAAGAAAGAAAGAAAGAAAGAAAGAAAGAAAGAAAGAAAGAAAGAAAGAAGGAAAAAGTGAAAGAGCGAGAAAGGGAGAGAGGAGGGAGAGAATATAAGAGAGAGAGGAAGAGAAGAATATATAGCAAAGAGAGAGAAAGAGTTAGAGGAGGGCGAGAGATAGGAAGAGAGGAGGAAAAGAAAGAGAGAGAAAGAAAGATAGATAGAGGAATACAGAAAAAATAGAGAGAGAAACAAAGAAATATAAATAAAGAGAGAAAGTATGAGAAGGAAAGAAAGAGTGAGAAAGAGAGATAGAGATAGAGAGATTGAGGGACTGACATAAATATGTAGGTAAATGAAGAGAAAGAAAGAATCAAAGAGAGAAATAAAGAAAGAGAGAAATAGAGAGAAGTGAGAAACAAAGAGTGAGAGAGATAGTAGAGTAAAAGAGCTAGAGAGGAGTGACTTAGCAAGAGAAGAGGGAAAGAGATGGAGAAATAAAGAGAGATAGAGAGGGAGAAATATATTAAGAAAAGGTGTGAGACAGATAAATAGGGAGTGAAAGAAAGAGAGAGAAAGGAAGAAAGAAAGAAAAAGAGCTAGAGATAGAGATAGAAAGAAAAATAGAGAGAGAAAGAGGGCAATATAGAGCGAGAGAGAGAGAGAGAGAAAGTAGAGCAAGAGGAGAAAGAGAGAAGAGAAACAGATATGGAAAGAGAGGGAGAGAGATGGGAGAGAAACACAGAAAAAGAAAGAAAGAGAGAGGAAGAGAGAGACAAAAGAGAGGGAGAAGTAGAGAAAGATAGAGAAAGAAAGAGAGAACGAATGAGAAAAAGAGCAAAAGAGAAAGAGAGAGATGAGAGAGAGAGGAGGGAGAGATTATAAGAGAGAGAGGAAAAGAAAAAGATAGAGCATAGAGAGAGAGAAAGAGTTAGAAGAGGGAGAGAGATAGTGAGAGGGGAGAGAGAGAAAGAGAGATAGAAAAACAGAGAAATCCCGAGAAATAAAGAGATATAAAGAAAGAGAGCGAGAAAGAGTGAGGAGAGAAAGAAAGAAAAATAGCAGAGGAGAGAGTGAAAGATAGAGAGTGAGAAAGAGATTGAGATAGTGATATAAATAAATAGGTAAAGAGATAGAAAGAATGAGAGAGAAATAAAGAAAGAGATACAGAGTGAAACAGAGAGAAAAATAGAGAGAATGGATAACAAAAGAGTGAGAGTAGAGTAAAAGAGATAGAAGTAAAATAGAGGGAGAAGAGGTAGAGAGATACAGAACTAGGGAAAAGAGAGAAAGAGATGTTAAAAAAGTGTAAAAGAGAGATAGAGAGGGTTTGAAAGGTAGAGAAAGAGATAGGGAAAGAAACAGAAATGTAGAGACAAAGAGAGCAATATGGAGATAAAATAGAACTAGTGGAGGAAGATAGAGAGGAAAGAGAGATATTGAGAAAGAGGAATAGAAGAAGAAAGGAAAGAGATAGAGGAGGGAGAGAGATAAAATGAAGGGAAAAAGATAGAAGGAAAGAGAAAGAGATTGAGGAAGAGAGTGAGAAAAAGAGAGAGGAATAGAGAAAGAGATAGAATCAAAGAGATAATGAGAGAAAGAATAAGAGTGAATGAGTGATAGATAGGAGAGAGATAGGGAATGAATGAAAGAAATAGAGAGAAACAGAGCAAAAAAGAGAGTTAGAGAGAGTGATGAACAAAACATAAAGAGAGAGAGAAAGAAAGAGATCATTAGAGATAAGGATATAGCAATAGAACAGCAGAGAGAGAGAGAAAGTACGAGGAGAAAGAGAATTAGATGTGTTCAAGAAATATAGGGAGCGAGAGGAGGGAGCGATTGAAATAGAGAGAGAGAGTGAAAAAGAAAGAGTAAAAAAGCAAAATTGTAAAAGATTTAGAAAGTGAGAGAAAGAAAGTGAAAGAATGAGATAGAGATAAAAGAGAGAGAAGTAAGAGAGAGAGTAGGGAGAAATAGTGATAAAGAGAGTGGGAAGAGAGTATTAGAGAGAGAGAAAGAGAAAAAGCCTAAATGAGAAATATAAAGAGAAAGATGGAAAGCAAAAGATAGAGGAAGAAGGATATAAAGAAGAAAGAGTAAGAAAAAAGTGAGATAGAGTAAGGGAATGAAAGAGACATAAATAGAAAGACTGAGAGAGACAGAGGACCGAGATTTGGAGGAAGTTGAGAAAAAAATAAAAATAGAGAAATATAGAAAAAATTGAGGAAGAGACAAACAGTAAAGAGAATAAGAATGTTATTATTGCATTTTATGGAGACAATAACTTTATAAATGAGGGTCCGGCTTGGCTGTGAGAACATGTTCACAGCTTACATCATAGTGCAAACATCATTGATAAAGTCTCCTCAATGTTAAAAATTAGTTTTGGATCATCAGCATCCAATTAAACACGTTCATTTTATAATGTTGTGAAGGCCACCTCAATCCCTGGCAATTGTATCCGTGCTGCATAAAACTGTTGTAATGCATGAATAGTATTAGAAGTTAAACTCCTGTCGTGTAAATAATAAAAAGGAGTGTCCAATAGCAAGTCACCATAAAATGTATTAGCCCTTTGTAGTAGTGAAAATGCCCCCCAAAATTTAGTAGCTTAAATTGCAACAAAGTAAATATATTAAATATACTTCCAATTTTTAGCGCACAAAATTACATATAGCGCACCAAACACACTAAGCTGTTTCAAAGCGCTACTGTAGGAAATAGCTTGTTTACTAATGTTTGTGTGTCATGACGCTTTTTGTCCATGACACTGTTTATTAGTTATTATACATTTCTTAAATCATGCATTTTAAAATAATAACACTACAAATACTGTCGGATTAACGGCATCCAATCAAACGTGTTCCTTTTTATAACATGCAAAAATATATATTTAACGCACAAAGCACAGTAAGCTTCGTATAAGAAGTAACAAAGAGGGAGGAGGAAATGAGGGGGGAGTTAGGTGGTGGAGGTGACGGGCAAAGCACAAAGTGAAACGTGGCATGACAACAAAACAAGTTAGCAATTCATAAAACTTCAATGCACCAGGTTCGACACGGAGGGCGGAGATGCAAAATAAACAATATGACTACCTGGTAGTCATACAAAGCACTCCAATACCACTGTTCAACTTTGCGCTGCATTGAACATATGAGCACCATGTCCTCCATAAGCATCAGTGTGAACGAGAGGAACAAAATAAAGAAAGAAAGTAGTTCACTCGAGGTCAAAAATATCAGCAATCGTGTAAATAAGCATGAAGCAGGGTGGTTACCAAAGGCGGAAAGCAAACCACCCCAAGGCGGGACAAACATAAAGCATTTACCAATAACATCTAGGGGTTTTGAAAAGGGAAGTCCACGATCGAATCAAAGTGATGGGTGTGAGGTGGGTGTTGTTAAACCCCACAAATACATAACAGCACATCGGAAAGCAGCGTTTGTGCTCTGCTACGTTCGACCCAAAAACTCTTTACTATATGGTGTTTAACTCTCTTGTCCAAGTACCGGGAAAATGTTTTTTCTTGTTTTGTTTTGAATACCATAACTTGTGAATAAGAAAATACAATCGGGGGGTAATAATTCCCTAAAGTATTAAGGAAACTAACCAGAGCTAGCAAAAGGGTCAGAAAACCTGTGACTGTGTGTGCAAAGGAAATAAAAAGAGATACAGCTAAAACAACCCACAGCTCGAGAGTCACTAACAACACCGAGGAAGAAAAGGGAAAGAAGA
The DNA here is from genome assembly GCF_031143425.1 of Pleurodeles waltl. NCBI lineage: Eukaryota > Metazoa > Chordata > Amphibia > Caudata > Salamandridae > Pleurodeles > Pleurodeles waltl. The sequence continues at coordinate 534,808,180 of NC_090445.1, read as the reverse complement.
ACAGCAGAATACGAGAAGTAGAAATTTGGCAGGTATAGTCAAGGTACACTTGGTACAGAGTACCTACGCGTGCATTACTTTGTTTCTCTGATGGTATATGGATGGGAGCTGTCATTGTCTGAAAAAGGAGAAGAAGAACAGTGAGGAAAAGACACCCACAAGATAGCTTCCCACAACAAAAAACACCCCATCTCAAATTTCACTAGGAACACCATCTGAGAAGTTGAAGCTACAAAATTAAATGGAAACCCTAAGGGGACTAATACTCACCCAAGTTCCCAGGTTTCCTTTTCCTTCTTCTCACTCGTCCCGCTACCACTGGACCTGCAACATGTGGTCGAGAATGCGGGCATCCCAAACCGTATCTGAGACAAGATGGAGAACGTTACTCAGTAACTGGCTGAAGGCCAAAAGAAATTGAAATGAGCCCTACAACGCCATATCAAAACTTCTGGCACAGAGCACAGCCTCTTTCAAGATATCCTAAAGAACCAGGATGACCAATTGCAAAAAGTGTCAGAGAGACAATTCCAACTGGCTACTGGAATAGCACAAATGAAGGGCCTGGTAGCTGCCAAACCCACAATTCCCCTCCAAAAATGTATTCCAGGTGAAGACCCTGAGTCCTTTCTTCTTAATTTTGAGAGAAGAGCCCTATTCCGTTCTTGGCCCATTGAGGGGTGGCCATTCTATCTCGCTTCCCTATTGGCCAGGGAAGCACAGGCTGCTTATCAGGCAGCCAATACAAGTGGGAATACTCCTTATGGGGTACATAAAAAAGATTATTCTCGACAGGCTAAGGGTTGATGAGAAAACACAACAATTTGATTCAGTAAGGCAAGAGGGTCACCCAGAGATATACCTTGAATGCTATTCTTCAAAATGAAAGATGCAGCTGATCAATGGCTGAAACCCCAAAAGGCCACCAAGGAAGAGATCATCGCTAAAATATACCTGGAGTAATACCTAGAAACCTGCCTAGATCCACCCAATAGTGGTTGAAGCAACACCCTGGTTTAAACCTACAACATGTCATTGAGACAGCTACCACATTTTCATGAACCCAACCACTACAAAGGTTGCCTGAACAAATAAAAGGGGCCAACTTTCTCCCCAATCACCCTAGAAAAATCAAAAGAAAAACTTGCACCAACCTCCAAAGAGACCCCTACAGAACATACCTGTTATGAGAAAAACAATTCAAAAGGTAGTTTAGATTTAGTGGGACCATTATTTCATTCTAGCAAAGGACAAAGGCACATACTAGTCCTTGTTGACTATGCCACCCATTGTCCCGAGGCAGCCCCCCCTAGAGAAATCAATAACACAAAAATAGCTCAGGGCATGATTGAGATTTTTTCCCCAGATGCGTCTCCCCAAGGAAATCCTGACTGATATAGGGACCCTATTTGTCTCTAAATTAATTAATCAGATCAGTAAACAATTGAGTATTAAACATTTAAGAACATTAGTATACCACCCCCCACCGAGGGGTTAGTAGAAATATATACTGGGACCTTAAAGCTAACTGTAACAAAATGCTTACAAGAGAAGGGAAAAATTGGGACCAATTACTTCCCTTGGCCCTCTTTCGATCTAACAAAAGGTTACTGGCAGATTCCCCTGCCTCCGGGAGGACAAGAAGAAGGCTGCTTTTTTTACTCCTTACGGCTTATTCCAGTTTAAAGTGCTTCAGTGCTTCTCCTTGGGCTGCATGACGCTCCTGCCACTTTCCAATGGTTTAATAAGCCATCTTTTCTAAACTCACAGCAAGTATGATTCAGCATACTTCGATGACGTTATATTCAGTACCAATTGGGGGGACCATCTTAAGCATTTTTAGGGTATTATATGAGACCTAGAGGCAACAGGTCTCAATAATAAGGCAAAAAAACTCCACATTAACCCATCACAAGGTCAAATATTTAGGATACATAATTGGCATGGGCTCATCAAACCCCAAGATAAAAAAGTCAAAGCCATCACAAGTGTTCCCTTTCCATTGAGCAAGAGAGAGATGAGAACCTTCTTAGGTCTTCTAGATTACTATAAATGATTCATTCCTCAATGTTCTAGCATAGTGGCTCCGCTAACAGACTTGTTGAAAAAAATACAGCAAAGAAGGCCTTTATTGAACCTTCTCCTGACCAACTAAAGAAAATAGGAAATAGCCTCCAAACCTGTATTACAGTCCCCAGACTTTACTAAACCCCTTTTACTCCAGACCAATGCTTCGGAACAGGGTATCAGAGCTGTACTATCTCACATTAACCCTCTAGAAGAAGAAAGGCCCATTCTGTTCATTAGTCACAAACTGTTCCCCAGGGAGAAGCACTATCTGGCTATCAAGAAAGAGTGTGCGGCTATCAAGTAGCTGATCGAGAAGCTAAGGTATTATCGTGAGGGGCGTCAGTTCATCATTTATACTGATCATGCCCCTCTGATCCAGTTGAGTCATAATAAGGGAACAAATCCCTGAATAGTCCACTGGTTCTTGTCCCTTCGGTCCTTCTAGTTTTGAGGTGTGGCAGAGAGGTAGGCCTTGCAGTAGTGACAAATGAATTTAAGAGTTTTTCATTACTAGGATATGTACAACTCAAAGTACATGTCCTGCTTTTTAAATACATTGCACCCTCCCACCTGGGCTGTCCAATGCCCAGCCTAGGGGTGACGTATATGTATTACAAAGGAAGGTATGGGCCTGGTAAAACGTTTGTTTTGCCAGTTAGAAATGGTTATATAAAACTGCACACACAGAGGCTGAAAAGGCAGGCCCAAGACATGCTATTTGAGTGGGTGGCACAATCAGTGCTGCAGGCCTACTTGTAGCATTTAATGTACAGGCCCTGGGCCCAGGTAGTGTCACTTTACTAAGGCCTTACAATTAAACTAAGTATGCCAGTTGGGTATAAGCCAATTTTACCATGCTTAAAGGAGAGAGCACGTTAGCACTGGTTAGCAGTGGTAAAATGCACAGATTGCCAAGGCCAACAAAACACATTCAACAAAAGATTGGAGGAGGAAGGCAAAAAGATTGGGCATGCCCCCGCAGAAAAAGTCCTACGCCATTTAAAAAGTCACTAATAGCTGTTAGTGTTCTAATGAGGATAGTTTATTCCTTAACATTGTGCGCTTGTGTGTCCTGTCATAAGAAAAAAAATGAAACAGCTGATTTAAGTTAGCCTTTAAAAAAATGGGTGAGACTCTAGGGAAAGCATTTCAGTCACAGTTCTGTACAGTTTCAGAAAATGTCAAGCATAGGAGCTGAATAAAAAGAGCTTTCATAGCTTAGGAAAAGAGGAGTGTATTGATTTTACTGAGTGTTAACACACATTATAAGGGAATGCCATCGAAAAATCACAATCTATTGTTTAAAAAATACATATTGTTTAAGGATAACAATTCTTTATATTTAATTTAGTTGTATCAGGAGAAAACTATAGGTACACTCAATGATAACACTTGTGTCACTTATACCACACCTTTGGGCTTTTGTCAATACTAGTTTTATCATGCAAACGAAAAGCGAAGTGCTCATTCATGGCTTTGTGAAACTAACCAATTCGAAGACTGCATGAGTGTCTCCCTTCTTATTGTTGGCTGACACAATAGTCCACAGCAGCTTTCAATGCGTGTCTTATTCTGATAATAAGCTTAACCATATATAGGCCCTCATTATGACTTTGACGGGCTTTCTTGAAGAACGCCGAAGCCACAGGCGCCAGGAGACCCCCAGTGCTGGCGGTCTCCCGCCCGCCATATCATGGGTACTTCCGGATTTCCATCACACTTTGGGCGGAAATCCGTCAGTAGTTGTGCTGGCGGGTGGAGGTGCTCTGGCGGTTCCACCACTGGCCCGCCCCGCCAGTAGGACACCCCCGCCATATTATTGGCATAATATGGCCTGGTGGTATCCTGTTGGTGGGGCGCTGCCGGTGGTGGATGAGCTCCATCCCGTTCTCTGCCGGATGACCTTTTCCCTGGACCAGGTAAGGTGATCGTCTGACAGGGGAGAGGGGTGGGAGGGTGGGGGGTGTTGTGTGTGCGTGTATGAGTGCATGTGTGTATGAATGTGTGTGTGCATGGTCGTATGCATGCCTATATGTCAGTGTGTATGCGCGTCTGTATGTCAGTGTGTATGCATGTCTGCATTTCAGTGTGTACGCATGTGAGTATGCATGTTTGGATGGGTGTGAGTATGCGTGCATGAATGCCTGAATGAATGTAGTTGTGAATGTGTGTATGTTTGGAGTTGTGAATACGTGTATGGATGTTGTGAATGCGTGCATGGATGCGTGTGACTGGATGCATGTATGTAAGTGTAGGTGAATGGGTGTATGCGTGGTACGTGTGGGTGTGTGCATGTATGCAGGGAGGGGAGGTGGAAGGCGCACTGTCAGATGGGGGTGGGGGCGCTATGTCAGAAAGGGGGTGGGGTGCAATGTCAGAAGGGGAGTTGTGGGAGGGAGGCGCTGTTGCTGGAGGGGGGTCTAGTGCTTGCTGGAGGGGCGGTGGGGGAGCCATCTACCAGTGACAGGGAATGAATTCCCTGTCAATGGTAGCTCTTCCGCCATGGTTTTTGTGGTGGTGCTACTGCTGCGGAAACCATGTCGGAAGGCCGGCTCCTAATATCGCTGGCGGTCTTCTGTGGACCGCTGGGTTGGAGATGATGATCTCCGGTGGTTCAGACCACCATGACGGTATGAGTGGAGATGTGGTGGGTTGGCACCACCAGCCTGTTGGTGATGGGACTGCCACATTTACCCTGCCGCTGTCTTACACTCATTTGCTCTCTTTATTTTTCTCTCTCTCATTTTCTATCCGGTGTAATACACACTAGAACATTCACACACACACACACACATTTCTTATACAATAGATGATTCTGTGAGGCACAGTCTACAATATTGCAGTTTGATGATATCGTTTTTTTCTGAAGCATAAAGGCCAAATGATGGTAAATACAACAATTTGTCTTTATTGTGATCGCTGTAGGAGGTGAAGGCACCCCGTGTCACTGTTATCTATGGAGCCCAGAAGTCCCCGCAGCCTAATTGAATTTAATTTGGTATAATTGTATTTTATTCACATTTTCGCGGGGCACTGAATCTGAACTTGCTTTAGGTGATAAAATTCGGCATACATCATAGACAGCCTGGTGGGAAGAAGACATTCTAAAAGAGCCAGTGGATGTGCGTCATTTCAAACTTCCAGAAAAACGAATTTTCTGTCAAAGATTTACATACACGTTTTGTTTTTTTGCCGCCCTTATTCTTTTTAATTAAACAATACGTGAGTGAACATCTTCTTCGGTAGTTTCAAAACATGCTAATGTACCACGCTTATAAATATTCTACGTACTAGCAAGCAATGATATCCTCAGCAGTTTCCAAATTTCGTGTTGTACAAAACTGATAAGGAAATTAACAAGCATTGACAAAGCCAGTGGCTCTGGCCTTAGCAAAGATGCATTGCTTTTATGTAATTTACTTTTGGGAGAGCTAAACATTCTTTCGCGTTAATTTAATTGTTTCAGTCGTTTACTGATTATGCTAAGCGTGCTTTCCAAGTTGTGACTGTGGTTTGAAGCTCATTTGAGACAAGCACCTAACTTCTGATTAGCTTGCTCAACCGCAAACGTTAACATTTCTGTACCTACCTGAATGTTGTTTGTGTACTTTCTGATGGCTTCACAATCCTGCACCTGTATAACTCTTTATTTTAATTTCATAACATGAACGCCATTGGAGTCCTGTATAGGAAAACATATTTTTTTTCATTCCCCTGCTTGTGCATCATTTCTTCATTCGCATGCTGGTGTCTGACTCTGTGGTTCACAGATATTTTTCTTTTGTTTCTGAACTTTTTGACACTCCGACTTCAAATTGTAGGCAGCTTTCCTTGAACAATTTGTTTTTGTCAACATTTCCAATATGCAAATACAGTGGCAGAAACACATACAAAAATCCAAGAATAAAGAAGTGGCCTAGCAGCCCAGGAACACCAGTCCCAGAACAGAAGAGCGCTCATTTTCAAGTGACTGTGAATGTGATCAGTCAAATTGCAGTCACAGGGTATACGAAAAAGGCTCTTGCATTATCTCTCCCATTTTTATGACACTAAGCACAGGGACTCTGTTAATCCGGCCGAGGTGCATGTGCTGTGACCCTTAAAACATGTCAAAATTGGTTATACTTCTAATTGGCATATTTAACTTATCTATAAGTCCTAAGTATATGGTACAGAGTGTACTCCGAGGCCTGTATGTTAAATGTCACTAGTGGAATGCAGCTACCATTGTGCCACCACCAGAGTGGACTGGCTGTGCAGGATTAAACTGCAAATTTAAACTGTCAAAATAACCCCTTTTGTCAGACCTAAACCTACCTTTTATAAATTATCAAGTCACCCATATATTGGCTTTACTAGCCAAAAAGCAGGGTGCATGGTATTAAATAGCAGGCCATGAAAAAACTCCCTTGATGAGATGTGAAAATTGCTCCCAGGCAGAAGAAAGACCATGTATGTAAGCAGGTGTTCTAGTCATATGGCAGGATGACCATCTGGGCTGCTTCCTGGAACTTGATTAACATCAAAGAAGCCCACCCCATCACACACATATGCTGTCTGACTCCTGGGGAGGGGCTTTCTTGGTTCCCCCAACAAGGCAAGCACTATCCAAGTAGAAGGAGAGCTGCCTCCAGAAGTGCTTTGAAGTGACCACAGAAAAGGTTTTGCTCACTTTTCTAGCAACACCTCTGGGGTGGGCACACAGGCTATGAATAAGAGGAGAAGGGTTTGGATAGAGAGGGGCGCTGTGAGATTGTTTACAGTAGGGCACACAGGAACTGGTGCAAAAGTCGGTAGGATTAACTCTAGGATTCTTTCCCCTCTTGGTTAAGAAAGGGCCAAGTGTCACCCCACTCACAGCCTAATACCAGGCATGAATATGGTAACACTGGACACCCTCTTTATAACACTACTAGACTCATGGAAGACAGGAAAGGACTGCACCTGCTGTTAAGGCATGTGGGAAGACCTGAAAGGATGGACCTGTTCCCACTTGTACCCAGGAAAGAGAAATGGACTTCAAGGTGCATTTAGCTGACGGGGGCGTGGCTAACCGCCCAAGATGGTGGGCGCATGATTGCGGAGCTCCTGGGGAGCGAGTCCGATCGGACCCCCTGGAAGCACTGGGGAAGGCGTGAGACGGACGCGGCCCATGATTAATGGCCGCCGGCAGCGTGAGGAGCAAAGCAGATCTGGGCGCGGCTGGAGCCGAGGACGCGCACCGATAAGCAGGGCACGGGGGATTGGACAGAAGCCAGGAGTGGAATTGGAATTGGTGAGTGGGGGGGAAAAACAGTCAGCGTGCCGAGGTTGGCCACGCCCCCGTCTCCCATGCAGAAGAGAGAAATACCGAGTGAACGGGGCATCGGGGAGAGACGGGAGAAAGGAGAAAGCAAACCATTAAAAGAGGCCCCAGAGACAACAAAAAGAAGGGGACAGCACCCAGCCCTTAAGAGGAATAGACAACATACACCTAATTAATAAAATCGCAAAGGCACAAGACACTGCTTGTTGGGCTGCACCCCACACCCCCTAAAAGGTTTTTTTTGAGAAGACAGGAATATGCCCTCTGAAAACACGCACGGAATAAGGGGGTGCTAAGAATAAAAAGACCTTAAAATATTGATCTGCTGAGGTCCGGGTAGAAACTAACGCTTTGTCTCTCGCGTGACAAGCGTGAAACAACAGAAAACGCATGCCAGAAACGGAGGCTATCATTTATGAGCCTTGATTTAAGAATAAACCAAACATAATTATTGTAAGCCGTTTATTGACTCTGTGTTGCACCGGAGCCTCGACCGACTCCCTGACGCTGCCTGCCTGTAGACACGTGAAGGCATACAGTAATTACTTGACCCCCACTGCCAACCACAAAGCCTGAACATAGATTTAACATACACCATATGCTGGACCCATAGTGCACACCGATGCTCGAACTCACTGGAAGGTAACACAAATTGCACAACCAGCCGTGGGCCGCACCAAAGGCAAACACAAAGAGAATGGAGAAGCTTCTGGACCTAGCGACCCAACACTGGAAATACTGGTAAAATACCCTGCGGACAAACTTGATCTTATTCTGCAAGAAATCAAAGACTCTCGACAAGCAATTGAGAACAGGCTAGGCTCTATCACAGCAGAATTGAATATCCTAAGAGATGATAAATAAAAACTATCTGACAGAATACAGAAAACAAAATCTAATATTGCAGAAATACTTCCAACCCATAATGAAAATAGAACAGCCATTGAACTACTTCAACAACAAGTGCAGGCCCTACAAGAAAGAGCTGAAGATGCAGAAGGGCGGTCAAGACGCAGTAATATCCGCATATTAGGAATCCCGGAAGGAAAAGAAGGGAAAAACCCAACACAATACGTGGAAGGATGGCTGAAATCAATCGCCGAGGATCGCCTATCAGTCCGCTTTGGGGTAGAGAGAGCACACCGTATCCCAAGCAGGAAACCCACGCCGGGAGCACCAGCTCGTCCCTTAATATCGCGGATATTAAACTACAGAGACAGGGATACCATACTACAAATAGCAAGAGAACTTGATCCCATTATAGTGGACAATGCCCGAATTTACTTCTACCCGGACTACACTATGATAGTTCAGAAACGCAGAACATCTTTCCAGGGAGTAAAGCAAAGAATCCGAGCGGAAGGGATAACATATGCCCTCCTATTCCTGGCCAGAATGTGAGTCTCATATAGCCAAAAGACTCTCTTCTTTGAGACTCCAGACTTGGTGTGTGCCTGGCTGGATGAGACCTTTCCACAGTCAAAAACTAGAGAACCAAATGATGCCCCCCCATGAGACAATATCACCAACCCCGCAAAGACAAGCGAAACAGATCGCAAACACAGTGGAAAAAAGCTGGCCCGACACTCCAACAAGCGCTGGAATGCCAAAACGACGCGATACAATCAGCATGTTCCCTGCAGGAGGCAAACTCCCCCCCATGTGGTGTGGCCTCGTCGATAGACAGCACCGTGGCGTCGGACTCAGAAGGGAGCCTGACGCTATTTCCTGCAATTACCCCACAGATAGCACGAGACCTGTGTTGAAAACTCCCCTCAATGCTAGAAACTGTGTTATACCCATATTTCATGGGGCCCTGAGGCCTTCTTCCAAATGGCGGGCTCGGGCGGTAGAGCTCCACGGTCTTCTTAATCCACAAAAGAACCCGCTGTCTACGGGCAAGAACCATAGACTCCACATCTTATACTGCCCCATTGCGTAGGCTCCTCACTATTCGTATGCTTTTGTTATAATATAATAGTTATGTATTACAGAAAAGTTTGGCAGAGCTGGTTCGTGCTCTACCTGGTATTTCAATTAAGATTCAGAATTGTTCACTGTTACACACAGTTGTCATCCACATATAATTTGCATATACTAATACAAAGGGGACAGCAGACATGGAGAGTCATGGGAGGGATAAAGAGATTAACACCCCAGAATGGCTGCACAG